>NC_143577.1:152832199-153451390 GCF_048544385.1 Mastigoproctus giganteus
ACACCATTGTACGCATCCAAACTGCATTTCAAGATAAGGCACAATGTGATGTATTTTATTTTGACATCAAAGGTGCTTTCGACAACATAGATCTAAAAAATCATTTTCTCATTGACACGATTATTTCCTATCTTCAATACAGCCTAAATTGCAGACTTCTCCTCTTCCCCACTAGTACTGACAATATTCTTGTCACAGCCTCAACAGGCATTCCCCAAGGAGCCGTTCTCTCCAGTACTATATTTGCAGCATCTCTTCAACCACTTCTACAAGAAAATCCAAATCTACTGGGATATGCCGATGATTTAAAGTTATTTATAATATCCAAAGCCAGTGATGATATTCGCAAAGTTATCAATGATGCGAATTCACAGATTTGTGAAATCATCAAGTACCTGAAAGATCTCAATCTGAATATAAATGCAAGCAAATCTGCTCAAATTACTTATTCCCTTCAGAAACAACCCAACCACATAGAAATAAAAATTGCAGATGTGTCAATCCCAAATGTTTACGCTCACAAAGACCTTGGAGTTGTTTTTGATAAAAATCTCTCCTTTAATGTCCACTATGTTGCTCAAAAAATTCAAAAAGCAAAATGGTTAATCAAACAAGAAACAGCAGCGATTCAAGACAGAAAAACAGTCCTTAAGCATGTTCAAAGATGCATCTTTCCCATTCTATCCTATGCTTCCGAAATCTGGTCTGGTGCTCCTCAAGTAACCGTCAAGAAATTACGGACACATAGATTACAGTTACTCCAGAATAACTTATCAACTCTGTGGTTACTACACTCAGGGTAGTGGAGAATGAAAAAGACCTGGGGTAATTGTTCAGTCAGACAGGATGCTAGGACAGCTCATGATGGTTTTGTTATACAGAAACTTTGCAAGCAGGGATAAGGAGGTGATTATCCCTTTGTATAAGGCCATTGTTAGGCCACATCTTGAGTACTGTTGTTGTTGTTTGGTTTTTTAATAACTAAGGCCATATTGCTCCGGGGATATGTGGTGGTCACGGGCTCGAACCCTGGTCTAATCAAGAAGCGTGTGCTACACACTGCTGCTCCTACCCACCTGGCTACGGAGGCACCTCTTGAGTATTGTATACAGGTGTGGAGGCCTCACTTTAGGAAGGATGTAGATCTGCTAGAATGGGTGCAGAGAAGGGCAACCAAATTGGTGATGGGAATAAAAGAATGCTCTTACCTAGAAAGGCTTCTGTTCTGCAAATTGCAGCTTCTTGAGACCAGGTACTTATGGGGAGATCTGATTGTGGTGTTTAAAGAATGGATTGAGTAAGCTGAATGTTAATGATATTCTTTCACTTGATGAGGCTATACACACGAGGGGGCATAAATTCAAATTGAGGAAGGATGGTTGCAGAATAGATGTGCAGAAGTTTGCCTTCAGCCAGTGGGTGGTTGATTTTTGAAACAGGCTTCTATCAGATGTGGATGGGTGAACTGTGTGTTTCTTATGTTTTTTGGCTGATGCTATATAAGCTTGATTTCTTGCATCATTTTCCATTATTATTACTACTACTTCACTAGAGAAAATACCAGAAATAGTTTCAAAGCAGCATTCCTTTCTTTATAAACAAAATAAAATTGATGTCACAGTTATTTACCAAGTTTTTATAGTTGAATGTGGAAAAAATCTCTCCAGAGATTTTGTTCTGTTCTGTAAGACATACATCGCACACTTATATCTCGTGATTTTTGTAGGGATTCTGAAGCCAATTTTATCCAGTGCAGATGGAAAAGAAATAATTGAAGAGTACATTTAAGAAAAAGTTTTAAGGGATTCAGTTACTAATAGATTGAATATAAGAGCTTATCCTAACTTTTCATACATCTCTGATCTTGATTAAGTGAAAGAAAATCCAGCTTAAATATCAGATCATTTAAAAACACTGAATTTCATAGAGAGGAAAAGACCCAGATTAGTTTTTAGCAGAAACTAACCAAATACAGTCACACTTGGTAATAACAAGATCACAGCTGTAATGATTTTAATTTATGTGTATTCCCATACATTAGCTCACTATTATAACAAGCATACTACCATATAAATTTTGGTAAATATGCAAACATTCTTAATTGCTTGGGTAGTTGAAAAAACCCAATTCTTGGAATAGACAAAAATAGTAAAAAAGCCCTACATGCTCTGGATTCATTACGAAAATTTTTATTTTGTTTCTCAGAGCAAACTAAACTAGAATTACAATTAATAAGCTTTCGGCTGGGAGGCAGCCTTCTTCAGATTGAATACATGAACGGCAGTTGGAATAGAGATGTGCACTGCTAGGATGGTGCGTGAGGCATGTGGTTAATTGTTTGTTGATGTTTGTTTGTGGTGGTGACGTGGCCAGCGTTTGTCTATGGATAGAATTACTGCCTGTGTGATGGGGTTAACTTGGCAACCACTGTTCCTGTTCAAAGAGGCATCCGAGCATTTTATATTTAACGATTCCAACCAGGTGCGCTTTACGTAATGGTGGGACCACGACATTGCGGTGTGGGTCGATGTCGTGGCGGGTTGTCCAGACATGCTCGGCGATAGGTGAGTGTTCTACATCTGCCAAACGGATTGCCCTTTTATGTTCTGAGAGACGTTTCTCGAGTCGACGTCCAGTCTCTCCAAAGTAGCAGCTGGTGCAGTCACGGCAAGAGATGCGATAGACCAAACCGCTCTGTAGAAGAGTGGGGACGGGTGTTTTTACGTTGGAGATAAGAGAATGCAGTTTCTTGCCTGGGAGTTGGATGCATTTTATCCCATATGATTTTAGGATTCTACCGATCTGTTGTGACAGGTTGGGGTAGTATGGGATAAATGCCCTCGTGGATGACTCGTCACTGTTGGCGTTGCTGTTGGTTGTCGCGTGCCTGTAGATCACACCTGTCAAGGACGTCGATGGGATAGCCACACTTCGTAAGGTCTACTTTGACTCCGATGATCTCTTTGCGTCTCTCATCTGCGGAGCTGGAGTGTGTCCAGGCGCAAGTTAGCAAGGTTCGGGCAGTGGAGAGGAGATGGCCCCGCGTGTGTGCTGACCGGAAGTTGGTAAATTGGCCAGCACACATAGGTTTGCGATAAACTGTCGTCTTCAAGCATGTGTCTTCGCGCCGGACAAGTGTATCTAGGTATGGTATAGAGTTGTTCGACTCCAGCTCAATCGTAAACTTTATGAAGGGCGATAGTGAGTTGAGGTGGGTTAGGAGTCGTTGACCTGAGTCTCTAGGGATGACAATGAACACATCGTCTACATAGCGACACCAAAAGGCGATGTGATCTGGCACGTGTGTAAACGTACGTCCCTCTAACTCCTCCATCACGATGTTTGCTGTGACAGAGCTGACAGGGGAACCCATGGCTGTGCCATGTATCTGCTGGTAGATTGAGTCGTTAAGCACAGTCTGAGGGCGGCGGAAATGTCATCAGGTGTCAGCCTAGTTCTGTCGCTAAGGGTTTCATCGTTGTCCAAGAGTTGTTTTGCACAAGAGATGGCAAGTTCCACTGGGATGGAGGTAAATAGTGATATTACATCGAACGAAGCCATGACTTGATCCTGTGAGATGGATATAGAGTGGATCCTTTCTATGAACTCAACACTGTTGGAGACGGTGTAGGTGGTCTTGCCAACTAGAGGAGAAAGAAGTCTCGAGACAAACTTGGACAGCTCGTAAGTCGGTGATCCACAGCAGGATACAATTGGTCTTAGTGGTGTGTCTTCTTTGTGCACCTTCGGCAGGCCGTAAAACCGTGGGATCTGACACCCGGAGGCACAGAGGTGATTATGGGTTGACTGTGTGATTTTTTTCTTGTTTCAGCCAGCTGTTTGATGAGGATATTCACCTCTGACTCCCACCATTCCAAAGCTCTGTTGGGGTTAACGGCTAAGGGTTTGTAGACGGAAGTGTCTCGTAAAAGCAGTAAGGCTTTCGCCATGTAATCAGCATGGTTCATTACAACCGTACGACGGCCTTTGTCCGCCGGTAGGATGACGATGGACGAATCCTGTTTCAGTGCCTTGAGGGTAGAAATCTGCATATGGCTGAGGTTTGAAGAGATGGGGCGAACATGGTGTAGAACTGCTGCAGTCTTCAACCGGATAGCGATGGCTGTATCTTCCGGGAGGCGTGATAAGCTCGCTTCCACACCCAAGGAGATGTCGGTGATCGGTGGGTGCTTTGGAAGAACGGCAAATGTCATGCCAAGGGTCAATAAGTTTATTTGTTCTGCAGATAACTGCTTGCAGCTTAGGTTCGGTACAAAGTCCGTACAATTTGTGAGAGGGGTATTATGCTGGCAACGAAATTGTTGGGATTCATTAAATAAAGTATTGAACTTACGTTTCTGTCAGGCACAATAACGATCTGATTCTCTGACGGCCCGGTAACATAAAGTATTGATAACATTGGTGTAGACCGGATCGGGAATCAAAGCCTTAAGGTCGGCTAGTAGGCATGCTTTGCTCGCTGAAGCACATTGTATGTCATGATGGAGGCAGCCATTCCATATGTGCAGAGTTTTGAAGCCGAAGTTCCGACAGGCATGTCCCATACGCTCATTAGAAAACGGTTGTTTGTACCGAAACCCTTTCGGTATAATGTTAGCTTTGCATCTATGTGCAAACCTCAGGTGTTCCCTGGCACGGGCTATAAAGATAAAATCTTTCTGTAGTCTCACGACCATATCATATGCTAGTTCGATGTGTTCGTTGTCATCCCTAGAGACTCAGGTCAACGACTCCTAACCCACGCCGACCGGGCTAGCCGAGTAGGTAAAGTACCTGCCCGGCAACCCAAAGGTCGCGGGTTCGATTCCCGCCTCGGGCTTGGATCACCCACCTCAACTCACTATCGCCCTTCATAAAGTTTACGATTGAGCTGGAGTTGAACAACTCTATACCATACCTAGATACACTTGTCTGGCGCGAAGACGACAGTTTATCGCAAACCTATGTGTGCTGGCCAATTTACCAACTTCCGGTCAGCACACACACGGAGCCACCTCCTCTCCACTGCCCGAACCTTGCTAACTCGCGCCTGGACACACTCCAGCTCCGCAGATGAGAGACGCAAAGAGATCACCAGAGCCAAAGTAGACCTTACGAAGTGTGGCTATCCCATCGACGTCCTTGACAGGTGTGATCTACAGGCACGCGACAACGTGACGACCAACAGTGACGAGTCATCCACGAGGGCATTTATCCCATACTACCCCAACCTGTCACAACAGATCGGTAGAATCCTAAAATCATATGGGATAAAATGCATCCAACTCACAGGCAAGAAACTGCGTTCTCTTATCTCCAACGTAAAAACACCCGTCCCCACTCTTCTACAGAGCGGTTTGGTCTATCGCCTCTCTTGCCGTGACTGCACCAGCTGCTACTTTGGAGAGACTGGACGTCGATTCGAGAAACGTCTCAGAACATAAAAGGGCAATCCGTTTGGCAGATGTAGAACACTCAGCTATCGCTGAGCATGTCTGGACGACCCGCCACAACATCGACCCACACCGCGATGTCGTGGTTGTGGACAGGTCCCACCATTACCTAAAGCGCACCTGGTTGGAATCGTCAAATATAAAATGCTCGGATGCCTCTTTGAACAGGAACAGTGGTTGCCAAGTTAACCCCATCACAGAGGCAGTAATTCTATCCATAGACAAACGCTGGCCACGTCACCACCATATGTCACAGCCACAAACATCAACAAACAATTAACCACGCACCATCCTGGCAGTGCACATCTCTATTCCAACTGCCATTCATGTATTCAGTCTGAAGAAGGCTGCCTCCCAGCCGAAAGCTTATTAATTGTAATTCTAGTTTAGTTTGCTCTGAGAAACAAAATAAAAATTTTCGTAAAAGAGAAACTTAGCTTTTTATGACTACCCATCACCACATCTGATTAGCGGCTGGTTTATGACCTTGTCCTTTCGGGGATGGGGTTATACAATAGTGCATTGGCGTTCCGATTGTCTTGTATTCACAGAACCATAAATTTATTTTGGGACTTCTAAGAACTTTTTACGCAGATCACTTTACTGTCATTTTAAATAAAATCAGTTAGAAATGAACCCTTCCTTTGGAAACATGTCTACTTACAAAAAAAAGTGTCTCTCGATTTGCAAAAAAGTCAAAATTATTTGTGAGTTAGAATGTGGGGCAAAAAAATGTTGAAGTGTGTAAAAAGTTTCTTAGAAATAGTTTTTTTATCAAAATCTTATTTTGATAAAAAAAAATAAAAATATCCATATAATGAGTATTGCAGTCTTTTAAGAAAAGCTGAAATATTTTTATAATCTGTAGACAATTCAAGAAACACCCAAAAGTTTTTTCTAGAAATAAAAAAAAAAATAGCACATGTCAGGGGCCACCACCATCTGCGATATAAGATTTGCTCTACTAATTTTTTTTTTTATTAATGAAAACCCTAAACACAAGAGGAACCTATGGTACTTAGTACTGTGTTTGGGCTGGAGGTAAGGTTAATTCCTTCCAGGGCAATAAACCTTTTCGTTGAGGAGTCAAATTCTCCCAATAAAATACTAGACTTCTATTTTCTCTGCACTAAAGCAGAGAAAGTGGCAAAACGCACGCACACACACACAAGTATCTCCTGTGGCATTATTCCCATTTATAGTCAAATTGCACGTATATACAATGAAGCCTTGGTTCATAGGAGAATCTTCAGTTCACGAGGGTCTATTTAAGCATGTATAATCTTGATTTTTGTAGGCTTTGCAACCAGGGCTGAGTTAGGATGCTTTCTCAGCTATCTTTAAAAGAGGGCCAAGGACAGCTGAGAAGGCTTCCCCCATCATAAACTTATTTAGTTTCTGTTATGTCAGCTAGCATTGATTTGTGGTTTAAAGACAGAGTAGAGAAATATTTAACATTAAATCTTAAAAAATATCCTTTAAAAACTATAATTTTTTTGAAATATTCCCGGCAGCTGTCTCTTGGTCCTTTGTCAGGTCTGCTACTCTTGCATCATGTCTTATGTGAAAGCTAGGTTTCATTCATCACTTTGTAAACATTGATTTACAATAAATGAATGAATTGTTTGCAAATCAGATATGTGTCTCAAGTAGCTGTAAAATAATTTAAAGGAGGATTTGCAGATGTCACTTATTTATTAAACAAATCAGTCCTGATATTTGTCCTCCTTGGGCCAAGGTCATAGCCACTCTAAGTAATTAATAACTATCCATTAGATTTTTTGCAATATTTTAAGAATTGGTAAATCTGTGGTATATTTTGAACTGGATAATAATTTATTTTCTAGTTAAATAATATTAAGCCTTTTTATCTAAATTTTGCTGTTTAACATTATTACTTTTAGAAAAATTTTATTTTATTTATTTATTTTTTTGTAATTTGAATAAAACTAGAGAACTGTTTTTCCCTTTTGTAGACACAACAGAAATGAAATTGGTAAATAATACTTTTGAATATGCCAAGTGTGTGACAGAACTGAAATTGACGGAAACAGAGTTAGCTCTTTATTCAGCATATTGTTTACTGGCACCAGGTGAGTAATTTAATTTTCACACAAATTGGAAAATACTGCCTTTGAAAATAATATCAAAATTATGTAAAGAAGACATATTTTAGAGTTCAGTATATTATATTGGATTAAATGTTACTTTATCATCTTTTTTTTTTTTTTTTTGGCAGTAAGGTGGGGGCAGGGTTTGACATTTAAGCCATCTCACAGTTGTTTCTTACTTATATCACTCTCACCAGTACAGAAAAGTGTAGTTAAAAATTAAAGTAAAGAAGGCTGTTACATTAGATCAGTAATGATTCTTGCATGTGTTCATAATATGAAGGAACTGCTAGATCTCCCTAGTAGTTCCTGCAGTTATTTCTTACTTATATCACTCTCAGTACTTTACTTATATCAAAAGTGTAGTTAACTAAAGCATATAACATCAGGTCTTTAACGATTTTCTCTCTACTCACATAATACTGCTTTGCATCGGAATCATCTTAGGTGCCTCCGTAGCCAGGTGGGAAGGAGCAGCAGTGCGTAGCACACTCTTCTTGATTAGACCGGGGTTCGAGCCCGTCACTACCAAATACAGAGGATGCGGAAAGGTCAGGGAATGACCACCGCCCGGAGCAATATGGCCTTAGTTGCTAATGCTCCTAAAAAAAAAAAAAAAACCAAACCAAGCATCGGAATCATACAAAAATATACATTGCTTGCTGGAACCACCTTGACTCCTTTATGCAATCAGTTTTGTGCCATTGCAACAATGTTTATGTTTTGTAAACCCCTGGCACCACCATGCCGTGACGGGAACTAATTGTATGTCTATCATTGCAATTAAAGATTTTATTATTATTATTATTATTAAAACTGCAATCTTCAATCAGGAATGGTTGACATAATCATCAAATAGAAGGGCCATGGTGCTACTGCAGCAAGGGAACATTTGGGTAGACTATAGAAATCGACAGAAAGAGATCAGAAGGTACTAAGAAGAGTGTTATATAAATCCTGTCAGCCTTCACTGAATATGTTAAGAACTGGTGGATGCTTAGGGAATTTTATTTACAATTGTGTGTGGTCCGAACAGTGAAGGTTGGAGGTGGTTCCATTACTGTTTTGTTTTCCTTTATTTCTAAACTGTGGCAGCAGTATGGAGAGAGCCCTTTTCTATTTCAGCATGGTAATGTGCCATGTCTATTGCACAGCCTGTAGTGTCCATGTTGTCTTTCAGATTAGCTAAAGTCTGTTTACATAAACTTAAATCTTATTAATTCCTGACTTGTGACAGTATGTGGTTTTGTCATTTGTCACTCATTTGGAGACATCTTGGTTTCACTCCTGTCTATGATTGGAGGAATTTCTAAAGCCATCTACAATTGAGACTGTAGTTAACTGATTTCATGTACAGAGAAAGTATGGTTTCCGGTATGTTATTTCAGGTTTTTTAGTTCACACAACGGTGAATTTGGCCTAAGTCACCGATGCACCTAAAATCAGTTGATGTGCTAGCTTAAGAATTTTGAGCTACTAGAAATGGATAAATTTTGCTGTTTTTACCTAATTAGCATATTAAATTGTGTTCTATGAATAGCTTTATAATATTAGTTTGTTTTTAAATTTAGCTAGAGATTTTGTAAGTTGCTACTTAATATACATTAGTATTTTATTGAGGATTCGGTGCAAATATCGCACCTTGTAACTTTGTATTGTGGTTGGTAGTGGAATTCTAGTGTCTACTTGTGGTAAATAGATATCTTGAAAGTTCGAATCATGTAAGTGGAGACATTAATAGGTAATTTTATTACCTATAATTGTAATGTTATAGTATAAACTGAATTATCATAATATAACCCCAGGGACTCACATCTGGTGAGTATGGGCTTGGCACACCCAGGGTCCTGAGCAGGATATCATCATTCTTCTCTTTTTGGCGATTCCCTTCTATTTCTCTCTCTCGGAGTAATTCAGAAATTTTTTTTTTTTGACTGGTGCAGCATAAGCCTCAGGCTTCCTTGCACCATATAGCTAATAATAATATGTTTAATAATATAAACTTGATAATGTAATATGTATTATTGCATTTAAGTAGTAGTGACAAATGATGCAAGAAAGCAAGCTTATATAGCATCAGCAAAAAAAAAAACGCCACATACTACAAAAAGTTTTCTAGTTCTTCCTTGAATTTATTCAAACCATCCACTTCCTCAACTTAAATTTATGCCCCCTCATGTGTAGTCTTTCAGCAAGAGAAAAAATGCCATTCAAGGCCCTAAACAACTGAGTCAGATCACAGATCATTGGTGAAGACAACAAAAGCTCCCTTTTGTTGTCTTCACCAATCTGGTTTCCAATTTATGTCCTTTCTAAAGTGAGGCCCCCAGAACTGTATACAGTACTCAAGATGCAGCCTAACCATGGCCTTGAACAAAGGGATAATCACCTCCTTATACCTGATAGCAGAATTTCTGTATATCATTCACAAAAACCCCATGAGCTGTCCTGGTAGCATGCTTGCACTGCTCACAGATATTTCATATCTGATTGCACAATTACCCTGAGAGTACCACACAGCTAATAAGTTACTCTGAAATTACTGCTACCCACATGCAGTACCTTGCAATTGTCAATATTAAATTACAACTACCATTTCTCAGCCCATCGACCCAATTTTCCTAGATCTTGTTGCAGTAGTTCACCTTGATTACTGCTATTAACCACCTTTGTATCATCTGCAAACTTTAACATTAAGCTTGATGTTAATAATTATTGAGAACAATAATGGACCCAGCATTGAAACCTGGTGAACTCCATGAGGAACAGTGCCCATTAGGTGCCTCCGTAGCCAGGTGGGAAGGAACAGCAGTGCGTAGCGCACGCTTCTTGATTAGACCGGGGTTTGAGCCCATCACCACCAAATACGGAGGATGTGGAAAGGTCAGGAAATGACCACCGCATATCCCGGAGCAATATGGCCTTAGTTGCTAATGCTCCTAAAACAAACAACAACAAGTGCCCATTTATAACCACTCTCTCTGTGTCTTCTGCTTAACCACCCCTTTATCCATAGCAGTAACTTGCTCTTAATGCCACATTGCTCCAGTTTATGCAGCAATATATTATGCACAACAGTATCAAAAGCCTTCCTAAAATTCAAGTATGTGATATCAAAATTATGTTTTGCATCACAGTAACCTATTAGATTGGTTAGACAAGACTGTCCCTTAAGAAATCCATGCTGTGAATACAGTATAATTGCATTACTTCTTTAACCAGTGATTCCATTATTTTCCCTGGAACAGGTCTATAACTACTTATGTCACCTTTTGATCTCCCTTTATGAATCGGGGATATAAGTGCACATCTCCAGTCTATAGGGACCTCCCTGAATCCAAGAATGCTTTCATAATTTTGGCTAAAGGCTTGCTACCTCCCTTAATATGATTGGATAGACCACATCCATCTTAGGTGGCCTTTTTTATGTTCAGCTTCAACAATTTCTCTTCCACTTTCTTTTCAGTTATCATCAAACCATTTAGCTCCCCATTGGAGTTTGATAAAATTCTGGCATCACCTCCCCTAAAGAATTCCTCATGTGTGAATGTAAATGCAAAATACCTATTCAATTTGGAAACAATCTGAGCAGGGTCATCAACAGTTGACCCCTTGACATCTGGCCCACTGTGAGTCAAATCTTTCCCTCTACTGTCAGTATAAGCATAGAAGTCTTTACTGCTTTAAGTTGCCTAAAGTCCTTTGTGACTTGATTGCAGACTAGGTTATATCTACCATAGGCTTCTGTATCACCTGATAATTTATATGCATCTCATGTACTTTTCTTCTCTGCCACATCTGACATCCATTCAAGTCTAAGTCTTGAACAGTATTTCTTCATTGGTATGAAAAGCATAGATTTTATGATTTCTTCCCATTTAGAATTTGCTGTTGGTAACATCTGTCTGAGACACTATAGTCACCCTTCCAAAAGCCTATGTCTTTAGTTAAATTCCTCGTTAATACACTGTGATCGCTGCCACTTGGTTGGTCTTTTACATGCAGATTGTCTTAATGTACATATGATCACTGCTGATAACCAAATCAAGAGTATTACTTCCTCTTATTTCCTTTCTGACATGCTGCTGTAGACAACAGTCATCCATGAAATCTACAAAAGTCTTGCTAGTGTGTGTGTGAGTAACCAACCCACAAATGCCAGTTAAAATCGCTCATTATATAACATTCTGGTTTACTGGTCCACTCTATTTCTCTGTAGAGCTGTTTGGTATACTTTGTCATTACATCATTAGGCCTATAACACATTTCTACTCTCAGTTTTGTTTTCCCAGTTCTTATATCATACCAAACTGACTCATCATTGCACTGTTCACCCATGTCGACTGGATGCACTGCCATAGATTTAATATGCTTCTTAACTAAAAGCATAACCTCCTCTACCCCCTCCTATGCTAAAATATATTTCTTTAGTTGTAGTATTCTCAATGAAACTGAATTTAAACAGAAAGCAACAAAGGGCTCTAAGTAGTGAGAGTGCATTTTCCTCCAAATAATGGCCTCACGAAATGTACTGTTTGTATGATTTTGGACATGATAAAGCCAACGGGGATATTTTTGTATGCACTTCGTGTAAGGAATGTGAGGATAAAAGGTAAAAAAAAATATTAGTAATTAACTCAGCATTTTGGTGAGCATTTATGAGGACTTCAAGGAAAAGATTGAGGCCAACAAATAGACAATAAATTTCTTTGTTGTCTATCATTCCGGCTTATTAAAGTGTTTCTATCATAAGTGGTTGGTGATCCAGAGATTTCAATTGTTACCTTTTAAGTTAGTGTGTTAAGTAAATAAAATCTAGACGTTGCTGGTATCTTCAGTTGTTTCATATGTAAGTTTTTTCATTTATGGTCCAACTCAGTTATTGTGCTTTGGTATGTTAAAAATTTCCTGTTATTAGTTTCTGTACTTGTAAATGAACCATTTGAAAAGTTCACTTTCTTTGGTGAGCTCTGGTGGTAGTTATATTAATAATTGTATTTTTTCCATTTCTCTAGTGAATGTGGCAGTGAGAGCCATGTTTGTTATTGAAAAGATATTTGATTCATTTTTTTATGTAATCACTACTCCACTGTTTTGTTGTATCTTCCTTTTCCAGTGCATTTATAACTAACAGAGTGCACTAGGACATGAAGGTGTTTTTATTTGGAGCCATGTTTCAACTGAAAAAACATAATCATCCTCTGAGTTTAGCAGTAAGCTTTGGAGCATAGGCAGCTTATTTGAAATATTTTGTAGATCACTGTAGAGTGATCTACAAAGTAGTAGACTTTGAAACTCTTTCCATGTGTGTTTTAATCAATGTTCCTACTGGAAAAATGCTTGCATCTGAGAGTTGTGCCTCATTGCTTACTAGGTAGGAGATTGTGAAGGGAGTATATGTAGGATATCTCTTCTACATCAATTCCTATTGTTTTGGGACTAAGCCTCAAGAAATATTTATTCCGTAGTTTTTATGGACATAACAAATCCTGAGATTTTATATTTTTTTTTCCCCTGGTTCTTCTCTCACCTATCAGGAAATGTAGATCCTTTCTCATTCATGTTACTCAACCCCTTCAGAGTGCCTTATGGACTCAATCAGATCACTATTTCTTGCATTCAACTTCTATGTGTTGAACGAATTCTGTCTGACCACAGGGTGGTCAGACAGAATTTTCCTTTTACAGTGCTGTGTGATTTATATAGGAAATTATATGATTATGAACTGTCAGATTATTTTTTGTATGAAACACTTAGTCTTTGCCAACAATTTAAAAAAAAAAAAACTTTGAATATGAACTTAATCCTGTTAAACCTTACCTAATTTTAGAATAAACTACATTTAGTATTTAATATTTGAAATGCTTTTAATTTTAGATCATTGTTATATAAAGAATAAGATAAAATTTTTTTTGTGTCCTGAAAATTTATTATGCATTCATGACCTTTGTTCTTGATATACACGTTTCATATTTTAACATCAGTGTAAGTTTTCTTAGTAAAATTAAACCAGGAAATAAAACTTTAATATTTTTGCCACTACCTGTTGGTAGCTCTGATACCTTAGCAATAGAAAACAGCAATTAATGATGGACACAAAGAAGATAATTAATGGTTGAAAAAGAAAGAAGCTTTATTTTTGGATAACATTGGAGCACTAAAATGTAACACCGTTGGGTTGGAATTATTTGAATGTCTGTGAATTCTGTAAGTTGAAAAATAAAGTGGAAATAGATTTAAATGCTGAAAATGATCTTATATATATAAAAAAAGGAATGCTTACTTTAAAGGGAAATTAAATTAAGCATGTTTTAATTTTTTTGAATGAATTTTAAAGCTGGAAGATAAAGAAGCCTGAGAATGAAGGTTTTCAGTGCACATGTATTTATAGGTTTACATTAAAGTTTGCTGATACTTTTCCCTATTTATTAATGCACTTGATGTTCTTATCTTTGAGTCATTGCTATTATTATTTTTTTTAAGATTTAAGCAGCCAGTTGAAAGGCAAACATTAATAAATGTTACAAGTGACTACCTTTAAAGTAGGCTACGTGTTAAAAAGAAAAGGAATGATTTTTACCAAATGTTATTAACTTCCAGCATTTTGATTCCTATTTTTACAGAGGTAAACATACTAGAGTTATGTTAAAAAAAAAGTTATCTTATAATTTGTACCATAGTTTATAAGTTAGAAGCTATGCATGATGGTCACTTTTAGTCTAGTGAAATAAATTATATATATCCATTTGTACGTTGTTTATGCTCAAAATTTCAGAATATAATCATTATTTTTTTTAAGAAGTTTTTGACTGTTTATTTAAATACGAATACCTTAAAATTGAGTCAGCCAATGACACAAAAGGAAGATTTTTTGCATTTGTACAAACGCAAAAAAATTTAAAATAAAAAAGGAAACTACAAATTTCTTAATATTTTAATAAAAGATACTTTGAGTTATATCTTGTAAATTTAACAATGGTCGTTACAAGGACCACATTGAATACTTTGTCTGAGTCATGAATCACAACTTCATCGGTTGCTTATTCCATGTATTCAGAGGTCGATCTACAGTGGCGGACAAAACACTGACTTGAGAGTTTTGTGCTGCATTATGGGTTGCAGAAACGTTCAAAATGCATTTGTTAGATGGGATGTATATCTCTGTGAGTGAAATCCAATAAAAAGACTCTACCTGATATACTTAATTGCTATAAACATCTTCCCAAAGGGTAAAATGCGTAATTAATGGAAATCATAACAACCAAACATGCATTTATGTGTGCAAACTGAAATGACAAGTTAATGTAATAATATTATGTACTGTACTTTGTAATCAGAAAAATAAGTCCTCAATATTTTGTTGTTCCTCCTCAAGCTGCAATTACAGCCTTGCAACGATCTAGCATAGAGTTAATCAACTTCTGGATATAGGGGTGCCCAATTTCGTGGTACCACACCCTTACAATGCTCTCCTGCAGCTGAATCTTACTTGTTGGCTTCTTCTGAGCGATTTTAGATGACATTATGTACCAGCAATTTTCAATAGAGTTCAAATCTGGACTGTTGCCAAGCTAGTCCAATACTGGTATGACTGCACCTTAAGGGAGAAAAACTCATCATTAAATCTAAATAGCATAAAACTTACTTGCCAATTTTGCTGTGTGGTGTTGAGTCCTGGTGAAAAATGCAGTTTTGGACGTCTGTGTGGTGATCCCTAATAACGGGTTTTGGGCACTCCTCCAAGATAGCAGTGTAGGTTTTTGCATTCACCGTTCCGTTAATTCGGCCCAGACCATCTGATCAGCAGGGAACTTTACAGTCGGTGTTATGCAGCAAGGATGGTATGCCTCCAATTTTCGTCTTCTGACATATCGCTTCCCATCCGAGCCATGCAGGTTTAATTTTGATTCAGAAAAATGACAGTGTGCCATTGCTCATTTGCCTATGAAACGTGCGTTTTGGTCAACAGGCTTCTTCTTGGGCCGATAGACATGCAGACCACATTCCAAAAGCCGTCTTTGAATAGCTCATGCACTTGTTTCAACAGCAAAGGCCATCTCAAAGTCCAGTTTTAGATAAGGAGCACTAGCATTGCGATTACAAAGGCATAGCCATTTCAAATATCAATTTTTTGAAGGTGTAGTCACTCTCTTATGGCCTGATCCAGGTCTTCTCTTCACATCACTGGTTTCATGCTTTAATTTCAGCACCCAGAATACTGGTGGCAGCCTATTTTATCAGTGATAGCACGTGTAGAAAGCCCTTCCTGGGACAGAGCAATAGCTACACTTTTTGTTTTTGGTGTTAACTGAACATATGGAGTCATGCTTTCACCTCCACAAAACAGGATACTAATGAGTGTGTATATCCTTCCAACGGCTGACGCAATACCTTTGCTTTGCATCAAACAATATTTTATACGTTTCACTACAAATGTTACTTTTTTAATGTGATGCAGTTTTTTTGTCTGCCACTGTAGTTGCTAATCATAGCCGAAATGATAGTTCTTTTCTTTGTTCCCGATGTAAGGAGTGTCCCAATCTTAAATTAAAACTTGGTACATTGCTAGAAGAATTTGAGTCACTGAAGAAACAGTGCTTGCCCTAGAGACAAATGTAACTAGAAGCTCATCAAGGACTCAAGATTTTAGTAACCTGCTAAATGATGCACTCCTGATACGGGCCCCAGAAAAGCATAATGAAGTGCACACTGTTCTGATGCAAAAGGATTTAGTTCTGTTGAGAGATTCCATTGTCAGGGAAATGGGTAACATTTTTGCAATAAGGATAGGTGGGCCAGGAGCAATAATTAATAAAGTCACCCCCGTCAGATTTTAAGGGGCTGAAGAAAGCATTATTATTCATGTTGATTTGTTGGATAAATATAGGACCATGCTGAGAAAAAGCCACAAGTTAGATTAGAATATATGTATCTTCAGTTCTGTCCATATCTAAGAGTAGGAACTATATGCAGAAAGCGTAGTGAATTAACTTGAGGGGGGAGATTTTATCATTGTGGGCTGCACTTTGTAAGTAGAAGGAATCCATTATCTGATGATATGGATTAAAGTAACATTTGCACAATTCTGAGAATTCTTGTTTGTTGCTGCAATAGCCAACATGTTCTGAGGGTATTTCCAGCTGAGCAGGAAGCTAATGCCAGGGAATTAAGCTTAAATATCTTCAAGGTGTGTGTTTGTCAGGGTAGTGAACTATTCAAAAACACTTAGACTTAATTTGTGTATACAGTAATGCCAGGAGTGTCATCAGTAAAATGATGACATTACTAGTTAGGACAACTAACCACTGACATAATAGCCACCCAGAAATAGGGGATAATGAGTTTCGCTGTGTTATGTACAATGTATTTAGGAAGGATAGGTAGGATTAATT
Organism: Mastigoproctus giganteus; assembly: GCF_048544385.1. Lineage (NCBI taxonomy): Eukaryota > Metazoa > Arthropoda > Arachnida > Uropygi > Thelyphonidae > Mastigoproctus > Mastigoproctus giganteus. Next base: position 152,849,156 of record NC_143577.1, read on the forward strand.
TTAAGCAAGGTGAGCATGACAAGAGCTTTCCCAGATTCAGAAGTTATACATGCTAGTATAGAATATGTGATGTGAGATAGTTGGAAGCAAAGGTATAATGAGAGTGGGAATAATCTACAGACCACAAAAATGTGAGGAGGATTATGATCCTCCTCACATTGTTCTTTAGATTATTCCCACTCAAGCAAGGGTGAATGTCTTATTGGTGATTTCAACTTGCCACTAAGTGATGGAAAAAGTGGTGGGGAAACTCACATAGACAACAAAATTTTTAAATCAATTAGGTGACTATTTGTAATGACATGTTAGGGAAAGAGTAATAGGGTCAAGAATATTCTAGACCTTATTATCATCCATAAACCAGATGACATCATAGGGCTGACAATGCAGGAACTGTTAGCAAGGAGTGATCATATAATTTAAGTTGGATGATGAAGGGACAAGTAGCAGTGGTTAAAGACAAAGGATTCGGAGAGGGATTATGACAGCTTAAGGTTCTACATGGCCTCTATCAGCTGGGCAGATTGTTCACAGAGCACGAATGCATTAGAATTATGGTATACATTTAAAGCCTTGAATACATTCACTGAATTATGACCACCTACCTAATACTTCGTAGGTCCTTCTTTTGCCCTCAGTACAGCAGCTATCCGACATGGCATTGATTCAGTGAGATGTCGGAAGCGTTCAGGAGTTATGGCCAACCAAGCTGTGTGTAATGGAGGTGATTGGTGAATCCAGACGCCTAATATGCCTTTCCATAGTGTCCCACAAGTGCTCTATGGGATTGGTATTGGGGGAGTTCGGAGGTCAGAACTGTGTTCCTCAAAACATTCCTGAACAAGTGCCTGATGGCTCAGCACATTGTCATCTTGGAAGACACCATCATTCGGGAAAAAGTGTAACATAGCAAGAACACTGATACATTGTTCCACATGCACCAGGTGTCAGAGTTTCTGCAGCTGAAATGTGCCCCACACCATACAACCTGCACTTTTGATACCATGCATGATGGATCAAAAGCCTCATGTTGTTGATGCAAATCCGTACACGACCATCCACAGTGTGGAGTAAATAATGTGACTCATCCAAAGTGCACACTGTCTTCCAGTCTTCTAACATCCAACTTGCATGCTCTGCACCAGGTGAGTATTTTAATCCAATGAACCTTGGTTAGGAGAGGATGCTGTAGGGGTCGTCTGCTGGTATAGCCCATCCCTGTGATGCATGGTCATGCCAGATATTCTTCCGGGTTGGCCCATATTGTATTGGGTAATCAACTCTTCAACAGTGATGCGCCTGTTTGCCCTTAAGAGTCATCAGACCCGGCACTCACCTCTAACCTTGACCTTTGCCATCGGGAAATAAACGAGGAAGATGAAAAGTTGGTTCTGTGAGTTTGAAGTTGGACAGTAAATGGTTGGTGGCGGCATGTGTTCGGACTGTTTTGAAAGAGAGAGCGGGAATTATAGAAGCCAATTCAGAAGAACAGTATGTCTATGAGACAGCTAGTGGAGAGACTCTGTTAGAGAGGAGTTGTTAATTAACCTAATTGCCCTCTTCTGAATGGAATCTAGGAGCCTTAGAGAGGTTTTCGAGTCACCACCCCAGATGTGGGAACAATATTCCAATGGTAGGGTGGATTTGCGATTTTTACAGAGTGAAGAGCTGTTTGGAAGAAAAGTAACGTCGAGAGTGAAAGAGAAAACCAAGTTTTTTAGATGCAGATGAAGGAATATTTGTAATGTGCTTGTACTAAGAGAGATTAGAAGTCAGGGTAATCTCCAAAAGAGATGTATCATTTTGCCTAGAAATCGGAGTGTCATAAAATATAAGCAGAGGAACAGAAGAATCCTTTTTGTGAGATATAAGACAAGACTGAGTTTTAGAAGGTTTGAAATCACCAAGTTGTCTTTGCCGCACTGGAGAATTACCTAGAAATCAGCATTTAAGGACATGGTTGTGGATGTTCGAGAAGTTGAAGCTGATTGAGCAGGGCAGGGTTTCCCAAAATGGAATGCAATGTGCTATCATTGGCAAAACTGTGGATAGGATTTCCAGTTAATGGAAGGTCATTAATATACAAGAGGGAAAGAGTGGGGGAAAAAACTGAACCTCGAGGGACACCAGAATTAGTGGAGAAGTTAGAAGACAGAGAGCTATCTACCATTGCCCTCAGTGAGTGATCAGAGAGAAAACTGAATAACCAATCACAAAAAACAGTTGGCAAACCAAAAGATGGAAACTTGTTTAGAAGACCTTTATGTCAAACACAATCGAAAGCCTTTGAGATGTCAAGAGAAACTGCTTATGTTTCCCCAAACTTTTCCATTGAATTTGTCCATAAATGGGTAACATAAGCCAGAATATCACCAGTGGATTGACAATGACGGAATCCATACTGGCGATCGTTGATCAGGCGGAAGGTTTCTAGGTAGTTTAAGAGTTGGCGGTTAATTGATTTCTCCATTACTTTAGAAAGAGTAGAAGTAATTGGATGGGAGATATTTGTCACCCTTTTTTAGGAACTGGCTGGGTATGAGCAAATTTCCAAGCAGAAGGAAAAACACCTTTGGAATAAGCAAGTGAAAAAAGGTGGCAAAGAACAGGAGCACAGGTTTTGAGAACAAGTGGAGAAATACCATCAGGACCTGGAGCTTTCTTAGCATCAAAATCCTTCTGACATCCTTTTAACAGAAGACCACAGGAGGCATTGAATGGTGGGAGGAGTTTTACCAAGATCATTAATACACGAGTTGGAAAGAAAAATGGGATGCTAGCAGGTCAGCTTTATCCTTGGCTGAAGTGACAACAGAACCATCTAATTTTCACAGAGATGGACAAAAGTTGCAGCCAATAACTTTGGCAAGAGACCAGAATGCTTGGTTACCATTATGGCAAGAAGCAAGTTTTATACTCTTGGATTGATTAATAACTGCTTTACAATTGTTGCGAGCTTTGGTGTAGGCAGAAAATGAAACTGAAGAATTGGAAACAAGCCAATTACGATATGCGACATTCTTCTCTTGAACAGCTGTAGAACATTTATTGGAAAACCAAGGTTTTAAAGTGGAGTGGGAAATAAAGGATTCCATTCCTACAAGAATAATTTCACTGACACGATCTGGGCAAAGTTGACATCAAAAGTTTTGAAACCATAACCCTACGGAGGAAAAGAAATCTCGCAGGTCATCCCATTTTGCATTCTTGTAATGCCAAACACCCCGAGGTTGGGAATAGCCATGAGGTAAAGGCTCCATTGGAGAAGAGACAATTGCCAAGTTGTGATCTGAGGTGCCTAAAGGACCACTCACTTTGACTGTGTACTTAGAAGGGTTGTTTGTGAGAAAAAGATCAAGCGTGTTGGCTGTATGGCTAGTATTGTCCAGTATTCTTGTAGGTAAATGAACAATCTGTACAAGGTCATTAGTGATTGCAAAAGCCTCAGCATCTCGACCAGCTGGAGCTGTGAATATTAAAATCACAAAGGAAAGTTGGACTGGAGTAAGTCAAAGCTCCACGTGATTAGTGGAGTTGGGAGAATGGTAGAGACAACAGTTGATTCGATACAATGAGGTAGAAAGATTTTAAGCCAGAGGAGATTCCAAATTACCAATTCTCTCTCTGGGAATATCGGAATGTACCTATGCACAAGTACCACCTTTGAGGCGAAAGGAATCATACAGCGAATAATTTGGGCAACTGAGATTCTATCAGAAAAAGTACATGGGGTTTGGCAGACTGCAAGCGGAAATGGACATCGTTGAGATTAGAATTGAGACCACATATATTTGTGAAATGAACTAGGAAGTGTTTGGAAGGTTTAGATCTTTTCGCAGATAAGCTTACTCTATTAGTAAGAAAAAGTGTGTGTGTGGGGGGGGGGTGCTGTAGATGTACTATAAATTTTTGGATATGGCGTATACATGGTAAGAATATACCCAGATCCTTGACAATGCCCCCACAGACACACTATATGGCAGAGTAGAGGTAACAAGATTATACACTAGCTGATCCGGAAGTCTCCTAAAGAGTTACCAATAGGTTTGGTCCAGTGTACTAACTAGTGGCTGGCCTGCGATCACTGTTTTAGAGCTGTACCCTCGAAATGTAAGGAAGATTGGATCTCGCCATGATGTTCATCATGACCTCAAAAGTCTTCAGTCATACTGCATGATGAAGAGATGGGGAAGGGTTGACCGGAACTTAGCTCTGGAGACTAAACATGGATTCCACCACTTCAAGCCTCCAATAAGCAAAGTGGTGGTATTGCACCGGTTGATGAGTGTTATCTACCACCTGGTAACACAAAAGGGTGGCATTACTCCATATGCTGTGGTCACCCACAGTGCACATTTTAGACTCCCAGGTAGCAAGTACAGTTTGTCTGACATATCTGAGCAAACGCCTGTGACAACCTCAAGGACCAAAATCCTTCCTTTTACCCATCACACTCAGAATTTTACTACCTACTGAACCACTGACACCTTATCTATGCTATGTAGGTCAACTAACTCCACACTCTCGTACCTCACGTGGTCAATAGGTCACATTCAGTTTTCAAAGGGGTGTCATAATTCAGTGAATACTCAGTGTATATACCATTAAGAAAGTACAGCTCACTGAGGATTTCAAGATAGATGAATAATGAACTAGCCAGTTTAATAGAGCAGAAAAAAAATGGCATGTAAAAGTTATTACAAGTTAATGCCAAATAACATACAAACGTAATCTATTCGCACTTGTCTACTAAACATTGTGAAAGCTTGTTCCTGTGCTTGTCGTATGTTGTACGTAATATTTATCTAGCGTTTCAACCCCTAAAAATGTCTGCTAAATGAAAAAAAAAGCTGTTTTAACAGCTCTTTTTTAAGTGTAAAAGAAACTGGAAATTATTAAAAGACATGGTGAAGGTGTTTCTAAGCTTGCAGGCGAATTTGGAATTGTACGAGGCATCATTAAAAACCAGCCCAATATAGATAAATTTGTTTCTAAATGTGACACAATTGCTCAAAGGTGCTACAAATGATAAAGTGGTTTTTACAACAAAGAGCTGAAGGAACTCCAATATCTTGACCAATGATTTTTTAAGCAAGGCAAAATATTTTTTTGACAAATTATAAATGCCCGGAACACCTACATTTTCATCTGGTTGGTTGAAACGATTTAAAGTGAGGCATGGTACGAGAGAGTTAAAGATACAGGTTGAAAATCTCAGTGCAGATAATGTGCGAGCAACTTTATTCTGTGATGAATTAATCACCGATCTGCATTGATGACTAGGGATATATTTGAAAAGTGGTGGACAGATAAATTCATTCCTCACGTTAAAAATTATGTCTCGTAAAGGTCTCCCCCAACAAAGCAGTTTTGTTATTAGATAATGCTCCATCCCATTGAGAAAAACTATCTGCAGAAAATGGTGATATTGTCACCATTTATCTTCCACCCAACGTAGCACCACTGGTATAACCTATGGACTAGGGGGTGATTGAGAGCATGAAACGATTGTATAGAAAGACCTTGATGATGGACTTTATCACAGAAGAAAAGAATCCTCTTTTATTTTGGAAGTCACTGACAATTACAGATGCTATCTATAAAATTTTTAGCATGAGTGAAAGTTAAAAGCAAAACAATTATAAAATCATTCAAAAAAATATTGCCTAATGACTTGGTAATCACTGAAAATAACTTTGAAGTGGGAGACTCAAATAACACTGTAGAAATCGTTCCTGATATTTTAAACTGAGTTTACAATATTGAAGGATGCGAAGACTTAGATGAGGCAAGTGTGTGTTAATCAGTGGTTAAATATAGACAAAAATTAACCCGGTTATGAAACAATGACTGATGAGGACGATTAGGAGGAACTACAGCTAGCTTGCAAAGTAAGTTGTATTGAAGCCCTAACAGCTGCAGAGACATTACTTAAATTCTTGGAAAGTCAAGATGATGTAGATTGTATTGAAATTTTACAAATTCATGGACACGTAAGAAAACATAATTCTACAAACAATCAAAATAACTAAAATATTATTATTGTTTATACACATGTAATATCTTATATTTCCATGTATTTTGGAAGTTATTTAAGTGTGATTGATTTGCAGACACCCACTTCTTGGGTCCTCATGTAACATTTAAAAAAACTGTTATGACTTATAGTTTTTAACATTTCATACATTTCTTTTGCAGGTTTTCCCAGTTTAAAGCAAAATTTGGTATTTTTTTTGTTGCTCCATTGCAAAATTGTTGATATGGAATATTAACGAAACTAGCTGTTACTTGCAACCTGTCAGTCTATTGGTCATTCTCTGCACCACCATGTGTTGGAGAAAGTTTGAAATATAACATACCAATTCCATTTATTTTCAGACTCATTGAACATGGCTGCAACATCACCAGCCCATGAACTTTATTGCCACACCTTATATATTTAATTTCAGTGGATTGAGTTCAAGAATCTCCTTAGTCTAGAATAATCCCTTTCTTGAATTAACTGTGGAGAAATTACTTGAGAATTTTTCCCATTATTGATCTTCACAGTGAAATGCCAGGGAATAAAATTTAAAACTGCTAGATTCTCTTTTTTTTTTTTTTTTTAACTATTTTGGCATTGAGGGTCATTGTAAGTTTCCTTTACCCTTTTTATAACAGCTATTTCCCCCTCTTCCCCAACCCTAATGCTGCTGCTGTTACAGCAGTTAACTATGTAAAATAAATTTTAGGTGTTGTACTTTGTAAGTTTTATTAATTAAACTGTAGGAGGTATGTTATTTTCAGGCAGGTTGCTTGCCTAAATCACTCTGAGCTATAATTGTATTATATTCAGAAAATTTTTTTTAATAATTAATTTTATTAACTGCTTCATGTCATGTGTGTTAAAATAATTTCTTTCCACTGTCTTCTAGATCGACCTGGATTGAAAGGAATTGTTGATATACAACGTCTAAATCAAGCCATTCTTAAATCTTTGAGGTTTGAACTGGACAAAACACACAAATTACCTTTCAAAGGCGATGTACGGGTCTTTGACTTTCTTATGGCCAAGATTCCTGCTCTTCGAGAATTGAGTATCCTTCACATGGAAGCCCTGGCCAAGTTCCGTCGCTCGGCACCACACCTGGATTTTCCAGCTCTTCACAAAGAGCTATTTTCCATTGACATCTGACCAGTGGTTTCCCCATTGTTAGAGCCTCATAGTGCCAGAGATCTTAATCATAAAAACAGACTAATATAGCAGACACTTTGCCTGCAATAAAAACCAGTGTGTAGCACAAAAGGAAAAAAAAATATCGTTTATTAACACCACTGCATTGCAGGTAATGACTGCTGTTGACTGACCGAAAAAAGCACTGCTGTAAAAACTCATTCTGGTAGATGGCATGAAGAGATTGTCACCCATTATTCATTCCCATAGACTCATGATGACGTCGACTGGTGTACAGAGCAAGGTAATGAAAGAGGCTTGAACTAAATAAAACATGACCATGAAACTAGAAAGTCTGGGGGGGAGGGGTGTTTGTGCTGGACAAGAAACTGACGTGATCACACTGTTGTAACAGCAATAAATGTGATATTGTCAGGGCAATAGTAGATATATATTTGTCTGAGAACTTAGTGCTGAAAGGACACACTTCATAGTTCTACATTCATGCTTGAAAGCTGAATTAGGGAAAATATTCTATGTATTCTGTGGTAACGGAGGTTATTGTCCATTGAATGCTTACACATGTACAAAAACCAGGGATCTACTGTAATATGAAGATATGATTTATTAACTCAAATTTAAGAGATTCTCTACTGCCAAGTGTTCTTGTCCTATATGGTGGACGGTAGATTTTAAGAGAACACCTGTGGCTCACTTATTTATAATGCACACTTTTACGTTTTGGTGTTATTTGTAAATTGTTTTATAGGGTGTACCTTACTTTTAAGTATTCTTTTAAAAATCATGTTGAGGTGTAACTTGGTTTGCTTGCATAATTGGTTCAGTAAAAATGTATCACAAACTATTGCAGTGGCCATTATGGCCTGATGGTGGGGAGTTTGTTGAGCATGAGACAGAGTCTTTGTCAAAGTTAGGATCTTAGTTCTTGTAATTTTAGCAGCATCAACAGTGTACATAGACATTTTAATATATAGAGACCCGACAAAAAAGAACAGAATGCATTTACTATTTATCATATGTATCTTTCATTCTTAAGCTACTGCATTTGAACAAAATCTCACTTAAGAAATAATAGTGTACAGAATTTAATTTTAAGAGAACAAATTGCCTACTAAAGTATATGCATAAAAGACAACATTTGCTATGGGGGGAAAAATGCATTACATCTATTTCCCTCTCTCCTATCTTTTAAATATTTGGGTACAGTTACATTTTAGATGTAAAATTTCTGTGCATATTCTATTGTTACTTATTCACTTCACTGAATGTTATATATCTTTAAGTTTGGTTCTAGTGTTATCATATCAGTTTTCACTTGAATCAGCAGAGGCAGAATCTCTATGTTTTCATATGTAGAGTGCAGTCTTGTTTATAATCTATATACAAATAAATGAGTACTCTTAAGTTAAGAGTCCAAATAAGATTTTCTGACTCATAACTGGTTAATAGATTATATTTAAGACAGTAATCTATTATATTCATTTGTATATATTCTTCTCATATGCATTGTTTAAATAATGAACATTATTTTAGACAATGTAATGCCCTTTCTCTAAGGGAAAATCTTATTTGGTTCCAGGATGGACTTAGATTATTTTTTACAAGCAATAATGTTATATGTAAATAGTTAAACATCTGTATGTAAAAATTACGAGTAGCAAGAGGGAAAATAGTATCATATTGTTGAGCATTTGAAGTTTTCTAAATGTTCTATTATGCATTTTACTGATGTTCGTCAAAAATGAATGTATATAGTGCTGTGGTTTTTAATATAGGATATTTACTATGAGCAACATATTTTATAATAGATTATTTTAAGAATTCAGTTATAGAGTTTAATATCAGTACTGTATGTGAAGGCTTAATTAATAATTTATTCAGGATTATATCCATGGCAATGCCTTAAGGAGGCTAAAGCAAAATCTTGAATTTCCTTCATTAAATTTGTTATAGCTTTGAGACACTGTTCCTTCCATGGATTCAATTATTAAAAAAGTACATGGTTTTATATAGTATAACTGTTTTCACTTGCTTTAAGTTTGTTATTCCTTAGATATCACTTACATAATATGCAAAGAAGACGTAATAGTTACTGCTCTGTCTAGGACAGTTCATAAGACAGCATTTTTGAAAGATGTTAGCAGTGATATGTTATGTTTATTAAACAACGATGTGACTAAGAAAGAATAATATTTAAATAAATTAGATGGTACATAAGCCCTTACTTAACAGTACTTTCCTATTGGGTTTACAACAAAATAATATAAGGGTTGGTAACTGCTCACTAAATGCCCCCTCACCAACACATTTTTAACTTGTTAAGTGGACCCAGTTATGGCTAAAAAAAAAAAAAATTCCATGGTAGGCAGGTTAAAACAACATGAAAAATAAATCAAAAATTTAAATGTCAGTTGGAAACTACACAATTTCAATATTGGTTCAAATATAATGTATATGGGTGATTCATTACGTTTAAAATAATCAAAACATTTTTAATAACAGATGCAAGTTTCCAGCTTTTCATGATTAATTGTAAGAGAGTACACAATTACATAGTTGTATGAATTGTGCTTATTTGTAACTTTAAGTCCTTTATATCATAAATAAAGTTATATCCATTTAAAGGTACAGTTTTAGAAGTTAACAAGATTATTGATGCAAAAAATGTTTTCCTTTTTAAAATAGCAATAATATTTACAGCTATTTAAGCTTCCTTTCTCCCAGGTGGAAAAGGTCCAGTTATGTTGTTCATCAGTGATTCATTTGCATGATAAAAGAATTTTTTTTAAACATGGTTCTTTTGGTAGATACATATTGCCTTTCCTTTTGTGAGTATCTATATAACTTAGTTTGTGTTTGCCTAAATATTATTTGTCTCTTAGTATCCACTGCATTAAGCATGTTAAAACACATTATTAATCAGTGATTTGTGCTGACTTTTGTGATATTTCCTACTTGTCTGCATCTTTTATATCAGGAATTTCCCTTCTGTGTTACTACAGATGTATTAAAAGGTCATGATTGGTAAGTAAAGTAGTGTATGCATTCCTTCCAGTTCAAAACCAAAAATGTATCTTTATGCCTTGTTTGGCTAGTATTGTTGAAATGGTAGTATATTTTCCAGGAGTATAATAGTTTGGAGAGATAAAAGAAATCTTTAATTGGTGCCAATTCACATGGTCATCAAATTGAAAACAGGATAAATTTAAATAGAAAGAAATCATCTGGGCTCCATCAGTTTGTCTCCTTTATCACTTATTCACTCCTATGCCTAGTAGGTGAGTTATAATGTTTTTTGATTTTCTTGAACGTGCAGATGCTTTGCCACTGAAGAGAAAAAGATTCTCTTTATTTTCTCTTGTATGAAAAATTTTCCAGTAATCACATGTTAACAGACAAAAAAAATTTATAAACTTTATTGATAGCCATTCTAAAACTTATATCATGCAAACATGTTTGCTGTGGCTGAGTTATTTTTTTAAGAGGAAAGTACAAAATATTTTAATTTTTAATAATAAAACTGCTAACAGCAAACTCATACAAGGAATGTTGAAAACTTTCCATGCAATACTTAATGAAATTCCACTCAAATACATCACGAACAATTATTTTTCCATCTGTTTAATTTCCTTGAATTTAACACATTAATGGGAAAAGCATGAAATTCTATTTCTGGAACGTTAACTTTCACATGATGAAAGGTCCAGACAAAGAAAAAAAATTTCAAAGTGCTGTGTTAGGGTCACTTACATAAGAATTAAAAGTCAAATCTGAACTGCTGTCTTCATCTAGCTACTTAGATTATCATTTATTTTTCTTTTTAGAAATCAGGATAGAACACTAATTCAATGTTCGTTTTATTAAATTAATATCATATGCAGCCTTTTCAAGAAAATATTTTTGTATGACATTAGCAAACTCATACAAGGAATGTCGAAAAATTCCTGCTATTTATATCATAAAGTATTATTTTTGTTATTGTAGGGGAGGAAAATTCCATTCTGTGCCCACATACTAACACCAACATTACTTGATCTTGCTGAGCACAAAAAAAAAATAAAAATCCAGGCATATTTCAGATTCTATATTTTTATAGGCTTTAGCAAATATCAAAAAATAATAATAATGAATTTGGTTTATTACTCTTCTCCTCTACTCTCTCCAAATTTACATTTCCTTTGAAGAGTTGACTTCTAAAAGAAAAAGAATTATATAGTTTGATATACTGAATAAATTTAGATTGTCACAAGCTGTTTATTTGTAGATTTATTTTTGAAAAGTAGAATAAATAAAATAATGTTATCCCAATTAATTAAAAGTGGAGAGAGAGAGAGCATAAAATGGGCTTCCAGAATTGAATCAGTTTTGCTTTAATGATTAGTTATAAAGTTGCTATTAACGAATATTAACTGATTATGAAAGAAGGAAGAGGCAAAGGAAATCTCATGCTCAACAAAGGAAAGGTATTTTTTACTAGCTAGATGGCAACAACAACATTCTTGAGCCAGGCACAGATGTTTATTGGTATGATTGAAAAAATGTTAGCTTGGGATTCAGCTTGAAAGGTTTTGTTATATTTATGCCAGGGCTTATGAGTCAATAACTATGATTTTTTTTTTTTTAAAACTGTATGTTAAAGTGGGTTATCTAACCAAGTTATTTCCTGATTGTTGGATCTCTTGTAAAACACTGCCACTAAATTCCTGAGATATTTATTTCATGGAGAACTAACATGATTGGTGCAATGAAAATTATAAATTTTTTTTTAAGGTATTCTTTGTAGAATATTATATATATTCCTTTTGTTTACCTCTCTATGACTCGTTGGCCCTGACTGTGCTTGTGTTAGGGGCTAAAATAACTAGAAACTGTCCTGCCATGACTTTACTGACACGTAGTTTAGTTATTTCAGTAAACATGCTACTTATTCCTCATCTGCTGTTGTGAACTGTTTGCCCCTACACAAGACTCACTTACGAACACATGTGATAGCTAGACAGAAGGACCTATTTTTGTAGGATTTTAAGGGAACATTACTATTTGTAGCCTGGTGATAAAAGCCATATTTCAGATGTGTCCAATATAAACATAATTAAGGAAGGTTTTGCTATTGAATGTGGAGGTTTAGCACTTAAAGTGTTTACGAAACCTCTTGAAGTATTGTGGCAATGCTAAGGAATATGCCTTTTACACCACACTCCCTATGATTGGGTGATGGCATTGTTAACTGTTTTTGCTAGAGGTAAAAAAAAAAAAAAAAAAAAAAGTATTGTTTGTTTTGTTGACTTGTGTCTCCTTGGTCTTTGGTCCTCTTGCCCTGTAAGAACTGTGTACCTGATATAAATCTGTTGTAGATTCTAGAAATCAAATTTGCTGGAATTCAAAAAGAAATCATGCATAGAAATGTTATGAACTGCCCACCTTCAGTATCTTTTATTTCTGAGATATTTAAAAATATACCTAAGATTTGTTTAAATTGGCCAGTATAAATATCGGTTTAAATGCCACCTAAGTAAATAAAAACTGGAATATATATTTATATTAATCTGCATATATGAAAATATTACCTATCCAACATTTTAAATAAATAAACCTTGAAAAGGTAGGATTAGAGATACTTTATTGTAATTTTTTTTCTTTTGGCAGTTACTAAAATGCACATGATTGAAACAGAATTCTCTGTTTAGAAACTAACTCTATTAAATGTAGAGTTAGTCCTGCACTAAATTTACAAAACAATTGTTGCTATTTCAAGATTTATTACAGTTCCCTTGCTAGCACAAACTCATTGTGATGGAGAGTACAGTAATAAATAATCTTGAAATGCTGTTTTGTTTCATAAATTTAATGCAGAAATAAACATCTCAAAAATTATATCATGTTATTATCCTTCTACTTTCTTGATAAGCAACACAATTTGATATACTGCTAGAAACAAGAGTGTTAAAACTATTTAACTTACATATTTAAGGAAAATTACAAGAAAATGTTTTCCATTTTGTCATAATTAAATCATATTTAGACCACTAACTACTCTGATTTTTAACAGTAATAATTACTAAGTTCATTTATTAACATATCTGAATTTCACGGTGCTCTTACTAAATTGTAAGGTGTTAGTAGCAACAGAGAGTCAATTTGTACAGTGTTTCATAATTTAATAGCATAAATTGGTGTTAAAAATCATAACATGACATACTGGCTTTGATGCAATGAAGAAAGATACAGTGTTATATTTACATTAAAAAGGTATTGTTTATGCTGTTTTATATGTGTATGTCTGAAATATTTTATGACAGGTATTATTAAGATTTTTATAGAATTTCTTTGCTGATTGTTATTAAAAGAGATTAGTAAAACAAACTGCAGTGTGAGTTCCTATTGAGAAAAAAATAATAATTTGTAAGTATCTGAAGAGAACTCTTTATCCATCTTAATTGTTATTAATGCATGAAACACACCTGAATTTGGGCAAGTAGTTTCAACACACAAATCTTGTTCAGCATCATAATTGAACAAGAAACCTCTAATAGTATTTCTTTAGCAATAAGAATTACTGATAAAGAATATTCTTTACACATTCCATTCTTCTGTTTGATGAGATCTGTCAGGAAATTTAGGAGTTGTGCACTTGAATTGCAAAGATCTGTATTATATCCATAAATTTAATTCTAGAAGAAAGTTTCACTTAACAAAAAATGAAATTTTGTTAAGTGTATTATGCTCTGGAAGAGAAAAAATTTCTCACACAGAGCATTATTTTACTAATAGTGCAAATGATCTTAGTATAAAGTTTTTGATTTATTGGGAATAATACTTTCTTTTTAAAAGCTTTTTACTTAAATAGTCCTTTTGTAAACTAGACTAAGAAATATCTTATAATAGAGGTAAGTGGCTATTATAGGTTATACCTTCTACTTATTTCATTTTATCTTAAGTATAGTGATTAATATAAAACAGAGCTACAATGCTCAATACGTTCTACATTGTATTTCAATATTTGTAGAAGAATAAGAGAAATTTACTTAGAACACTTCCTTATGACACTCTCCAGAAATTAAAATTAATGCAAAATGATTATAGTAATAAAAAAAATTAACACAAATTTTGAAAAACAACATTCCTTCCTGAAGCTGATGGGGCTTTTCAACCATATGTCTTGATTACAGGAATAGAAATAACCAAATCATTTTGCATTCATTTTAATTTCTGCAGAGCATCATATTGAGGTAAATTTCTCTTATTCTTCTACAAATACTTAAGTATAGTGATATGTAACCTTCTAATTTTTTTTTCATAAGAATTCCAGCTAAATATCCTAAATATCGGGGTTCTTTTGTGCTCAGTTTGGTTTGATTATTAAAGTGAGCTTCATTCTATTTTTATTTCAAGGGTAGGAGAATGCACTCTTTTTGAATATCTAAAGCATCCAGTTTTTATTTCTAGGTCACAATATAAAATTTAATTAATATTAGCATATGCCAAATTATTAAAAACAAGAAAGGAAATTTTTTTGTCAGTGTTTCTTAACCACTATGATGCAAAATTAAAACAGAAAGGTTGAGAAAACACTATCTTATTAATCTATACTTTGGCAGGTTTAGATTTTAGTACAGATTAAATGAGAATACTGGCAAATATGGTTTGTTGAATTTTGTAAGAACATTGACATCATCAATGAGAGATGGATGTATATAATTAATAATTGCTAGTTATAAGCAGTTTAAATGTTTGGTAGATTAAAACTGTTGGATTATGATTAACTGTATTTTGCTACATATTATCATGGAAAGAGGGCAGTTCATAGCAAAGATCAGTCTACAGCACTAAACCACTTTCCTGTTAGGAGAAATCTCTCTACCTTATCCTACCTGCCTACCTACTGGAGCATGAAATGTGGAAGGACATGTTGTCTTTAAACATCCTTCAAATCTGATTTTTTGTCCCATATCCTTCTCTCTTCCCTCTTATGTCAATGTTGGCAACATCTTTCTACATTGTTAACTTGTTCCAGAGACAATAAAATATAAAGTTATGATCATTGATGATAGACTCTTATTTTCTTTAATTATTAAACTCATTCTAACAGTTTCAACATGTTTTTAAGAAAACTATGAAAAATTACAAGCCATTTAGACTCAGATAATTGGAATTTTAATTTTTAGTGCGACTTATGTATCTACAAACCATTGTATAGTAGAAGATTTTGAATCAAACATTTAAGAAGTTTTCAATATCCAGTAAAATTACTAGTTATTTATGATGGTTTAAATGAGAAAATGTCAGGAAAGTTCATTTGAATAACTTATGAAAACTTTTATTAATGTCCTATTTTACTCCGATGATATTAAAACATTCATCACCTTGCAGGACTGTGATAACATCATTATTATCAGCAGTAATGTTTTTTGAGAAACTGGCTATTACATACAATTCATAAACTTCAAAAGGATGGAGTGTTCTTGTGACTGGGACCAGTATCCTGCTGGTAAATGTGCTGAAGTTCTCTTAACACTTTTTTTTTTCCAGATTGAGTTGTCTGCATAGACATGACTCATCTTAAAAGGAAAGATATATATTATAATACATGCATAAGTGGCACTTTCTTGTTTGAGAGATGTAGTTCTCATATTTCTGTGGTAAGCTCTTCACTATAAACCCTTATTTGTGATGGGGGTGGAGGGACTAATCAGAACAAAAACACAATAGAGATATGAGATCTCAGCACAGAATGCTAGATTCCTTCTTCTTACACAGTCAAAAATCCATACCTCACTAATAGTATCTTAGTGACAAGTAGTTAAAACATATCATGAATTTTGCTTATGCACTGGAGATCGAGCAAGAGTTTAAAGACTTCCTAAGTTTTTAATAACTGGTTCTATTGGATTGGTCCAGCTAATCATAAACTTGAGTTAAGCATTATTATCAGGTGCAAACTAATAGTTGAACTGTCAAGACATTGACAAGATCAATTTCTGAAGATAATCAACTGATAGTTCGTGGTTCCAAACACAAATTTTGGTTTCTTTCTGGAAACTGCAGATTCCACCAATTCTTTATAGGATTCAGGTCTGGGCTGTTTCCTGGCCAGCTAAGAGTTATACTGGACCATTTTTTCACCTGTAACAAATGTAAACACATTACTGTTGAACCCCTAATGCAGAAATGAAGCTAAACTACAGAAGTGCCTGCTTACACTTTTTGTCCTGAAAGATACAGTTACTTGGCATTTATGCCACTCTTCACGTCTACAGCGAATTGTTTGTCTCTCATCGGAGAAAATAACTGATTTCCACTGCTCGGGGGGTCCATTTGACATGCTCCTTATACCAAATTAATCGGGCTACAAGTCCATTTTTGAAGAGACATCTTCTGAAAACTGTTACTGTACTTGCCACCACTCCTGTATGTTCTTCCCATTCTCTTTACAGTTTTTAAGGCATGAGCACTTCTAAATGCTGTCCTGTTTTGGTGTAGAGACTTGTTTGCATCCAGTATTCTTGAATTTGGAAAGAAATCTACTCACTGTCGACTGATTACAAGATACTCTATAAGCAATATGACAGGAAGAAAATTCTTCGTGGTGTAAACTGCAACTCTTGCAGAACGTGCTTATATAGTTGAAAGTAACAGCTGATGCAATCTGTAAGAAATATGGCAATTACAATTTTAAGAAGCTGGGTGAAGCCATACCTGCCAAATTCTTCTTCAGCATTTATCAAAAAAAAAAAAAAAAAAAAAAAAAAGGTATTATCCAATACATGTGCAAAAGTTATAAAATGCTTGCACTATTACAACCTCATTCACCAAAAGAATTTTCTGCCACTGCTGTTTTGATTGGAAAATTTTTATATGCTGGTTCTATTAAAGGAATGTGTAGCTCTATTTATACATTACTTCACAAAGAAAGCAGGTTTTCAATCCATAATTCGATGTGGTTGTGAAGTAATGCATGAAAACAGCTGTGATCAACACATTTTGGCAATGAAGTCTGTGTGTGAAAGTCCTTGTATCTTTCTTGTTTCACAATAAAGGTATACGGGGTAAATCGTAATTCACATATTTCAAACAGAATGAAAGCTGGTTTGCATGTCATTGATTAAACAATTATAACTTGCTCTTTTGTGCATAAATAAGGTTCTAAATTTACAACAGTTCACCTTTTTTCAAGTAAGCCACAATAAAAAGAAAGAAATAAACATTTACATTCTTTGGTCAGATCTTTTTTTTTTTTTGTTATTTGTTGGCGCATCGGCTTCTGTGGCCATAATGCACCTCCTAAGGTTTTTTCACTACTCTGATCCATGCCCGAGGCGGGATTCGAACCCGCGACCTTTGGGTTGCTAAGCAGGCACTTTACCCACCCGGCTAGCCCGGTCGGCTTGGTCAGATCATCAGCAGACTTGAGATTCATTCTAAAGTACTCAATTATTTAGTTTTGATGGCAAAGCATAGTCAAAACATTTTAACCATTCTTTTTCATATATGTTTGTAGAAAAGTACTGTTAGAATTCTATTTATTTAGCCACTGAAGGTTTTTTCAGAAACTGAAAAACAACTTATAATCAATACAATACATGAAATAGTCTACTTAAACCAGTTCCTACAATTTCACACAAAACACCTTAAATAGGCATTAGGTTATAAAAAGTTTTGGGATTATAATACTAAAATTGTATTTTGTTTTTTTAAGTTGTGTAGGCCAAACTTTTCATGGAAATATTTTGCCTTTCACTTCATTTAGTTTGTACAGTGGTCGGCTTAAATCACACTGTGCAAACTAAATGAAGTCATTGCATGGAGCATTGTCGACTGAAATATATGAGAAGGGGGTTGATAGGAGAGTAGTACAGTATTAAAAAATTTCTGTATTTAATGTATAACCCACCAGGTTTCAATAAAGTTGTGTGAATGGGAAAAGCTAAATAAAATGTCATCATCCATTGCGTTTTTTTTTTTTTTTTTTGAGGGGGGGGGAAAGGATGCCTCTTCCTTAGTTAAGAAATGGATAGCAGAATTTAAAGGAAGTGGAGTAGCCTGGAAGATCTGACAAGTGACAGTTTGGTACATTCCCTGTGTCTTGGGCATCTTGTCTGAAATTATGTACAACATAATAACAGAGGTACTCGCTATGGGTCACAAAGTTGTTGGCAGCAGATAAAAAATGCACAAAAGTTGTCAAGTGAACATTTGAATCATTTCAAGCAGATCCAGCCAATGACACAACAAAATTTCATCTGGCAAATTAGCCACAGAATGTGCAATACAGTCTGTTGCTGATGCACCAACAACAGTCTTGTACTGTTTGTGACCATGCATGAGACATGGAAACACAGCTTCTCTTTCCCTTCAAAGAAAGGCCAAATCACAGGGGCATATTATGCAAACCTAGTGAGACATTTGCATGAAAACAGAAACAAACTCCAAGGAAAATTCATCAAGAAGTCTTTCACTACTTCTTAATTTGAAAGAATACTTGGCTAGCATCCATTTTCCCACCTAGAGTGGAGGCCCAAGAGAAAACTTTCTTTGCAGAATCAGTGGAAAAAATGTACTGACTCTAAAGCAGACAATGTTGAAAAGTAACATGTTACCACCAGGCTCTTCATATATGGTCCTTCACAGGAAATGGAGAACTGTCTAGGACAGGGTCCCTAAATGCATATATATATAAAAAGATGTATCGAGCACATGAAAATTATCTCACTTATTTAAATAAAAAAAAGAATAAAATTTTATTGTTTCCCAGACCTGTACTGCATACAGGTCTGTAGGCCTCATTTTAGGGAGGATGTTCCATGTACAGAGGAGGGGAACCTTTGTTCCCCTCCTCTTACCAAGAAAGGCTTAAGTGCTGGAAACTAGGCACCTGTGAGGTGTATAAGGCTTTGAATGGGTTGAGCATGCTGAATTCTGATGGGATTTTTCAGATTACAAACCTAAGGGGACATAAATTCAAATCAAGGAAAGACAGTTGCAGAAATTTGCCTTTATACAGCAGGTGGTTAAGTGTTGCAACAAACTTCCATCTGTTGTGGAAGTTGATAGCTTAAATAAATTCAAGGAGGAAATAGATGTGTGAAATTTTTTTTGGCTGATGCCTCCATTACTGCTACATAACTAAGAGGAGAATTAATAGAAAGGATGAGGCTTAAGATCATATAACAATATCAGGAATCAAAACTAGTTTTATTCACCAATCTGGTTCCACATTGTGAAACAAAGAAACGAGTTTCACTTATGTCACTTTCCAAGTTCAGAACATTGTGCAATTATTTCCTTCTCTCTCTCTCCAATAGCCTAAGATATCAAGATAGGCCAATACATTCCTTGTACTTCCAACCAGTGCAAAGAAAGCAATGGGTAGGAGGGGCAAGGCCTGTCAATTATTGCTTCAGACAATGATCTATGGGAAGGGGGATCATGTTTTAAAGATTTATTAGTAACCAATTCAGCGGTGAAACAGAATAACCATATAGAGGATTCACTATTGTACATTGGAGTTCAGATGACACAGTCTGTATGGAAGACATTCTCCTGGCTATCACTAGACACCAGATTCTTCCATCAGACTGAAGTACGGTATCATTTGATGAAATGCCATATGTACAGCAATTTTGTTTCTCAACAGGTTTCAGGGCTGAATTTAAACTTGTTGAGGCCCTTCTCTCTTACAGTTCACCTGTGACAATATTAAAAAAATGATTTTTTAAGATGGAACAAGGCCCAAAGCTTGTTTAACTTATATGTAAATCCAGCCCTGACAGGTTTATTTGCATATTTTTAACAAATGGGAATCATTCAATTCAACTTTCCCATCCAATTCTGTATCTTATACTGCCCTTGGCAACTGAAACATATTCGCTTCCAATATGAAAATAAAGTGAATATATATATATTGTTGAGATATCCAATGGATGTACTGAAGTGAGTCTCCAGCCAAGGAATAACGAATCAGATTGTTGGAATACTTTCAACCTACTATGGAGAAGAGAAGTCAATTAAATTTAATGGTAAAGTTTTCTTTTTCTTATACTGTATAAGCTTGCTTCGTTGCATCATCATGTTTATCCAAAATCAGTTTAAAAACTTAATAATAATTATCCGTTAAGTTCAGTTCTTTAAATAAACTTTTAGCATCAAGTGGTCAGGTGAGGGGATACATAAGCGCATGTTTTTTTTTTTTTTGAAAGATCGTGGTCGAAATCTGTGACTGCTAAATATAGCTTGTCTTTTGTATTCTCTCTATCTTGTGAACTCCTCTCACCCTGTCATTGTCCCAGTATAAACAAAAAAAATATTTATTTTTCCTTAAGTATTAAATCCTGTCTGAAACCCATGAGAAGGTGACCAACGATCACGTATACTGAAATACACTATTCGGATGCCACAAGTCTACCATGGTTATAGGGTTGGCTATAACAGCATAAATTTCGTGAGGATTGTGGTCGGATGCAATTTGTCTGGCACCCTCCAAGAATCTACTGTGCAGATGTTATTCAAATATGGAATGACATCTCAGCAAAAAATAAAGATCTGGACAGCTTCAAAAACTCATGAATTGTAGAAGGGTTAGGTTTCGGGTATGTCATCTGCAGAAAACATTGCGATGCAGGTCCAATATGCCACAGGAACATCCAGAAAGCTCTACATAACCCAATAACAAAGTTACCAATGCAAAATACTGTTTTAAGTGGTGTCTACCCAACGTTCATGGACTCTGGAGTAACGAATCCTGTTTAATGTTGCTTTTCTGTGGATGTGTTAGGGTGAGGAGATTACCTGGAGGCCATTCCTATTGGAATATATCGTCTTTCAACTATTAAGTTTGGTGGAGGTAGTATGAAAATGGTTTGGACTTACTGAATGAAGTCCGAACCATTGTTCAAGTAATCTACTATCTACACTGTGGAAGTACTATACTACGGAAACAAACTCGGTCAGTATCATCAGGGCGAGCCGGGCACATATGCTTCGTGAAAGATGTGGTATGCCAGACGTTTATCAAATTGTAACTGAGAGCAAAGTGCAGGAGAAATTGTTGAAGTTAAGAAAGGCACCTGGGGTGGATGGGTCTATTCAATTATATTAAAGGATGCGGCAAAGGAATATGGGAGCATCTTTGGACAGAGTGGAAGTCCCCACGGATTGAAGATGTGCAAATTTATCCCCAATTCACAAAGGGGGACAAGAGTAATTACAAACCAGTGAATTTAACTGCAGTTCCAGGTAAGATAATGGAGTCACCGGTCAAAGATGCATTGCAGGATCATCTAGACAAGACAGCATCAATAATTCAGACAGTTAAGGGAACATCTTGTCTGACAAATTCGATTGGATACTATGATGTAGTTATAAAGGAACTGGATGCAAAAAACAATTTTGATATCATATACTTGGATTTCAGGCAAGCTTTTGACACTTATGCAAGGAAGACTACTGTACAATTGGAGCAGAATGGTATTAAGGGGAAATTGCTACAATGGATAAAAGGGCGGTTGAGTGGGAGAAGACAGTGAATAATTAATGGATGCTGCTCTTCGTGGACTAATGTTATTAGTGGAGTCACACAGGGTTTGGTGTTGGGCCCACTGTTGTTTTATATATTTGTGAAGGTATATCAGGCTTAGTGTGCTACTGCAACAGGATCTAGAAAATTTGGGCTGAGAAGTGTCAACTGAAGTTTAACATTAACAAATGCAAAGTACTGCATGTGGATAGAAGTAACCCCAGAGGAACGTACCAACTGTGTGGTAGAAAACGAAAAAGACCTGGTAGTGATTGTGCAGACAAGCTGCAACGGCAGGTCACAGGGTTTTGTCAATGATATACAGGAATTTTGCTAGCCATGAAAAGGAGGTCTCATTTTAGGAAGGATGTAGATTTGCTTGAGCATGTACAGAGGAGGGGTCCTCATACTAAGAGAGGCTTAAATTCTGCAAATTGCAGTGGCTGCAGACTAAGCACCAGCAAGGTGATCTGATTGAGGTGTATAAGGCCTTGAATGGGTTGAGAGCACACTGAATTCTGATGGGATTCTTCCACTTGTTCAGGTTACAAACCTAAGATGGCATAAATTCAAATTGAGGAAAGACAGTTGTAGAATAGATGTGTGGAAATTTGCCTTTAGCCAGCGGGTGGTTAATTGCTGGAACAAACTTTCAACCGTCGTGGAAGTTCATAGCTTAAATAAATTTTTTTTTTTTTTTTTTTTTGGCTGATGCTGCATAAGCTCATACACTTGCTTTCTTCCATCACATGCCACCGTTAGGCCCTTTCTTTCTCTATAGTGCAGTAAACAGTCGAAAATGCCACGTGGCATGCGTCCGATGCAAAGGGCCTCTGCCCTTCAAATATTTTAGCGAAAATGGATAGAGAATCCGGGAATACCAGGCTAACCGAAAATTTTTTCTCACGTCCAGAGGTGGACTGAGCTTGCGAAACAATGGCAGTTCCCTTGAAAGGGGCGCTTGTATTGCCTTCTTCTACCCTAAAAAAGGTATCAGGGTAGAGCCTGGTTAATATATATGTCCACCTTTCCATTTATATCCCAACCTATTTGTACCCACGAGGATTTTATTTTTCTTAAGTATCCTCACTGCGGACTAGAGTTTTTTGCTGAAATAGCGATCGCTTATTTCCGTGCATTCGTTCAAGAACCTTCTAACTGTACATATGTCGTTGGGTGGTTCCCAGACTTTCGTCTATCTCCACCTGTTTACTCTGTAGAGAAAGAAGAAATCGCAATATATCGACCTGGATGTGTAGTGTGTTTTTATGTCAGGCGACTCTGCTACTTGGTGCCCGTCCCTAACATGTAAACTAACTATAATTGTGTTGGTTGTCAGCAAGAAGTAAGCGCTCTTTTTTTTTTTTTTTTTGGTTTGTGTTTAGGAGTCTGCAGTGAAAACTTCATATTCTTTCACTGCCAAGGAGTAGGGTGGGTAAAGTGCCTGCTTAGCAACCCAAAGGTCTCGGGCTTGGATCAAAGTACTGCAAAAACCTTGGGAGGTACATTATGGCCACAGAAACCGATGCGCCAACAACTACCAAGGAACAATATTGACATCTGATAAATTTCTTTTGAAATTTATAAATAACAAGATACGTTGCCATGTTTATGGGTAGCACTGAGAGTTATGCTGACAATTCCACTAACTGTAGCAAGTGGGGAAAGGAGTTTTAGCAAATTAAAGATAATTAAAACATATTTGACATCATCAATACTATCAATTGAAAATGATGTGGCTGCAAATTTGGATTTTATCGATGTCATTAATAAATTTTCTGATATAAAATCAAGGAAAGGAATGCACTGAGGGAATTTCGTTTGGCACTCGATGTTAACAACAAGAAATTCTTCTTATGTATTTTTAAATAGCTTTGATGTAATGTAATGTAAAATCTATATTCATTCTGTAAGCATCTACTATTAAGTATTGTCAAGTGAAATTTAATTATAGCAAAGATTATTATTATATAAATTAAAGGCAAACGTAACTGCTAGTAATTTGATAGATGTCGTAAAATTTTTATTGTTAATATTGTATTTTAATATGACAATTAAAACATAAATATTCTAGTTGTCTTTTTAACTTTTCTCTATCTGGAAGGGGGCATAGGAATGCTTCCTCTCCAGGCTCTGAGTATCATAAAGAACTGGAGGGATGAGGTTGTCATTCAGGCCAAAGAAAAGAGCATAAGTTACGGCTTTCAGTCCAGCCATTTGTGACAATTCTATAAAAACTTATAGTACTGTACTGTATATGGGAGAGGAGGGGATGTTGGTGACTAAACATGGGTTTCACCACTTTAAGTCTTCAATAAGCGAAGTGGTGGTATTGCACCAGTTAATTACAGTCATCTACCACCTTGTGTTAGTAGTAGTACCGTGCGTGGGTTGAGGGAGAAGGAGGGGCACTACTTTGCTCTGGAGACTAAACATGGGTTTCACTACTTGAAGCCTCCGATACTCCTTTCTACTTCTCTCTCAGGGTAACTCAGGAATTTTTTTATTTTTTTTGGCTAGGGCAGGATAAGCCTCAGGCTTCCTTGTACCATATGGCTAATTATAATAATAAGCAAAGTGGTGGTATAACCCCGGGGGCTTGGCACATCCAAGGTCCTGAGCTGGATATCATCTTTCTTCATCGAAGTAAGAGCGCTCTACCGACAAGTCCATCGAGCTGCCCACAGGGCTCTATTCTTGGTCCCTTTCTTTGGAGCATACTTGGACAATGTCAAAACCCAGGCTTACGCCGGCGATTTGGTACTGATGCTGACTGCAGATCACAGGGCCCAATTGGAGGCCTTTGCCAATAGGGCAATAGGAACAATCCTCTTGAACAGACCACCACAAAACAATCAAATTCGTAGCACAGCTTAAAAACCTCTCCTTTCGGCCTCACCTGCTCTATATACAAAAGAAGATGAAAAGCTACAACTCATTAGTCACAAAAAAATTAACAAAAGGGACTGGGGTTAAAAAGGAGAACCGTCACCTATGGTGCTGCCGTTTGATACAGAAAAGCAACCACTACAGTCAACCAAAGGAAGCTGGATATGATACAGCGTTCCATGCTGCTCACACGTGGAGGTCGTCCGACGGGGCATGTTAGCAAACCTGTCCAATGGGAAGACAACTACAAAACTAAGTCGACTCACAAAAGATTTGGCAGACCTCTGAAAAGGGTCAATAAACAAGAAATTTATACCGGATGTAGGCAAAACCTTTCCGAAATCCCCAGGCCTGTTAACCGGCCACGGCCCAATTAATGAGAAACTTGCCTTGCCAGACTGGGGTTAACTGACGACCACATGACGAGTTGTTCATGTGGACAACTTTCCCCCCCCCCTCCATGAGGATCTCCTCAGATATACAATTTATCCCCAGAGACCAAGAGCACTACCTTCTGGAGTCAGAAGAAAGAAAAATACACAGCTTTCTCAAAATTTCTTTGCGAGACGCTGGACTATCCCACCGTGACAACTGCATCACGGATCGACAGGCCCTAGCCAACAACGAATGAGCGACATCATTCTGCAAAAATCATCAAACAAGTGCAATGCGCAGGACCGAAGACATCGCACATGACCACACTCACGAATGACTATAAAAGAAACTAAAAAGACACCTACATCAAGAACTTGACTAGAAGACCCAAGCTGAGACCTGCGTCTTAAGCATGATAAAATACCGGACCAGACATAAATGACAATGTAGCTACACTGCCCAATGCCACTACTCGCGATCTGAACCAGACTCTCTTGCCTGGTTCTCTTTCAAATCCTCTTTCCTCGGCAGGGGGGAGGACATGTGTTTATGTAAGTGGCGGCTCCTAGAACGACAGTTCAACTCTGCCTCGTATCTCTGTGAAGAACAGTATCACTACAAATGGACCAGATGTGTGTGTTCTGTTGTTATGTTCTGACCGCTTGGCTACCCAGAAGCATCAGTCACCTGGACAGATGATTCTGGGTACTCGTCCACACCACGGGAAGGTGGGCCAATTCCAGTAGATGGGACACCTATGGTCTCAGAGTATGAGACAAAAAAAATAATAATAAATTTTTTTTCTTTCTCTGGGGCCCACTCCAGAGGGGAAAAAAATGAATAAAAATAATTAACTAAGATAATAAATAAATAAATAGAAAAAAAAAAAGTATATATATATATATATATATTGGTTTTTAGCATATATACGCAAACATATATATATCGAAAAGGGAAAAACCAAGGGGGGGGGAAGAGAGAGAGAGAGAGAGATCAAGAAAAGGGCAGATCTTCCAGTTGTGCAGCCAGTAAGAACGGCAGAATAAAAACACTTCGGTGCCTCCAGCCAGATGGATTTGATCAACCTCGTATCACTGGAATCATACTTTTCCTTAGTTCAAACAGTTCTTTAGCAAATACCTGGAGCATCTGAAACTTACTACAGTCTCTTAAAAATATAGCTTCTTCTCCTGGAGTTATACTCTCAAGAATTTCACGTATCGCTGTCCTGGCATTGTCATATATTCGACAGTCATATACTATGTGCCGCCAGCCTTCCCTGGCCATGCAAAAACAAAGGTCCGTGCTACTTAGTAATAATGCATATAATTTCTCATTCACTGACCCGTGCCCTGTTAACAAAAATGACGACTGTAGACTAGGTGTAAACCAATTGCGAACCTTTTTATCATTCAGAAAAGGCACGTTCGGGATAAACAAGTTGGTCACTCTTCCAGTAGGTATGGTATCCCATTTTGTCTGCCATAAATTGATTATTTCATTCATACATCTTTTCTTTTCGCCTCTGCAGTCAGAGCGAATATTTATCTCTATACCAAAAAGTTCTGTAGGAATTTCCCTCTTAATACGGTAGCAAAAACCACGATACAACAAATGTAGATCCAAGGGTAGCGCTCCGGCCAACACCTGCAGCGCAGCAGTGGACACCGTTCTGCACACTCTTACAATACCAAGAAGCATGATGCGTTGTATGGAATTTAGTTTAGCCCGAAACGTAGCTATTTTAACTCTATGGAACCAGGCTCCTGCAGCGTACGTAGTTATAGGAAGGAATACTGCCTTGTAATACAGAAACAGTATTTTATGTGATAGGCCCCAGTCAGACTTTGAAATTCTAATGATAGCACCAGAAAATTTCCTGATTTTATTGCTTAAATATAAGAAGTGCTGGTGAAATGATAACTTACTGTCCACAATAATTCCCAGGTATTTGGTATCAAGGACCATAGGTAACTGTACACCATTCAACTTGATCTGAGGAGGTCGATTTATAGCTAAAGCTGTTTTAAATAACATCATTTTAGTTTTGTAAGGACTAATAGCAAGCTTAGAGCTTTGAGCCCAAGAACTTAAGTCTGTCAGCACACTACTAGCTCTCTGTTCTAAGAGTGAGCGATATCGTCTGCAAATGCCAGCACCTTACAATTAGGGAATGTGCGAATCAACCAATTCTGTAAAACTAGGTTCCAAATAAGGGGTCCCAAGACGAAGCCTTGAGGACATCCTCTCAACCTGTTTTCGTAGCTAAAAGTGCTTGGACTTCACTAGCACATATCTATTTGAAAAGCATATATAATTCCTTGGAACAATCAGCGTTTCTTAACTGAGCCATCGCTGCCTCCCACCCACCCAACAGTATCAAATGCCCCTTCGAAATCCACGTAGATTGCTAATTCTCAATATGCGTTCGACATGCCAGTAGACAATCTTCACAGGATTTCCCAGGAGTGAACCCATATTGCTGAGGCCATATCATATCCTGTTGCACTAGCAGGTCGGTTACCCGTAATGCCATTAACCTTTCAAGGATTTTGCCGATAGGGCGATATGATTTAGGTTAAGTTAGTGGCTTCCCAGGTTTTCTAACTAACTTCAATAGTGGAAGATTGCACGCAAATGTCTAACAGCCCTTCTGTTAGACATTTGTTAAACATTAATAAAAGGATATTAGGTAACGACTTATAGAACCTCGTTATAAATATATTCTCGACTAGATCAATTCCAGGACATTTTGTGAGATTAAGCTTCTTCAAAACTCTTGTAAGTTCTTCCATCGTAAACTCCACAGTATTTTCTCTAGCTACATAGAGCCGATTATCTCTACGTATACCAGTTTGATGCTGAGGATCGTCAGTTGGAAATAACTTACTTAAAATTATCTCAACGGAGTCCTTCCAACCAATAGTCTCACTGATATCCGTGGTTACAGTATTAAACACTTCTCCATACCTAAATTTGTCACGTGACAGTTTATATAGTAAACCCCACGGGTTACAATTTCCTGATTCTTTCACAAAAAGTGTCCATGTCGCCCGTTTCTGATCAGCTATCTTCCTACTGTAGTTGTTTTTTAACGACAAATACTCATAGTGCAGCCTTGCAACCTCGGAGGGGGACCAATGTCTGTGGCGTTGATACTGTCTTCTAGCCCTGTTTACTGTTCGCCTTAGTACTGTTAACGCTGAAGTCCACCAAGGACAGGATTTCGATGTAGCAACTTTCTTCTTACCAGCCTTGTACGCTGCTCTTATAATTATTAATATCAATTTATTTTCAGAAGAAATGTCCCTTTACAGCTATGCAGCTAGAGGACATGAGTTACATACAGAGCCAGATGCAATATACGGCCTTAAACAGCCACTGGTGAAGATACAACAAATAAAAGTGCATACGGATACATCGGAGCATGGATAGTGCGGCATCACAGAGAGTCCACCTAGAACATGACTAAGGAATACATGTCTGCAAGAATGGAAGCTCTGTATGTTCTGTCCTTGCAAAGTTTCTCAACGTCAATGGCTAATCTATTAAATATCTGGAAGGAGTTGTGTGGAAACATGTTGTCCAGGGAGGACATGCTATGCAGCTTTGATCTGTATGGGGAGGTGTTGGACTGGCATCTTCTCCTGTCGGACGGTCTGGCGATGATATCCCAAATATCGGGTGACTTCAGTTTTCCGGATAGAAGCTGAGAGAGGGTAAGAAGGTTCCTAGAGATGATGAGATACCTCCAAGGAAGCGTATTACGATTGGTGACCAGAACAGATTTTGAGATTGTAGGTGTTAGCCCGGCAACCCTATTTAGCCATTTCAAGATCCACAATTCCAAGGAGAGGAACCTGGCTTGGTATGATGAGGGTGCTGAGGACCATATAGTCGAGGCATATAATGGAATTGGGAAAATGCAACGAAGAATGTATTTGATGATAAGGTCCGGGTTATGGAAGTTGGAGATCTCTTGTTTTACTGCCCATAAAGCCGAATATGTTTTCGTTCGAGTGGCATTAAAGTGAGGCCAGAAGGTGAGGTCAATTGAATCCTGTATAAATACAGCAAGAGAGTCAGCCGAATATTTTATTAGCTGACGTTGCCTTATCACAGAGAAGTCCATAAGAATTGATGCATCGAACCCAGACCAATCAATTGTTTTCAGTGAGAACCGAACAAACCCAGGCACTTGATGTTGACTAACTAAAGTTGTAACAGTTTTTACATAAAAGGAGATAACTCTATGGTCACTAGATGTCCAATCAAAGATGTAGTGTCGTAGGCCAGAAGTTACTATAGTTACATCAATGTTGGACTGCCCCATAGGTCTAGAGAATGTGGCCGGCTGATTGGATATATTCATCACATATAAATTGTGATTAAATATAAATTCTTCAAGCAGACGATCTCTCCCATCTGTTGTAGAACTATGCCATAGACTTGCATCAGTAATGATTATTACGTGATTAGGCTTCAACATAAATAGTGCATGTTCTAGGTAATCCAAGGAGCTATTAAAATCCATTTATGGAGGACAATATAATGAAATAAGATAAAATTGCAATGTTTTTGTTGCAATCATCACGCATGTGGCACATTGATTACACAACCCGTGTATCACCACAACATCTAAATCGTTATTGGTTACCACGATTCCTGATTTGGACTCTTCTTGTACAGGCTGCACAACTCTTGCACTCAGAGGATATCCCAGTATCTTAAAGCTTGGTTCCGATTGAACCCTGGCCTAATACGGTTCTTGTACGGATAGTATATCAATCAAGTTCTCCTCCATTGATTTCCTAATTTCACCAGCCTAGAACGGTGGCCGTTTATCTGCATGATTTTAATTCCTGAAGAATCAAGAACTCTATCCACCTCAGAATCAGTTTGCACTGTATTCGCAGCTTCCGACTCACTCATCAGAAATCCTTTGTCGTGCCAGTTCTAAAGCTCTTTTATATTCGCAGCAGTGGGATCTTTAATAGAATGCTGGAAGTTTCTTTTGCGCCTTTTACAATTTATACAGCAAGGGGATTCCTCTTTATTCGGGCATTCTGCGTAGACATGGCCACTCTGGGCACAATGCCCACAAGATGGAGATGTGTGGGTACAGTACTGAGCCGTATGTCCGTATCCCAACCATAAAAAACACTTGGTAACAATAGTAAATGGCCGATGTCTATGCGAGCTACAGGCCAAGAAAATCCTGTCCATAGTTGAGATACATTTATAAAGTCGAGGGGTAAAACTGATTACCCAGTGAACATTCAATGAAGATCTCGATCTTGTCGTAAATCTGAAAGTAGTTTCCTTTTTGACTTCTAGTGATAATCCATTTTCACTAAGATTTTTAATGTATAATTCCTCAACGATGTCTTCTTTACTTAAATCCTTAGCTATGTCGTATATCACGACTGCTGGATTGTCTTTCTTGAGAACCCCTGTAGATATGCCCGCAGAGGACAGGGAGTCTGAAGTAGATATGCTAACTAGGTCAGACTTGGAAGCAGTTTCTAGCACTACGCCTTTGTTACGCGCTAATCTCAAGGATTTTATTTTTACGTCGACACTAGTTTTCAGAAGCTCGTAATATTATGACATTTTCACTTGATCCTACTGATTTTTCCTTCACCCAAGTTGCTCCACGGGCAGCGTCAGCATATGATCTCACAGAGGAGGCAACATGCAACTGTGTTCCCTCATACACTGCTGTATTTGTTCCAGCAGTTTGATAAACTGATTGCTGGCTATGATCCATTTTATTAATATTCCGTACTGAAAAAAGTTTCTACAATTTTATCTAATAAGTTGGCCCGGATTTCGATTTCTTTATTAGTAGCTCTTAATCTCTCATTATCAATGAAGAGAGCTATAATGACAGTCTCAATATTTGACCATTTTTCCATAATTATATCTTTAGCCTTTTTGGGAACTTTGTTGGCCTCCTCCATGAGGACGCTCATTACATCTTTTCTCATATTGGATATCTTGTCATGCATGAAAGATGGATCCTGTGATTTATCCAGAATTTCTGTCTTGTCATTTTCTCCAGAGCTTACAGAAGTTCAAATTCCTTGAATTGAAATGGAACCTTCACTATTAGGGTTTTCTTGAGTTGACTGCGATAACGTTTCCTGATTCGGCTTTGGAGAACTGCTTACAGGTTTTCTTAATGAATTAATCTTTCCTTCCATGTTAGATCTCATAATTCTCAATTAGATATATTATTATTAATCATGTTATTCTTTAAAAATAGCAGTTAAAGGGGAAAAAAAAAAGTAGTGAGCCAAGCCGCAAAAGGAGGGGGGACAGCTGTCCCCCCTCCTTTTGCCTGTTGTGGCTTGGGTCTGCCTCACTAACTTTCTGGGGTCGCCTTCTCTATCGTTCCCATATTTCTAACTCTTCACCCACTCTATCTGTATGCCAACGAACGCCCTACACCCAAATTGCTTCGTCCACAAAACTTTCGGCCCCTCGAATTCTAGCGCTATCCCTGCTGCGAGCTTTTTTTTTTAAGGTCCTAGCCACTGAAATCTCAGGAAATTAGGTGGCAAGACTTGCCAGACTGACTATCATCATGTACCTGGTCTGCCTCCACAGGGCGAAGTGCGGGCTACGTCGGGCCTTAATAGGGTTCTGGCGGCTAAATGGCCAGATGAACAACGGTACACAGCAATACCCATATACTTTTAAATCTCTGGCCTTTACAGTGTTCTGTATCACATGACAATGTATACCACGCGGAGATGGGAGAAACCCCTGGTACCGTTTGACCCTAAACACACTTTACACTTATCTGTCTTTCCTCCCCATCCTCCCTACTTTGCCTAACACACTAGTATATGCCCACACAAGCTGTCAAAATCTAATAACGTTCAAATATAAATCGCGCCTGCATAAACCCCTTCAGCCTTTTCTATTCCCAGTGCTTAACCTTTTTTTTTTATAGGTCCTAGCCACTGAAATCACAGGAAACTAAGTGGCAGGGCCTGCCTCCACGGGGCAAAGTGTGGAAACGGTGAGTCCCAATAGGGGTCCCAACGGCACACAGCCCACACACTTTGAAATCTCTGCCTTTGACAGAATACTGTCTCACACTCACAATGAAAATTACGTGGAGATGGGGGAACCCCCGATGTCGTGATATCTTAAACACTACTAATACCACTACACGGATACATAATCCACACACTTTTAAATCTCTGGCCTTCACAGTTAACTGTCTCAAACCCACAATGAAAACTACGCGGAGATGGGGGAAACCCCTGGTGTCGTCAGAGATCAAATACACTTACACCCCAAACAAAGGAAAGTAATAACAAATTTTGTATTTTAGAAAATTTCGCATATTAACGATTCATCCGATTTTTAAACAAGCACATATGTATTGGGAATACATCCCCTATTCCACAAAATGTGTGATGATATTTTTTTGAGCTTGCGAGGTGATAATATTTTATGTTCAGTCTGTTTTTTTTTTTTTTCTCCAATTACTTATCATAATCATTTGGATTATTATCTCTCCCAAAATATTTCAGATGAACCTGTGTACTGTATTTGAAGTCCGGTGCAATCTTGCAGAAATCTGTGGCTGTGCAACAATTTCATATAAAAATACTAAGGCCAATCAAGAGCAATCTGTTTGTCTAATTTTGATAATCAAACGCAATTCATACAAAACCACATCTTTGGCAACATTGTAACCCAGGGTCCTAAGCTGGATATCATCATTCTTCTCTTTCTTGGTGATTTCTCTCTCTGGGTAACTTGGGAATATATTTTTTTTTTTTTTTTGGCAGGTGCAGCATAAGCCTAAGGCTTATGCTGGTGCACCATATGGCTAATAATAATATCTCAGCATGCAGAGCATTTGGCAGTAAGGTTACACCCGAACATCAAAATTCACTACAACCAAAAAAATCAACATTTTCGTGACACACACTAAAAAAAAAAAGTTATCATCAGATATGATGAAAAGATTCCGTGCATGTATTCAAGAACATTTTCAATGTTTATTATAAATTTTAATAATTACGTAGCGTAAAAGAATTAACACATTTTAATTAATGATATTTCAATTCAAATTGCTTGTAGCATCGCAAGAGGAATGATTCGGTGAACTGTAACGCATATAACTTGACTTGAGCTCGCTGTTCGTGCGGTCCACGGTAGCACAGTTGTAGCGTGCTTGTTCGCCGAGTGGAAGGGCCTGGGTTCGAATCCAGCAGAAGGTATTCAGGAAGTTTTCCTGCCTTCTTCCACTCGGTGCTGAGTTAGTCGGTCTCAGGCCGTGGAGTGAGGTTTTCTCCGGGTACTCCGGTTTCCCCTCACAGTCCTAAAATCGACAGTCGGTCACACATGAGCTTACAGACCACTACACTTCGCGATTCTTGACATTTCAATGCCCCGTTTTGGGGTATTGAACTTTCAAGGTTCTCCCACGGGAGCTACCCCCGCCCGGGAGAGGGTAGTTCCTTGCTCCACTAGAAAATGCTTTAATTAGTTTATTCTTGATTTCAAACTCATATGATTAAGAGATGGTGGATGTCTACATGTATTATTACAATTACTGTACTGTTATGCAGGTTGTGTGAATTTTGAATCATACGGTACAAGCGTTCAACCTCAATCAAATTTGTGACCTTTTTTTCTATAGCTGATTGACACCGTGATTATATTTGAATTATGTTACAATTAAGATTCTTGTGGAGAATATTTCGCCAAAAGTAAAGATTATTAGTCAGCTTAAGGTAGCCTCAGCAGTACTGGTCAACTTATTATTATCTTTTACGACCAATAAGACGCACCCATCTTTCAGAAAAGAAAATATTGCATATACGAGTATTTTGAACAAAATTCATCAGTGAAAAACGCCATTACTGTTTTGGTCTTCACCTTCGTCCAAGTTCATTATTTTTAAGGAGGAGGCTAATTTCACCAATTCGCACAACTGGGAAATGATTAGTCATTTCATTCGTCCTGTTGGTGTGATTTAGTCTCTACATCCATTTTGTCCGCCCCTCATTTATGAATAAAGGGTTTCCAAATTGAAATGTCCAATGACTCCAGTTGGCTAAGACATCCGAGGATTTACAGTTAAACTCCTAATTCAGCAACCGTCCTTTTACTTGCCTTTGTTACGTTTGACCGGAAATGGTCATACAATAAAACAACTAACTACTTTAGAAGTCCATCTGGAAGTTTTGACCATAGTGTTTTCGTCACGGTAAGAGATAAAGGCATTACTGTGCGCACCTGGTATACCTTCGGACCATAAGACGCAGGGAACGTTTAGTAAATATTTTTCCAAAAAAAAAAAAAGTGCATCTTATGGTCCGGAAAATGCGGTACATATTTTAGAGTCTTCATATGCTTTGCCACTGGGAAGTGATGAGCAGAACGCGGCCCGAGATTTAATTTCAGTAACAAAAAATAAAATATTAAACAGTTTTAAGTGTTAATACTGATAATACAACTAGTATTCGTTTGACGGCATTGGTAAATTTGTGATGTCATTAATAAATGTGTATATCTTTTATTACAATGCGGCCCTCTTACCAAAAAAGGTTGTCACCACTGGCTTAAGGTATTATCATGTTTAAATCTTATTCTAATAAATCAATATGCTTTCTTCAGTTATTCCTAGTTTTTTTTTGGCCTGCGAACGTATTGCTCATATTGATATGAGCGACAAGCTCCGGTAACGTCGACGTAATAATTTAATTTTTTGCATTTTTAGGGCATTAAAACAACAAATTACTAATACATTTCTCTTCAGAAAAACTTATCATATTATTCCACCTCTTATAATCAAAATAATGTGGATTATTTTAATTGCTACATGGAAAATCCTCCTGTAACCTTTTTCAGTATTGGAGTACTTCGTTTGTTTTACTTTATATATATATATATATATTTTTTTTTTTTTGACTGCTACATGATGATTAAAGCTTAATGATTCCCCTCCCCTTATGAAGTCCTAGGGTTTCCCAAAACTGCTCCTGATTAGTTTAGTTCTGTATTAACTAGTTACAGACATGTGATATATTTTTTAGATCGCTTCTCAATGTGTTTTAAGAATGTGCTGCCATCTAGGAAACAAATTAAGAACTACCTCGACGAACACTTCGTGAATGTTTTGACAAATTACGTTATTGTATACCCACTGAAATAACAATTGTTATTCCACTATTCATATATAGGCTCTGAATATCTTATATCTTCCATATTCAGAGCAGTCTCTAGGCTGGAAGTGGAGTCCGGCATAGTGATGGAAAGTGATTAGGTCTAAAGCACTTAATGAATTAATTTTGTATTATCGCTGTGGTAAAAGAGTAGTTTAATTTTTGTAATAATCTATGGATAATCACGACGTACTGTTATTTTCAAATTATACATATAAAATAAACCTCGGGGATAAAAATACAGTATATGATTATTTCGTCTAGTATTTTTTTTTTTTTACTTTGGTTAAAAAAGTACCTGATTTTCCTTCTAGATTAGCACACGGTGCTCGATATAATAACAAGAACTGTTACTGAAATTTACTGTACACTAATAGTAATATCACAATCGCGCTATTATTTTGCGCTCTTTCCCAGAAACCCTCCAGTTGGTATATGTCAAGCAGGGGAAAGTTTCAAAGATGGAATATCAGTTCATTTCAGCAGAACCGGAAGGTTAATTGCCAGAAGTTTGAAAGTCCAAGGCCTGAAGAATGTGAAATTCGAGAAATAACAATAAACACTGATTTCTTTCCGGTGGAGGTGGAACTGAACTAAGGTCATTTTTCAAAAAAAAAAAAAAAAAAAGGTAATATTGCGATATATAGGATGTAACAATCAGGTATACAAATTGGAAAATTTATTGTAAACTAATAGTAATATCACAACGTAAGTTGTAATATCATTTGTTAGCGCTTTTTTCTTTTTGATTGATGCATAAAAAGTCTGCTTCTTGGGTTTACTAATGGTAACTAATATCTACCAGGGCTGTGCTCAGAAGTAGTAGCAAAACTACCACGCTGCCCAGGATGAAGTGGGGAAGAAACAGAGTCTGTTCGTTTGGCATGGTTATTTAAAGGGCACAGGTGGCTTGTGCTGATTGATTTTGCTCGGTACAGTATCTTCACATAAAACCCAACGGGTTTCCATAGCCTTGGTCGGGACTGTCTATAGTTAAAAAAGATCGTGGCGTACTACACAATATGCCATTAAATGTATCTCGATAAGTGAATTTAGAATTTTGTGCCTAACTTCACGTTCAACGTATGTATGTATCAAACATTTACTAATTTTTTGCAGCATGTGCACACAGAAGGATTTTGGCTAACTTCTGCTGCCTAGCCATGAGACCATGATGAGCTTGTCTGTATCTTCTTAACAAATAAATATTTGAAGTCGATGTATGAGTAGAACGGTTAATCGAAATAATGGTAGCAGCTTGGCTCACTAACAAATGGCGACACGACAGGTGATCTTCAGCGAAGAACAAGATAGCATGAAACCAATTTGAGGTTTCTCACAAACATCAACAATACAATTTATTCATTTTTGTTGTTCTATTTTACGATGTACGAAAATTCAAAAGTAAAAATAACCGATTGATAAATCGTTCAAAAAAAATTGCTGACTGCAATGCAAATTTCTGAAATCCGTTATTTCAGTATGTGTACGTAGAGCAACCACAAGTTATTGAAATAACGAGATCTATGTCGGGGCCTCGGTAGCGTATTGCTTATGGTATGTGCTGCTTGAAACACTTTACAAAGACTACCGTGAAAGGGTATTTCTCCCCCCCCCCCCGCTATATACCCAAATCGATCGAAGAACGCATACAGTTGCAGACACCTACACCGCATCCACTCACCTCCCAAAGAACAATCTTAGATTTTATTTAGAATTAAATCTATTGTTGTGCAAAGCTACCGAATCAGTTGTTGAAGTCAGAATTATAAATTCACTTGAACGGAGAATTCATAATTCTGCACTTCATAAAAATTCACTGAAACTAAAATAGCTGTCGATGTACACCATTATCGAAATCAGTAACATAGGCACTTCTATGAAGTATTCAAATAACTCATAACTAAAATTTGATTTGAAAACGAAATGCACAAGGCATAATCCTTATGGGTTTTGGTAATTAACTATATAATATCGGTGTAAATACACCATAAATGTGAACTACGTAAGTAGTGTAGAAGGCATCGTTTTAATTGCATCTCATATTGTGGTTGCCTTCACAACGAGATAGCGGTATTGCACTACACCCACTGATGATGAAGCCCACTAGCTTCGAAACGATCGTCTGGCCGGTGGTATCCTCTGAAAATAAATAACGGTAGTCTTCTCTACTAGAGAAGCGTTATTTATTTGAAGTAGTGCAATACCGCTATCTACGTTGTGAAGGCAACCACAATATGAGATACAATTAAAACGATGCCTTCTACACTACTTACATAGTTCAAATTTATGGGTTAACTATGGTGTATTTACACCGATATTATATAATTAAAATTTGAGTAAAAATACCATTGGAATACACGGAAATCATAGCAAATATCTTCACTATTTTCAGAATGGCAGCGTATCTGAGAGCTTAGAATAGCGATTTTTTTTTTTTAACCTGTGTTCAGTGAAATGTTCCATTAAATATTAATATTTATCAGAGCCGGTCCTGTTTAATGGTTTTTAATGGGACTAATGGAACTCTCAATGATTTCGATCCAGGAGGGTTGCACCTCCGCATCCCCACAAGGACCGGTCCTGCTGCAGTTATTTGTCCATAAGTGGATATTCTGATGTCTTCAAAATAAAAAGAAAATATACTCCTGATATACCATTATATAAAAATAAATTCTCATGACATAATATAATAAAATTTGAATTTTATTTCTAGTTATGAAGAAAAGGTTTTCTTTTTACCGAAAGTTAATGAACCAAATAAAGTTTGCATGTACGACGTTTGTCAATTTTGTTCCCCCCTCAAAGTGTTCCTTAAACAGACTGCGGAAGGACAAAAAGCTGCTTGATATTGTTCTGAGTTACTCACGTATTTGCATGTTAATCCTATTAATATCTTCCCATAGACCCTTCTTTGTGCACAATGTTTTCGATGTTCTGTCGAAGCAGAATTCAGAGTGCAAAGAAAGCCGGGTTTTAATTTGGCGCATGTTGCTGAGAAAACAATTTAGTGAAAATGATGATATTAAGCATCTTTTTCGAATAGAAGATCAGCAATGTAGATTTTATCACATGCTTCTTGACCTAAAGACAATGGTTGAGAGCCCTCCAATAGTTCGGCCTTCTCATGTACATCACGTTGCTGCAGTTCCAGCCCTCAGTCCAGATGCTGAAGAATTTGTCCAGAAAAAAAAAAAACACCAGCGCGATCTTTAAAATCTGGTGCTATCTCTTTCTCTCCGAGAACACAATTGTGCTTCCTCGCAACGTGTTGCCGACACAATTGAGTCCCACCACGATTAGCAATCAGCAGAAACCTGGCAGTTTGTGTGTGTGTGTGCACTGTCAGAATGCTCCCTCTGATCTTAATCCTGATGTGCTTATCCATAATAGCTTGCCTAAGTCCCCAAGTTTTAAGTTTCTCGGCAGAAACAACAGCTATGCAAGCATAATACGAACAAGAAACATGCAGTCTTGTATTAAAATTAGAAGTAGTTCGATGTTTAGAAATAATATTTTTGTTATCAGACTATATCTCGATATTACTTTTCAGCTACTATTACAGCTAGAAATTCCAGGTAGAGCTTTCAAAGTAAAAACCAAACATCCCACGCATACTTCAGAATTAATATAAACCAAACATCCCACATCCTTCAGAATTCAGCTAAAGAATTGTGACCTACAACATTTGGCCAAATGGTCTTCTCGTCATGCCAATTTTATGGAACGATTGGAGGAGGTGCCAACAAACTTTAGTGAGATGTTACTGTATTCTCAATCTTCTGAACTGTCTGCATAGCTAGTGAATACCATGCGTGGTTGTCATCCTAGTTCTTCGGTTTAACCTAATGCTCATAAGCCCCAGACTTACATAATTATGGGCAAATGTCATTTAAAAATGAAGTTGCTGTCCGACACCTTATTAG
This sequence comes from Mastigoproctus giganteus, assembly GCF_048544385.1. Taxonomy (NCBI): domain Eukaryota; kingdom Metazoa; phylum Arthropoda; class Arachnida; order Uropygi; family Thelyphonidae; genus Mastigoproctus; species Mastigoproctus giganteus. The sequence goes on from NC_143577.1 coordinate 152,888,228, forward strand.
TTCTAGGAGCTAAAAAAAAAAAAAAATCAACGTCACTGTTACAAGAGGTAATCAAAAGCTTGATTAATCCTTTAAATCTGACTACAAAAGTATATAACTGCAAGTAGCAATTTGCTGAGGGAATCCTCGCCCCCTCAGGAAATTACTTAGAAGAATATCATCAATTATATTCCTTCAGAAAGAAAAGTTTTTGCAGCTCTTGAAATATTACCAATGAGATTTTCTCGAAAATATACCTATTCAGGACGCCACATTTCTTCTAATAAAATGGTTGAATAAATTGAAAACAGTCGGTATCCAAACTTGCAAGACTCTTTTCATTCCAAACCTTGGCTCAAATCCCACCTAAAACTTTAAAAGTAAGCAAAAATGCCACAGGCAGTGGAAGAAATACGGCATTTTATCAGCTCACATTAAATATAAAAAAAACATTTTTTCAAATCAAAAAAATTCAGTCGTACAGAAATTATTTAATGTTCAAAAGCACAATAAAAGAGCACTTTATACTAAAACAAGATCTACACCTTACAGAACGATCAAGTATTATAATGGAAACAAGCAATTTTGACATCTGCACTGAAGATATGCAAAATAGGTATAAAGAATTCTATTCTTATAAACAAGGAGATAGCGGGCAACATGAAATGCCTCCTAGTCAAGCCCTACTGATTAACCAACTTGTGAACAAAAATACAGTTCAGCAAATAATTAACCAATTAGGCGTTGATAGTAGTGAAGACACAGACGGCATCCCTAGTTTAATTATTAAATTGCCTAGCGCATAAATCGCTGATTCTTTAGTCCATATCATTTCCCAGCCATTCCTCCCAAGACAACGGAAAACTTTCAGGATTAAGCTGACTCCTAAACAAGCTAGCAGTAATAACCATACAGGCTATCGACCGATGTGTCGTCAATTATTACTAAAATTATGCTGCCATTATCTTCAAAGGCAATCTTCGTTAATACACCTTTCAATATGCATTTTGGTCCTTGAGGGCGCTCCACAACGACAAGCCTAGCTGACACCACTGTGCGCATCCAAACTGCTTTCAACATAGACACAATGCGATGTCTTTTACTTAGACATCAAAGGTACATTTCACAAGAAAGCTTTTGAAATTCTAAAAAAATCATTTCCTCGTTGACACAGTGGTTATTTATTACCTTCAATACTGCCTAAATCGCAGATATCTCCTCTTCCCCACTAGTACCGATAATATTCTCGTCACAACCACAGCAGGCATTCCTTAAAAAGGTGTACTCTCCAGTACTATATTTTCAGCATCTCTACAAAAACTTCTACAAGAAAATCCAAATATGCTGGCGTATGCCGATGATTTAAAGTTATTTATTATTCGCAAAGTTAGCCATGATGCGAAATCAAGTACAGTATCTGGCTATAAATGCAGACAAATCTGCTCAAATAACTCATTCCTTACAGAAGCAACCAAACTACAAAGACCTAGGAGGTTGTTTTTTTTTTTTTTTTTTTTTTTTTTTTGGCAAGAATCTTTCCTTTAATTCCTGCTATGTATATGTTGCTCAAAAAGCAAAATGACTAATCAAACAAGAAACAGCAGCGATTCAAGACGAAAAAAAAACAGCCATAAATCATGTTCAAAGATTTATGGCTGTTTTTTTTTTTTTTTTTTCATTCTGTCTTATGCTTCCGAAATCTGGTCTGGGATGCTCCTCAAGTAACTATCAGAAAATTCCTTGCACTAGAGTATTGGGTTCTTAGATGGCTGAATAGTAAACTTCGTTTTCCCCATACAATTTCCAGGCAACAGCTTCATGAAAACTTGAACACAAAGCCACTGCAGCAACATATGATTAACGAGTCTAGAGTCATGCTTCTTGCAAAGTTAATTACTTCTGCAAGCGATTCACCAACATACAGCTCCTCCCAACAGAGACACCAACAAACAACAATTCAAATCCAACCTCAAACAAATGGACGGAATGTTCCCCAGCGCATCCATTCACCTCATAAATCATCATAACATTGATTGCAAAAGGATACTCAACTCTAAAGCCTTCAGGAGTCAGATTTCCAAATAGATGAAGAGAAATAAAAATAGCAGCCTGCCTCCAACCCTGTAATTGCAATTGAAAGACAATTGTGCTGCTGTTCTGCAAATTATTTTATTAATTCATTGTATAACTCCTATTCATTGTTAATGTATATGCGAATTCTGCTATGTATTTGATATTTATATTTTATTTCTTTTATACCCAATTTCTGCCCTAGCCACGTGATACGATGCTGCATTTGCAATAAATAAATATTTATTTATTTTCAAAACTGTTGTCTTTGTCATCATTCAAGATTCAAAAGGCAGGCGTTCCTTAAAGGAGAAGGTTTTCTTAGTTATAAAAGAATGGAACTTCCAGCAAACTTTTTGAAGTTTCCTCTCGCGCACAGCAATGGAGGTCATTTATTTCTAACACGCTGATTTAATCGATCATTGTAGCTTCCTGTCATTTTGAGATCCTGTTTCAGTTATTAATTAACATTAATGTTTGACACTTTGGTGTGTTCTCCATAACGCTGTGGTGACATCTGGTGTCCATAAAAGAAACGAATAGTTCCTAGACATGCTCCAATCTGTGTGACCAATTCACTTGGCGTCTTCTAAATTCGAAATGAAAGGTGGAGTGAACTGATCGATGGTAAAGGAATTGAGACACAAATGGCTGTCGTTGACAGTGGAGAATGTCGTGTCTGCCGCCATCAAGCGAATGGGTGTATTTAGGAGGCGCCTTTCCTTTGTCCTCACGGCAGTGGCCCGGACATGCACAGTATATTATTAGCGATGTATTAAGTACAACGATTTGTCTAAGGCACTGAAAAAGATGCGAACAACCTATAATTATCGAGTAAGCTAGGGAGGACATTCAATTCTTCATTAAATCACCGAATGTATTAATCTGCTTTTGAGAATTCCATTCAAGTAATCTTGCGTTAATTCAAACTCTTCCCTACTTTGGAATAACGAACTAGAAGTCTTGAACATGATCACATGTGTTTTGTGCTATCAGACCTTAAGTTCGTCTGCATTTCTCAGTTTGAGGATGTGACTGCCAAAATAATTACACAGCCGGAGCCTCTCCATCGACAACATTTCGTAAGAAGAGAGGAGATACACGGATTAGGCATTTTTGCCGGCGGTAACGAAAACACTTTATAGGCAACTGAATACGAATGTACCCTCTTCGGTGTCATCCAGGTCGGTCTTGCCCCCAAGGGTTTTACTAAACCTATTCCAGGGATCAAGTTCATGACTTCTGACCCTCATGGTGCCGGATGTTCTCGTTCTATTGTGAGTTCATTCGCAGTTCGCAGTAACCTTCTCCCTTTAGTGTGGCACTACAAACCACGAGTGGGCAAGAAAGTGGGTGGTGGTTTCTGGGAGGGGAAAGGGTGTTACATCACGAAGCATCTGGCGGCGTTTCGCTTTGTGGGGTAAGAGGGTGGACAACAGCAGACACGCTTCGCGAAGCACACTGAGGAGGGAGGAGTAGTTGGCGCAAAAACGTTCAGGTGGAGCCTCTTACTCCTCCGCATCGTAGCGTGACTGAGTCGACTGTGCACCTCGTACTGCCGTTGTTGTTTACGACGCACAACACCCCTTTCTATACTCTCTTCTGCCCTCCGTGGAGGATTATAAGGGGTGGTTATTGCACGTAGCTTTAATCCTATTCACCTGTGCATCGCGCAAAAGCATCTTCGTTATTGCGAAGCGCTAAGTAGAAATATAACGTGTACAGAAATAATAATAATAAAAAAGCCACACGGAAGTAAACCGAACGCACAAAGAAACAGCAGAACGGTACAAGACACCAACGATCTGCAAACATCTTTTCTGGCAAGAAAGAAACGAAAGTAAAAAAAAAAAACAGCATGTGTACCTTGTACGCACGAAAGCTGCTTTATTTTATGTGAAAATCATCCTTGGCTTGGAAGAGGTTAGTGAAATCCAAGCCAATAGCCTAATTACCCATTTGATTTTTTTTTTATGAAACTCTAGGCACGAAAGGTATCAAAACCTACAGTGCTTAGTACTGTGCATGGGTTAAAGGAGATGGGGTGCTGGAAACTTTGCTCTGGTGACTAAACATGGGTTTCACCACTTGAAGTCTCCAATGAGCAAAGTATTGCACCGGTTGCACATAACACTAATACATATTAGTATTGTATTATTAGTGCTATTTTATATTAGTAGTAGTAACCTGCATGGGTTGAGGGAGGATGCCAAAAACTTTGCTCTAGCGACTAAACATGGGTTTCACTACTTCAAGCCTCCAAATACACAAAGTGGCGGTAATGCACCGGTTGATGAGAGTCATCTGTCACCTAGTGTTAGTATTATTAATAGTAAGTATTAGTGTTATTTTATATTACTAATAGTCACTGCATATATATAAAATTTTCTAAATATGTAATTTTGGGAGTTGATGATAAAGCATCGACTGTTCCTTGCAGGAAAAAACGTTAAAACTTACTAAAGTTTTCTCTTGGAATTATAAATATTTTTTTATTTTTCACTGTTTAAGTTTTCAGGGTTTCTCAAGTTAATTTTCATCCAGAATGTTATCTTGCTAGATTGAAATGTAGTCAATAGCTTTCTTTAATAATAATAACTGAATATTATCCAAGTGTGCAACCAGACTGCACAGTTGGCCAGCGGTGATGGTATCATGGCTTAGGGGATGTATCATAGACATCACTGGACCCCCTCATCTCCACTGAACACACCCTCACTTCCAGATCCTACCTCCACATTGTTTCGGACCAAGTTTTGTCCTGCGACGTGACCGTGTATCGAGATGGCACTGGACGCTTCAAACAAGACCCGCATTGTACAGGAATGGTTCTAGGACCATGTCCAAGCATTTTGTGTGCTCCCTTGGCCGCCAAATTCCCCTAACATCAACCCCATCGAATATTTGTGGGATGCGAAGGAACGCAGCCTTCGCTAGTCTATGCCAGTGCCGAACTTCGGGACGTCCTTCTGTCCAGCTGGTCCAGGATAGCTGAGAACACCCATTCTCGTGGAGTCATGCCACTCCAGGTACAAGGGGTTCTCACGGAGAAAGGTGGCCTAACACGTTTAGGCAGGTAGTAATAATATTTTGGCTTATGAGTGTAAGCTGCCTTCCCTGCATCACTTGCCACTAACTAATAAAAAAGGCCTGACGTAGCCGAGTGGTCAGGGACGAGAGTGCATAGCACGCGTCCCTTGAGTGGACCGGGGTTCAAGCCCGTGACTACTAAATACGATAAATATTTGTATTAAGGATTTATTGTAAACTCTACTGACTTGGTTGTCGTGCTGGAGTATAAACAGAAAAAAAAAAATAATAAATAAATAAAATAATACTACCCCGAAAAGGGAAGTAATAACACAAATATTTCGCATTAAATTCATCCACTTTTTGATTTTTAAACAAGGACGTATTGGGAATACATCCTCTACCCCACGAAAGGTGTGATGATATATTTTATTTTCTGTCTGTTTTTTCCCCCCAATTACTTATCTTAATCAGTTTTACTATTACAATTTTTCCTCGAAATACGTAAGAAAATATTTCAGCTGAACCTGTGTACGGGATTTGAAGTCCGGAGTGCAATCTTGCAAGTATCTGTGCTAGAGAAACAATTTAATATAAAAGTACTAAGGACATTCATGAACAATCTGTTTGTCTCTTTTTGATAATTATGCGCAATTCGTACAAAACTACACGTTTCACAACAGCTTATATCGCCGCATGCAGAGCAGTGCTTGTAAGGTTACACTTACACAAACTCATCCAAAATCGCAAAAATAAAAAGGTGAATATTAAAGAGGAATTTTGAGAAAATATCAAGATTCACTAGAACCAAACAAATCATCAATTTCATGATTATTAACTGGTTTTCGTGAACTAGATTAGAGTTCGTGACACACTAAAAAAAAAAAAAAAAAAATACAAAAGATATAATCGGATATGATGAAAAGATTCCGTGCATGTATTAAAGAAGTTTGACATTTTCTGTTTATTATAAATTTTAATAATTACATAATCCAAAATTAAAAGAATTAACACATTTTAATTGACGATATTTCAGTTTCTCAATTTCAAATTGCTTGTAGGCATCGCAAGTTTCGCTTACCTACAACGATCCCACTATTACGGGGAACTGTAACGCATATAACTTGACTTGCGCTCGCTGTTCGTGCGGTCCACGGTAGCACAGTTGTAGCGTGCTTGTTCGCCGAGTGGAAGGGCCTGGGTTCGAATCCAGCAGAAGGTATTCAGGAAATTTTCCTGCCTTCTTCCACTCGGTGCTGAGTTAGTCGATCTCGGGCCGTGGAGTGAGGTTTTCTCCGGGTACTCCGGTTTCCCCTCACAGACCTAAAATCGACAGTCGGTCACACACGAGATTACAGACCACTACACTTCGCGTTTCTTGACATTTCAATGCCCCGTTTTGGGGTATTGAACTTTCAAGGTTCTCCTACGGGAGCTACCCCCGCCCGGGAGAGGGTAGTTCCTTGCTCCCCCTAGAAAATGTTTAATTAGTTTATCCTTGATTCAAACATTTGTTTGCAGCCATTTGTTGAATGGCATGACTGCAACAATACAAATATTTGTGAACAATTTCTTTTTTTGGTCTCGCATTTTCGTGACCAAACGGTTTTACTTCCGTCTGAAAACTTAATAGGTGCCGCCAAATAATTTTTCACATAAAAAAAAATAAAAATCTCATGAAGGGATCAACACCCAGAGATCCCCAAAAACGTTGTTTAAAATCCTTTGGCATGCATGGAAAAAGATTAGAGCTCCAGCCTGTGGAGGATCCCTATCATAATTAAGATACTTCCTGGATGCACTGACTGAAGTATGGCATATCTCTAACATTTATTACAAGTATCGCTTGGAAGTTATCAAGTTAAACGACATCGCTTAAAATTAAAGAACTAGTATATTAAATAAGATATACAGTCCGTTATATTAAGAACAGCGAGCACCCTACGTTTCACTTATGTTGTCCATCAGCCATGATTAAAACGATAGTAAGGCACTGCGACAGTATCTAGGTGCAGAAATAGTCGATCCCTTTCAATCCTAGTTTATGACACACTGTAGTTAATTTCAGAACTACAACTAGGTATTCCTGGGCCCGGGGGAAAAATTGCATCTTATAGGCCCCAATAAATAAATTTTATAAATAATGCATGTCGCACTCGCTCATCACCTGGGCAAGTTTCCTGCTTGCTACTCCTTCAATTACTACTCTGGTTCATTTACTAGTGATGTGATTTGAATCGGAAAGAAATTGCCAAAGATATGGTGAGACAACAACTTGATAATTTATATCTGTAATACATCACACCAGAATTGTATAATCTACTTGAAAATAGCCCATTTACAGAAGCATGTCTTCAGCGATTTCATCACTCGTTTTTTCTTGGAAGAGACATTCGAATTCCGTTAGCTACTTGAAATAATCCGTAAAGGTCTCTTCAATCGGAACTATATCAGATCTCGGGCGGAGGATGATATTCCCGCTCGTAACAAACACTGAGCATAGTAGAAGCGCCATTTTGCTGTCATCTGTGGCGGAGGGATATACAGCCCTAATTCCGTTATACCTGGCTAAAATTTTGGATACGAAATTGTTATTACAGATAAGGAATGTCCGCAACAGACATCTGCAGATGGGTAGTTGAGCCTCTGCCTTCAACCCAAATAACAATTTATCAGAGCCGAGTGTCGCATATCACTCATAATCGAGTTAACCAAGAACCTGTTTCAATGAAGATAAGGACGTTTTATTCCGGAAGCGAAATTCAAGACGTGATGAAAGCAGTCTGAAAGGACGTCACATTGCATTGCGTAGCTGAAAGGTTACTGAGCTCTTGGATCATATTAACGAAAGAAGCCTTTAATGTACAAGTATGTATGTATGCATGTAGCTAAGAGGCTAATAGCAAAGTTTTCAAAGCATTAAATATCTCATATTGAGAAGAAAATCATCGCGAGTTTCCTCGTGATGATGGGTACATTGCTATTTATTTAGAGGGGTGCCAGTACCTAGATTTTCATAGTCCTTACAATGATATATAACAAGTGAACGAGCACAGGTATTTAGGAAGCATAATGGTTCAAGAAAGAAAGAGTAACAGTGAGTAGAAAAAGATTGGTACATCTGGTATGGAATTTGGTACTTTATGGAGTAGAGACAGAAATTTTTGAGATATATAAAGGAGGATGGAAAAGATAAGACGGGTCAATAAAAGAAGAAATGAGGGGGTTGTTACGTTTCTGTAATCCCTCCAAAGTTAGTTATTTTAATTAAACTTTCAGAATGCTTTGTGTGTACAATTTCTATCGGTATGTCTCCTGATCCGAACCGTTTCCACATTTGGATGTTCCATTTTAACCTTCAAGCCTTTTCTCTGTTATGAATGGTGATAGTTTTCCTGCAGTTGGTTATCAGTGCGCGATTAAGCCTGTATATATCTTTCTTTGAGTTATCATCTATTAGCTGTACTGCTGGAATGATTCTATTCATTGCTCTGTTAGTTCGGCCCATTATTGTCCTTCAAACTTCGGCACGAAGAGGCGAGATCGGTACCGAAATTTGGAGTTAGTAAATGACTTTCATTTTTCTCCGAGTTATTTACTCGATATTTGAAATTATAAACTGACCGTAAATTCGCACCTTCAAAGGCTTTTTGCAGTATATGCAATATCACGATGAATACCATTTAACGCTGTCATCCATCTGAGTGCGTGCCAATTGATTCACGACTATTCGTGCCGAGGGAAATACATGCTCCAATTGCGATCCGGATGACGAGAAAGCCTGACTAGGGCAGGAAAACCCGTAAAAGGCACAACACGCACACAATGCAGGCGATGCTGCCAATATGTTATCATCCCACTACTCGACTGGCCTTGCTGGAGAACATTTTCAGCACGAATACTGACCACGAATGCCATTCAGATTTTGTTGAGGGTTTTACACAACAGTAACCGGCACGCAGACTGTCACAATGCTGTACGAGAGCCGGGAAGGTACCGCTGAATATCCCTGTGGATCTACCGTCCACTTTGGTTATTTTCTGTCCATCCTGTTCCCAACTGGTCTCACCAGACCTTCTGCGAGGAAGCTTTGAAAATACGACATTTGGTCCACGCGCTGTTCTCCGGTCGCCGACCCTTCCGTGTGGTTCATGTTCCCATGTCACCACCAGACGAAAGTTTCCAATATCTAATTTACTGCCATTAAGATGTCACAGCTTAATTTTCAGACACGACTGCCGTAAATCTAATTTCCTTTTCGAATACATCGCATATTTAGGCAGTAACGATAAGATCACCATTTTAACAACGTTCGATATGGAAATCTGCTTCCTTGTTCCTTTTCAGTATCTCGGATTAATTAAGATTATAAGATTAAGCGCGTGCGCACGCGCTCCCGTGTAGGTATTCATTTTCTTTTCAGCCGAATTCATGAACTTGGTCCGTGTCACGTCACGCTCTAGCGGCAGCTCGTGACATACCGGTTAGATTTTTTTTTTATATATATATAATCTGTTGCTTTCACGTTCGTAATGGGTTCATGGATGTTAGAGGGTGGCAGTGGGGGGGGGAGAAAGAGGTCGGGAGGCAAAAGAGAAGAATTCCAAAGATCCGAAATTTGTAGGTAACTCGATGAGTAGCACGCCAATAATGACAGGTTTGTTGCTCTGCTACAGCCGCTGAGCAACATCCGACATCAGAGATGTTCGTTACCAATACGTCTGGGATGAATTATACTTTATTCGCGGCTCATTACTTAAGGTAGGTCATCGGCATCGCTTGATACAATGTGAATGACGGGAAGAGGACACTGCTCACTCGGTGCATTAAGAGAAGGTGATTTACCAGTGCATGGTCATGACGAAGGGCAAATAAACGTTGTTGACAAATGAGACGCAGTTCTTTATAGCCATACAAAAATAAAAAACAGACGACAGAAGTGGTTGGTTCCACTAAATAGAAAAGTTTTATGTTCTATTACTCGTATATTAACAATTTGTTGCTGAATAGCCTTTAATGCAGTGATGTACCCGGAAAAAATTCCACTGGCAGGGGGGGGAGAGGGATTGATACATGACTAGAGTAGCTATAATATGGGTGCACTACGTGTATTATAGTGGCGTGACCAATAGGGACCTGCAACTTCTTCTTTTCCTAAGAGTGAGCCCGGCTTCAACATGAAGATTAATCTCTATGGGAAAGTCCAATAACACATGAACCATTAGCTGTAACTTAAGCCAGGAAGTCGGTCTTCTGTTCTCAGGGAACTCTTCAGATATGCTTATGAGGACGATATTTAATGGAATGGTTGAAGTTCAGATCAGCAGTGAAATAAGCTGTAAGATGATACAAAATGACGCAACCGGATCATTTCCACGAGTCAAGAGAATAATGACCTATCATTCGAAATGTACTGAATGAATAAGATTTTTGATGGTGCGGTTAAACATTTTCCTTGATCGGAAGTGCAGAGTTCAGACGTTTAGTGTAGAAGGCGAAAACAGAGGGGCATGACTATATCCCAGCCAAAAAGAAGGAAAAGAAAATTGTGGGGCCGAAAGGAAGGCAAATTTTAATTCAAAATCAAATCTCTTACGTGCTGGGAGAATTATCAATTCTGATATTGATTTTTCTTGTATATAGGGACAGTAAAGGGTGACGGCAGTTCCTGGTGAGGAAGATGAACATATCTAGATAAACGAATTAGTGTTGGGAGTAGCTCGATCGAATTTAATGGGAATAAAATTTGGTAGTAAGCTTTCGCTGCAAGGTCTTTCATTCACTTGATTAATGCGAATCCGGTTGTAAAAGATATAAAGAATGCCTTAAGGAAAAATTAGTGCGAAACAATCAGGAAGGAAGCGTGCAACCCTCGACCATATCTGCGGCTTGCTGTTCATAGTTATTTATTTTGAGTATTTTTTTTCTTTCTAAAAACAGGTGTAAACAATATACGGATTGTGCTATTTTTTTTACCTCCTTGCTTTTCAAATATTACTAAGACTGGTTGCTTGGGGAAGGGAAGGGAAGGTTTCCTGGAGCATTGACTGCTTTGGTAATAAATAAATAATTTTTCTATTTGTACTCCGGAACGACCACACGGTCAGAGGAGTTTACAAGATAGAGAGAACACAAGAAACTGCTAAGTATTTATCAGGCCATGAGCTTGAACCCCGGTCACTCAAAGCATGTGTACTTATGCATCCTCGCCCCTGACCACTCGGCTCCGGCGGCCTAATGTACTGCTTCATATGGTACTAAGTGTGATTTATATTATTTCTGTACAAATGTGTTCACTGGTTGATCTGCGTGTTCTACAGGGTGAAATCCCGGTCTCGATTGAAGAAGGGACACAAATCTACAACAGAGACCCACAGGATCAATACTTCAATGCGAGCCCTCTGGCGTTATTCAGTTCTTGTCTTTCTCTTTTCTCGATGTGAACTACTGACCGTGAACGGTGTTTCGTTGTACTGCAATAGATTCAATTTAATTAATGAATTGCTGAAAAGGGATCCCAATTTTGTGAAACTTGCTCACACGTTTGTGTGTGGAAAATTTGGTTGTATAATAAAATTATCACAAAATTGTCTTCACTAAAACTGGCTAGTTCATTCCAGATCTGCAATACGACGTCATTTCATGATCAGAGATCCGCTTCTACCAAAAAAGGAACGTTGGCGTTTATGCTAAAAGTTTAATTCTCACATTTTAACCATAATACAAGTGAATTCGTTGTAACCTTCAAAATATTAAATTAACAGCTGCATTTAACGCCCTTTGCGGTGTCTCAACCATGATAAACTGGAAAATCAGTAATTTAAAACCATACGTAATTTTAAGAATTTATGAGCAACCACCTAATGTTGATAAATAATTTGTACAGACTGAAGACTAGTTACAAACATTATTACATCAGCATACCCGAATAAATTTATATTCATTGGAGAATGACTGCATACAGTACTAAATCAGCATACTCGACTACGGCTTACCAAACAGTATGCACTTCCACTAAGGGAAGTTTATCAAAAGTCTATCCACTGTCTATCAAGAGTGGCGCTATCATATACTATAATAGTTGAGCTTTACCAGCAAAAGTTCAAGAACCTTTGATGCAACATTCAACCTGGTTTCCTTTGATCAGTGGCGTTATTAACATATTTCCAAAACAAGGCTAAATTATTCACGGTTGGCTTCTCTATACAAGGATGCACTACTTGGAGGTTAATAGTGGATAATATAAGAAAATTATTTGCATTTCTTTGTTTCAAATACCCAAGTAAACTATCTAACTTGCCACCTTGAATTTCGGAAAGGCAAACACTATTTGAAGGCACATCTAATAGACTGAAAATTGTAATCGAGAAAATCAGTTCATCCCTCCTCCAAAGCACGTTTTTGGGGACAATATAGCAGGTATTCCGTCATTTATTAACTGCCTCACCTAGATACTCAACTTTTAACACAATCTCATATGAAATATCATGTTTATTAAAAGCCATCTCGCCCTGAATTATTTAAATTATTTGCACTACACCGCTTTTTCAGACGCTTTTAAATTTAAAAGAACCATGAGAGGATTTCTAACTTTTCACCAAATAATAAGTTAATTATTTGATTACTGTATATTTAAATCCATACATTGCTTCAAATTTGAAAACATTTGTTTTTCGCTGTGAGAAGCGAAAAACAAATGTTTTCAAATTTGAAGTTAAGTTCAAGTTAAGAGACATCCCCAAACTCTGACAACTGTTCCTATGGATTTGCGAATACGACTGAATAGAGCGATCGGTAAAATAAACATTACAGAGGTATTGTTGTATTAACGATGTATGAAAATTCAATCACAAATTTAAAATAGACAACTGTTAACAAATTTTTCCATTAAAAACAGCCAGTGAAAATTATCCACAGAAATGCTGACAACATAACAAAGGGAATTGCGCAAGTCTTCGTCACAGATGCGCGTGCACGCAGAGTACCTACAACTACCCAACAAAAGGAGCTTTGTACTGGGGTCTCGGTAGCGTAGTGCTTATGGCATGCGCTTACTGATTAAAACAATCTGGGATCAAATCCCGGTGGACGAGTTTCCAAAGGTTTTTTTTCTTTCAGTACCAAGTTAATCGATCTTGGGGGATCTCCAAGTCCCGTGAGGGGAACACCCCCCTCATGGTACTCGGCCCAAGATCGACTGAATAGTCCCGTGAGGTGGGAGGTGTTCCCTCACCTACCCAAATCGCCCGATGTATACACACAATTACAGACCCGACCCCCCACTTATCATCCCAACAACTCTTACTTTTATTCAGAATTAAATTAACTGTAATTGTAGGGAAGTAGAAAAAAGTAGCTATTCAGCTTTATCAGTTACGATTTTAAAAGCAGAATTACTTCCCACAACTATAAATGATTCTCCAAATCTATTCGGTCTTTAGGACCGAAACACATTATTTCATCGCGTATACCTCTCTTTCCAGCAATGTTTAATTTCACTAGGAATTAGACCAATCAATTTTTAAATTTACCTTTAAGCAGAGTTGCTAATATACCATGAATCGTAGTTTTACATATAGTACAATGTTAATTATTCGGGTTGTGTATTAATTACTCTAAGTCAGTTTAAGTTCCGATAACAAAAAGAAGAAGGTACCTACGAGTTTAAATACGCAAAGTGAGAAATATAAATAAAACAACCATAAACGTGGAAGAAAATGATAATTTAAAAGAAGGGTAACAACTAACTTAACTACGAGATCGCATTGTATACAATGAGTTGGCTTTGCATTAGCAATATTCTTTGCCCTGAGTTACAGTAGTAGCTGTATTAGCATGATGTCAGGGTGCCGTCTAGTAGTACTACCCATGAGTTGCACAGTGTGTCCAGTAATTCCTGCACATTATCAGGAGGACGGTCGTAGCTTCGAATGTCCTTTTCCAGTAGGTTCCAAACATGTTCAACTGGGTTGAGATCGACTGAATTGAATGGCCATGGGGAGGAATGAGAATTCTTTGACAATATCCTGAAACCAGGTAGCAACCTTCCAGTCTTGTGGCACGGCGCGTTTTCTTGTTGATAGAGGCCGAAGTTGTCTGGATACACTATCATCATGAAGGGGTTACTTGGGTGGCGACGATAGAGAGAGATGCGTTCGCATCGAATCGTTGATTAACGATGATCAAAGGACCCAGGGAATACCATGAAAACAGTCTCCAAACCAAAACAGCACCGTTTCCAACCTGCTGAACACCAACAGTGCATCAAGGTGCCATGGGTCTCATGTTGCATTCTCCAAATGCGGACATGATCATCAGCATGATATACTTAACGGGAAATAAACACTTTATAAAAAAAATCATGAACAACGTACGAATTTACCAGGCACGACATCTATTGGAGGACACCATTCAGTTTGGGTTTAGTTTTTCCTCAAATATTCACCGCTTAATATCACGTAGGCGGTGGCACAGGCAGCGATGCGTTCCCGTTGACTGAATATTTTCAAATGAGGGCCAGAAACTGGATGGATTGGTTCAGCTAGTCTTGGCAAGCCAGGAAGAATTACGTGGGCTCGAGACTCGGCAAGTGGTAGGAACAGCTGACCCAGACTAGCCGAAACACGCGCAGCGGGAAGCCCACCTTATATCAGCCTTTCTCGACTTTCAGCCTTCACCAGCATGACAGACCAGGGCATTCCTACACAAGGGGATGTTGCTGATGCAAAGCGAATTCGATATATATTAATTTACAAACACATAGCTAAAATTATCTTAAATTTGTTTGCTGTTTAGAAAAATGAAGTTAAGTGAAATATTTTAAGGGGAGGGCGTGACACATGTATAATATCTTATGCAGGGTGGCACCAGAACGATAATTCAACTCCGCCGTGGTACACTGCAATGAATACAGAACTCTGTGTAATTTTATGTTTGTGTATTTTTTTTTTTTTTTAAGAGGAGGCACAAGGTATAAAATTTATTAACCTCCGGTGTTCCAGAAAAAATAAAGCCATTAGATACAGTTTAGAAAACGTTTAACAATAGATGGAGCCACTAAAAGCATGTCGGAGGAACACGGGTTCCAACGTGCACTATTACCGATATTTAAATATCAATTTCATCTTATGCTGTCAAAGCGCTAATTTAAAATACACAACTTTCGGTTTATACTCTGAGCCGGCCCATAAATCAAGGAGTTTTCAAGATAGAGTCAAAGCGATGTAAACAGATAGCGTGCTAACTTTGTATTTGTGCACCCTCCGCTTGACTACAGTTGTCTGTGATTTCCTAAATAAATTATAACTTTGGTACATTGTTCAGTATAAACTGATATCCGTACGTATTTTTAAAAATTTATCAACAGTCCCTTATTCGGATAACTCGTTTGTACTGATTGGAGAATGATTGCAAACGATATGAAATCGGCATACTCGAGTACGGGCTACCAAATTGTATGTACAGTACTTCCACTAATGGACTATTGTCCATTAAGAGTGGCGTTGTGACGCATTGTAGTCCATCAAGACTGGCGTTATGATGTATTGTAATATTCGAGCTTTACGGAAAAGTTCAAGAACCTTTGATGCAACATTCAACCTGGTTTTTCTTCGATCAGTGGCGTTCTTAACATATTTCCAAAACAAGGCCAAATTATCCACGGTTGGCTTCTCTATACGAGGATGCACTACCTGGAAGTTAATAGTGGACGAAATAAAATAATTATTTGTATTTCTCGGTTTCAAATACCCTATGAAACGGAAAATTTCTAGGGCTGAGTGGCTTGTCATCTTGAATTTCGAAAGAGAAAATACCTTCTGAAAGCACAGCGATTGTGGAATAAGCCAAGAACGTCTAATATTGCAAATTTTAACTTAGAAAATCAGTCCCCCTTCCTCCCAAAGAACGTTAGTATGATGTTTATTAGAAGCCATCTCGCCATGATTTCTAAATTTCAATGTTTTGTTATTCAACTTTTCAGATGCTCTTAAATTTATCAGCATAATGAGTTAATTATTGAGTATATAATGTTTCTAATCATATATTTCAGAAAATAACGATTAAATGTTTAAACTGAACGTGGAATTAACAACCTTGTACAATTTTACAATGCATTTAGATATTTATAAAACAAGGGGGATTGCAAGAATGCATAATGACTAACTGCTTTAAAGATACAAACCGTTGTGCTCAACGGTTGATGATAAATTTTATTGATATTTCAAAAAAATTCTCCGTGCTTAACTACAGACGAGGGTGTTGTTGATTAATCACATTTAGTGAAAGGACTAAAAGTTAATACTGCATTGTAAATTGAATGAAATTAATGCACGTGGTATGTGCAGGATGTATAGCTATAATGCCATTGTCAATAGCCATAAAATTATTTTAAACAATTCTCTTTCACACTATTCCCTAGTTCTCTCTTTTAAAATATTTTTGTAATTATTATTAAGTAGAGATCATAGCAGAGAAGCAGCTTCCAAAATCGGAAGAACACAGATGTTTGACTATTTATGATTGGGTGTATAAATGGACGCCTTTTGATAAAAATCAAAAGGTTTGAAAAAAAGTTTGTTTTTAGCTGTGATATGAATGCATGTCATGAAGATATTAGAATTAACTCTGATAATTTTTGATAGATTTGCGAATGCTAATAAGAGCTATCACTAAAATAAACATTACAGAAGTATTTACGATGTATGAAATTCAATCACAAAAGACTTAAATTTAGAAAAGTAAAAACAATTTAAAATATAGAACTGGTCACAAATTTTGTATTTTTACTTTAAAAATAGTCAGTAAAAATTGTCCACATAAATACTGACTACATGACAAACGGAACTGTACAAGTAAGTCCGTCACAGATGCACGTGCACACAGAGTAGCTACAACTAGCCGACAAAATGAGTTTTGTAGTGGGTAGCGTAGTGCTTACGGCATGCGTTTGCTAATTGAAACAACCTGAGATCAAATCCCACTGGACGAGATTTAAAAGGTTTTTCTTTCAGTACCAAGTTAGTCGATCACGGGCCGAGTCGCGTGAGGAGGGGAAGGGGTGTTTTCCCCCCTCACCTACCCAAATCGGCCGATGTACACACACAATTACAGACCCCCAAAACACTCTTGCTTTAATTCAGAATTAAATTAACTGTAATTGTAGGCAGGTAGAACAAAGTAGCTATTCAGCTGATAAAGTTACGATTTTAAAAGCAAATTACTTCCCAAAACTATATAAATAAGTCTCTAAAATAGAGGATTTTTATATTAATATGACAGTGATGCATTCATGGCCCAATGAGCCAATTTTTCTATTATTTTTAATTTTGTTTTTGGTAGGAGCACAATAAGTGTATTGGACAAAAAAAATAATTCTCACTTATGTACAAACGTAAGATAAGCACCTCGCAATACAAGTTATTTTGGAACTTCTACTGCCCAAATGAAAAGGTGCAAACTTTTTCCAGAAATATTGTAAGATACTTGTCTGCTGTTTATATTTCCTCCTTTTTTAGAAAATTTATAATTGTGGGAATAATTCTGATTTTAAAAATTTATTTGGTAACCATACAGCAGCTGAATAGCTACATTTTTCACCTACAGGCAATAATAGATTTAATTCTAAAAGTGTTATTGAAGAGGGCAGATGTGTGCGATGTTTGTTACATAGCCAAATTAGACGGGGATTCAGCCCCACCCAAATGGACCATTGAATTAGATTCGTCTAAAATTGACCAACGTGATCGTGATCGCTTCTCTTGGTCAAGACAGAATTTTTTTGTTGAAACCCCTTAACAGAAAATCACGTCTCCACGAAGAGAAGACTACTGAAAACGTGGTTCCGCTTACTTAGCCTCTGATTCCAGAAAATTCTCAGAGAATACAGCGGAATTTTTATTTTTTTTTTTCTGTTTAAGTCGTGCTGAATTCTGATATAGATAGAATGGACGCAAATCTAACTTAATATATTTCCTTACTCTTAACCTGCTGGCAACCGCCAACGTCATTCGTGAGGGTCTTCAAGATAGGGCAGAGTTAGCAGTTGTTTACCTGGATATCTAATCAGCATTTGACATCATTATCTGGTAAGCTTTCTCCCATGCCTCCTTCAGGTATGTGAGGAAGCATACCAGATCAAGGGTGATATACTTGAATTCTAGTCGCTCTTAACGATTAGGATTCCCCACCTGGCTGTGGATAAGAAATCTTTCACAAGGACAGTTAACGTCGGTGTTCCACAAGGTTTCGTTCCATCTGGGCTCATCTTTACTGCTGAAATCCATCCACTCCTGTGCCAGGAAACGGATTTTTTTTAGCTATGTTGATGATCTGAAGCTCGTCTATCGGATACGCGAGATCGACAGACCAAATACGGCATCCGAGTCTATCCAGCCTACAGAATCAAAGATCATACCTCTCGCAGTTCTCCCTAAAAATAAATCCTACGAAATCTGCACTAATGATATTCTCGCTAAAAAGGCAACCTGGAAAACAATCGCACTTAGTCACCAAGCACGGAGATAGGATCATTTTTGAATCTAAACTCAGCTTGCAACACCATGGAGGTATCCACAAGGTTTGTAGATCCAGATGGCTTGCTAAGCAATACGATGTGACCAAGTATAAGAACACATGTGGGTGTCGGCGACGAAAACCACACTGAAAACTATCTATTCTGATTAGTACTGGCTGCTTCCTTGTATCCTGTACAAGCATAAACTTCCGTCCCCTCACGCATCCTCCACGAGCTCGCTACAGGCAATGTTTGTACACACCTTGACTTCAACGGAGATCCAGGAAATAATTTATTGGAAAAAAGAAGACTCACTTGTGGCAGGCGCGATGGGATGTCTCCATCAAAGGTCAGATAACAAAGAAGTTCTTTCCAAATGTAGATAGATATCAACCTGGTCTGTTTGTGACATATCTACTCACAGGACATGATGCCCTAAACGCTAAACTAACAACTCTGGGAATAATTGAAAATCCAAATTGTACTTGTGGCGATCCAGAAACTTGGTCGCATTTAATGTTTGACTGCCACCAATACGACGAAATCCGCTGCCAGCTAGTGACAAGACTACGACATTCACCGAAGGATCAGGAGCAATTCATCCTCGCCGATAAAGAACCATATATGACATTCACTGAATTTTCACCTAAACTGTTTGACAGACGCCGAGCCACACTGGCTCAACAAGCTAATAACACACAACACAACAGGAAACTAAATGGAGTGACAAATGCATAAAGACCCACAGACCAAAACGGTAAAGGAGGAACAAATAACAAAAGGCAACTAAGAATGGAACAAGCAACATAACAATATAAAATGGGGCAAGCTACTATTCCCACAACAAATTCCACACCTCCAACGAGAATAAAAGGATATGGTCTACAACTCTGTGACTGACTTCAACCCTGAACCTGCAAAATGGACACACGGACCTGAACCATGCAGCCTCGGTTGCGATCAGAATCGAGCATCTGACTCGATTTCTTTCCAACCCTATCGCTCCCATACTTCTATCTCCCCTATCTATATACAACGCGAATGCCCCACACACTAAACTTAACAACACTCAAAATAATCTTCGCCCGGTCTCGGCCTATCCATCTACGTAATATCAAACCCCCCAGCGGTGTTTAAGGGCATACAACGTATGCTGTATGCAGACAAGTGAAATGAGTATATACAATGCACACACGTATTATGAATTTTTTTTTTAGGCCCTAGCCGCCAAAATCTCAGGAAACTAAGCGGCAGAACCTGCCAGAATAACTAAGTCTACTGGGTTCCTGGTCTGCCTCCACGGGGCGAAGGTGGCGCAACGTTGGCGTCCAGCGGCTAAATGACCAGATGAACAACGGTACACGACATTACACATGTATAATACCCACACACTTTTAAACCTCTGGCATTCCCAGCAAATTGGTACACCCACAATGAAAGCAACGTGGAGATGGGGGAAACCCCTGGTGCCGCATGACATCAATATACCTTACACTCATACGGCTCACTATGACGGAACTTCTAAATTTTAGAAAAGTTTCGGAACGAATATCCGCCTTGCTCTTACTCGCAACGATAAAAATGACAGCGGGCGAAATAATCACGACTACTTTCTGGCAGCTGTATCAATGGAGAATCCCCTGCCATCCTCAAGAGTCTTCCCATCTCTTCAGTCTATGGCATGGTGGCTCAGTTAAGTTTAAAGGTCCCTGCCCATGGAAATGCTCCAAAACGTTCAAAAGACTGGTGCGGACTACAAGAAATTCATTGAGGACTAAATCTATAGAAGACGTGTCATCAGGGAACAGTTCTCATCCTAACTGAGTAGTGGCCTATGCAGTTCCAAGAGCAGTAATTCTGGAAGAATGACACTCTGATGACCACTGAGGTTAAAAATGTCATAACAATCTTGTGTATATAACTTTCTTTGTAATTATCTTCAATTTAATATGTCAAACCCCTAACAATTTTGCTGTTATAGGCCTGACGTAATCGAGTGATCAGGAGCGAGAGTGCATAGCACGCGTTCCTTGAGTGGACCGGGGTTCAAGTCCGTGACTACTAAATACGATAAATATTTGTATTGACGATTTATTGTAAACTCTACTGACTTGGTTGTCGTGCCGGAGTACAAACAGAAAAAATTATTGGTGTATTGCATGAGTCCTCTATGTAATCCAGTCTATTCACTGATTGCAATAAAGATATATATTATTCCTTATTCTTTGCACCACTATTTAAAGAGCAAGGGCTTCAGTCACAAAAAAGCAGAATTGGTCATAACGTGAATAAATCAATGATTTTTTCAGTACTTTGAAAATGCTCATATCGTTGCATGCGTCAAACTTACTGAGAAAATGATCAGATTGGATAAATCAGTCTTACCTTGACATTTGAAAAGACACTAATTCAAGGGAAACAGAGGTTCTCGCAGGCTATTTATTGCTCGGGGAGAGGGTGGAACGATATTATGAACATCAGGCAATAATGAAAAAAAAAAAAAAACCGCATTATTCCAAAATGCGACAATTTATTTAAGCAACTTTATTGCGAAATTTAAAGCAATAAGTATTATTCATTGTCATATGAGAATGTGTATATATTGGTGAATCCATTCGGATGCGATTCAGTCTTTAGGGCTGAAACACATTTCATCGCGTATACTTTTCCTACTAGCAATGTGTAACTTGACCAGGAATTTGACCAGACCGGAATCGTCAATTTTTAAATTTTTCTTTAAGCACAGTTGGTAATAACATGAATCAGAGTTTTAAATTATATACAGTACGCTGTAGACTATCTGGGTTCTGTATTAACCTAGGTCTCCTAGGCTAGCAACACTCTAATTTGGAATAACAAAAAGAAATTTTTATTGCATCCAACCCTGTGTGTGTGTCGCGAGAAAGAGTAAGAATGCTATTAGCATTTACTTCACTGAATTAATTTAATAAATCCTTCTCACATGTACTTAGTTTGCAAATACTGCAGTTTGCAAAACTTAAGTCTTTCATGGCAAATGCAGCGTTTTGTGTTCTTGAATAATCTTGTTGTTTTCCTGTGCACTCAATCCAATAGATTCACATCCTTCCTAAAATGAAGCTTTCAGATCTGAATGCAGTACTCAAGAAGTGTCCTTATCATTGAGTTATACAACTGGATAATCCTCTCCTTATCCCTGCTGGCATAATTCCTGTATATCACCGACAGAACAGCACTGAGCTGTCCTGTCTGCACTATCCAGATAACTTTATGTCGGACTGTACAATTACACCTTAAGTATTTTTCGTTTACCACCACCGTGCGTGTGACACCTCCCAACTTATGTTATTCTGGGGTTACTGCTACCTTGTAGTACCTTGCATTTATCAAGTTAAACCTCAAAATTACCTCTTCTCAGCCCATCTGCGGAAACATATCCCGATTCTTGTCACCGACCACCCTACCAACTTGCGTATTATTTGCAAACTTAGAAATTAAACGACATGCTTTCATCAATATCGCGAAGAAATAGTGTAAAATGGTAAAGCGACCAGCACTGAACCCTAAGGTACTTCACTAATAATATTCGATCAAGAAAAGCAGTATCAGTTTATAACCACTCTTGTCTTTTTCCACTCAATCATTCCTTCATCAATGCTCCAGTTTGTGCAACAGTCAAACGTGGAATAGTTTCATAAGGTTTTCTGAAATATAACTATATGATGTTGAAATTACTTTTTGCACCTAGTTGCTTGTTACTGCATCAAAGTATCCAACCAGATTTCTCAGACAAGATCGCCCCCTTAATGAATCCATGCTGTGACTGCCGTATAACTGTATTCCTGTCAAGATGATTTTGCATTAATTTTTCGATCTTAAATTAGTCACTTCGCCCTTTGTTAGTAGGGGAGTGCATTTCCAATAGCGATTTCCTCTAAATCTAAGGATGCCGTCACAATTGGATAAATTCCATCAGCCCTAGGAACCTTATTAACCTTTAGCTTCAACAATTTCTCTTCCACTTTGCTCTCAATTATCACAAAATCATTTAGTTCCCAGTTATAACTGTGGTATCCCAATCCCTAAAAACTTCTTCATGCGGAAATGTAGTTGCAAAAGGTTTATTCAATTTTTCTGCAACTGAGCAGAATCATCAGTAATTATGCCATTCATATCTAGTGGTCCTATGTGGTTAATACCTTTCCTCTAGTGTTACCAAAGTAGGCTTTACTAGTTTTCGTAGCATTCATAGACAAAGACTTGCTTATTCCCCCAGTGACTTGATTGCAGACTAGTTTGTACTTCCTATAGGTTTATAATTATCTCATGCATTTTTTTCTCTACCACTAGTCATATCAGTTAATTTGGCATGCATTTAGGTCTAAACCGGGGCACATTCGTTTCTGACTTTCAGGGATCCATAAAAAATCTCTGAAAGGAGGATTGAGCTCTGGAAAGCGCTTGTCACACAACGCTGCAAAGTTCAACGTGGCGTGGCAGAAGCGCCGGACTCGCTATTAAACATCAAGGGACAACTTTGGGGACGAGAAGATGGAAAACGCATGTGAAATTTAAAAAACCAAAGAAGCACAATCTTGGAGTGATGGTGGCCACAGCTCTTTTTCCACGACCCCAGTTTAACACCATGCTCAGTTCTCGACAATATTAGATAAAATAGGTTGTAAGATATCTCTTAGGAAAATCGGATCTAATATCGGCAGCTAAATAAAAGGAATGCTTCACCTTTGAACTTTAACCTCCGGCTTCAATAATTTTATTAGCCAACAGTCGAAATGAATTTCGATAAGAAGTACTTTTGAGCTGTTCAAAATAGGTGCAGGGTTTGGAAGGGCCTAAAATATTTAAAATAAATAATTACGAATTAATGTACGCAGTTCGTTACATTTCAAACACCTTAGCAAATACGCGCGCGTGTAATAATTCATAATTTATAAGAAAATAAGGAACGATAAAACAAGTTTTGTTTTGTGCGTGAACCGAGAAACATTTCCATTTCTGTGCATCCGCCTCATTGCTCATTCATTCATTCCTCCCATTAGCCCGCGGTAATATTCAGTGCTTCGGCTACAATACAGGGATAGCCTGTGTGATATATATGAGGGGAAAAGAAAAAGAAATAATAATGGCAGGATTTCTATTGGTCCGATTTTAATGAAATTTCGGAAGGCCAACAAATCTTTCTTTAAGAACCAACTATAAAATTTTATGGAAATCCATCCACTAGGAACCGAGTTATTACATGCGGACGGACATGGTGAAGACAGTAGGCGCTTTATGCATGTGCTAACGAGCCTAGCCTATTAAACGTATTTAGATAAATAAATTAGAAACCAAAAATAAATTATACGAACGTGTTAGTGATGTTCTAATGTAACAAAATTAGAAATTTTGTAACATTAGAACATCACTAACACGAACACCATTTTCTAGATCTTCTAATGTTACAAAATTTCTAATTTTGTACGAATTGCGACGAATATATCATCACGGTTCTGTCAGTCGAAGACCTGGTCCAAAATTAGTAACTTTTAGTGACATTCAGGAATGGATCTCAGTGCAGTAAAGTCATTGAAGTGGCCTGTAGAACTTTTTATATTCAAGCATAAAGGCTTGCAAAGATTTTATTCATCTTAAATGACCAAAATGCTGCTTATTATACATGAACGTAGTGATTTCTTAAGGTATTCTTCTATGTACAAAATGCATAGTTTAGCTGTTAAACATATTGGGTTAAACATACTGTAAGTTGAAGTGTCAAAACGATGCAACAAATTTATGGCTATATTTTCAATATAGCCATCATAATACAATGGAACTGTTTATGATAATGAGATCTGCATGTTATTATAAGATGAAAAATGAAACGGAACAGTTGCCACTTTTTTATTTTTATTTTTTTAAGTACTTTGGAAGCCCAAAGAGTTTTTTAAAAGTCTGGCGATTGGAGTAGTTGCATTTTGTCTTTTATTTTGGCGATAATCGGTTTCGAGCTTCATTAGTGGATTTCATTCGCGCCAAAGAAAAAAAAAAAAACACGAGACGAGAAGACAGCAACAAAGCAACTTTAATGCTAAGGATGTGCTTATAATATTGAGAACACGCTGTAATTCTGATAATCGTGAGAAACTTTAATACCCCTCAATGGTCTACTGATCTAACAGATAACAAAAGCAGACAGAACGGAAATGTCACTGGAGAAAATGGCAGACAGCGCCAATCACTAATTTTTGTTATTGTTGAGTCAGCCATATTAATGGAAAATAAACCAATCCCGACGATTCTCAGCTGCTGCAGATTCATCTCTCCGTTTCAGCTCCACTTACGGCGAAAAGAATGGCACTGAATTGCGGTCGTATTCAAGTAGAAAGTAAAGTAGTTGCGACGCTTTGCACGTGTCGGAAGAGCTGCAAGCCTTCACAATGATAAGAAATTACAGACTTGTCACGGAAGATGATCTATTCATAGTCGCCTATAGCCGTCTTAAGGTGACCTTGGCGGTCGTTACAATTACTACTGGAAGCACGAAATGTGCAGTTCCAGTGTGAAATGGCCATTTGCGAGAATGATGGAGATGGAAGATGGTGCGGTTGCCTTAATGAACATCCGTTTATTAGGAGCCACATCCGTGAATATGGGATTAAGTTCGTTGTCGTTTCCTACACAGTTTAATCTCCGAAACAAGCAGTAATGCGTCTGCTGCCACCAGCCGAACAGAAAAAATAAACAATCATCCATCTCTGCTGAAACAGGTCTGAGCTCAGATACAAGGAGTCTCACGCTCGCCATAAGCATCGTGGTTATTGGCACTTGCTGCAGTCGACAGATCTAATTACATCTGGCGTCAGGCGAGATTAATTTCCTGGCCAGCCACCACCACCAGTCCTTCCTAATAGTACAGCACAGCCGGTTTCCGAAGTTCAAACTCAATACGGCATCCACCTTCCACTTATTCGTAACTCTTTTGATGAACAACAAGCGCGGGCATAGAATGAACACCACAGTCATGGTTTATTGACCCATTTCTTCCCATGGTGGCGCCTCAAGCATCAGGCAGTTGCGGCCTCCAGCAGAGGTGAATGGCACCGGAGGATTCGCTGCACACAGAGTTCAAACGATAACTGAAAAATGTGCATTCGCCGAGAATGGGAAATCTGGTGTTGATAGGGAAAGGGGAGGGATCGTCGGAGGTTATTGTTGTTCCATTACTGCCACGGAACTTTGCGAAATAGTTTTTTCTTTCTTTTCTGCATGAGTTTGGACCTATTAGAGTTCCTGAAATACGTACAGAACGAAACAAGTCAGATACTTTCTTTACAGCATTAACTACCGCCCCCCCCCACAGATTGTCCTCACTCAGTAGTTTCAGACCGAACAGTAGAAACCTAAGCTAAGTGATATTACTCCATTTTAAGAAGTATAACATCGTCTAATTCAGCATTTCTTCACTGCATTGCTAGTTTAATGATAAAATGTGTAAAGCATTTATTTCTATTTATTGTATACAGAACGTGCAGAAATGAGACGCTTGTATTTAACTATGGGAATCATCTAAAATAAATCATTAACTATGGGGGGTATCAGAAAAAAATTCCGCTTTTTCCTCTGCCACCGATTGCAACAAAGTTTTTCGGAATTTGCCATCAATAAAGCAACTGTGAATTACATCAAATTTAAGGCGAACCAGGACGATGGTAAAAATGAGAATCAACTTTAAATGTTGCAAATGAATTTTAAAGAGGCAATTATTAAGTTCAACAGTAATAAAGAAACAGTCTTAATATATCTGACCATTCAACTAGTGGGAGAATAGTTTCGTCATCTACTTAGAGTGGAAATTTCAACCGACAAGGATAACTTTATATAGTTCTTGGCCCTCCAGAAAAAAGTGGAGAGTGAGTGGAAGCTACCGCACGATTAGTTACTTACTTAGATATGCGACTTCTCTAATTTTTTTCGAAAGGATTAATTGCGAATTTTGTAAATTAATTAAACTATAATTAATTAATTTGTAGATGACAGCCTCTAACTATAAAATGTTTTAAAAGTCCTCCTTTTAGATAAAAAAAAAAAAAAAACCAACCTACAACAAAACCTTGGCTTGATCTCGAGGTCTGAAGACCTCAGTATTATTACTAGATATACTTTCCAAGCAGGCAGAGTTGGAAAACAGAAAATATTCTAATTGCATTTCAATAGCACATTAGTATACAGACAAATGCCCATTAGCGGACTGATAAACGATTTTATAATTACGTTTATTCGATAGGAAGCAGATAGACGAACTTGATTTGTATCAAACGCAATAAAGCCTACAAGAAACAAAAGACGCAAGGGATTTCCCATCATATTCAGTACTGAAGATACAACCCCCGCAGACAAGGCATTCTAGTTTCTCAGAACTTCATGAAAAACCAAAACAAAAAATCGTAATGAAAGACTATGATTTGGGCGAAAACCTATTCTAATATCTATATTGATATTAGAATATTTTTAAATGTGCCACTTTATGTCCTATTTATATGTATAGTCCATTCACGTGTATAAATGAATGGAATATATTGTATTCTTTTTTATTCTAATATAGCGTGAACACTATTATCAAGGAGAATGATATATATAGTCCAACTCACCGCATCACCACATTTGAAGGCAACTTATTTCAATGTTTGGCATCCTGCTACCCATAGGTGAATTTCATGAGATTCAATATTCTGTTATTCCATGAGATGTTATATTTGTGTCCTCTATAGTTCATATCTGACGTACGAGAGAGAACAACTCTTGCTCATTCATTTCACTTAACCCCTTCAGCGCCTTAGCTCAATGAGATCTCCCCCCCCCCTAGATGTATAGTCAAACTTCGCAGTTCACACCTTTTAGGCGCCTCCGTAGCCAGGTGGGAAGGAGCAGCAGTGCACAGCACACGCTTCTTGATTAGACCGAGGTTCGAGCCCGTGACCACCAAATACGGAGGATGCGGAAAGGTCAGGGAATGACCACCGCATATCCCCTGAGCAATATGGCCTTAGTTGCTAATGCCCTAAAAATCAAATAACAACAGCACACCTTCTAAGCGTTCTTCATATGTGCATCGCTTTGCATTCATTACCAATCTGGTCGACCTTTTCTGCTCAATCTTCAGACCTGAATGCAACATTCCAAATGCGATCTCCTAGTAAAGAGGGATAATAAAGAACTTCTTCCTATTAGCAAAGCTCCTACAAATTATACAGGACACCACGGGGCCTTCCTGGCCGCCTGTTTACATTGTATGGTCAATTTCATGTAAGATTGAATCATAACACCTAAGTCTTTTTCTTCTTGAACAGCTTTTAGCTTCTTTCCCCTTGCTTATACGTGACTCCAGAATTTCTGTTCCTCAAATGCATAAATTCTCCAGCCATCTAGCTAACTCAGCCGGGTGTAGCAAATAATGTATATGATACAGATCATTATTATTATACAGGACGATTCTTAATTTAAGCATATTCATCTGGATTGGGGAGGGTAAACGTAGACATCAGAGAGAAAATGTCTAATCAAATTCTCCCCAAATACATCCTTTAAGCTACAAC
Source organism: Mastigoproctus giganteus (assembly GCF_048544385.1). Lineage (NCBI taxonomy): Eukaryota > Metazoa > Arthropoda > Arachnida > Uropygi > Thelyphonidae > Mastigoproctus > Mastigoproctus giganteus. The sequence continues at coordinate 152,916,395 of NC_143577.1, forward strand.
GATACAAAGAAGAAATGGCCCATGTAGTAGGCTAAATAAATAAAGTTCCTCTTTATACGCCGGAGTTATCGCATACGGTCAAATGAACTCACAAGACAGGAAAATACAAGAACATTCCCGTATTTAACAACCAAGTGGGCTTCAACCGCTGCATGAACTTTTGTACCCTCGCGTTTGACCACTAACCTACTAAAATGTAGGAAACGTGATACAGTTTTTCATTCATATTTTTGATTTCGGTACAGTGCAAATGAACTACTTGCTGAAATGTAACACCCTTCGCTACGCATAGATGATTAGTGGGTTGTGAAAGAGAATTCGCAATATTCCAGTTCCTCTCTATGTAGTCCGACAAAGCCGAGTTACAACATCGTTCACTTATGATGAACTTTCTTAAAGTATACAATGCCCTTTCGGCGACTGCAACGAACACGTGAGAAAATCCTTCAAAGATAAAATGCCGATCGAGTCAGCATTTTCTCTTTGAGATATGTCACATTCAGCAGATAAAGTGTAATTAATTATTGGCACCGGCGAGTGGGACAGGGTGAGCCACAAAGTTTATCGTCTAAGTATTGAAAATGGGTTGAATAGAAAAAATTCGAATTCCTATCTGTACAAAAGTAATTTGTCAAAATTCACTTCTCAGGTTTACTCAAGAAATTCGTCACAGAGAATGCTGGACGCGTCTTGTTATTATTTCAGAAATTTTCTGTTATACTCTGGAGTAGTCATATAAGGAAAGAAACGCATATTTCCAGAGTGGGATATACTAGTGGATCGTGCAGTGGGTGTTCTTTAACTGTAAGTCGCCCACTGTCACGGCCGGCAGAATCTACAGAAGCGGAACAAAATATGTACACACAACAAACATTTTAAACTGTTTGCAACATGTGCTTTATTTATTTTTCATAATCCGAGATGGATATTAGTTGATTTTTAGGCTAAAAAATCAACTAAAGACTTACAAATAATAGTTCTAATAAGAATATCTCGATGTAAAAACATTCCCTTAAGAAAACTAACTCGGGTATTCATTTTTCTGGGCAAGGTCAGCAATTCTAGCAAGGTCGTGATTACTTCATTCAAAGTTGAAAAAAGAAACGTTGATTTAATAGTAAGGCCCGACTACTACGCTTTGGAAGGTTTACTCAATTCCTCTTCTGATATATAATTTAAATACTATTCGTAATAGCGAATAAAATAAAATAAACAGAAAAGGGTTTATTCAACAGATGATGCGATCGATAATTAGTCAATCATGCTGCAAGCTCTGCCTACAAGCGAACAGTTAAATCCAAATCAACCCTTTTCGTCTAGACGCTGCAAACAAAAAGAGCATCTAGAAGACAGTTTCGAAAAAAAAAAAAAAAAAAATTGACACAGGATGTGTTATTATAGAAAAAAATGCAAACTTGCACAAAGTATCGGTTGATTAGTTTAGCATGTAACAAATGAAAGAAAAAATAGTACAATGTTCATAAAAAGCTAATCTAAAACGCTACCGAGCAGCTATAACGAAACAGGTAGTTTTTCTTTTCATCAGTGCTTCTGTACTGTTTGGATAATACATTCAAAATAAGAAGAGGTTGTAGAAAGGTGACGCCACAAGTATTTGCAATCATATAATTTTATTCAAGTTCAAATTTTTAGTTTCTCAAAGTATTCACCATTAGCATCTATATAAGTTTTCATCCTTCTAAACCAACTAGTATCAAAGCTGTCTGACCAGTCTTCTTTGGGGATCATATTTATTCCACCGATGAACGCTTGAAAAGCTTTTTCAGCAGTCTCATTTTTTTCCCTTTGAGTAGAATTTTTACTTTTGGGAATAAAAAGAAATCAGGTGGATGGGAAACTAATTGAACACCAGAAGTGCCTAAAAAGTCTAATGTCAGAGCTGAAGTGTGAGCCCTCGTGTTGTCATGGTGAAACAAGATCCCTTTAAGTTGTTTTTTGGGTCTGTTTTGAATGATTTTTTTCAAACACTTTAGGAAGATAGTAAAATACCAAACTGCTGACATTCTTTAGATCTTCTAGATTTACAATTTCTACATATGCACTTTCTCTTAATAAACAAGCGACCACTTGTCTTCCAACCCTTCTGGCTCAGTGAACTTTCTTGGGTGGAGGGAATGTTTGAGAGCACCAAATTGTTGAGTGTTGCTTTGTTCCTGGATCAAAATTGTATATCCAAGTTCATCACCTGTGATAATATAATAAACAGCCTTGGATTTGCCTTCATTCAAACTTTTAAGCATGAAACGGCGCGAGAAACGTTTTGATCATCATCATTGTGAAGCACTCACCTGCTAACAAGCTTCCTGTACTTTAAATGATCATTAATGTTGGTATTAATTGCTGCTGATCCAATGCCCACATCTTTTTCTAACTGCCGACGTGTAATTCTTCGATCTTCTCTCAGTAAAAATCTTACCAGCTCAATTTTTTCATGCGTGACTGCTGATGATGGCCTCCTTGAGCGAGGTTCATCTCCAAAATTTATTTTCCAAATTTAAATTCATTGAACCAATTAACTGTTCGAATTGATGGCGCTCGATCCTATAAAGCATTTACTAACCTTTCATGGGTTCTTTAGCAGTTATATTCGATTTAAAACCATAGCTCGTAAACTTTGACGATTAAGCTCCACTTAATCGTCAAAGCAATTTTTAAAAAAACAAGCAGCTTGTCTAAAAAATTGCGTCCTCCAGAGGGTAACTATCTGAAGGATTTTGATGAAACTTGGCATTTAAGGTAAACAATGAATGCAGATTTTAATGGTATTATTTTTATTATTTAAAATCGATTGCAAAAAAGTTTGAGTGACCCTTGTATAATTATAGTGGTATAATTTCCATTTTTGTGGGCTTCAGTCAGGTCTGTTTCAATAAATGACCTAAAAGTGTAACATTTCGATAAATCACCAAGAAGTGCAATTGGATTTTTGGGTAGAATTACGGAGATAGAAGCGATATCATCGATTATAGCAAGAAGGAAAGATTTAAAGCATTACTCTGTACATTCGCAAAGATCATATTGTATCAAATGATATATTTTTTCCGTTCCTACAGTCGCCAATATGTGCCTTGCACCTATTGTCACTTTCATCCAGGTATGCTGGCAATTAGATAACAATGGTTTCTCGATATAATTAAGACGAGCTTGGTAACTAAAACCAGCTGCTCATCACAACTAAATGTCTTAACAATGCGCTCGGCGAACCGTCCAAAATCTAACAACAGGGTCGAGTGAGAGGACTGAGCCCGTGACAGCACACACAGCTGCCTCCGTCCATTTAGTTACACGCTGATATCTTGTTACTTCTATTTCCTGCATCGTTGTACACCTGCCACAATGAACTGGGCACGGGGAAAATTGAACCTGGAATAACGATGATCACCTTCTTCCTCTTTTCTGTTTGTTTGTTGCAAGGTCGTGCGATAGGACATCGCATTAGGTTCACGCAGTCTCCCATAGCAGAAAATTACGCAGTCAAAATTGCGTTTTTTTTTTTTGTCTGTGCGCAGGCTATAATTGACCAGCGAACAACATCGAGGAACGCGGATTTTGTCCGCTGGCTTCAGAAATCACTTGGCTTTTCAAAGAAATATTTGCAGATGAGTGAAACTAGTCATGCGTGCTTTTATCTCTTTGGCGACGTCGATAAAATGGGGAAGCAACGCCAAGAGGATTTCTATGCTGCCAGTTTACGATCAGAATATTCAAATCTTGATGGAAATTCTCTCCTTTCTTTCAATCGCATTCTTTTTAACCCTGATGACCACGTGACACCGCCTAGAAAATTAACTTTCTTCCGCGCTTGATAACTTTAACATCCTTCTCGCCCACTCTATTATCTGTTATATCCTGCACGGGGTTGGCAATTTCGTGATCCCTCGCATAATACTGCAGCCTTAGAAAGGTAGCACCTTTTGCACAATAGACACTACGTGTATAGCTTTTAATCCAGTTCCAGAGAATGCTCGCGGACACCTCGGGCGATATTGAATCTACTCGAATGTAAGCTGGAGCACACCCATGTGTTCTGCAGATAACTAAAGCAATGAAAGCGAGTATGATTCCGTCCAAGGACCAGAATGAATTCGCTTACTTATTTTTAAGCTGTTTAGCGAGATGTCTAGCCTATCTGGTTCTAACACGCAAATGCACTCCGATTATTGAATGGGAGGAAAAGGAGAAAGTATGTACATATATTAATTTAGATAAAATTATGGAGTCTTACTACTTTTGCGAGAATGCTGTCCAACGTCATTTTGTTTCAAATTCGACAAAGAGGGCACAGTAAACCACATGTAAACTGACAATAATATATGTGAAAGGAAATATCATTATAAGACGCACTGTGTACATGATTTTTCCGTTGATTAATTTGCTATTCGTAGCGCATCGCTTAATTTTCTGACTACAGTAGCAGTAGAATCTTTATTGTACAGTTACTACAGTATATAAGACTTTGAACTGATAAAGTTAGCTTGCTTGTTAGGTTACTGAAGTCCGTATCTTTTCCATAATACATATTGAGAACGATTCATTTCTGCACCAATTATTTTGACGAAAGATATTTCGATACGCCCCTCATAACAAAACTACCCCACCGACTTCCTTAAAATCATGCGCTCGCCACAACGTTTCTCCAAAGCTCCTCTAGATGGCAGCAGAAGCAGCAGTAACAGAAGGATGGAGGAATCGTCATTGAAAGACCTTGACACTGTTAGTAGATGGTTGGTGACCTTCACGTGTCTGGTTTTTGTTTGAACAGAACGAGTTTTAAATAGCTAGCTGTGCTTCGGATTCACGTTCACTGACAGCCCAACTGCTGACGGCTGCAGTTATTGACCCGCATGCAGTCAATAAAACTTACTTATTTCAGTTTTTCACCTACTATTTTTATTACGAATCCATTGTATTTATATTAGTGACACGCAAAGGTGTAAGGACCTCGCGTACACACAGACGGTTTGTTTAGTTTGAGCATTATGACGCATGAAATCTCGCAGCAAGTGAAGGTGCGGGATGTTCCAAACAGCACATCAAAGACGGCGAATTAAACACCAAAGGAATTTGAAAGGTTTTTCAGATTCATTTCTTGCGCCTCTCCAACAACTGCGGTGTTCAGCAAAGCGCAAATTTCACTCAATCGGATTTTTTTCTCTGCGTTGATTTCATAAGTTAAGTGCTTCTTCTGGTATGTCGCCATGATAAGCAAAGAGTAATCTTGTACAATACTGTACTGATATTAATATTGCGCAATATTGTATTAATAAGGATTATTTTATTTATTTCGGACACGCTGATATTCACTTTTCAATAATTTCTTTTTATCAATTAATATTATCCAAGAAAACAACGAAAGTCTTTAAAGACTCGGGAATTTTTAACTACAGCAGCGTTTCCGCCTGGATTTTGTCTGTGTGAGGATGCATTTCGGCGTTTCGTTACAGGGCTCCGAGTGAAAAAATTTTATGAAACTGAACGAGTGTTCAGTTTCATACAGCAGAAATTTAACGTATACATAGCATTACTGCTGCTTAGCACCGGAAGCGTTCCAGTGAGTAACTGTCTGTTCTGCTTGTTTGTATATTGCACAGGCAACGTATTTGAAAATAGTCTGCACTAGCCCACCCACTCTCTCATCCTCCGGAAGCAACACCTTTGACTCACCTAGCCCAGTGGTCAGGAGCAAGAGTGCAGTAGCACACCCTCTTTGAGTGAACCATGGTTCAAGCTCGCGTGACTGCTAAATACAATTAACGATTGTATTCATGATTTATTGTGAGCGCCTCTAACTTGGTGGTCGCGCCGGAGTATAAACAAGAATATTAGTTTTTTTTTTTTTTTTTTTTTTATTATACTATGGGGTTGCAGTCAGCTTTCTCGGCAACCCCACAACCAGTTTACGCTGCGCCATCAGCATTGTTCAGTGGTAAAATGCTGTGCCACTGAAAAATGTTGATGTACAATTATCTCAGATTGCCACGTAGAGAGTCAATTCGTTCTCGATATAATGTCCACATACTATGAATGCATCTGGCAATATAAAGTTCCAACATAAGGTTGTGATGATCTCCAAGGATCCAATTGACACTTGTAGGTCCGCCATGAAAGTTCAAAATGAATAGGAGACCAATCCAGGAAGTAGATGTCTAAACTAGAAATTGTCGTTACGATGAAAAAGTAAACTTTTCCTCAAAACTGAACAGTCCCAATAGTACAGCAGTTAACAGAAAGGCAAATATCTCAATTTGCCTTTCTGTTAACGTACATTCTACACGTACAGCCCCTGGAACCACAATAACACCACAGCATCACAGGTTATCCATACCGACGCCCTTCCCCAAAATGCACCAGTGTCGCGTCCTCATGTAGCGGTGTAATAAAGGGATTAAACTATTGTTCCAAATGGCCCTACTTCCGCAACCCTGGCAATACCGTTGCATATCATATACTTTCCAAGCATATGCAGACGATTTGGTCCTTACCCTGGCAGCGGACTCTAAAAAACACAGCAAACAGGGATCTTGTCACCCTACAGGAATGGGCTGATCATAACCACCTACAGATCTCATCTGCAAAAAACAAACTCCCTGCTACTGAAAGGGACGCTCCATTCCACAAGACCACCACAAATAAAGGTACAGAACAGGACTATCTGACTGTCCTCAGAACTTAAATATCTCGGCATTATATTGGATAGAAATCTCTCCTCCATTCCGCACATGACCTACCTTACAAAGAAAATTCGCAACTACGCTACACTAGTAAATAAAATTTATCGACGAGATTGGGGCCTGAAAAGAAGTGCCCTCTCTCTTTATTAGGAAGCTGCCTTTGTGCCCATTATCAGCTATGGATCCAGTGTCTGGTTTCACAAAGCTATTACAACTTTAAAAGGCGGAAACTGGAAATAATGCAACGTGCCATCTTTCTTACCATTACAACGGCCTGTTGCACCGTCAGCACCCATGCTCTGCAGGCACTGGCTGGTACTTCCGATGGACTTTGAGGTTGTCAGACGTAGGCTGCTGTACAGTCTTTCCAAGGAAAGATCCATCAGAATTCCTTGGATTCGCAACTGATCCTGCCAACAATACCAAGGCGACTGACAGAACATTTAAGTAGCTGACAAAACATGTATTGCAGACTTGGCAGTCAAGATGGACTAATTCTATTAAAAGAAATATCACTAAAAAATTCATCCCTGAAATTTCCAGAACCTATCCACAGTCACCTTCGTGGTTTTCCTCTGGCCTGTATGTCTCATTCCTACTTACCTGCCACAGATCAATCAAAGGAAAATTGGAAAACTGTGTGGGTTGGGGGCCGTTTTATTTATATTTTTATACCCCTTTACTACCACAATCTGGTAGTGATAATATTTGAAATAACTGGTTTCTTACCTCCCCCAAGGCCTCTACTACGTCATCTGATTGCAATAATTTTGTTTCTATTCAGATGATTCTCAGGTAAAGAGGATATTCTTAAATTCCCCTTCCCAAATTTAAAAACAAAAATACTAGAGAATAGCAGTGTGTGTATGTGTGTCTCTTGAGTAATGAGGCAAAGTTGTTTGATTGTGTGTGGGCTTTAAAGCGCAAGAGCAACATGGCCATAATGCTCCTAGGCAAAGTTGTATTTAATGAACATCTACATAGGTCAAAAATTATTAAAAACATCAAAAAAAGATTTTCCAATAACACATTCTTTGTCCCACTCATCAAAATACTAAATATACAAATAAGATTGTCAGTTAACACTATCCCCCCCCCGCAGCATGGGTACATATGCTGAAAGGTTCAGTCTTGATATCATACAACTTTACATTTATTTGATTTCCCCAAAACAATTAATTTACTTTAACACGAACTCCCCTTTTCTGTCTTATTACATAAAACAGTTAACTTTCTCACTTGCCGTCATCTACAATTCACATATCTCAGCTTACAGGAAGCGTCACCTTACAGCTGCTACAACCAATCTTTCACATACACCTGGTACTGTGCCATTCCTTATAACTTTTCAGAATTGCATATATATATATATATCCTTTTTGTTCTCCTTTACTTTTATATATATATATATATATATATGTACCTTGACACTTTTTCTCACTAATACAGCATTCCATAACATCTCTTTTTACAAAACTATCACGACATTATTGTATAAAACCCTTAAGCCTACAACATACATAATATTACTCCTTTCTTTCTCCCCACAAGTACATCATAGAGAAAAAAATAAACTCACTCTCTCGTGCCTTCCCTTTTTTTTTTTTTTATTAATTTTGAATATCTTTATTATACATTTGTCACCGCCCAAACTCCGCTACAATACTTATAAATTTATATTTATAACTATTGTAGTATTATATTTATAAGTAAAGACAGCATGATTTGCAGTTCCCTGCAAATCATGCTGTCTTTAGATTCAGTCTTATTCTATAAGTCCTACTGAAATATAATCTATAAAACAAAGTCATAGCGATACTTCTACTTTCTTCCCTTTTTTTCTGTATGCAGTGATTCCGAGCTCCTCATCGTTACTTGCACCTTCCACCTTCATGTTCTTGCCTGCATATCTAACATGGACAGCCTTGGAAGTTGTTCTTCCCGTTGGAAGCTAAAATCGCTGCACAAAATTGTCTTTACTATTTATTTAAACGCTCCATAAAAGATTCCCCCCAAAGTATTCGAAATTCTTGGGAATAGGTCGTCTTAGCAACCTCAGTGTTGAGAATCGAGTGGCAGCTTGAAATCAAGCAAGGCAACCTCTCGCTTGGGGTTTCGCTGAAGTGACATCGAAGTGAGACACCCGAAAGTCAAATGAGTGTATCAAGAGTAAGATTTTACCCATATACGTACACACACGGGCTGTTCACTTCACATTATAATTCATCTATATGAGGAGGCCCAGGGTCACTTATCTATAAAACCTGCGAAGAAAAGACCATGCCGTCAATCTGCAACTACGATGGGAGGGGGAGAGGTGGAGATAGATTTTGGACTTCCGCGCTGAGGGTTGAAGCGCCAACTGTATTGCTCTTTTATTTTTTTATTTACTTATATTCTGCACCTGTCTTTCGCACTTCGTCAGGAACGCTTCATCCCCTCACGTTGGTGGTTTAGCAAACTGAAGATTTCCTCGGGCGTTCCTCGTACTTGCCAAACCACGTGCCATAAGTTACCGAACCTTAAGTAAGCACACTTTGGACGTCCATGTCTTTTACGCAACGAATTTTTATGCACAAATTGGTTAATGCTAATACTTACTGCAAATAACTAGCTCCATTTTCAACTCCTTCTTCGGAGAAGTGTAGAAAACATTCGCATTTTTACAAATATTCCAATTTTGTCATATACCAATGCAGCGAATGATAAATACTGTATACCCAATATATTAGTATATACTCGTCAACTCCAACATTCAATCCTTATTAGAAATAACTTTGGTATTTTTAGTTCTGTTATGGGTTTAAGAAAGAAATATGAAAATATTTTCTTTTTGTTTTGCATTTCTATATAAGCAGTCTTTATGTTTCGTATTTACATTTGTATCAGCAATGGATCGGTGCTTTGGGTTATACCTATCATTTTGAGTCAAGGCTACAATTGTAAAATAGAAATGTTTTTTTTTTTCCCCCATGGTACAAACAGTCTTCAATAACCATCAATACTCGTAAATCAAGAAAATAAGCATTTCGATTTAAATGGAGGAATTGAAATATTAACTTGTGGCGTTCAAATTCCAATTCCACTGGGCTCATCGTGTTGTTCAATGACCTAAAACAAATATGTTAACTCCAAAATCAGCCCAATGCCTAACACTTGGTTTACAATCACGAGTCTGGTCTCTTAATTCGGTGACTCAGAATAGTGGCATTTTGTTTCCCACATTGCAATAAAGCTTGATTAGAACCATATTTTTTTACTTCCTATTTATAAAAAAACGTTCAAGATCCTGTACACATTTCATGTCTCACAGTCAAGTCTAAACATCTGAATACTCATAAAGCGACAGCAGCACGCTAGGACATTTGTTGCATCCTTAAGCTAGTCCCATTTGCTTGTATTATGACAACAAAACAAAATAAGTTTTAAGTAATGGAACACGCTTTATGCATTTTTCAACGTTGTGAAAATGGAATTTTATAAGTGAAATGCCACCAAAAATCAATGATTCTACCCTAGAGATTCACGCGGGACGAATTGCATCACCGCCCATGGAAAAACGGATTTTTTTCTATGATGAGAACCTTCACACAGCATCCCTCTTTCTGAATCTGTACGGTTGCATTTTGGAATGACAATTCGCAATTATCCCAACAAGTTATGCTTAAATTCTGTGAGACTTTGCAGTCAGTGCAATTAGAAAACTTAAGTTGCTTTGTTTTCCGCCCTCCCCGTTTGCTTTTGGTAGCGATTTGTCGTATGGCGGAGTTTGATCGAAAAGAATTCTCTCAGTCAGTCAAAGAGATGACGTAATACGAGAAAATCGCACGAAGCACCTATCCTGTAATTACTAGGCTCAGTTACGCGCTGAATGCAGTGATTTGTTACGATATTTTTTTTTGTTTTGTTTTGTTTTTGTAGATATTCCCCATGTGATAAAATTTATTTTATTTGTAGCATATTACGTCTTTAATTCTGGAGTGCAGTTTTTTACATATAATTTCTGATCCTACTTTTAAATTGATCCTACGTAATAGTCCGACTGAACTTTCTGCTTATAACGCTTCTTCCCCCCCCCCCCCTTTTTTACATGTTTATTGTTATTTGTTCATACTAATCTGACTACTTATAGAGTTATGGTGTCAGGAGTTTCTAGACCACGCTGCAATGATAAGCAGACCTTTTGACCAGATTGCACACGTTTTAATTGTACACTCTAATTATGCAAAATATTGTGCTTTATTTCTACGAATGCAACAGTCAAACCAAAACAATTTGTTACAAAACTAAGACAACGTGCAGAAAAAACCCTTATAAAGAAGTTCAATGTGGTATACGAAGTCAGAATTTTCAAAGTCATATTATTATTATTTCTCCCTGATGCAGGGTTCCACCCTGTGACGGGCACTGCTACCAATGCACAGGGTGGTTATTATGTGTGGTGTTAGCGTTGGTCGAGGAACTCTGACTATCCTACAGGTGCTCTCTGTGAGACTTATTGGCTGTTATGGGCGCCTCCGTAGCCAGGAGGGAAGGAGCAGCGGTGCGTAGCACACGCTTCTTGATTAGATCGGGCTTCGAGCCCGCCACCACCAAATACGGAGGATGCGGAAAGGTCAGGGAATGACCACCGCATATCCCGGGGCAATATGGCCTTAGTTGCTAATGCTCCTAAAAACCAAACAGGCTGCAGGCTGTTATGTAGGGTCTTTGGCACCATACCGGTGGTTGACACTATGGTCATTACTTGTATATGTTTGATCTCCTGTCTTAGGTTCGTGTACTTCCTGCTTTTTTCCTCATAGTTTTCTGGAAGTTGCCAGTGTTGGGTACGGCTATGTCAATTAGATAGGTAGCCTTTTCCTTCTTGTCCACAAGGGTTATGTCCGGTCTGTTGTGCAGGATTGTCTTATCTGTTTATTATGGCACGGTCCCAGTACAGCTTGGGGTCTCTTGTACTGCCTGGGGTACTTGTAGTACGGTACACTTTTTTTTGATCAACTGGTATTTCCTTACTAGCTTCTGATGTATTATCCTGACTAACTGTCGTGTCTACGAGTGTATTCAGTCTGGGTGACTGAATGCCTTGCATACCGCAGTGATGTGTTGGATCGTTTCTCAGGCCAGGTGGCATCGTCCAAAATGTGTCATCTAACACTCCGAGGTCCTTGGCGATGTATCTTCTAGAGTTTTCGGTGCTGATTACAGTCTCGGGGAAGAGCATTTCGCTTTTCAGCCATTTTGATCTAAGTGATCTTGATGGAAGTCATTGTAGTGTCTGCCATGGAGTATCCATCTTTTTAGCAACGTTTGTGCCGCCTGGGTGGGAGGAAACTTCTGGCTTAGGTTGAGTGGGGCATACCGCTTGTCTATTTTCCTTATGGCTTGGTAGAATACTGCTGTGTGTTTCTGGAAGTAATCCTCCGGGTTATCAATCTGTTTTCTGTTGCTCGACGAGGCCTATTAGGCCCCTTCCTCCTTTTTTTCCGAGCTATTGTCAGTCTCTCAACAGCTGACTTTGGGTGGTGTTGTCGGCTCTTGGTCATCACTGTACTTATCTTTCTCATGATATTTATTTATTTTTATTAATAACAAGATATACAACAGGTAACCATTAACAGTGTATCTGAGCTCGGTGTATGGAAGGAGTATGTTAGCACTGGGACTGCACAGGTGTTTATGGCTTTGTGTTCCCTCCGTTCAGCTTTGCTTTTAGCAGGCTTCTGAGTCTCTGATGGTATTTTCGGTTTGGTTTTTTCGGTAAGGCAGGCCTTAATTTCCTTATGCTGTAATTGCAGAGTCTGAATCATCCCCAAATACTTGTAGGCCTCTCCCTCTGCTATGGCTTCGATCTCTTTACCAGTTTGCAGCTGGTAGTTTCGCTTGACTAATTTTCCCTGGTGCAATCCGTGGGTCTTGAATTTGTCTAGACCAAATTCCACCCTGCTATCATTGCTGAATTCTACGGTCATCCGGAGTAGTTGCTGGAGTTGCTTCTCGGTTGCTGTGTAGAGCTTGGTGTCGTCCATATACATCAGGTGGGTGAGGGTGTACAGGTTCTTCCTTCCTTCTTTCAGGTTATATCCGTACTTGTTGCTGTTGAGCATGGTGGATAGCGGGTTGAATGCTAGAGAGAACCACAGTGGGCTCAAGGCATTTCCCTGAAAGATTCCTCTCCTGATGGGGATTGGTCTGGTCGTGATGTTCTCGACCTTAATGGTGGTACTCCATTTCGCCATCGTTTTTCCTAGGAAGTTTGTCACTATGGGATTGACTTTGTAGATGTTCAGCGTCTATATTAAACAGCTATGAGGCACAGAATCGAAGGCCTTGCGGTAATCGATGTAGGCTGTGTACAGATTGTGGCGCTTCTTGTAGGCTTTCTCTATAACCGCGGCATCTACGGTCAATTGCCCCTTACATTCTTTCTGCCGTTTGGCCATTATGTTCTGGCTCTCCACTCCAAGTGGTCTGATATCTTCTTAGTTATGCAGCTGGTCAGGATCTTGTACAACGTTGGGAGGCAGGTGATTGGCCTGTATTTCGCGGGGTTTCTTGTATCTTGGTCTGTAGGCTTCAGATATCATCTGTCATTCCGGGCTCTTTGGCGATGTATATTTTATAGTTTCTGGTATTGTTATTATTATTATTATATAAAAAAGTTCTCCTTTATGGGTTTCCCCGCCCCTTGACGGGTATTGGTACCAAGTGTATGGGATGGTTGGTTGTGTCGGTTACTATTATTATTACTGTTGGTCGAGGAACTCTCTTACTATCCTACAGGTGTTCAGTATTATTATTATGTTGATTGATCAAATAACCCTGTACAGAAATTATATTATCTAGGAGAGTGGTTTATTGGTACACCTATCAAAACTTAAAAAAAAAAAGCAATAATTCTATATAAACAATTATTTACACTATTAATGGAATCACAAAGTAAATCTGTTGTACAGTATTTACTCAGTCTTTTTAGCGTCTTTTCAAACACTATTAAGCGTCTTATCAGTGTTCTATACAGGCTTCTCAGAGCTTCTGTTTAGTCTGAGTGTTGTACTTGCTATCTGATAAGAAGCCAGAAATCTGTTATATCATTTTCATCTTTTAAAGAAATGATCAGTTACCCTTTTGACGAGGCCTCCTTTTTGGAAGTAGTACAATACCACGGTACCTCGTTACCAAAGCAATTTTTTCTGACAATTAAGACTAATGAGTTTATATAATTCTGGCTACAAAAAGAGATGAAGAGACAAGATTATCCAAACATTATTATACAGTATTTTAATTTCTTTCAGTCCATATAACTTTGAATTTATCGCTTTTAGTGCTATTTCTCATTCAGTAACCTTCGTAACTTAGTAAGAACTGCTCTTGCAAATTCCGTGAGTTGACGACCAGTTTAACGTCAGCTGAGAAAGTCAAAATTGAACAGTGTATGTACAGCTGGGAAAATGAATGCTTGATTATATCGATGGTTAATGTCATCCATAAAAAGGAGTTACTGGCGAGCACAAATGATAGATTTAATTCCACAAAATTCGTTATAAGTATTCTTTTTGAAGAAGAATAGTTCACCTTTTTTATCCTCTAGAATTCGGAAGCATATTCATTGATATTCTGTTTGGTACTGTACTAGGAATGCATTTCAAATTGACGTCACATTTGCTGTGACTTTGTTTACATTTATCAAATTGAACAATTATTTACGTCTGTCCGCACTAACGCCACATTTATGTCATTATAAACGTTTACAAATGTAAATAAGTTAGGTTGTTAGTGCACTGAACTATTCTTGTCCAAAACTGCTCAACACCTAGGTATACCTCTAAAATCCGGCATCTCTCAGTCCCCGAGGGTGTCGGATTTTAATGGGTTTTACTGTAATAATTTTTAAATATTTAAGATATGTGCTCACTGACGCATTAAAAAGAAAAGATTATCAGGTTCAGGTTATGAATAAATAGTAATTACAAATTTTATTATCTTTCCGTGTCAATGGATAATATTTACAGAATAAACATGTATGTTTTATTTGAAGCAATCAAACATTTATATGTTAATGTGAGCATTACAGAAATCAAGCTTCCTGGGCATGGTGGATAGGAGAACCCTTTTACAAAAATGAATTTTTCTCGGAAATATTGGAAGGAGGGTAACACTAAGCCGACAAACGAATAATCTATTCTGAAATACGAGTATCAAATAGATATATGTACCATTTTTTTTAATATACAAGAACTGTGTCCTTCATTAGCCTGCTAAAGAGTTAAGTCCAACATCATTATTAGTAAAAGCGAAATGTATGGGGTGCCCACACATTTCGCCTTTAAAAAAGAAGTAATCAAACATAGTGAAACTCATGTTTAAGATATCGGTAATTGCGTTTTCCCACTAGTTTCGACATTTTATTTTGATCTCATTTATTTTTAATAAATGAGATCAAAATCTATCATTTCTATATATACATATACTGCATTCATCATTTTTATGTATGCGTACCTGTGTATATACGCACATGCGTGGGTCTGAATTAAAGTATGGGAATATAATAAAGCCTAAAGAGAGACCTTTTAATAGTTCAATCATCCTTCTCACGACATTCACTGTATCACGTGACCAATATGGTATTTTCAAGGTTTTAGACATTTTGCCTTCTCCCCCCCAATAGATTTTGCTTAAAGTAAAATAACATACGTTATTTTACTTGGTAATACAAGTTATACACACGCCTGCAAATTATTAGATAATACAGTAAACTCTAAAATCCGGCATATTTTACAATCCAGAAATATAAAGAAAGCAACCAACACTCGTGTCGTGTCAACTATGGATCCACTTCAACTCGTTGCATGACACTTCCCTGTACGAGACAACTTGGTGAATAACATTTCGCTGTATGTGACAATTTGGGTGAGTCTGATTTTTGTTTTTATGGCGCATGAGTAACTAAGGCGATGATGCGACAAATGTGACAATTCGGTGAAAGCCATTTGGTGGTTAAGACAGTTCGCTCAGTGGCATACTCTGTGTGATACGCCTAATCATCATAATTCGGTGTATCACACAAAGATCAGAAATTTAAAAAAAATCAAATGAAGTAAAAGGTTTAAGTTTTTTATCCATTTATAAAAGGATTCACGCCAATTCCCCCCACAGGTAGGTTGAAAAGTGAGTACGTCCCTATTTCAACATGACTTCGTCCATATCATAACACATTTAATTCAGATAACATTATTTTATTTAACATACGTTCTCAGTTGAATCCCATACCTTTAGAGGGGCATGAATTAGTTGTAAGTTCGGAAG
Organism: Mastigoproctus giganteus; assembly: GCF_048544385.1. Taxonomy (NCBI): domain Eukaryota; kingdom Metazoa; phylum Arthropoda; class Arachnida; order Uropygi; family Thelyphonidae; genus Mastigoproctus; species Mastigoproctus giganteus. Next base: position 152,932,393 of record NC_143577.1, read on the forward strand.
CTAGAAGAAACTTACGGTGCAGAAACCAGGTGAAAGAAACAAAAATTAAGATCATCACAACCAAAGTTTTAAGCCATACGCTGTTTCAGTAACATGGACTGGTTGAGGATTGCGAAGCCAAGAAACTCATTTGCACAGAAACCACAGAAAAGATGATTTAATGAAGAGGTTCCCTTTTCTTTTACGGAGAATTCCATAAAAACACACAGACAAAACAGTTACGAACTTGCTTGATATGAGCTGTCCGAAATCAGTTTTTAAAGTTGTTCAGTAATATATCTAAAGCCATCTACCAAAGTAGCGAAATACTCTGGAAACTCGTAATACTGGTAAAGATAAGTTTATTCTTCTGTGAGAATTAACACCATTTCATTACCCAAGCAGTTTGTAAGACCTGTTCACAAAAACAGATGAAAGGACAAGAATGACATTTTAAATGTTTACAGATGTAATAAGTTCGGTCGTGCTTAATATTCATGGGAATCTCCAAAATCTTCAACCCCTGTATGAGTTTAAGATCTAATTTTTATTACCCGGCATAAAAATCAACCGGTTTCAGAACTAACTTTGGATCTTTAGAAGTCGCCTTATACGCCGGAATGTACAGCAAGTCATTTGGAGGAAGGTAATAAAGATTACTTTGTTTTATTGACTACACTGAAAAATTCCGTGCTGGGATATAAAACACCATGCTTGTTTATTCTATTATATGTCTTTAAATTTTTAGAAGGATTGAAAATTGTTATGCTAGTGATGTGGTTCGAATTCCACATTAAGGTTTTATATTTTAAATTATTCCAATAAGAATTTAGAACTGAATGCATTACTGTGCTTTGTTGAATCAATCAGAGATAAATACCATAATCTCTTTCAAGTATTTTTACGTTCATGGTGTAGCCAATAAATAAACAAACCTTTCTTGAAGCAGTGTAGGTTACTACTTATGTGTATTATAAATGTATTCTTGAATTTTCCTTATATTTTGAACGTGTAGGAATTTCATCTGTTTTCCTGTTAAATTCCAAACCAGAAACCATTTAATAATCTCAGGACAGTCAAGGGAGCGATTTTATTTAATGTAGAAAAAAAGAAAGGTTGGATGTGGTATCATAAAAAGACGTGATATTATCATAACTGGTCCGGGTTATATTTTATAGAAAAATCGGTCGAAACATTGATCGCAATCCAATTTCTGATTCAAGTTAGCCAAGTTTCTGTTGATTCAAGTTTTTGTTTTTTCTCCATTTGCATCCTTATTTCAAAGAATATTGCAATAAAATGGAACCTCGAATGAAACAAAACATTACTCTTCCTTAATCTGGGATACATTATTTATAAATAAGAAACTTAAAGCAGCTTTAGTTTAGGCTTCAACATGAAAACATTAGATGAAAGAGTTCATCAGCCCGATTCAAATTAATTAATAATTGAGTAAACAAGGGTAGTTGAATCTCCCATAGTAACCAAAGACAATGGATTCATCATCTGCCCCATAAAGGAAAAAAGGGGGAGGTAAAACATCAAAATACACTTTACTTACTGATCAATTTAAAAGAAGATACTGACGATCCAAGTACGAGAATTGGATGGACAGAAAAGAAAAGTGAACGTAGTAGAGCAGCGAGATTAATTTAATGAACAATAAAATAGACTAATGATAAAAGATTGGGGTAATCAATCATGGAATGCACTAAATTATAAGAAAGCAACTGCACGCTGTGACCTCCAAGAACAAGAGGAGACAGACCGAGCCTAATACAGAGGTTTCTACAATCACGTCTGTGATACGATGACGATAACACATAAACCGACTAAAACTGATGTGAATGATCTCAACTGTCACAAGATTTATGCTGGAAGGAGGTGGGGTGGGGGCAAAAATGTCACCGTACTCTGCAATAAGCAAAGAAAAGTTCATGTACAGTTTAAAAGGATAAACAACAGGCACGCTTAGAGAAATAACACCTCTCATTCACGAGAGCAGTTATTTCTCGGAAAGGTTATTGCTCAACGTTGCGTCAGGGAGTGCAATCAACAATATGGATGCAATATGAGCGACTGATGGTGGTAAAAATGAAAGGATGGTACCACTTTTTCCGGACCAAACACATGGCAGAGCTATGCGCACAACTATGTTTATAACCGTCATATCACAGATAGCCGAAACGAAAGAGAAAGAAATTATTAAAAATCACTGAAACGAAAAGTAGAAAAAAATAAAAGAAGTTCCAGGAGGTCACTTTTCGGCGACTAATAAATAAACCTTTCCTGAATTGGCTTTTCACGCTTTGTAGAAGAATTCTACAGATGGGTTCCATGATTATTTATCGATGTAATCCTGACAACAGGTAGTTATTGTAAAATATGCAAAACACTTATTTACTTGTTAACATCACTTTATATCACTGCAGTGTTGTGTTCTTAGGATACTCAGCCATGCATTTGAGCGCATTTCTGTTCAAACCATTGGTTCTGCTCGGAGAAGCTAAAAGCATTGTCACTCGGACAGAACGAGGTCCGTGCCAAGCTATACGCGGCTGAGTTATGGAAAGGGTTCACACAGCGCATCACCGATTACTGTGACGTGGACAGACAGATACGAAACAGCAGGAAACCAAAGAAATTGCTCGAGTAAATCGCATCGTGGACTTCCTTGTATTCTTTGTTTTTCTTTTTGTCTCACTTACGCTCCACCTGCGGGAGAAAGTTAAAAGGAAGAGTATCGGGTGACATTGACATAGAAAACAAACAGACAAACAAAAAGGAAAAAGAGAAAGTGTGAAGAACAAAAGAGAACTCAGCAGTTACCCCATCTGGAGGCAGGAAAAGAGGAATTGTAAGCCAAACCTGGGCACAAATCGATCATACATCTTGAGGGCGATCCGGTAATCTATTAGCATTAGCATTAGCATTAGTAGAGGCATTTGATGCAAGAAAGCAAGCTTATGCAGCATCAGCCAAAAAAAAAAAAAAAAAAAAAAAAAACCCACTTCCACTTCACCCCTCTGTTCGTTCAAAATACCTGTCCAGCTGAGCCTTAAACTTATTTAGGCTATCAACTTCCACGACAAGGGATGGAAGTCTGTTCCACCCACCAACCACCCGCTGGCTAAAGGCAAATTTCCGCACATCTATCCTACATCTGTCTTTCCTCAATTTGAATTTATGCCCTCTCAGGTGATTTTTCTGAGCTAGAGGAAGAATCCCATCAGCATTGAGCATGCTCAAACCATTCAAGGCTTTGTACACCTCTATCAGATCACCCCGCTGGTACCTAGTTTCCAGACACTGTAATTTGCAAAACTTAAGCCTTTCTTCGTAAGAGAACCCCTTTGTCCCATTCACCAATCTAGTTGCCCTTCTCTGTACTCGTTCCAGCAGCTCTACATCCTTCCTGAAATGAGGCCTCCAGGCCTGTATACAGTACTCTAGGTGTGGCCTGACCATTGCCTTATACAAGGGAATAATCACCTCCTTATCCCTGCTAGAAAAATTCCTATATATCATTGACAATACACCATGAGCTACTCTTGCAGCTCGTCTGCACTGCTCAGAGAACTTCATATCTGCCTGCACCACCACCCCCAGGTCCCTTTCATTCTCTACCACTGTCAGTGTAGTACCACAGAGTTGATACGTTGCTCTGGGGTTGCTGTTTCCCATAACAGAATATTGCAGCGGCATAATGGCCATACTGAACTACAGGAATTTCGGCTGTGGTCTTAATCAGTCTCTTCCTCTGAATAATCCGGTCCCTCTTTTTCATGTTTTGTATCTTAAGGTCTTGTTGAGCTGTCTCCAATTGTTTTTCTTTGTACGTGGCCAGTCCATGCTTCTTGTCTTGTTGTTCTGCACTTCCATAGCCAAGTTGCCAGTTAAAGTGCACAGTTACGTTGAATCTACCTAATATTACAAAATACAACAGTATTCTTGTACTCTGTTTTAAACTCCGCGATCACACAGCCGTCCTGGAGTATAAATAAATTTTATTTTATTACTGGATCTATTTTTATTTCTATGTTTACAGCGGCTTTTAGTTTTAAGGTCTGCTCAGTTATGACTAGTTACAAAGCGCTGAAAAGTACGGAAGCATAACAGCCTAGAAGTTGATTCTGTAACAGTATCACAACATATCATGTTGGAAAGAGTTGAGCATGAGAAATCAATAAGAGAGCTAAAAACGGGGATAAGAAGTTTTTCATGTATGTACTTCTGATCGATCATTACAGACGAAATATCCTTCATAGTAAGGAAGGTTGAATAGTATGAAACTAACGATATTAACATTACATCTAGTTTATTATAAAACTATGGAGCTGAAAGGCACGTACGGTTCCTGGAGATTGATGACATATAAGGAGACAGAAGGGGAGTGAATTAAACCATTAAGGTAAATTATGAGACCATCATTAGATTTAGGAGAGATCCCACTGGATTGTATAAGTATAAATGCCAGTGTTTCGCCAATATGTAAAGGCAGTTCTAAGACAGAATGGGGAAATACAGCCCGTGCCTGACTTCAGTGGTATGAAAAATCATGGAGGCAATACATAGTCATTTATATATAAATGGTTGTGTGGAGAAAAAATCATGTTTAACCAAAGTGGGTAAGTATTTTGGCAGTGACTTATGAGCAATTCAGGAAGTAATTTCGACATTGTTTACTTGGATTTCAGCAAAACATTTGGTAACATATTAGGATCGCCGATAAGATTCTGAAATGGATATTGAAATGTCTGCAGGGCAGGAGGCGGATAGTTGTGATTAACGGTTACTCTTCAGATTGGTTTAACTTTAGAAGTGGGATCCTTCAAGAATTGGTTCTGGGAGCACAGTTGTTTCTGATTTTCATAAATGACATCGATGGTGAGATAGTGGGCGTAATATCAAAATTTTCAGATGATCTAAAGATTAATAATCAGCTTATAACCTGCCAGAGTAAACAATTTCTCAATACTGGTGTACCCGGTCTGCCTCCACTGGGCCAAGTGTGGGCAACGTTGGGCTCCAGCAGGGGTCTAGCGGCTAAATGGCCAGAAGAACATCGATACACAACACTACACTCATACAATATCCATACACTTTTAAATCTCTGGCCTTCCCAGTGAACTGGTACGCCTACAATGAAAGCAACGCGGAGATGGGGGGAACCCCTGGTGCCGTTTGACATTAAATACACTTTACACCTCGGTGATAGCAACCCCAAAATAATTTATACACTTTTCATGTACTTTTCCCTAATTCAACAATGCGGTTGAATTAAAAACAGTAGAGGAAGAAAGGGATTTGGGAATTAAAATACGGATAAGCATGAAGTTCTCAGAGCAGTGCACACAGGCGGAAAAGAAGCCCCATGGTGTCATGTTGATGATAATCCCCCTATATAATGAAATTTTATGACCACACTTGGAATATTGTATCCAAGTATAAAGATTACACCTAAAAGAAGACAGAGCCACTTAAAAGGATCCAAAGAATGGCAACCCGCTTGACGCAATCTGCAAAACTGCGCCCTTATGCGCAAAGACTTTTGAGTATACCTTGGAATCAGCACCCTAGAGGAGGGGGACGCATTGAGGCCCTGAGAGATGATAGTAAATTAATGAAGGCGAAAACTGTTATAATATACTCCCGAACTAAGGACCATAAACTCAAATTATGGGGAAAGAGATTTAGACTGGTTTGTCGAAAGTTTTTTTTTTTTTTTTTTTTTGCCAGCGAGTTGTTAATTACTGGAATAAGTTACCCTTGTGGATAGTTGAGACCGAAAGCTTGAGGATGTTCAAAGGTCAGCTGGATAATTACCTACGTGAGGGAGGAACATGTAGGCAGTTTATTTTCTTTATGTATATTTTTATTTATTTATTATTATTATTTTTTTTTTTATTGGTGCGTCAAAACCCTCTGGCCTTCTTGCACTAAATGGATAATAATATTGTACTGACTGCTTCACATAGACCGAGTGGTCAAGGCGAGTGTACGTTTGAGCTGGCCGTGCTTCAGGAAAACTTGACCTCTACATATGGTATAATATTTTTCTAAAAATAATTTAACGGTGAATGGATTCTGGTCGTGCCGGAATATAAACAAAACTTTTTTTTTTTCTAGACTCGGCCGAGTTTAAATATGTTGTTTATTATTTTTTTTTAATTTTTTTTTTTTTTTTAGGAAGCTCGAAATAATTGAATCAATGTCGAATTCACCTACAGAGAGAGAGAGAGAGAGATCTAATAACTCAAGGAAGTTGTGACGGGCAGAGTCAATCTGTTTTCGAGAATTCGACAAGCCTTCTCTGCAGGGATTCATTCGAGAACATTTCGTCCAATTTAATCTTCACTGCTGTAACTCCATAGTTTATACACTGGCTACCAGTAATAAAGTAAGCATCAATCTAAGAGTTTAAATGGTCCACTGAGGTTATCTGGTGAACATTACCCGTTCGAGTCAAAACAGAATGCATTAATGGAGACGCATTCGGTGCCAAAAAGGGAAAGGCCCACGTCCGATAACACCTATCATTAATCCGAAGTATCTGGAAGGTGCGTATTGGGAGGATGCTGGTGCACGTAAAGACTCACGCACCAGTGACAGATGAGGGTGCTGCACTCCTCCCATAATCTTTTCTATAAGAACAGTTTAGGTAAGCGGCAAGGCTTTCCGCTAACTCATTCAATACGCCGAGCGCTTTCCTTGCAAGGAAATAACATCCGGTTAAGGTGGATAATGTAAGACAAATGAAAACAGAGGGGAAAAAGTTGCAGCACGAGCCTACCCGGACGGATGGGAGGGATAACGTGAGGACACCCCTAATTACATTTCAGATGGTAATAATTTAGATTGATTACGCGACACAATTACAGAGGACCACTAATTCCACGACCCTGTGAGTGATCCATAATTCCGCTGTAGTCGGGGAACGAAATCCCTTAATTATTTCGCGAATCAAACATACATCAAAACAGAAATATCACACATTTTATCCATCACTTACGCAAAGTGTTTTGTCATGATTAGCACATGCCACGCACGCCCTTCTGCGTTACAAGCGTCATCTCGAGTGGCGATTGGAATGAAATGTGTGCATATTCTTGGGGGAGGGGGAGGTCATTATTCGGTGATTCCGTACCTTTTCCTGGAAATTGTTTAAAAGTGAACTGCTAGTCATGTAATTTTCTGCCTTTTTTCCTTGTCTCCAATCCTTTTGCCCGTGTTGACAGGTACCTGGAAGGAGTTACTGCCCTATATTATTCTGTAGCATAACTGCAGAATCATCGGTATGCGCATATTCTGACTTAAGATTTTCACGGACAGTGACATAGTTCGGGAAAGAGCCTTGAGGGTTAAACCCTCCCATGGACACAAAAGTCTAGCTAGATTTCTATCTCATGATTATACTGCTAAATGTGTTTTAAATATTTACCTGTTAAAACAACACAGTGGCGCACCCAGAAATTCTGTTTGGTTGGGGGGGGGGGTTCACGTTCCACATTGGTTTTACAAGGATTAGCACGCCACAGTACAATTACATAGTATAAAACAAAATGTTCTTGGGAAAGACTTTAACTAACCCTCAGTTCTCATTGGCACGTAATTGAAATGAAGTATGTGTGTGCATGTACACACACTTCACCATACATGGATCGCCCTGTATATAATATAGGGCGAGCCACGAGGAATGAGTGATTTCAAGAGTTGGATTCCGTGATCACTACGAGTAAAAAAAAATGCTATACCAAAATGGGTCCGATTCTAAATGATTGTGGAACTATGGCTTTTTGAATTAAAAATATGGATATGGAGTTTAATAAAAAATAATAGATAAGAATGAGTGGACGTGTATCCAATATGAATAAACATTTAATAGGTACATTTCTGTTATTTTACCACTGAAAACTCCATAGGCAGTTTTTTTTTTTTTTTTTTTTTTAATTGAAACCGCCTCAGTTCCACAACCATTGGAAATCGGACCCACGGTGTTATAACATTTTTCTTGGAGTAACCTCAGAAATGACACGAAATTATTCACATTCCTCATGACGGATCCTATATTGCTTTATCCTGTAAATTACCGTTTGTGTAATAAAGATTATATTTTGATTTATTATTAATATTTTTAATTAGCAAATCAGTATCGTGTAAATTGGATCTAGTACTACCTTACTTCGAAGAATGGTTCATAAAACAGATCAGTTTGCTGAAGATTCGATTATACTGCAAACCAAACATTCTCTCAATGTCACTGAAATTGTAGAGCCTAATATTCAATTTGTCAGCTGAACAGAATACTCCACGAATTCCAGATTCCTTTTCAGATTTATTCAAGTATTTCGGAGACTACTTTTTATGGAATATCATCAGTGGTTCCCGAAATTGTGCGTCTTGTGGGCGTTGTACATCATATTTCAGTGTGGTCAAAGATGAAGAAATGTCATGTATAGATAAGATTTTTCTGTTACTTCCTTAAGTCTTGCTTGGGCGAAAAACTGAACACAGGTTATTAAGTGGGAGCATTTAAGAAAATTAGGTGGAAGTATTTATTTCTCAGGTAGCACTGCAGGCCAGAGGATCCGGGTTTTAACGTCTACCATCTGCCTACCATTTTAATAACCGACCGAAGAATGCCGGAAAATCAGAGAGTTTGCAGAAATCACCTCAACTGTTACATGACCAAGTAATGCAAAGACAAAGAAAATACTGACCGGTCGTTCCGCCACGTTTCACCCCTTTTACCATAACCCCCCACCCCACGTAAGGAGCACGAACGCATGACCAACAGAACACGTTCCACGTGCACTCAAGGTTACAAACTTCTCAGAAGAGGTTACGTAATGGAGTTGTACTCGGGTAGACAGACACCATATGTGGGGTAGAAATTGCTGCTAAATGGGAGAAGTTAGATTCGACTAATTACTCTAAGTGCAGAGATGGACGGAATGCGAGCTCCTGTTGCTGCTGATGTGAGTGACGCAGCGTAAGACCAAAAGAGGTGAAAGCAACAGCAAATTTTTTCGAGTACGTTCTGTCCCATGCAAAGAATGTGTTTTGAGTAATGGTTCAGGAACTGCAAGTGGACGTCACACGAATTGTGATTTAGGGAAAAAAACAGGCATTCAAGCAGGAAAATCAAGATAATAAAATTATCTTTTGAAATTCATTTCAGTTTGTTGAGAAGTACTTTCGGTGAATCATTCGAGTGGGTACATCCGTGCCGACTCATATTTTCCAGGATTTTATTTCTTAAGGAGTGTTCAACCAGGACTTTAATTACTACCCATCTAGTTTTAATTACAGGGAACGGTAAGCTATGTTTATCGTTCGTTGACTACTTCAGGGCAGTATAGTCTGCAGACAACACCCCAGAGAATTTGCCAACTATCTAGAAATCTCTACTTGGAGTTTTAGGGAGAAATTGAGATATTAATTCTATACATGATACTACAAAAAAAAAAAAAAATGCATCACTGATACAAAAAGCTGGGGTATATAGGGGCCCGTATTTCCGAGAATAGCCTACCTAGAAGGACTTTCACATCATAACAGCAAAAACAATGGAATGGAATTTTGTGATTACCAAGCAGTTAGTAGAAATCAGTTATTTTACGCCACCTACTGGATGTGCTGGTATGTGGCATGACTATAAACAATCTTTATTTGAAGAGATTCTCAGAACTCCACTCCGCTGCATCGTTGCTTGCTGAAGTATCTCAGGAGAATGCCAAAGACATGGAAGAGTTCACATTAAGTGTTATAAATGGATGCCTTGATCGTTGGCGAAATAAAAACACTCCTGTCAGGATATTCGAGGATTTGTTCTCGAGAATGTAACCATATATTGCAATACTGAAGGCATATTTCGGTTTGATTGTGAACAAATGAAGTCTAAATTTGTGGTGTTTATAATTCGGGTAACCACTATCTTGTTTCAGGGTAAGGGGTGCAAACACAAATGTTCTTTGCAGGCAACCGCTCACACTGTTTTCTCTTCCAAATTTGGAAAGAAGATTAAAATCGGGTAGAATTAGTCAAATTTAATTACATGTATTTTGTCATGATTAGCACATGCGAATGATTAGAACTAATATTGTGGAACACAAGATTAGTTCTGTCCATGCAGCTGGAATGTTGGGGTTTGGAGACATTTAAAAATTTCAAAAAATTTGGTACTGATAACAGTGGGCAACAAAATGAATTTTTTTTCCATCAAGGATGTGAACACTTTCTAAACCGGTTTTCCACGCCGATTTAAATATGTCATCGGTATTTTCTTAGCGTATGCAGTTTTCGTAATACCGCTGCTGATAATTTCATTACAACGCAAGCAAATTACATTTGCATTTTTATCTGATGTTATTATTATTTAACTTATATTTAAAAATGCGGAAGTATTTTATAAAAATAAAATTTCTGTTTCTACTCTGACAGTTATAAAATTACGGTTATAAATCGATGAGTTGAATAATTTAGTAGCTTAAATTCACCACATTATATGTCATGCCTTACGAAACATTCTTCGTAAGGTCAAAACTACCATTAAGCAAAAAAATTTCAGATTTTCTTTCCGTGTATTCCATATGAGGATCATTCCAAATTGGGGATGAACATATGACCAGAGATTTGTTTGGCGAGAAGACTTCCTAAAAAGGAAGTCTCCATCGAGTTTTCCTTCATTAACATTAAGATACGGGAAATATTACTTCATTGGGAAACTCCACTCACATCTTTTCAGTCGGCCAATGGGATGGAAGGAAAAGTGATCCGGTCACCGGAGTCTGCGGGGCTATTTAGAGCAGATACGAGTCTGAAAGCGCTGAGCATTTATTTCGGCTCCAGTATAATTAATTACAGTACTATGGCAAAGTGTGCATCATGTGAGGATAACGAAGAAAATAGAGGGAAAGGGAAACGGATCCGATCCCTGAAGGTTGTTAGTTTGTGGACAGAACGTCAACATTACGAGAATCATTTTCTCTACACAGATGTTGAAATCTTGTCGAACATAAATAGTTAAAATTTATGACAACAATAAAGATAATAACTTCCCGTCCAGTTCCCTCAACGGGACGTCCGTCCGCTTGTTTACCAGAATGCCCTTGTGAAGAAGTTCATCTATGATTTTTTAAAGGTATTATAAATTTTCTCGCAACACTGACTCCTAGTCATCCCCTAGTGAAGAGTCGACCCCAAGAAGATAAAAGGGGGGAGGGGAAAGCTTACGTGATGAACGACCTGCCTGCCTAACTACTCATTTGTACGGAATATGTGTTTGTCTAGACGCCAGCCCAGCATTTTGCCTCTGGGGCCAAATGCACAGGGGAAGGTTCAGAGAGAAAGGGGCAACCATAGTGGCATTTATTGTTCAGCGAAGGAAAGAAAAAAAAAAAAAAAAGTAACAGAAATCGAATTGTCAGTGACACATACATCGTGACACGTGACGGGATGCGACCCGTGTGTTGAGTGCACGATAGTTTCAGTTAAAGGGAATCGATGTATATACCAATTACACTATCTAAAAGGTGGTTCCATCTAGTCCTATCCACACACAATGATGCACGAAGCCATAAAAATCAAAATCGCCAGCCATTATTTCCTACCTGCAACTGTAGTCCGCTGGGGACATTCCAGACAAATTTGCAGCTACAAATTACCCGTTAGGGAATCATTGTCTCCAGTACACTGGAATAACGGGTTTCATGTGCTTTCGCCCACGATTTGCTCATCTGCCACAATGGGCTGGACCACAAAACTTCACCGAAATAATACTACAGCCGGGAATGGCGCCAGAGTAGAGAAAAAATTCTTCGGGGAGGAGGGAAACAGGAGAGATTTGTATAGAACGAGAATATTTAGGGGAATTAAAAAAGTTACACTGCATGTAGCACGTGGCACAGAAAGCACACTTCACGCTTGTCCGATGTCGATGCCGTGCATGCAAATATCAAGTCGAACACGCAACCCAGCAGTAGGCCATCGTCCACGGCCACTACCATACAGTAGGAAACGTGTGTGCAGGTATGTAGGTAATCATTACTCACGATGGACGAAAGTAGTTCAAAACACATGTTTCAAAGAATACTGGTGTTCACTGATCGGGTAGATGAAGCCGATTAGTATATTTCTGTTCAAAAAAGCAAGGGGGGAGCCAAAAAATTGAGACGGATGTCGTAAATATTCATGGCAAACGGCTTTTGGTCGGCCTTATAGTTCTGTAATCTTCAGGTGAATCTGCAATTCTGTAAAAAAAAAAATAATAAATAATCCAGCTAGGGAGAGCAAACAAACAAAGCAATATGAAGTTGTTGTTCCAGATTGCATCACTTTCAAAACTCATTGAATTTCTGTGAAATTTGGCAATATATCATATATGTTTTGTTACCCAATCGATCACCCATATCTAGAAAGATATCTTAAATTATATCAAATGCCATACATGATTGTATCACCTTAGCGGCAGCATATAATACAGTGCATATGCCACGATCCCAGAATTCTGTATTGCAATGGCTAAGTTTTCACAATTAACACCACGTAGGAAAAGTGTTGCTGCTGCGTTGAATGCAGAGGGGAACATTCTACGCATGAAATAGCTTAAAAGGATTCACTTTAATAAGTCAACAGTGGCACGCTTAATGCGAAAATTATCAGAAACTGGTAGTCTAAACAGAAGTGGACGTGCATGAATATCTTCTGCAGTGCAGGACAGAATTTTGTTCCGTCTGTGTGTTCCGGCCCAGAACATCACCAACAGATTTGAAAGCAGCATGATACAGGAGTAATGGCAAGTACTGCTAAAGTAAGTAAACGCCTTTTCTCATCAGGATCAGTAGTTGTCCAAGAAAAAAAGATAAATCAATTCGCACAATAACATGACCTTGGAACAGTTTTGACCTCAATCCAGTTGGAGATCGTTGGGAAAAAAATGGGCGTTGCAGTAATTCAAAGAAACCAAAAACACTTAGAGAGCTGCAGGAGACATTAATGGATGATAGGTACAACGAGATTTCCCAGGAATACATTCAGAACCTTATCCAATCAATGCCACGACGATGCGCAGCAGTCATCAAAATAAGGAGTGGGTCAATTGGTGTGCATTTTGTTGTTTTTTGGCTGCCTGTCGTCCTAGTATGAACAAAAATCATATGAACCACAAGTAACTTACTGTTATTTTGGAAAAAGTGCTTATTTCATTGTATATTTACCGATAAGATATAAAAGTAAATTTTTCTACAATTAATAGTTTCATATATGCATTGTTATTGCTTATGTTCTTTCGGCTATTTCTAAAAGATTAGCTGCCAGTATAAGGACAAGTAACCTAAAAAAACATCAGGTGATGCAATTTTTTTGAACACTACTGTATATGCTAAGGCGCCTAAAAAGGGGTTGGAGGGGCGGGCTTTTATCAAATTATTTCTGATCGTCTCATAACTTGTATATGTTTTGGGCCCGTTGTGTGCCTTATCAGGAAACGAAAAGGGAAAATTATTTGTCGCGTATTCATCATGCTAGGCAGATAACTTCACCTTAAGATCCACTGTATGGTGAAGAGTTCATAATAATTACAATTTTTACATTTCTTAATCCAGCATAGCAGACTGGCGTTACATATAGCCCTAAACCTGTACAAATATATCATTTAAAAAGGTTTAACTTTTCACGTCTACTATAAAAATGCAAATATAAATGCCTTATTCAAATGTAACTTCACAAAGGTCTTCCAGAGACCAATCATGAGAGATTTTTCAGTTGACGTATCTATTATTAATGTTATGATATTCCAAGATGATAAAAACGTACGGTAACGAATCCAGAAAGCAAAATATTTATTAGCCTAAATATTGTCCGGGTTTCACCTCGTTTTTAGGCGGTTAGCATATATGCATAATGCGCCTATTTTATTCACCACGTCCGTCCGTATGTGACAACTCGACTCTCAGTGAATTGGAGTTTCAGGAAATTTTATATTTGGACTTATATATATATATAGAGAGAGAGAGAGAGATTAGCAGAGTCATCTCAAATTTCATTAAAATCTGACTGGAAACTACTATTATTTATGTTTTTTCGTACTTATCACAGAAGGCTATCCATATTATATTGTAGCTGAAACACTGGATATTACGTTCGGATGGAAGAACGAATGGGCAATGTGGTGGGTGCGCATAAACGTTTTTCAATGTTTTGTACCTTTATAGTTTTTTTTTAATCCGAATTATTACGGTTGCCTTTCATTCTCACAGCAGCACTGATTACGGTCAAGATCATTTGAGGGACTACGGACGGCCTCCACTCCAAATTTCCATGAACATGTAGTCAGTAGTTAACTTCAAAATTTTAAATATTGATTGCAACTTTTACTTTCTATTACTGTGCAGATACCGTACTCCATACGGTTCTGTCGTACGAGATGTCAGCACAGGTAACTACTAAAAAAAAAAAAAAAAAAAAATGAGGGGGGTCAGTCCTTCCCCGAATTTTTCCAGTTTTTGAAGCCGGACAACATGCCGATCGATCAAAAAACGTGAAAAACTCGGGAAGAGAAAAGATAAGCCCTACTCTGCTCTCCATCCTCGCCTGACATCACCTTACTTTATTCCGATTGAAGATTTTAAAGAATTCATCATGTGTATGGCGAGTTGTGAACCCAGACTTCCTCAAATGACTAACAAGTGGCAAACCCACTATACTCTCTTGGAGGATTACCACTATTAATTATCACATTGCCCCTTCGTTGCGAACTTAAATTTGCTTAGTTCACGTGATTAAAAAAAATAATAAATCTTAGTTGGAGCATTGTTTTTAATAGTAAGCAGTGAAATCGTTCTGAACAGTTATTTACCAACTATTCATAGATTTACTGTTGTTAAATGTTGATTATTGCTGTTTTATTCTAGCAAATCGCTAACATTTTATTATTCTGGCAGGTGCAGACGGACTTTGTATACTGAGATCTCTCAAAGCCACACTTTAATCTTGAGGAATGTATCATTTGATAAGCCCGAAGGTTTCATTAGCAGAGATGTATCTAAGTGAAAATAGGTAGCGAAAAAAGGATAAATGAAATATAGAGGAAAATAAATTCAGCGAAATTCCTTAATAATGATAGGTATTTTATGCAATATAAACGTTTTGGTAATCGACCAAGTTAGTGCCAAGCATCATTTTAGTTCGTAGTAAGTTACCCAAGTAGATGAAATGGCATCGTTTTTGATATACCTGTATCTCATATTGTGAATGTCTTCACAACGAGTTGCCCCGATATTGCACTACCTCCAATAAGCAACGCTTCGCCAATACAGAAGACTAATGTTACTTATTCTCGGCGAATAACAAAAACGATGCCATCTCACGTACTTCAGTCGGTGATTTATTACGAAATAAAATTATGCCACGCACTAATGTTCGATTAGTGAATTATCAGTGGTCTGAGGCTTTTTGCCCTAAAACGTTTTTAGTACAGTGTGAACATTTTGATGTAATGGAAGTGACCTATTTGCAATTGTTTTCATCGATATCCATAATTGGATAGCGTCGACCACGTACAGCATCTGCGGTTAAGTTCTGATAGCTGTGAACAGTCCTGAATTACATAATGGATTGTTGTTAGTTTTATTGTAATTTTGCCATTTCAAGGTATGTAGAAATTCCAAAGGAGCTCATTGGTAATGAGTTAACTCATTACCAATTACAATTGGTAATGAGTTTAATGAACAGAATGTTAAGTAATTCGAAATCCCCATTTTAAAAATGTTTCCCAAAGTATTTATAAATTCTGAAATAGTACTTAAAAATGATCTTTAACTTATGTATCTTTTCATTTTTATATCTGTAAATAATATTTATAGTAATATTTCCTACCCTTAAGTCATTTTCCCTTATAAGAAGTTCTAAACCTCCAGTCCCTTAGAAAACGTCTTATCCGGGTTCTACTGCATATATATTCATTGCTAAATTTTAAGTCATATCTTTTTATTTGCGCTTGTTCTGAAGCTTGGGAAAGCGTGAAATTTATGAAAAATTGTAAGGGGATCAACTAAGGGAACAGTAGTGATGTGCATCTTCATTGTTTTTTTTTTTTTTTAATGAATTAAAAATTTCAAATTTACGAAGGTAAGTGAAAGAAATAAAGGTTTAAAGAAATCTGTGATATTAGTTAATATCAGTATTAAAAAAACTGAATTATGCAAAGTATGGCAAATATTCTCTCTTAATAAATGAAACTTTACATAAATTGAATAAAAGAAAGCTTTAATTTGATTGATCACTCGCATTAAATGTTCGATCGTGACAATCCAGTTCGGCATCTTCTCTGTTTAATATTACAAATTCGTGGGGTTAATAAAAGACGCTTTACACAGACGTGCTTGGAAAGGATTGACTGGAAAATGATTACCCTTGCAGTGGCATAATCAGGCATTGCTGCCACGTTACTACTAATAACAAACCACTCACGATTGAAACTGCCTGTAAACCGGGCAAGTGAAGAGGCACCGACTGCACTTTCAGGGCCTCTGGAAAAGCAAAGGTCCTGCACTAGCCCCAGCATATCATTCAGGACGAGTGCAAGCCTTAGAAGCTCTCGATCACATCATGCAAGACCTCTGATATAACAGAAAAGGAATGGGGTATCTCCAGCGCCGATTGGTGACTTTTGCCCAACAATGCCAAAACTGATGCACTACATTCCAGTTAATACATCTGGAAGTTTAGGTTAGACGTATGTTTAAGCACCAAAGCAACAAAGGCTGTGAAGCATCAGTGTATTGTATTTAAATATCTTCTTCGGTCGGTTTTATGGATGAAAAACCAGAGTTCAGGGAGAGAAAACACTACACAACCCCCGCCTGAGACCAACTAACTCAGCAAAATTGTAAACTGGATTCCAAATAACAACTCCGTGTGAGAGAACGGCCATTACAGTAATTGTGCTACCGCAAAGGTATACATATGGAAGAACGATTAGCACTACAGCAAATGTGCGAAAGTGGCTAATAAGTGAAACATCTGTTGGAGAATATGGAAATTATCCTCTGGAAAATGGAGTCATTGCATCTACGGGATGGAAATATATTAATTAAAAATCCATTTGGAACAGTTGCAACACTTTGGCACTGAGAGAAGCAGTATTTCCAAATACTAAAATACGACTGTCATAATAAGAAGCTTTGCCTAAGAGCTATTCTATCACCTCCCCGGCAATAAAAGGACGTCAATAACGCGAATAAAGACTCAATTTCTCAGAACAATGTTCTGCACCAAGCATCAATGAGGCATTTAATTAACCAACAGAATTTCTCGACTCGAACTAGCAGGTGTCCTCAATCTGAAACTCATGACTGGTGCTCTATTCACGCGTCATACCTCCCCTTCCCCTCTTCAGTAGAACGATTCTGCCGTCGAGCTCACGTCGCTGAAGCCACTACATGGCTGGCCATACTGCAGGTAAGGATGTATTCATTTCACACATACTTACCTCACCCCCCCCCCATGCTATTTAAATTTAAGCTGCTCAATTTCGTCATGACCATTAGCAAAGCAAAGCAAAGGAATAAGCAGTTTATTGTAATAAATTTACTAAACAGATACAGAAAAGAGGGACGTCAAGCTGTTGTCTCAAATATGGGCTGTAAAACCCATATTTTTCCCATAATAAAAAAAAACAAACCCTTTTCATGATTCACCAAAATGGCAAAACAATGCATGCAACACCTGCACAGAAAGGCAATATTACTAAGATATTGTGAAACACTATAATGAATAAAATATCTTCAAATACTCTAATAAGGTATTGTCAAACACTGAAAATAAATAAAGTACAGTATATTCAAAATACTACAATAATAATATACTGTCAAATGTGCAATAAATTCCTTCAAATACTCTAATAATAAAATATTGTCAAACATTGTAATAAAATGTAGCATAATAAACATGGTTGTTTTTACAATTAAGTTTTTCAGTACGTTTAAATGTTTAACCCGGGTGATTTCAGAGCTGTAACAGCTCAGAAACAAAAATCCCCTACCTGGTCTAATATTTTCAATCTTCCTAGGTGTCCAAATGTACCGCATGGCACTAATGGCTGTTGAATTAGCGACTCTGGAAGATATGGGAAGAAGGCTTAATGGGAATGTATATTGAGTATTTTTACTCACACTTTTCTCACATAATGAAGAATAGATAATTGCACTTTAACCAAATACCAAGTCGTAACACAAAAAACAATAACACATTGAAGAAATTTCAAATATTACTTTGAATTTTTGAAAAATTGGTTGCCACACAAAACAATATAGACATATTTCTTTCGCATTCAGCCTGTGAGCACAATTGAAGAGACCGTCAGATGGCAGTGCTTCCACTCTGATTAAGGGAAACTTTTAACTTCCGGTATAAAATAATTATGAAATTCGAAACAGTGAATACTGAAACTTTTCAACAGTGCTTTGTTCTAATGGGTCAATATTCTAATGTTCTAATTGGATTGAGTTGAATTTTTTAAGAAAAGGCATCGAGAAAGATAAGATCAGTATCTCCTCTTCCTGAAAATCGCCTGTACTACAAAACTGATTTGTATATTTTGCGGTATAAACTCACCAACGGGAGTTTTCCCTCACCTCATTTGCGCCTCATACCTCAAGCCCAAAATGAAATATAATTATACTTAGCTATTGATTACGTTGCTTCATTAATTAATATTATTGTAATGAGACGTTATTAAGAATATTTATAAATGTCCCAATAAGATCTAATTACAATAACTTCTTAAAATGAACATATGCACTTCGATTTTTGATATAAACTGTTTTACAATAGTGAAACATATAAATATAAATACTGGGGCCACCCGGAATATGCATTCATCTGCCCAAGTGTATGTTCGTGACTTGCGCGTGTTCCATGGTCGATTTGTCTGTTTGCTGGATGAAAAACCCGAGTTCCCTGGGAAGTTACCTTACTATCTGCGCCTGAAACCAACTAACGGAGCTAGGGAGTGAAAAAAGGCCATAAACGTTGCTCGCGTCATTGACGGGATTCGAATCCTGGCCTTTTCCACCAGGGGTGGGAAGGACTGTGATGATGCCACTACTACCCATGCAGACGCAATAATGAAGCATGTCTTATTCCTTTCTCGTGTTTCTCAGGATAGAGACTAAGTCTATACTACGAGAAATGCATAGAAGTATGAAAGTTGCACCCTACGCTGATATTTCGGACAACTCTAATTGTTCAAGATTACTGAAATTTTATGAAAGTGGCCCTTACATCTTCCAACAATGACAACGATCATGTCACCATTCAAGGCTTGCGAACGCCTGACTGTAAGAAAATAAAACAACACAAAACACCAATCTTAAGCCAACTGAACATCTTTGGAATACGCTGGAATGTAGAATCCCGGTAAGGGCTAGACGGCCCTCTACTTAAGTCTAGCTCACTAATGCCTCATAATTAGAAGGGAAACACAATATCTCCGACTTTCTAGAAAAAATTAGTAGAAAGCTTTACGCGACGCTCCGAAACAGTCAAAAATTAATAACATTTGGGTCGAAGGTGGCATAAAATGTTATTAATTTCTTTAAATAAATACGAGATATAGCTTGTGTTATATCTCATATACATCTTGGTCATAATTAGAAATGTCTCACGATTACTTTTGATAGGACAGTGTACAGCCACATTTGGAAGGAATCACTGATTTTGTCCTTTCACGGACATTACATGAATGCGTTATAATATACACTGCCCTACCATTAATATCCGGACCCCTGGTTCCCCCCCCCCCCCATGACGGCACAGGTCCTATGCATGCAACACGTCACAGAACCTGCTATAAATATGCACACTGGGCTTCGAACAGACAATTCCAAAAGTGGGCATGCAAGATGATATGTTAAACAGAATTAACAGACTTCCAACGCGGAATGATAGTAGGATGCTACATAAGCAAGCGTTCTGTACGAGACATCGCAGTCACTCTGGGGATCCCTAGGTCAATGGTTAGTGATGTTATATGCAAATGGTAGAGGAATGGACTAAATCTGCCAAAAAAACGGCCTGGTAAACTTTGAAAACTAACAGAACAGTACACGAGAATTCTGCGAAGAACTGTGTGCCAAATCGTAATTTGCCATTGTCTAAAGTCACACAAACCCTCTGTGAGAGTCTTGTGACTAACGTCAGCACTCGTACAATACGAAGGACACTCCATGATATGGGTTACAATGGTCATGCAGCTGTTCACAAGCCACTGATCACCCCAACAAATTCTAGACCCCGATTAACATGGTGTAAGGAGCGCCAATCCTGGACTGTAGAGCAGTGGAAAACAGTTCTTTGGACAGAAAAGTCGAGGTTCGCACTCTACCAGTCTGATGGCCGTTTTTGGGTGTGGCGAATGCCAGAGGAACAGCTCCTTCCTGATTTTATCCTCCCAACAATGAAGTTTGGTGGAGGCAGTGTCATGGTTTGGCTTGGGCCCATTAGTCGTTATTTACAAAACCATGAATGCTGTGCGATACCAGGACATTCTGAACAATTATGCACTTCCAACATTATGGAAATACTTCGGGGAAGGCCCATACCTGTATCAGCAAGACAAAGTGCCATACCATACTGCTCGGGTCGTAACAGAGTGGTTTGAGGACATGGGTGTGGAAAAGTTGGATTGGCCAGTCTAGAGGCCTGATTTGAGCCCAATCGAGCATCTTTGGGATGTATTGGATTGTCGGATATCTGCACGTCGAGATCGTTCAAAGAACAAGGACGAACTGGTGGCTGCATTAAAGGCGGAGTGGAGGAACATATCACCTGACATTTATAAAAAAAAGCTGGCTGAGGGTATGTCGCGATGATTGAAGATCGTCATAAAAGCAAAAGGTTTCAGCACAAAATATTAAATGACACAATAAAAGCTCTTTTTTTTGTCTAAAGGCAGGTGTTCGAATATTAATGGTAGGGCAGTGTATGTATAAAGGCAGTTATTCTATGAGAAGTACTGGCAAAAAACTAGATGTTTCATTTAAAGGAGTACAAACTACTATTCGACAATTCAAGGAGAATGGCAATTTAAAGGACAAATCACAATCAGAATGACCGGGAGCGTAACAACGGAAGCAAAAAATAAGACCATAACACTAATTTCTGAACTCAGTCGACGACTTATTGCACCTGAAATCCGAGCTCTGTTCAATAGAAACAGTGAAACTCCCGTGTCTACATCCACTGTAAAACTTTCTCTTAAACAAGCAGGATTTCATGGTCGTGTAGCGGTCCGAAAACTCTTATTAAAACTGGAAAATCGAAAGAAATTGTCAACTTTGGCTAAGAGTCAACAACATTGGATAACTGAAGAGTGGAAAAATGTGCCGTAGACGGATGAATTCAAATTTTAATTTTTGGATCCGAGCATAGAGTTTATGTGAGACGATCAACTAAAGAAAATAAAATGGCACCACATTGTTTAGAGCTTAAGTCAAGCACAGTGGTAGTTTCATCATGATCTAGGCTTGCTTTTGTTTTTCTAGAGTGGCTGACGTCATCAGAATTGAAGAAATTTTAAGAAAAGAAGGCTATAAAAACACTCTTCAACATAATGCAATATTCTTTGGACTTCCACTCTGTGGAAGAAATTTTATATTACAACAAGACGAGGATTCAAAACACAGCTCTAGGCTGTGTAGGGATTTCTAGCAACTAAGCAACAGGAGTAAGTATTATAAATTATGGTGTGGACACCCCAATCGCCTGATTTAAGCCCAATAGAAATTTTATGGGATCATCTGGTCTAGACCCTCAAGTCCGCGAAGTCTGCCCATCTTATGGGAAACCTTGAAGATCTTTGGAACAATGTTAGTCAAGACAGTGTTATAAAACTAATCGTCAGATGCGATGTCTATGTAAGGCAGGGATAAAATCTCGTGGAGGATATTTTGAAAAAAAAAAAAATAATAATAATATAGATCAGGGTACTTGTTAATATTAATCGTTTCAATATTTTTGCTGTAAATTTTTTGATGCTTAACAAAAATCTTAAAATACTTTTTAGTGTGTTTTTTTTTATTATATTAAATCTTACATTGCCATAGCTAACTTCAAAAAAATAAAGGAAAACTGTTGCCATACGCTGTGTTTCCAAACTTTTAGGTGGGAATGTATCTGACTTAAGCTGGTAAACACAATGAAGAATGTTTGGCCCATGTAGACAAGGTCTTGCTGCTGCCATTTTACCATACGCTAAGAGCAGCGAAGTAATTTGTGAAAATATGGGTATTAGCCAACAGTGATGCCTTCCAGCATATACACTTAATGGCCTGAAAATTATCCTAAATGAGAGGTGATATAGTCACTGGACCACAACTTACGAGTACTTGATGCTCATATTAGAGGGTTACAAGACAAAATGAGACTGCTGTCGAAAAGAATATCAGATATTTAGGTGTGTGATGCACGGGGTTTCTGGGTAATAAGAAGGAAACAGTGAAACTGGTTTCAAATTTGTGAATAGTATGGAAGAACTGTGATAACGACTTCTGGAAAAGCCGAGGATACAATGCAAAAACCAATATTATATTCATAACAAGTACAATCATATATAAAGGGCAAAAATGAAGATAAAGCAGTACAAAAATTATCAAACCAAAAAATGTTATATACAGGGTGGTTAAAAGTTTTTTTCCCCCTTTTAAAAATGAATCACTCGAAAACTGTATAGATCGTATTTAAAAATAAAAACTGTTTTTGTATTATAATCAGAATATGTGTAATTTTTATGTGCAATAAAAATATATTGAAATTTGGGCACCAGAGGCACACAAAAAGTTTTAAATTTAGACAAATAACACAAAGATAATTTTTTTACCAATCTTTATTGATAATTAAATACATGTATCAACATTTTTTTCTTCAAGCTTTTTTATCTTGACGCCGAAGAATAAGACCAAGAAGAGACCATTCGAATTCTTCGATCCCATTTTTATAATCAACGCAGAAGCTAATGTGTTTATTGGAGTAAATAAATGGTCTAGCCCAGTTGGTGGTAAATTCTGAATTAATTGTTTTATTTTTTTAAAATAAATCCCACATGTTCTGATACGATCTGCAGTTTTCTAGTTATTCATTTTAAAAGTGGGAAAGTACTTTATATCCATTCAGTACAAAAAATATAATAAAATAAAATAAATAAATAAAGAATCGAAAACTCTTTGATTAGAACATCGATGTAATAAAAGTTGCTATTAAATTTCAATTACAAAATGTTGTGAAGTGAGGAGTAAGTTGTGCGGAATTAACATCGAGCTTTTGCGCTTCGTGTGCTGGTAAGCGGTGCTAAAGAGGGCAACAACAACAACTCGGTAGTAGCCATGACTAAGAATACTTTCCCCCCCCCCACCTCCTCCAACAGAAAGTAGGAAATAACAGTCTTTTTGGAGAAGCAGCGTCAAGGAAGCATGAAATTAAATTTATGCATACCTCGAAGCGCCAAAAACTTTTTAAAACACAATAAAGCATCTCCTTGAGTGCGCAATAAGCAAAGTAAACGCGTGAATTGCGGAAATCTTAAAGGAAAATGATCCTGACCTTCCAATTTATGTGAAGTAATATATGCTACAGCATTGGTGGTCTCTTAGAGTTACATGGGACTTGGGGTAGGGTGGATATGCCAGAAATAACAAGCGTGCCGGGAAAAGAAAGGAAAAAACAGAAACAAATAAATAACTAGAGAGAGAGAGAGAAGGGCTCTTTATTTTTAACAATCGTGTCCGATTGGACAAGCTTCACCTAAACAGGAAACAACATGCACTTTTCCGGAAATAAAATGGTTACCAAAATTAATGATTCTGTTGGACCCAGAGTGACTGAATCCGAAACGAAAACAAAATGATTATTTTGGCTTCATTTCGAATTTCCTTATTTCATCCACAAACAATTGGCACCGTTGTGTAGCTGAAGTCTGTTTAGTGATGGAAGAAATTTCATAATAATATTTATTTTATAAATGGCAGAAAAAGTTAGTGGTGGAAGAACTTCAGCCTTAAGGTTCAGGAGCAATACTGGGAAAGTTATGGGGAGAGAAAAACACCACTACAGCTATAAAGTAGATTAAATGCAGCTCCCGCTAGAAGAGAATACTGTGATCTAGTTAACTAATGAACTGACATACCCTTCAAATTGGGGGTATTATATTGATGCAGTGTATTATGTAATGGCACCCTAGCAGACGATTTATGATGTTTTGGTATCATTCGTCCGTATGCAGACGATCCCTGGCCGTCTCCATGTGTCAGGAATGATAACCAACTAGTGGTAGTAAACGTTATGCTAGAAATTACCTGTAAAGTGTTGATCAACTCTTAAGAGTGAATGCAGACGATACAAATGATTTTCTGTTAAGTCTTCATCGCTATCATTTATTGAATGAGAAGAGGTTTTATTTCCAACAAGGCGGCAGAGCAATTCACACGTTCCGTGACACTACGGAAGCCTAAGTAACATATATCCCAATCGTGCTGTTTCAAGATTTGGTGAAATTACATGGTCTCCATGGTCCTACCAACCTAGGGCAAATAAAGTTTTCTTGTGGGGGCATCTGAAGTAGTGTCCGTGATTGTGATTCGAATATCACCGAATTAAAAGAAGATTCCATAGGAATTCAGAGTGATTGATGATGAAAATTTGTTATATCGTGTCATGGATAATTCTCAGCATAGATTAGAAAGCTGCTCATCAAAAAAGAGAATATATTTACCAAACGTAGTCTTTAAGAACTAAAACTGCTCTATTTGTACTATTAAATAATTTTTTTTCACAAAGTTAGGTTAATATATCAACTAATATTGCAAAATAAAAACAACTAATCCGCAATCCGGCACCCTGTATATGTGATCAAGAAATTTAAAACGTTTTGAAACATTGTTTATTCAGTAAGTTCACAGAATAAATTTGTGTTTTATTCTCGAGATGAAAAGTGTTCTATTTTTACGTCAAACATATTTATGATAAAACGTTTCTGTCGATGTTTCGATAGTAGTTATTAGCGAATATTATGTTAAAATATTAAATAAGTAGTTATTAAATATAATATTTGCAAATATTGTGTTTAAAATTATCCGAATCATAAGTGGTTCAGTCATTTCATAAGATTGTGATTCTTTTTAATACGAAAACACTTGTAATTCTCATCGTACATTTATTTTTATTATGAAATGAAAAGGGTGCAAGGATTCTTTTTCATCCTACGCAATATTTTGATGGTTGATATAATAAGTGTCAATTAATCGCAATTTTGTTTCCATTACTATCTGTGCACTTTTTTCAATTTGGTGTTAAATGTTCTTAACACCACATTCCACAAACTCTTATTATACGGGCATCTCGGGGTGTTTAAGACCTGGTTTGAACTGATCTCTTTGACAACCACATTTCAGCCAGACAAATATCAGAAAGTTTTGTTTAAAAATACCATAACATTTTAATGTTTCCTCAGAGACAGCCTCTTCACGCCAGTAACTTATATACTATGATTTACTCGGGTCATTATTAAAAATGAATTTCCTTTTGTAAATCGAAAGGATTCCTCTTGGAAAATTATTGACTAAATTGTTTAATTTGAAGGCACAAAAACGACGCCAGGCTTCCGCCTCATGCTTCTCTTGCTGTATAACTGACGTTTGACACAGAGGTAGCAAATTACCTTTTTAAAGGTGAAACTCCATTTTCTTTTTTATAACTCTTGCTTACTGTTGAACTACTTTTCGAATTGTCAACCATAATTTAATTTATTAAGGAAATCCTTAATTTATTTTGAATTTCGTCCAGACGAATGTGTGTGTGTGTGAGAGAGAGAGAGAGAGAGAGAGAGAGAGAGATTTAAAACACTTTCTAAGAATTAACTTTCTCACAGTAGTGGACATTTGCGTGATCGCCATCACAGTTAACGACACGTTCCGACAGGCAAATGAATACTTTCAGAGACACCCCACAGGAAAGCCGTGCAGTGGTCGAGTGGGTTCCATTCATCCTTAGTTCCGGACCCGTCAGTCCATTGGTTTCATTGAAGAAACATTGCAGTAAAAATAAGATTAACTCAAGTAAGAAATATCTGCTTCTGTTAAGCGATGTCTTGAAGCCTTGCCCAACAGTAGAAATTATAAGCAACGGGTTTTTGTTAACAGACTTTTTCAGGAGCCAGCAAGCATTATAGGCGCATTTATTTTTGCTTTGAAATGACCGTTCGTATCTGGGAATATCAGCTACTTATCAGACATGTTTGTAGGATATAAGGAAGACATCGCTATGTACTGTGCTGATGACACCCTCCTAGTGATTTCACTTCGAAAAGCTTATAAGCTGAAAAACATTTTTTTTCACCTCTTCAGATGCACTATTCACTGGAGTCTACTAAATTTATTAAACAACATTTCTGAATTGCTTATAAAATATATAAGAAAGTTTTAGAAAGAAATGTTTACACGTCGAAATAAGCATTTACAAGAAGAATAAAACACCGATTTATTTTATTTTATTTTATAAGCACATTTACTGTTACTGGAGAGAAATAAAAAAGCAAGAATCTTTCACAAAGTTAACCACGCTCAATCAGTCAGGTGAAGCAATGGAAAACAGAACTTCTATTCAGGATTCCGAAATTTAAGAAAATAAAAAACACAGTATACAAATCAGACTTGCAGTAATTGTACATTCAAATTATATTTCAATTATGTTTGTTGTAACGCTGTACAACACTGAAATATTCATTTGTTTATAATTATAAAAGAGGGAATATTTTATCCACAAGAAACGTTTTAATAACAAACACGTTCCGGATTTTTTCCAACATAGACCTTCTATATAGATATATTTTTCATCCAGCAAATGAAAACATGCATGAGCTTTATATAATGTTGTTTGGTCTGCTTTTTACAAAAGGTCTATAAGCAAGTGTTAGGACAAAAAAATTCTGTTGGACATTATCCTTCTTGGTACTTTCTCACTATTTCATAAAAATACAAGCATCCTGCTGCAGTAATTCTTGTGTATTATTGAGGCAAATCGGTATTGGTGTTGTTTAAATTAAGGGACACATACGCAAAATGAGATGTGCATATTGCTTGTACTTTAAGGTTGTAGTATGCGAGAGGGTACACTGAATTTTTCGGAAGAGAGAGCAAAATACAGAAAACGATAAACGGAACCTTCACCTTTTGTATGAGGCTGGCTAACTGCACCTCCCAGCGAAAGATCCTTTATAGAGAATTTCTCCGATCTGTGGCTGGAAATAAACTGCAGGCATTTTTCGAACGGGTGACCCGAAGCGAAGCCTCTGTAACCGTTACAAGCGAATGAGATAAGAACCAAATATCGTTGATCGGCGCGTGTATTTCTCATTTAGTAGCGTATCAAGAGGCGGTTCAAGGTCGCTCACTAGGCTTTTACTTCCAAAGCACTAGTATGGAGTAGAAGAGGGCAAATTCCCACTCGGGATACCCACACTGGGAATTTTTTCCACTCTTGGGTAATGATGAAACTAGCGTTGACCAGCAGGAGTTTGTTCTAAGAGAATGCGACACGATACAAAGAAATAAAACAGATTAAAAGTTTTTTAATTTGCGTTTTAAAAAATATCCGCTATTTCTCATACTTCTGTAAAGCTTTCCCAGAGAACGTGAGATTAAAAACAAGTATCTAGAATCTCAAAATAATCAGAGAACAAACTTGGTAAACAAAAACTGAATTTGTTTTATATTCAGATCATCCTCCACAATACTAATTTGCTTAAGCGGTGTCGTTGTAGTAACGAAATCTCACTAAAACTCAGTCATGCACGGCGGTCGAAACACTACGCTGCTCAGAGTACCTTCATTTTAATATTCCGGAGGGTATGGTAAGGTAAGATGTCTTCGAGTCGAATCAGCAGAGTAAGACTAAATGCTGATAACAAAAAAAAAGTAATTTCTCTGTCTGTCCGGAGGCACACGAGAAGCGAAGCAAACAGAAGATACCCAGTACACTTGGGGTGGTTAACCTTAAGTCACTAGAAACCATTGTGGTCGCACTTTAAGGGGTTGTTAACAAGCTTTACGTATCCGCAAAATAGTGCGTAGCAATTACGTCAGAGTTCATTAATATGACAAAATTTTACGAACTCTCGCAGGTACGAAAGGAAAAGTTCTTTATTGGTTTCTTATGATTTTTCAAAGCCGTCATAAAATGGCAGTTGTGTGTTTATTAAAGAGCTGTATGGGGGGGGGGGGAACGCATCATGCATGCGGAAAACAGATAAAATGTACTAAAATGAATCTTAAATGTTTATCTTATACTCTAAATTATTAAAGAATTAATAATTTATTAAGAGTTTTTATTGCTAGTGAGAATAACATCCTATAGTAAGATGGGGCAGCTACATGAGGGGCATGAGGTCGGGGGTGGGCAAAAATTAACCAGGGGAGTTGTTCCTCCTTGGTGATGGATGCCAACCTTTCCAGACTGACCATTTTGAGGCAGAATTCTGCTGCAAAATTGTTTTTTTGGTTGTTGAAGCGGTTGATGCCCCGACTTCCGCAGCACAGAGAATCTGAAGATATATAACAGATCTTATATCTTTATAAATTACTTGCGAATTCGTAGTTGTTGCTTGGCTGTCCATCGAAGATATTTGGCGATAGAAGTTAGCTTTTCGATGTGAGCACCGAACTGCAACTTGAGGTCGTTCAAAAATTATTCCTAAGTCTTAGTGGGTTGTGGCAGTTGGGATCCCGACATTACTGAATATTGTAGCTGCTATTACTGGGATTGACCTGAGGGAAAGCACCACGAGCTTGTTTTTTTCGTGGGTTATCGAAAAAAAACATAGTATTGGAGGTATGAGGAGATTTGAACTAGACTATTATTAATGTCACTTGTGAAGTTTTTATGATCGATGTTAGGAGCTATGGAAGTCAGAATTTTTTTATATAATCCGCATATGTGACAATATGCTGATTGTTGCGGAGGGCATTGGCAGCTGTAGATAATAAACCAAATAGGACTCCTCCCCTTTGGGAGATGCTGGCAGAGATAGTTTTCTTGTGAGATTGGCCACAATGTCGACTCGTATCACTCTGTTTTGAAGACGTGATGTTAGGAACCAGAGAGGTTTTATATTTTAATCAGTTGTTATCCTATAATTATCAAAAAACAAAACCAACTAGAATGCAGTTGAAAATTAGAATGTTTTAAAAATCAAAATGCAAGTTGCGACACCCTCTTTTTTTATATCTCAAGTCGCCGCTGCTTGATAATTATCAAGCAGCGCCGGCTCGAAGATGCCTGATTATAATTAGGTATCTTCATTCTTTGTATTCAAGGAATATTCAAAATCAATCGATAGTTATAACGAAATCTTAAGGATCACTACTTAGAATTTCAGATAACTTTCACTGACTTCTGGTTATTGGCGTGTTACTGCTTTAATTAATTCCTTTATATAAAAAAGAGACAAAATAATTCGCACGCAAGTAGATAATCAACGTTTCTCCTTTATAAGGAGGGATGATCAACATTCCTTCTTTAAATAAAAAAAAACAATTCAATGCTATTATGGAACAATGGTGTTAAAGGAAACTATAAGAAAACAAAGAACACACCTGTCGGTACTTTCTATCTCTTTCGACAGGTTGTTTCAATAACGACACCTGGAACTTGGATAAAAAAATAAAAAAAAAAGGCAGGTGTCAATGTATTTAGTATGTACAATTGAAAAACGTAATGTAAAAGAAAATAATCACTTAATGATGTACGAAGACCAAAGACAACTACAACCAGCTAGAAGGTGTCTGGGCAGGAAAAAACCAAATGCGCTTAGTGGTCTGACAGTTCGCCACAATAGAATTAGGCATCATTTAAATTGAAAAATAATATTTTGAAAGGATGATGCTAAGTATTAAATAAATATTTTTTTATTAAATTAGCGATTTTTTAATTTTTAACCAACTTTTCGCATGGTATGTTAAAAAGTCTATGAGAACCTTAAGAGATACTTCCATTCCATCCGCCATCTTAAAACAAGATGGTGGCTTCTCAAACCATATCGCTACTCATTATTGTCGTTAAAATCCCTTAAAAATGAGCTTTACACTATAGAGGGAGGGTTATATTGAACGGGAAGAATTTTATTTAAATTCAGACTACATTATTAACTATACTGGAATAAGTGAAACATGCTACCTTTGTTCTGTTTAGAACTCCCTGTTATTTACATACAAGATAAGCATGCGATAACCCACAAGTGCAGCTGATCAGTGATAACACAGTGTGACGGTTTTCTGCTTAGTAAAGTGTAGAAAACGCTGCCGAATATATGGGCCAAATCTGTGTCCTGGCATTTACGTGTATACCTTTGTCGACTACATTAGTGGTCACTAATGTAGTCGCTACATTAATGACTACATTACCCTCATATCAAAGAAAACTTCGTGCACATGTTTGCCCGCAGGCAGCACCATACGTCACTGCCTGCTACTCAATTACAGAAAGAGCGAGGTCTGGGTTCGAATCCCATTGACGACTGAGAGAATTTCTAAAGGCCTCTTCTTCAGTCTAGGCTGCAGTTAGCCGATCTTAGGCAGAGGAAGTAGGGGATCCCACCCCCGATGAAATATTTAGGATTTTCTTCCGCATAACGTGCAATTCGGTCCTTCAATACCAATTTGTATAGAAAAATACGCAAAACAGACATGTGCGACATGCATCTGTACTTTTAAATTTAATTTGAAATTTTCAGTTTATTTTTCCAACCGCGTGGAAAAGGGCTTCAGGATAGAAAATTTTTTATTGTGTTTTTTTTGTTTCATAGTCGTTCTCAGGTGAGGATGACTCAACAATTTTCTTTGTTTTTTCCGAAAACGAGGATTTTTTAAACCAGAAAAAAAAGGAAAACCGACTATAGGATAGCAATTTACAGACACAGTACACAGTCCTTAGTTGCTGTGGCGCAGAAACAGCAAACAAATAAAACAAACTAAATCTGCTCAGAAATTTACACTGCGCGACGAAATTAACAGAACCCGTAGAAAACATAGTGTAACTGATGCAGATTGCGATGAAGCGGGACAAAATTTGGATTGGTGTACCATAGAATAACGATGAAATGAGGAGAAAGCGAGAAACTTAAGACAGGTATAAGGACATTTATAGGGGTTGTATAAGAATTAGCAAAAAAAGGTCACATTATAGAAATCGATACAAGATACTTGAAAATATGAGCACATGACATCAATACGGCGTATGATCCCTCCAATGGCTAAAGAGACCTCACAGCGGTGAACCATTCTCGATATAAGGGTGTCTATAAGATTCTGTGGCAATAAATCCCATTCTTCCACCAGCACAGACCCTAGGTCACCGAGTGACCTAAGGTCTGCGCTGGTGGAAGAATGTGCTGGCCAAGGCAGCAGTTGGATAGCTTCAGTTTCAAGATATTCCTCCAGCACTTGAGCCTTATGTGCAGTGGCGTTGTCCTGCACGAAAAGAAAATTTGGCCAACCTTAACCCTAAAAAGTCACCCGGAGGGTTCAAGGATCTGTTCTGGGTAACTCTGGGAAGTTAAGGGACCCCTATCAAAAACGTGAAGAGGAGTGCGGCCATTGATCATTATTCCTCCCCACACGAGAACACCGCCTCCGCCGTAAGTGTCCCTTTCCCTAATGTTGGAGGGATGATACCGCATTTCTCCTTGTCTTCAGATGCAATAACGTTGAGAATCTGTTTGTAGGCTAAAACGGAACTCATCAGAGAACAGAATTGTACCTCATTTGTCAGGCTCCGTCACATTTTCATGGCACCAGTTTCAACGAGCTCTGAGGTGGTTTGGAGTTAATGGAATAAATACCACTGGCTTCCTTGCGTAGAGTCCACTTGAATTGAGTCTTCGTAACACCGTCCGGTTAGAAATATTTTCATCTGTGGCCGCAGCAACCTCAAGACACAGTTAATGACAGGACATCGTAGGGTTCCGTCTTGCTGTTAGAGCCAGATAGCGGTCTGTTCTGGTTGACGTAGCCCTCAGGCGAGTTATTGTAATGGTTCCTATCTCTTGAACGGCTTCCATAAAAACAAAAATAAAAAACTATTTCATTAGGGTCACGCGGAAAGTTATTTCATCTACCCATGTGTATTGTGTTTCTAAATTGCGTGTTTTCTCTGGTCGATTTGCCTACTTTGCTGGACGAAAAACCCCGGGTTGCGGGGAATAAACCTTGCTATCTACGCCTGAGCCCGACTAATTCAGCTGTGGAGTGAAAAAAAACATTGTGCCGAGACGGTCCTGCGTGATACATGAAGCCAACATGCCACCTCCGCCTGAGACTGCCTGGCTTAAAGTTGTCCAACGGCCGACATCTCAAGAATCATCTACACGATGATGACTTGCCATCCTGAGTACTGGAGATGTGGCTGTCCCACTGAGCAAGCCAGAAAAACGGGATTGACGTGTTATGGTCGCAACCCATGTTTTAATAGGCATGAATAATTTCCATGATATTCGGCTCTGTAAGGTAGTAGATCGATTTCTGTGAATACTCGGTATTTGCACGCCAGGAAGCCTATTATATCAAATATTCGCCTCGGCAACACTGTTCGCAGTAATTTATTCATGAAAAACATTTTGTTTTGTAAATTTTGTCGAGAAATGTACTTATATTTACATAGATGATCTATTGCAATGCTTAGCGACAACCACCTCGATATGACAAATTATGTGGTAGGTGTACCAGCTAAGGTAAACTTACAGATTGGAAGTTCGGAATTTACCTGGAAAGTTACGATAACAATTCGCTGTCGTTCAATATGTTAACTTTAAAGAAAGCTTTAGTTGGAAGCACAGTTTGCTGCAATTGAGCTGTGGTTTACAATTTTATTCAACTAGTCAAATGGGACTTATTAGGGATATAGATTTTTAAGTAAGGTTCAATCTATATAGCATAAGAGGGTTATGTTAGAAAGTTGTTGCAAGGCTGCCAAGTCTATGCACTTTAAAAGCAATCACAATATATTGACAAAGTATAAAAGGTGACAGGAAAGTTGTACAGGAAATATACGTGAATGAGAAAGTTATCTCTTTGGACGGAGAAATATAAGTGTACTCCAGGTACTCTGACTTCTGGTAACGAAGGAAGATCAGCGTTTTTGGATAAAGGGGGGTAAAAATCAAAAGAATGTTTTCATGGTTAGGAGGAAGAATGGGGCATGATGCAAAGAATTGAACGTCACAGGAAGGAAGGAAAAACGTGGGCACGATCTTACGAGCTGGAACTGAAACGTCAATGCAATGACTGCTACCACCCAAGTTTTTTCCGTCAAAATTAAAAAGAAAATCCGAAAAGAACCAGGGAATGCGAAAGTGATGCGGATTATTTTGTACGCTTGGGATGGCTTCAATCTGCGTTTTGCTGTACGTATTTCCTGAAGACAGGGTCAAGGGAACAATCAATTTTCATGGCAATGCAGGGTGTCACGTGACTGGTACTGTGAAGGTGTTACTGCAGTGGTGGTAATTGAACAGACATAATCGGGCTTTCTGCAAATGTATTTAATCGATTTTCAGTCCGTTTTCTTTGTTAAAACTTTGACCGCAAGCCTTACAGCCTAAGTGATTTTATTTAACTTTTTGGGAGGAGGAAGAAATGCTGTTTGATTCAAAATGAAAAAAAAACGACAACCCCTTTCTTTGTTCGTTTCAGGGTCGAGGCAGGAGAATCCATATCTCATCACCTGTGGTTATTCCTTTTATTGAATCTGGTGAAGCATTAATTTTTCATTTTCAAAACTCAGTTGTACAAATAATCACTTTGAATTGTATCTGCCCAAGTTTCGGGTTACGGGACTTACTAACCTGTAAATGAGAAAGATTGTCCCAACTCATATTTTAAAATACGACATGCTGTGATATTTTCGAATACAGTATGACTGCATTGTAATCTATCCTGTAGTTTGCTTGCAATGTTCTGCGATCCACAATACATCGTCCATGGATGCTGAAAGTCTACTTTTATAGTTTCGCGCAGATTAACGATATCTTCTTTATAATCTTTATTCCGGCAAGTAGATTCCCCTGCCCGCCCTACATCCATTCATTGAATAATTTCTTTCTGTACTTACTTTTCATCTTTGAAACAGTTTCTGTAGCAGATTCTTCTAACGCAAGTAAACGGCAATCAACTCTCAAGTCCTGCATCTTTTTAAGGAGGTGCCGCATGTGTAATAGAGTGCCTGCACAATTCTATCAATTATTTCAGCATTCCTTTAAATGTCACTTTTTACCTTGAAAGGATGGCAAGAAAATTATTGCTTTTTGGTGTAATGTGAAATGCATGATTTTCTCTTTAAGTTACTCGATGTTCCCTTACCATCAAATACTTTTATAATTTGCTATTTAAAAAATAAACGTTCCCTTTCTCAGAGGGAGAATGTGACCTTCTTCTCCTCCTCCCTAAGTTAAAAACGTTCTAAGCTGCTAACACATTTTGCTGTCTATCTTATTGTAATCACCAAAAGTATTTTAAGTTGTTCTTTATCAGACTGAAGAAAGCTGAAAATGGTAAAGAACGCGGAAAATTCAGAAACGAAGATAGGAAGCAAATATTTCCATAGTGGCATCACACAGCGCACCATTGAAGCAAATAATGAACACGGATATTTCATTTAGCGATTTCAAATACACTGTCAATTCTCAAATAAAGACTCGGCCATTTATCCGCCTGATATGAACAGTAAGCCTAACAGAACATGACACAAAACAGCGTAAACACTAAATTATGTTGTCAATGTCAGATGCAGGGAAAGTGGACTGTTTGACAACTGGAAGCAGGTACATTAATATGGAATAATTTACAATCGCAAAGCCATTCGAGGTTCATCGGGAAATAAAATTACGGGCCAGTAAATTCTCATCAGAAAGTGAGCGTGAAGATTCAAAGAACGGAATATTTAAGCTGCTGAACTAGAAACTTTTTAACTAGAACTAGAAACTTTTAGAAATTCGGAAAATTTTTTCTCGCTCGGAAGTCTCTAGTTAAATATAATTCTATGAATTTTTTGATGCCAAGGATTTGTGATGCAGTTGATAAGATTTACCAAGAACCTCCCCTTACCCTTCCCCTGCAACTGAAAATTTACAGTGGGGTTATATTAAGAAAAACACTCTTCTGGAGTGGAACTGACTCAGTTTTTTCTGGATCGTTATTTACTTCTAAAAATTCTCTTTGGATGTTTATTTCTTTGCAGTGGTAAATGAGTTCAGTTTTCCGTTTTAACTAGGGAATTTACTGCATTTGAGGGTAAATGGCTCTGGGAAATTCGCTTGCATTTTAAACTCCAAATTTATGTGATCCATATTCCGTATAAGGATAAATCTTTAATTTTATTGCTTAAAATGACGAGATTATTTAATAAGATGGTTTCAAATTCTGCTCACGAGTGGATTTCTTTATATCAATATAATTCAATATAAAACTAGTTGAATTCTGCCTGGCACTGAAATCAAGAAGTTTAAATCTAAAAATTTTAGGGTGTCAAAGAGTTAATCCACTTTTTTAAACTACCGTATCCTCCTGAAAGGAGAGCTGGCTCACAACGAAGTGGTTGTGTCCTAATAATTCAGTGATGGGATTCATCTGGTGAGTATGGGCTTGGCACATCCAAGGTCCTGAGCTCGATATCATCATTCTTCTCTTCCTTGGGTAATTCCCTTCTACTTCTGACTCTTGTTCTTGTTTTCTCTCTCTCTCTCAGGGTAACTCAGAATTTTTTTTTTTTGGCTGGTGCACCATATGGCTAATGATAATGATAATTACCACGACTGTAACAGATTTTAATGGAAGTACACACGATTGAAAGGGTCTCAAAATTATTCCCACCTGAACGATGCCATAGAAAACGTGAAAGGCAAAATGGGTATAAATATAGATGGAGAATTTTTAAATAAATGGCAATGGTCCAGTCAAAATCTATTTTAACTGGAACATTATCAGAAGAAAAAAATGGTCTCGAACTAAATAATGAAAGCATAACAATGGAACTCAAGGTGAATATGACAAAACAAAAATAATATATTATGAAGTGATCAAAACGAATAAACATAGAATGATATTAAAATAGTGTAAAATGCAAATATTTAGGTGAGCAAATAACAGAGAACCAGATTGGCGTATCTTCAACAACGGCTTATGTTTATTCGCAAAAAATTCGGCAGATCTGGACAATATTAGATCATGCAGTGATTCAAAATCTTAAAGATTTTAAATCACTAAGACGTATTTCAACCACAAAAGAGGCATGATAAGAATACATATTTGTATTAGCCTTTTGAAGAGTATTTTTTTAATTCTCACAAACATATCCACTTCGAGCAAGGCAAAAAGCAACTGAGAACCTAATTCACTACCCCCTTTATCTTTTAAAACAGCCGATCAGAAAAAAATAGCGAAACCACCTGAAGTTTAGAAAGCAGTGCAGTTTACTTCTGTCTGTAGCCTGAAGGTTTTAAGACGTTTTTCTCTTATCTGTGTAAACAAAGTTTCAGATCAGACACGATAAATTCGTTTCTCTGCTGATGACCTTCTTTGATAACATTGGAAAAGTTTTTCTCCATCTGGCTGTTCTCCTCTTCCCGTCTTGAACGGCGCGGTTTCCTGAGAACAAAATTAAATGTAGGCCATTTAGTAGAAAGTAAACAACTCTTAAATGGTACTCTCAGATGCTGGATACCTCGATTCCCTAACGGAATACGCAGAAGCCAAATTCCCCATGCCAGGGTTTAAAGTTAGGGACTGCTTTCTTTACAAGTATTATTTACAATATCTGACACTGCGATTAGTTCCGTTGGCAGCTAGTCAAACAACCTCAGTTCGAGTTCAATACCTTAAAGGAGCGGTTTCATTTTTCAGGTGTGTCTTTGCAAACAAAAGGTGTTGTCGCCACGTGCACGCGGTATGTAGGAGAGTTGCCGACTACAAAGGTTATGTGTTGAGTCTATTTAGGGTACGGAGTTTATAAACTACGCATTTTATGTACTTTTTTTTTTTGTAGGGGGCTATGGTCGATGGAGACTCTAAGCTGATTCAAATGTAAATCTTGACTCAGCTGGAGAAGAAAGTTACCTTTTTTATTGGTTTTTGTTTTTAGACTCATATTTATGAAACTGAGATTTTCAAATACGAGATTTTTGGACGATTGTAGCTAGTTTTTCCCACAGTATCTTCAATTCTTCCAGTAACTATTAAAGTACAGCAAAAAATCTGCATGTTTGATGAAAGACATCTTTTGATTTTCTTGTCTAGGTTTCAGAGAGAGAGAGAGAGAGAGAGAGAGAGAGAGAGAGAGAGAGAGAGAGAGAGAATCGTTATTGCAACAAGAGGATTACATTACATGATTGTATAATGTTATAATCATGTAATGTAATCCCAGCACAGCCTGAAGTCAGTGGCTCACATTAAAATGTCCTCGTAGGTAGCACAGTTGGAACAATCACCGTCCTCCCCCACACGGGGTGGAAAATATTTGTGTTCCAATCCCGTCGATGATGCGAAGAATTTTTATTGATCTTTTTCATCACGATGGCTGAATTAGTCTCAAACGAGAGTAGCACGGTTTTTCTCCCGGAAATTCAGGGTTTTTGTCGAACAGCAAATCAATTAGAGAACACGCGCAAATTTATAGGCATATTACGTGATAGGGAGGCGTAGTATAACTGCAGTCGTTTTTGCGACAATAAAATCAAAATCAAACAAAAAAAAAAAAAAACAAACGTAATAGGGCCTAAGTTCGTGATGCGCCTAAAAATTCCACAACAATAACACGCTAGAATTCTAATGCTAATACATTAATACTGTACAAGAAGTATACAATGAAAGTATAGCGATATGGTGCTATTTATAAATTCTAAATATTAATTTTCTAATTTATAAATTCTAAATATGTAATGCTATATACACATTAGCCAAAAAATACGAACCCTTCTGTTAAAACAGTCGCAGACAGAAGAAATGCAAATAAACGCGAATAAATACAAAGAGATGCAAAGCAAACTGTGACGTGGGGTGATGACGTTTGCCTCGATGAGTATAAAGACCGCATAGGCTGTTCGACTGCAATATTCTGAAGCCAAAATGAGGAAAATGCTTTTAACGACTGCAAAGCAAGCGGTTCTTCCACATGTCAAAAGGCATAAATACGACTGAAAAAAAAAAAAAAAAAAAAAAACTTCAAGAGCGAAGCCGTCCTACTCTAAGGAGGACATCCAGTGTGCAGCAAATAACATGAATTGAACCAAGCCCAGAACTGCCCTATTTCAATCTGCACAATGCGCAAGGTATTGAAGAATTTGGGTATTGGCAGTCACCTTCCCCTATTTGGAAGCCACTCACTTGTTTCAGAGAAAAGCAGAAAAATCAGCTTGTAGTGGTGCCGAGAACGCCGTGATTGGACAGCGGAATGACGGAAGAAAGCTGACCAGTTGAGACATATGGCCATGATTAGTGCATCTAAATAAAGTCAGAATTAGCGAGAGAACCCAGCGGTGGTTTCATCCGGACATGAAAACATAATTTAGACAAGCAGATGGCTTATAGAAAATGAATAAGATCGAGAAGCAGTACAGACCACAAAACCTTTAAAAGGGAGAGAGCTCACTTCCTACGCCTCAAGAGGAGAGCACATCAACAAGTACATCTTATCCCAAATTAAGAAGTCCAGGAGAATTTCCTCGAAATGCAACAATCACTTTAACACAGAAGGAAAGTTATCTGAGGAGTGGACACGCATATTTTTGATCATCCAGATGCGATCACAGAAACCTAAACCCTGCCTAGTCTAACCCGGAAAACCCTAACTGCTATGGGCGATATAATAGTTACAAGCAACAGCTCATTGCCGTGATATAGCTTGCCCAACAAGGCTACAACTGCACCTGACGGCTTTCCACTGTTTATGGTCAAGGTATGTTCTACGTACATTGTTGATCTCCTTCTTAACATCTTCCCGAAGATTCTGAAGACAGGCGCCATACCTAACTCTGGAAATATTATTATGTCAAACCAGTCCCTAAAATTAAAAAAATTTGAAAAAGTAATACGTCCAGTAATTATACAATACTGTTTTTCTTACCAACGACCTTACCTACACACATCCTACACCGCAGGTCCATTACCTCAAATCTCCCGATACTGTCTTCAGAGCACAAAAAGCCCTGAATGACAGAGCTCAACTGGACATTACTTTTTTTTCGATATTAAATCTGCTTATGATGTTGTGTCCATTCCTACTCTTTTATATATCCTAAAAGAATATTTCAAGGCAGCAAACCAAATAGTCAGCATTCTGTATTCTTTACTACAGCGGAGAGAGTTAATTATAGAAAATGAATCTCACCAGAAAACTCTCTATACAACGAGGGTGATGTCGACGACCCTCTTTGCAATTCTACTTCAACCATTCCTTGCAGTACATCCAAATTTCAGCTCCATCGCCGATGATTTAATTTTTTTTATTATTTCAAAAGACCCCAAACAGATTCAAGAAATATTATTTACAGCTAGCTGGACTCCAACTAAACAATGCAACTCAGCCCACATGACAATTATGAAGAGGAAGTTCAAGAATGACATCCGAGTTATAGTTAATAGTGAGACAATTACAAAAGTTTCATCGTATGCTGACCTAGGGCTAACGTGGGATGAACTTAAATTTTAAAGATAAAAAGATTAAATTTCAAAGATTAAACATTAAATTTTGACTTCCTAAAGTCAAAAAACCTGACGATGGAATATTGGATTCTGCTGTGGCTGAACCGTCTGGGAGGGAACGTTCACCATCTTGAAATCTATTCTTCTAGCTAATCTAGGCATGACCCCCTGGAAGCTCACTGTTCTAAAAAAACATCTGTTCATACTCGCTAAGTCGCTATCCCGCCAGTCGATTGATGCCCCATCGATAGAAGACATTAACTCACTCCCCAAAAGCAAGGGATAAAAACCACCAGAGCCAGCACTCTCCACTTAGAATGAAGCTCACTAACCTGTACTCCTTGAAAGGAATGTTCCCGTGTAACATGATCCAACACTTCAACACCTCCATAGATCCAAATTAAGTTCGGAGAAAATAAAACATACAGATGCCAAATTATGGACCAAATCACCAGAACTACTATAAAATCTGACTTCATTTACATCAGAAATGTATAGCATGTAATGTAAATAATTTAATGTAAAAATATATTGTAAAAGCTAAGCAAATTGTAATGATAATTACAGGAGAAATTATATGCAGGAAAACCTGTATATATATAATTACAATATTAATTTAATATCAATTTTATTTTAAAGTTAATCGTTGCTTGCTATTAAGTAAATATAATTTTCTAATTAATGTCATTATTTTAAATATCGAAAATTTGTATAAAGTTGTATGCTGTATATAAAAAAAATATTTGTACACCCTCCTAGCCCACTAGCTGTTAACGGGGTGAAACTAAGGTGAATTAAACAGATGATAATCATAATAATAAAAAGTCATGTAGTCATTCGAATTACGATACACTTTGTTTTGCACTGATGGAAGGCAGCGGGTGTGGCAAGAACCTACCGAAGCAATGGGACCCAACTTTCCTTGTTAAGACACCCAAGCATCTGGAAGTGGTATCATGGTATGGTGAATACCTTGTTTGCACGCACTGGGTTCGTTGATACTGGTGGAAGGTCGAATGTCTTCCGGGAAGTAACTGAATTTTGTATCAGATCCATTGCACCCTCCAATGTTAAAGTTAGTTTTATCCCGACGGTGATGGCCACTTTATGAATGACAATGCAACAGCGCATCGTGCCAGAATCCTAAAAGAATGGTTCGGAGAACATAACAGGGATTTCCACCATCTTCCCTAGCCCTCACATTCACCCGATCTCAATCCTAATCTCCAGCATATCCTACGCCTTGAGAATGTGTACGATGTGCTGGAGAGAGCTGTTCGGCAACGAAGTCCTCTTCCTTCAGCTTTGTAAGTAGTTTTGCTGGAAGAATAGTTACAATTAGACCAAAACGCACTAAAACCTTACAGAATCCATGCCGCGCCACATACTTCTATTATTCAAAACAAAGGCCGCCTGATTCAAAATTGAATAAAGGTTTGTATTTTTTTGGCCAATGCGTGTATTATCCTACCTTCAACATCAGATGAACAAACCATGGTGTAAAGAGTTAGCTACATATTAAGACATCATTATTTACAAGAACTCGTGTACGTATAAGTGAAATCTGTCGAGCAGTGGCTCATTATGGTGAGATGTGACGATCAGATTCAACAAACCAATTTCATTTCCAGAACGGTGTCCAATGTTCATTGCCACTTTCTGTTGGCAGAAATTTGGCATATACATCTGGAGATATATTTTTCCAGTACTACAAGGGCGGCACACGCCCAGAGGGTAAGTCGTTAAAAAAAAGAGATATTTTCCGTGTATGGCTATGAATGGGGATATCGCTTGACCACTTAGCATGGGCATGGACTTTTGTGTTGTAATGTGTCTGAGATGACATTCAAACCCTAGAATGATTTTGTGGTGGTGTATCATTAGATTTAGCAGCGAACTGGCTGCCATCTTTTTCCTGTAGGTTTTCTGGCAGCAGACTTATTCAGGTCGGCGTCAAGGCACTTCAATTAGCATTTTGTTTGGGAGGAAAGGGTCACATGAATGTAGTCCGGTTTTGTGTGCAGAACACTAGTGTTGTTCTGCACAGAGGAGTTTTGGTCGAGATATCCCCAAGTGAAACGAATCTCATATGGTCGGTTCTGAGATGTAGGCAGTGACCATTTTCACTGTGGCTACGAGTCATTGATTTTCACTCATGACGAGTAGGCATCCCAATTGAACTAGTTTAGGTAGTTATTCGATCTTGGTGGTTGAAATCAAGCGCTACAGTTTGCTCAAGTTAGAAGCCCAAGTTCTGGTTTGAGTTTTTGCTTTTTAGTTGTAGTTGATCACATCAAACCGCATTGGACCAGCGTGGCAGATTATGGTCGATTTCCCTCAACATGGATCGTTTAGGAGGCTTACATCCTGTAGTGGATTGATAATGGCTGCAGTTTACCATTTTTTTTAGTAGAGAAGTGGAAATGGAGAATAGATTACAGATCTTATATATCTCCCAATTATTTGGGGATCCCTAGCTGTTGCTTAGCCATCTATAGAAAATATGTGACTGCTGATGTAAGTTCTATGTCAGCACCGAACCGAAGCTTGGGATTAAGATCCAACCAAATTCCTAATTCGAATATCTTAGAATATCTCGTATTCTCAATATATAATGGCACAGTCATTTATTTAGAATGCAGATTCCAAATTAAATTAATTGATGATCATCGAAATTGTGGGTTATACGTGATCGCAGGAAACTGATCCATAGCCATCTATGGCTTGCACTTGTTTGGAAACTTCATTGGAAATCAGACTGCTTGCTTCATGTCTGTTATTGGCTCCTTGAAAATCTGAATGGTTGGCCGCTATTAATCAAATTCAGCGTCCTCGACCGACGTAGTCGAATGGTCAAGTGCGAGGTGCAGCAATGCACACGCGCTTGAGTGCACCGTGGTGCAAGCTCGCGTGACTGCTAAACGCGGTTAACAATTGCATTCATTGTCAAAATTGTCAGACACTTTACTTTG
The DNA here is from genome assembly GCF_048544385.1 of Mastigoproctus giganteus. Taxonomy (NCBI): domain Eukaryota; kingdom Metazoa; phylum Arthropoda; class Arachnida; order Uropygi; family Thelyphonidae; genus Mastigoproctus; species Mastigoproctus giganteus. The sequence continues at coordinate 152,975,078 of NC_143577.1, forward strand.
AATGCTGCACTTCAGACAGATCAGATATAAAAATGCGATTCACGATTTTGTATACATTTAAAATCGCTATATACACGGTGCTGCCACTTTATTAGGTACACCCCTGATGTGCACACAAATGGTTTGTCCCATAACGTTGCAAGTCACATGACCACAGTTGTGGATATAAATGCAGCAGAACAACCTTTCTAATATCAGGTAAGATACTAGAAACTGTATTGTACAAACCGTAGCAAGAATGGGGAAAAGGAGTGATCTAACGGACTTCGAACGTGGCATGGTAGTAGGTGCAAGACGTGCTGGACAAATCATCTCTGAAACGGCAGTTCTCCTGAACTTTTCACGCACCACAGTTTCAAGGGTGTATCGGGAATGGTTCAACGAACAGAAAACATCCTCTCAATGGCACTCCTGTGGAAGAAAATCGCTTGTTGAAGAGAGAGGTCAGACGAGGATAGCTAGAATTGTGCAAGCAAACAGACGGGCCACAATGTCGCACATAACGTCAGAATACAACCTTGGTGCGCAGAACAAAATATCGCAAGTGACCACTAGTCGCACTTTGTCGCGAATGGGTTACGACTGTCGACGGCCACATCGCGTACCTTTGTTATCAATGAAGAAAAGAGAGCACGCCTCCTGTGGGCACAGCAACACCACTGGACTATTGAGGATTAGAAAACAGTTGCTTGGTCTGACGAATCGAAGTTTCTGGTGCATCATGTTGATGGAAGGCTCAGAATTTGGCGAAAACAACATGAATTCATGGATCCATCATATCTGACGACTACTGTGCAAGGTCGTGGGGGCACTGTTATGGTGTGGGGAATGTTTTCTTGGCACACGTTGGGTCCATTGATGCCATAGATTCACGTCTAAATGCCACATCGTACCTAAACATCGTTGCTGACCAAGTGCATCGGTTCATGTTGACAGTTTATCTTTAGTCAGATGGTTACTTCCAGCAGGATAATGCGCCGGTGCACAAAGCCCGAATCACTATGGAATGGTTCCAGGAACATGATAATGACTTTTCTTTGCTGCAGTGGTCCACTCAGTCCTTGGATCTCAATCCTATTGAACATCTTTGGGATGAGCTAGAAAGGGCTGTTCGCTGCAGGTCTACACCTCCGTCGAATCTCAAGGAACTGCCTGACACACTCATGTCTACATGGTACTCCATTCCTGCACAACGTTTTCAGCATCTTGTTCAATCCATGCCTAGACGAATGCAGGCTATTTTGAAGGCTAAAAGAGGCTAAACACGCTACTAGGTAGGTGTACCTAATAAAGTGACAGCACAGTGTAGAATGCAACGTAGCACAACATACACCTAACCTTAGTTAAAAACAACAAGTTTAGTTTACCCGTATATTTATTTTAACATTTTGTTGTGTACAAAGATCAGGCGTCCTTTATCTTTTACACAACTAATTGCAGCTTATCTTTTTTATAACTATTTATCTTTCATATAGCTCAACTTGCCATCATTCTTTCACAGACAGGTAAATATAACTTAATTTCAAATGCGTATATAAAAGGTTAAGTTATCGAAAGTACTCAACTTTCATGTGGGTCAAGTAGTTGCCTTAAATAGGACCACCCAAGTGCTTTCTTGTCTTCCAACGTATATTATACCCATAAACTGCGTGTGTTCTATGGTCGATTTGCCTGTTTTTCTGGACAAGTTGCCGAGGGTGTGGAGAACTTGCTACTGTCCACGCCTGAGACCGACTAACTCAGCCACTGAGTGAAAAAAACAAAGCTCATAACACTTCATAAGTTCATTGAAGGTATTCGAACCTGGGCCTTTTCCACTCCGAGTGGCAGAACGGTGATTATAACCATTGCGTTAATCCGCGCGGACCAATTTCATTGACAGTTGCTTTCATTCATTATTAAAGGCCAACGAGGGAAATGCAGCTTTCACTTTGAGTGGCAATTAAAGGCCACAAGAAGCTTTCCGGCAGCCAGTTAGCTGCCGGAAAGTTTCTAATAATTGATATTATTAATAATTGATAAAAGCACATAATTGATATTATATGTGATCATCAATTAGTTCTTCAAGAATACCATGCGAATTGTTAATTATCAACAGTTTCATTCAGTCTAAATGGATCGATATGAGTCCTTATTTCCAGAAAATAATATGAAACACTTTCCCACCGTGCTTTCCGGTTCAGATATTTCTGATTCATTAACTGGATACGGAATACAAATACGAGGGTCACTCAAAAAGTTAGCTACTTCTGTAATAAAGAGACATCATAGCCTATTTCGTTTTCTCAATATATATTTCCTTGAATTCAATACATGTACGGAATTCGTATATTGATTTACTTGAATTTAATATTAAGTTACTTGAATTCAATTTACTTGGATTCAATATTATTCAATATTTGCCCTGAAAATGGAGAACGTATTCTCCATTTTCAGGGCAAAGAGGAAATAGCTGGAAAAAAAAAGTCTCTTTGTTCTGGTCTTTGAAAAGCCATTTACTGCTTCCCTGAGTACACCATTACTTGAAAATTAATAACCAATCAGGAATGCCTTCAGATTTATAAAGAGGAAATAATCATTTGGGACAGGACTGGAGCGTAGGGAGCGCGGTTTATTTCTTAGAATACGCAGTCTGTTACAGCAGCAATAGCTTTATGGGACATGGGTCCTCGCACAGTTTGGTAGAATGGTCTTCCTCCCTAAACCGGGTAGAGAAGACCTGAGTTCGAATCTCATAAATGACATGAGGAATTTTTATAGGCCATTTTTTTTACAATACAGTTGAGTTAGTCAGTCTTAGGCCTGAGTAGCACGGTTTTTCTTCTCGAAACTCTATTTTTCGTCCAGAAAAATGGCAAATCGACCACAGAACACACGAAATTTACAGACATATTATATACGGTGATCGATTTGCTACCGACCAATCACTGGACTTGAGCGTACTGGAGCATTGTGAAGAAGCAAGGTACCTCGTATCAATTTTCCCTCTTTTCTTTTCCTTTATCGACCCTATTTATTTTTTGAGAACAGCAGTGTAAGCCTATTTTCTTATGTGGAATGTAGTCTATGAAAAGAATTCTTTCCATATCCTAAAAAATGGTGGCCATGTTTTAAATATTAAGTTTTCAATATAACTTAATATCTTCCCGAGGAGGGTTCAGTCCTGGCTTTTTTTAGGCAGTGATGATCTGGGTTTGTTTTGGTCTGATTTGGGTTAATATTAACCCAAATCAAATAATATAATCTTCCAAAGTGACCTCATGGTGTTTCCATTATATGGACTCTTGTTTTGTTTTCAGCTCCTAGTAATGAATTCACATTTGACAACTAGTTATGATTATTGAAAGAAACTTGTGTCTTACCATGTGTATATATAATTTTTCCTATAAAGTTGAGCCTTGAATGTTGTTTCTGAAGAGGTGTAAGCATTCTTGGCATCCAGCGAGAATGATTTTTGATATTGCTAAGTGACTGTGGAGGGTGGTCGGTACCGACCCACCAGAAATATTACATTTTCTAACAATGGATACTTCAACACATCTATCCTGCATAACATGGTCTTCACTATTTTTGCACATTTCTGGAGTTGTCACTTCCATTGACCCTCCCGACTGGAAGTCATCTATGGATTCTCTACCCCACTTAACTGCTTATACCAATTTTATGTGGCATTCAGGAGGGGTGCTAACACTACATACAGTTTTCACGTGTTCAAGAATAATTCTTGGTTCATTTCTTTCTCTTGTCAAAAATCTGATGATAGCTCGATGTTCCAGTTTCGTGACATTCATGTTTTCTTTTGGTTTGGCTACTTTAAATGCTCTTCTCTTCTTCCATACTAACTAGAAAATCATTTATAAGAGTGTAACAAAATTACAGTTGTTTATATATCAAGCCAATTTTACAACAAAATCTTGTTATTTCAATACTCACCTTGAAATAACAAGCTTTTGTTGGAAAATTTGATGAGTAAATCGACAATGTATAATTATATAACTGTTATTTATGAAAGCATATTTATAGTTCGGTAGTTAACCTCACGGAACGACCCTTAAAATGGGCCAAAATTGAGACAGAGACAGAAGACAGCGAAATAATACATTAACTAGTCTTATTATACTACTAATCTTATATATATATATACATTTTTTTTAACAGAAATAGTCCGTTTTTGGAAAAAATTAAATGCTGTAGTTTATTGGTTTCTTAAAATACATATATTCCGTAAATGATTCCAGATAATCAAAACCCGTATTACTTGATGTTTCGACCTAATTCTGTTATCAGTCTGGAGAGATAGACTGGATGAAACGAATATAAAATTGATCAAAGATGATGTCACATTCATTTTACTTTTGATAACATGCTTGGAGATTTTAAATCTCTGATAGTGCTGTCAAAAGCATGGAAATGGTCGGCTTTATTATAATCAAATTTTTGTCGTTTTTTTTTTAATTCTGCCTTTCTTTCTTTCTTTTTAGGCTAGATAACGATCTCCAAAGTGAGATCGAAACAGAATCAAGTAATACGGGCGCTGATTATCTAGTGAGATTAGAATCTTTTATGGAATGCATTGGTTTTAAGAAATCAGTAACTAGTTTTAGAAGAATTCACAGAAAGGATAAAGAGACGAACCTAGTCTAGAAACAATACTGGAAGCGAATTAAAAGAATTGGATTAAGCTGAAGGTGCACTTTGAACAATGTGGAAGATAAAATGAAATAATATTAAATATCAGCAGAGAAAAGTAACGCGATTGCTGATATTATCACAATGAGAAAATTGGTAAAATAGACAGTTCATAGTTAAGTAAGACACATAATAATCGCTTCTCATTTCAACCTGAGATTTCAAAAACGACCATATTATTACGTGACAGTAGACCCCCCACCCTATTCTAAGCTATTAAAGTTTTTTTTTTCTTTTTAAGTGGTTTCGAGAAGACTGGGTTTGAATCTCATTGTGCACTGAGTGGACAGAAATTATGGAATACCTACCGAGTAACAGGTAGGCCCACTTTTCGCCGGGATAAGAGCAGTCACACCGCGAGCGAGACATTGGGTCGACTAGTTCGCGAAAGCGTTCCACAGATATTTCCATCCATGCTTAAGTGCAGCAAGCATAGATGGAAATATCTGTCCATAATTCTGTCACATTGCTGGGTGGAGGATCCAAAGCTCGAACGGACCTTTCCACAGCATCCCAAAAATGCTCCGCAGGGTTCATTTCCGGTAAACGGGGAGGCCGTTCCATGGTGGTAAAATCTGCGGAATACTCTTCGAACCATGTTCTAGTCACCGCGGCTCTGTGGGAAGGCGCATTGTCCGCTGGAAGAGTCCATTGCCCAGTGGGTGCACGATGACCATGAAGGGATGCAAATGGTCTGCAAGAATGGGCACGTAACCTGGACTGTTCAGAGATGCGTCTAGTCGTATCAGAGGTTCCAGTGTACCAGTTGAACACGCCCCAGATCATACCGATCGTCCACCTACCTGAACAGTTCCTTGTTGACATGAGGGGTACGTAGCTTCGTGCGGTTTCCGCCAGATACTCACCCGCCCGTCCGCTCGAAATAGCTGGAAAGAGGACTCATCGGACCAGGTGACCGGTCTTCAATCATGCAAGGTCCGGTGCCAATGTTCTTTCGCCAGTTGAGGCGTAGAGTCCTGTGTCGTGGTGTTAGCAATGGGACTGTGTGTCGTGGTGTTAACAATTGGACTCTGGTGGGTCGACGGCTCCCATAATCTATTGCAGCTAATGATCGCCTGATGGTCTTGGTGGAGATATTTCAGGCGTCTCCTCGTTGAAGTCGGCGGTGATTTGTGGTTAGCCGAAACAATGCGAGATAGACGTTGACGGCCACATTCATCCACCACCTTTCTCCACTCACAGTGCTGTCCACAACGAGATGTTATTCCGTAAATGGCGTATTCCCGATACACTCTTGATACTGTCGAACGGGGACAGTGCAATTTCTGTACCACCTCCGCGATAAAGTGACCCATGCGTCGGGTACCCACTATCATCCCTCTTTCAAAGTCTATTAACGCACGACGTTTATCCATACTGACATCGAATTACCATCTATGTGAAGGCAGTGATGCAGTGTACCTATATACCTGCCAAGTGGTGGGTTCGTCCACTGACAAGAGCGGTGACTGCGTGGCGTTGCCCAGGAATCAGGTATCCCATAAATTCTGTCCTTTCAGTGTACATTGATGTATTCTTCAAAGCGTCTTCAGTCGAGGCTGCGGTTAGCTGATCTTAGGCAGAGGAATATTTTGGAAGATGTTATTGTCCGCCGCCTGTTTTTCATTACTTAAGTTAACCGAATAATGAGCACTTATTTATTTACTCAAGTTCAGATTATTGTCTCACCACTGAACAGCAAAATGCTAGCGAGGTCCACATTACTTACAACGCGCTTATGGAGTTACCGTTATGAAATGATGACTCAAAAGATATTAAAGCAGCTAGTAAAAGTATAACTACGGTATTATCAAGAAGAATTACATTTCTCAAATTTCTGTTGCTTCCTACTATCCTGTAGTTCGTATACCAAGTCATTAAAAGTACAGTTGTAGTGTACTGGTACCTTTTCAATATCTATACTAGGAAAGTCACAAACGCTATGATATGCCGTTTCTCGGGTGCATCCGGGTGCCTGTAATATCTGTGATTGTCGACCTTGAACATGCTTATTTTCAATCGGGCAATTAAGGAATGGAACGTAGGGCAGTAATGACAATGACCCCTGAGGAATTCATGTTTCATCAACGCTCACGAACACAGCTTTTAAAACCATGGGCGTCGCCAGAAATTTCTCTGGGGAAACTATAAATTTTAAATGCAATGTTTTATTCGGAATGAGGAAAAAATTACATCGTTGTGATTGCAAGTGCATGTTCGTTCAGCAGCGTAGTAAAACGTATGAAGAAACGTTGTTTAAAATTCGAAGGGGACAAGTGTCCTCAATCCGAATTGTGGCTAGCACCCTGCCAGCCTCAGTTTGTTAGACTTGTGTTGCGTGTATGAATTTCTGAGTTGCGATGATCCTTTCATTGCTTAACTAATAATTCGTTTTAAGCTGTTTTGTTTGTGTTATGGCGTCTACTCATCGTTCCTTACCATGATCTTCAGAGGGATTAGTACTATCGTGTAAATAAACCTAAAGAACTTCCTCCAAGAGTTTCCTTTATAGGTGGGCAATAACAGAAATACAGAGAACATCACACGATTCTTTGTTTTGATTTTGTACCTTTAACGAGGTAGGAAAAAAACAAATAGATGGGTAGCGAGTGAGCGAGAGACACTGCTTAGTTAACAGTGGAAGAACCACTTGCTTTAAACAGCGGATAATTCTGATGGCGTAGCACGCGCTATACTAAAAATAAGATGAGTGCAATAATATTCATATACGGTTCTCAAAACAGGAGAAGCACAACGCTGCCTTCCGATCAAAGAAAATCCTATAAACAAGAGTCTCTCAAATTGTGGGTGATGGGCACAATTTAATTTATTGTTTTAGGGGATTGTGGTATCGCAAAGTTCGAGAAATCCCTATAAATCTAGATGGAAAAAAGGGTTAAAATGGCAGACTTTATTAGGTAGGTATAAACCTACCTTTTCATGAAATGGAGGGCTACTTTTCACTGCTTTGCCATACGATGTAAAGCAGGTAATCAGACACCTACGGATGCACTATGTGTGTGTGCAATTTAGCATGAGAAGAGGCAAGACCAAAAATTTAAGTGATGTTGAACGTGACATGGGAGTTGACGCTAGCCGCGTCGATTCAATATCTCGGAACTGCCATTATGCTGTGGTTTTCACGTATGACTGGTCTTCGGTATATCCAGATTGGTCCAATAATATATACGAATACTGGCCCAATAACTAAATAATATAACAGCCAACGGCGACCCTGTGGTGGGAAACAGCTTGCTGAATATTGGAATCCAACGAAGGCTGATAAAACTTGTGCAGGGTAATAGAAAGGGTACAGTCAGTCAATAACAAACAAGTACAACGGTAGTAATCGAAGGCACTTTGCAGAACTCACTGCACGTCGTACCTTGTCACAGATGGGGTATTGCAGACAACAACTGAATTGGATTCCATTCCTGTCAGCAAAATTAAAAAAAAAAAAAAAAACAAGGAGGCACGGTTACAGTATACTAAGGAACACCAACACTGAAGAGTGGAGGATTGGATAACTGGTGCCAATTGAGAAATTCTGATGTTTCAATTTGATGGGAAGGAGGGCCAGAATATTGCGGAAACTGCATGAGTCCATGGTGGTGGTGGTGGTGGTGGAGATATACTGAGCACAGTAGAGAACGTTTGAAACAGTTTATCTAGAAACTGTTTCCAAACAGGTACCTCCCTTCGTGGCTGCAGTATCCATTTGAGAATGGATTCGTCGAACAGGATAATACTCCATCCCACAAGGGCACTTCTAGAGAACTCTATGGTTCCAGGAACATGAGAGAATTCTGCCTACCGTGGTGGCCTCCAGAGTCACCAGATATGAATCCGATTGAATGCCTGTGGGATGAGATGGAACGAGCCCTTCTGATTTAGAGACCCGTAACCATCCAATTTACAAGAACTCTAGGAAGCAATTGAGTCAACATGGACCAGCATCCTTGTGGCACTTTTACATTACCTCTTTTATTCGTACCACCACCACCAATCTACGCTCTTCTGAGGGTTAAAGGGAGAACTATTTATTGCGCACATCTACCTAATAAAGCGGCTACTCCGTTTATAACTTGACTGAATCAGCACCAAATAAAAGTTTAATAGCGGGAGAACTGTGCGTGTCACAAAAAATAAGCGCAATATTTTTAAAGCTTTGAATTTGTGAATATTTCAGTATATTACTAAGCAATCTCTCAATGGAAATATTTTCATTCATGCTTTCATTCAATATCACCCCAAAAAGTGACTGTCCAGTTCCTCTTGGAACTCTAACAATCTCTCTGCCGCGATCACCGCGGCAGTCATTTTATTCAAATAATCTACAACACACTGTCTAAAAGGTAAACTTCATGAGATTCAGTTTTTTGTTACTACATAAATTTAATCATATTGATTCAGAGCGATCATATTATATTATTTGATTAGTATTAGTATTAGCAATGACCACATGGTGCAAGGAAGCCTATGGTTTATGCTGCACCAGCCAAAAAAAAAATAAAAAATAATAAATAATAATAAATAAAAATTAAAATAATAATAATAATAAATAAAAATTAAAATAATAATAATAATAAATAAAAATTAAAATAATAATAAATAATAAATAAAATAAAATAATAATAAGAAAAACATTTTAAAAATAATAAAAATAATTAATAAATAAGAGAAAGGGAAATGGACAACCTAAGCGTTTCCCTCCTCCCGTAGGTAATTATTCAGCTAACCTTTGAATTTCCCCAAACTGTCAGCCTCTACCACCCATGTAGATAACTTATTCCAGTAATTTATAACTGGCTGGCTAAAATAAAACTTCCAGTCTATACATCTCCCCCCATAACTTGAAATTATGGCCTCTTGTTCTACAATCATTTATAACCGTGAAAATTTCGTCCTCGTTCATTTTGCTTATGCCTCTCAGAGCCTTAAACACCTCAATCAAGTCTCCTTTAAGGTGCCTAGTTTCTAAGCTCTGCAACCCACATATTCGAGCCTTTCCTCATATGAACGCCCTTTTGAGGATCTCACCAGGCGAGTTACCCGTCTTTGCACCCTTTCAAAAAGAATAATGTCTTTCTTTAGTTGCGGTCTCCATACCTGAACACAGTATTCCAAATGTGGTCTAACAAAAGCCATATATAATGGAATTATGACGTCCTTATCTCTACTAGCAATTGTTCGATACATCATCGATAGGACATCATAGGCCTTCCTTGCAACCTGTCTACAATGCTCAGAGCACTTACCGTATCGCAACACCCAAGTCCCTTTCCTCCACTACCGGCTTTAGTTCAACTTCACCAAGTGTATAAGTTATTTTGGGGTTACTGTTCCCCAGGTGCAATTATAGAGAATATTTTCTAGTAACTATGATCATTCCTTGATTATACTGCACCACTGAACAAATTTTCTTGAGTTTACTACACTTCAGGACAAAATTAACAGAACAAAGTGTTTTTCATGAATATTTTATTGTGAGCAGTGTCTCCGAAGGCGAATATTTGATATAATAGGCATCCTGGCATGCAAATTCCGAGTATCCACTAGAAATCGATCTGCTACCTTACAGAGCCTCAGATTATGCAAATCATTCATGCCTATAAAAACACGGGTTGCGACCATATCACTACATTCCCGTTCTTTGGCTTGCTCAATGGGACAGCCACATTTCCAGTACTCAGGGTGGCAAGTCATCGTTCCATGAACATGTTACTTCTAGCCTTACAAATGAGGTAAGTTCTGTTCTCGACGAGTCCCGTTTTAGCCTACAAACAGATTCTAGAAGTTATTACATTTAGAAACAACGAGGAATGCGGTACCATCCCTTCAACATAGAGAAAGATATACTTACGGCGGGTGCGGTGTTCATGTGTAGGATGGAATAATGATTAAAGGCTGCACCCCTCTTTCTTCACGTTTTTGATAGTTCTCAGTACCTCTGCTCAGTTACGGTGAAGAGGTACTGAGAACAGATTCTCGAACCCTATGTATGACTTTTTAAGGGTGCGATTGGCCCAGATTTTCTTTTCATGCACGTCAACGCCACTGCACATAAAGTTCAAGTGGTGGAGGAATATCTTGAAACGTAAGCCAGAACGACCACCAGACTTAAATTCTCTCGAACGTGTGTTGAACGACCGTGGGCGTTGCATTACATGACAACAGCCAACTCTTCCATCACTTGGTGATCTAAGGTCTGCGCTGGTGGGAGAATGGCATTTGTCGCCGTAAAATCTTATAGACAACCTTAAATCGATCATGGTTCACGGCTGTCACGCCTGATTAGCCGTTGGAGGGGATCATACGCCTTACTGATATCATGTGAACGTATTTTCGACCATCTTGTATCGACTTCTGTAATGTGACTTTTTTGATCATTCTTATATAATTCCTATAAACGTCCTTTATACCTGTCTGAAGTTTCTCGCTGTCTCCTCATTTAATCATCATTCTTTGGTGCACCATATACCAAATTTTGTCCCGATTCATCGCAAGCTGCACGAGTTACACCACGTTTCTACATGTTCTGTTAAATTTGTCGGGCAGTGGAGGTTATCAACGGTATTGGAAACCAAGATGCTTTCATGCAGGTGAATAAAAAAGCAATTCATGGTGTAAAAAAAAAAAAAAAAACTACTTTATTCGCGTCACCTGGACATGTAATTTCAACTACCCATCTGTGTGTGTTGTGCCTGTAAATTGCGTATGTTCTCTGGTCGATTTGCCTCCTTTTCTGGACGAAAAACCCCAGGTTCCTGGGGAGGGGAAAAAGAAACCTTGCTATCTACGCCTGAGAACAACTAACTGAGCCACAGAGGGAAAAAAATGCCCATAAAAATAAAAGTTCTTCGCGTCATCGACAGGATTCGAACCAGGGCCTTTTCCATCGATCACTGAATTTACGGATGAGGTACTCGAGTTATCACTCGACTAACCCATCGTTAAATTCATTGATCACTATTGGTTGTTGTTATTGTAGTAGGGTTGTAGAAGCATCAGCGGCTAAGGGTATGTTGATCTGTGTATGCTATCTGTAAATTTCATGTGTTATGTGGTCGATTTTTTGGTTGCTGGATGAAAAATCCGAGTTTCAGGGAGAAAAAACCATGCTACTCTCGCATGAGACCGACTTACTCAGCCACATTGTGAAAAAGGCTCATAAAACTTCCTTAGGTCATCGACGGGACTCAAACCGAGATCTTTTCCAACCGGTGTGGGGAGGACGGGGATCCTACTAATCTTATTGATGATTTAGATGTAAAATTTAGGATATTAATTATAATTGCAATTAACCACTTGTCACGGCAGAGTACGAGTTTTTTTAAATGGTACTTCGTATTTGAAGGCAGACTTGTATATGGTGTTTCGAACCATGTGTACAATTTTAAGACTGTCGACATTATAAGTAAACTTGTATTACTTTCAGTCAAATAGAAATAAAGCCATTTCTTTGTTACATACAAATAGAAAAATAAATGACCAAGACAAGTCCCCTCACAGTCTTCTGTTATCAGTGAAAAAGCGGAGAAACAACCGGATCGTTCACTAGATCCGGTTGTGGAGCTATTTCATTGCTCAGTAATCTTTTTATGTTATTGACCACTGATGTAGTGAACCGTAGATAGACATCGTCACAGTATCGACTTTGGAGCAGTAGTTCGTGGCCTACAAAAATGAAAGCTCTGTACAGCAAGTGTAGTGTTTCTGAAACTTTTTTTTAAATTCACACCCTAATCCGACATTTCTACTAATGGTGCAACTGGATCCAAGAAGTGAAGCGACATGGACTTTGGAAAAAAGGACTTACAAATCTATTAGGGCGTAAATTGTTATAAAGTTTGGCATCCACGAAGATTACTCTCGAGGGTCTCAAAACCTTTTTCATACACCCTGATTATAGCAATTTGGAATAAAGGGCGGAATTCCCATTGGTTGAAAAAGGGCCGCTGTACTTTATTACTAATTTTCTTTTTTAGTGTAGCTACGAAAGGGACAAAATTTCGCAAAGTAGATAAAAGTTCGGACAGAATTTGAATATCACCCATCAAAATTATTCGGTTCTTTCCAAATCAGTTCCTTATGTTTTCCGAGAAACAAGAAAAAGTGCAGTTTCCCAAGTGGAAAGCTGACTTTCTACTATTGAATAGTCTATGTTAGAGTATGAGCGCTTTCTCTTCGTTCTTTTAATGCTCATTTGATTTCAATTTTCATTGAAATCAAATGAGCATTAAAAGATCACACACTTTCAGAGCTCAATTGAAGATGGTGATTAATGGACGCAATATTTTTCGAAAAAAAGTATTTTAGAATTTTCATATTGACAACTCAAGAGATTTTCGAATGGGCCAGGGCTCGTCCAAATCGGTTAAGAAATATAGGAGTTTGCTGGAAAGAGACACAGGAAGGCATTCAATTAAACATTACCCATTCCCTGCCAGTATGTATGTTAATGAACACAGTGATATTCATTAGAATACAACTATATTCTAATGAATGCATAATCTTGATTGTTTCTTTAAGTGCTACTAACAGTCACGTTAAAGATCGGATGGTTTACGAAGGCAAAGCCCTCGTGGGAAGCACAGTTTGCATAATCACCGTTCTTCCCACACCGGGTGGAAAAGATCTGAGTTCAAATCCCATCAGTGACACGAGGAATTTTTATGGATATTTTTTAAAACGTGGCTGAGTTGGTCGGTCACAGGTGAGGGTAGTATGGGTTTTTCATCCAGCAAAGAACAAATTTACAGACATATTATATATAGCGCAATAGACACATGTCCTAAGTTGCTGATGTGTCCAGAAACTCACAACAACCAACTAACCGAAGATAAATTTTTCGACAGGTTGTAATATTCATTCATAGCTTTATACCTAGCAGGCTCTTTCGTGGCAGGGTAGTGGGTAGACCATTTGTCTTATCTTTGGGAAGGTCGCACTCGATTCTTGTAACCAGACAGGAGTAATTTATTACTGCGGGATCAGCAGTAATTTCTAAAAGTCTTTTAAAGCAGTGCTCCACATAGTCGATGTCAGTCGAGTCGGCTTTCTTTCCAGATAATATTATTTTCACGCAGTCGAACCACAATGCACACAAGTTGAACACACGCCCAACATATTCACGGCTCATAGCCTTTTTTGCCTCAGTAGTTGTTTCAAATAAACTCACAGAGGAAAAAAGTCACTGATCCGGTGGTAGCTGAGAAATTAGAGATGATTAGGGTAATACCTGAAGGTTATCACCCTCTCTCTCTCTCTCCTGATTCTTTTTGAGCAAGTTACTGTCTCTTTCTCTCTCTTTCATTTTGTTAGCGTGGATTTACTCCACGCTCCTCTCCCTATCCATAAAATTAAGTCATTGATCCTCTGATCTGGACACCCACTGCGAAATGAGGGATGCAGGAATTATGAGCTCTCCCAGCAACAACATCCTGAGTCATTATCCTGCTATGTGTGTTTCCTTACTCTCACCTATTGTGCTTGTTTGTTTAAATAATATACACGCGCGTAAAGCTGGACGTCACGGCAGACTAAACACCCCATCTGGTGTTACCGTGGCGAAACAATCTACGAGCAAAATTAACATTCAGAGGGCACCAAACAATAACAGCAGACTTTATTCATGTCGGGAATTTCTCTCTCGCATCTGTCTTATGGTGTCAGTAAACCTGTTTCCAGAACCCGCACAAGGAAAACAGGGGATCCACCTGACAAGAGTAATCTTTCCGGCTCCGGAGAGAGAGCCTCTTCTTCCTTACCATGACGGATCAAGTAACTGAGTGAAAGTCACTTGAATTAAGACATGCCACTTTTACTTCTCCTTGCACGATTGGAATGCCTTTCTTATTTCGCAGGGACGAAGGAGAAAGGGGAAATTCAAATAATTTCAACCCCTATTTAGAAAGGCTTACTAACATGGTAACAAACTTCCATCTAACGCACGCTAAGACATCTTTTAAACAAAAATGCTATAAGTAGTACATGAAAACAGAGATTCTCTTAATTATTTAATTGTTATCGTACTGAAGTTACTTGTTTGAGATAGCCACTCGTATTTGTACAGGTAAGTGATAACCAAAATAATCCTGTTCCCCAGAATGATATCCCTATGTCCGCATTGTATTGGGCTTTGGATGTTCTGCTAGATTCGATATAAAGTCATTCTTTCCAGGATATTTCTTCAAAAAGTTAAAAAAAATTTATATTTTACCACAGAATTTCAATTAAGGCAAAATAGCAAAGATTATTTTTCTTTTAGAGAATAACAAGTTCGCTGTGAACTTCCCTCACTTTTTTTCCTACTAAAATGATGTCCATGGAAGTGGACCTTATGGAGGAATGTAATGAATAGCCAACTGTCCAAACTATTTCTTCTTTAAATCGATAACAAAAAGACCCGTTAAATATATATCGTTTTCTCTGAAATATATATATATATTTTTTCACTTTCGTATTTAGAGTTTGAACTCTTAAAATTCAATAAAATGTCTCGAAGTTTAGTGAAACCGCAAATGCAATGAACTCCTTAAATATATAAACATATTGAGCGAAGAGACCAACCCATAATGCATTTTTAAGGAGAAGTTAATATAACGACATTAAGCGGTTGAGTACCAGGATGAGCAGCGTGATACTGAGTCGTCCAAGTACCACGCTCTGCACATTAAGAATCTTCATCAGAGAATACTTATAAATTATAGATCTAATTCCAAAATTAAAACTCTGGATGTATTGTAATGTGCACTTTAATATTGTGCGTAGAATAGTAATGAAAGTTTGTAATGCGCAACGTCAAAAGCTGCAGGGAACTGGTATAATTTCAATGCAAATAATTACATTCCTCTTAACTTTTTCCTTCGGCTATCAGTGTCGGATTGGATAACCAGATGTAACGCACTTCCTTGATAGGTCCGTAAGCGGCAGAGGACAATGTCAGGCTTCGCGTGCGGCCTTCAAGATACAGTATATGCTTCGCACGCCCCTAGTACACATGGTCACAAGGAAGCTGCTGTTCCATTTCTGGCCATTTTCAAGCCTTTAATGATCCTTCAGAGGATGAACAGATTCATTAGGGAGAAAATGCGCTTTTTTTCTTTTCTTTGTTTTTTTTTTTTTTTTAAATTTGAAGGTAGAAACTTTTAAGTAGCCAAGGACTGGTCTCAAGATATTCCCTTTCTTTCTGTACGTTAATGATATTTTGCAGGGTTAAAGGCGACGTCTGCTGCCTCAACCTGCTGATATCTTAATAACAATTGCAAGAACAATAATCATTTACAAAAATTGTAAATTGTTAAATGATTGTTGATTTTTGTAATCATTTCCAAAAATTGTAACCAAAAGACTTCAAAGTGTGTGCTTGAATATTTTTAAGTACCAATTAAGATTAGAAGCCACAGAGCAATTTTCTAATCGAAAGATCTCAGACAAATGTGAACTAGCGAAAGATTTGACAGTTGTAGTTATTCGCGTTGGAAAACATTTCAATTGTATTTAATTGTCACGTGATCTTGAACCACGGTCAGCTAAAAACCGTGTATTACTACGCATACATTCGACTATTCCGGGCACTTTTTTAATGCCACCAATATATTTCATTTAACTGAGTAATTATCGCAAAAAATAAAATATAATACAATACAAATAACGTCATTGAACAACTACAGAAAATAAGAAATAAAAAATAAACTCTCGTCAACAACAACAGCACGATCGAACTTCACAATTAGTTTAACATTTGGTTTCTACTGTAAAAGCTTAATGATTATATTAATTAGGTGTTATTATTTTTAATTTTGTTATGATCTTTATTCTAAACTTTTTGTTATAATAAAGTGATATACGTTATTTCCCTATAGAAGATAATTGACTTAGTGTATATCGCAAATGAAAATTCTGTTACAGGACCTCATAAATCAGGCAGGACCTAGCAGATGCGGATATGAAAATTAAGGTTTCTGAAGGTTATGCATACAGCACTAAGTATTCAGGTACAATTTGTTATTTTTATTAGACAACACAGTATACAATCCCTATAATCTTCACAGAATTCCGACTGGCCCATTTCCCTTCTGTGTATGTACGATTTCTCACCCTCGGAGAAATATTCAAAATGTGCCAGATTGAGGTTCTACTGAATTATATTTGAGAAATTTGTCAATCTCATTTCGTTCAATGGTCCATAGATAAAACGGAGAAATGAAAATGTGGCCTTTTCCGTATCCGGTTGTGTATCACTGGGCTGTAATGCATTGCCATTTCACATGCTTTCGTTGACGTTTGTTTTTTCAAGTTTCCAGGCTGTAACAGTGCAAAGTTCTTAATGGCTTCTCGTCTGGCTTACCTTTCTCAAATCATCCTACGACTCCAACAAGTGAACATTTTCTTACCAGATTTGTTAAGTTCTTCACATTTATGCAACTTCATTGAACAAAAGCACCCACTTAAAATTGATTACAATCATATGGGATTTTAAAACATTATCTGCAAAGGATTTGATTTTGAGATTTGGTCTCATTATGTGGCTGATGACATTAATCGGCGGTCATTACAAGTAACACCTACTATTCTTGTGCAGCGCGATCCGGTTGGTTATTCTCAAATGATGGCCTTTAAAATTTGACCCCTAAACAGTATAACTTAACAAGCATTTGAGGGTGGGAGGGAGAGGGAAACGCTTGGATGATTGCAGACCAATAACAGAAAAGAGTGACTTATTGCGTGTTGTTGTTTTGGATTAACTTAATTGTAATTGAATCGTGTGAAGTGTCTGATTTTCAATCTCCGTAAGAAATCAGCTGAACCCTGAGAACCATCTATATCAGAAGAAAAACTTTCGCCACATGCGGTTACTGATTCCAGTGACATGAGATGGGCAGTTCACTTTTTTATGCGACAAACTCGCTGGAGGGTTTGATCTCCCGCAGTTCACGTGGCTTTGAAAGAAAGTAGTTCCTGCCCCTTTGAACAAAGTAATCAGTTCCAGCACAGCGAGACGTCTACCAGAGGTTAAACATTCTCTATCTCTCTCTCTCTTCACAACAATTTTTTTTATTTTCATATTTACTGCTCAACAGTCATATTTTACTGAAAACCTTAATTTGCACAAGTGTAATATGTTGTATCAACATCTTGGATATCGAAGTCGTTTTACTGACACTTACAATATCGATACCTGTTTGTGTCAAAGAGCTGTTCCACGCAGTCTATCGGAACCTTTGAGACTTCGGAAATCAAGCGTGGTAATTATAAAATGTGTCTATTACTTATAATATATAGAAAAAAATAAAAGTTCACTGGGGAACCTTCAATTCTCATTCGAAATTTAAAAACTAATTATAAAAATCAAACAAACGGTTGTCTCTATTTACTCTCGAATAATATCTATGGTACTTTTTTATTCGTCATAGGTAGTGTGTACCTATGACGTATTTAACTGAAACTGGTATCATTTTGTTTTTAATTGTAGGTCTTGGCAAGGTAACTCCGTTTATGACCGATTAAATCCTATATGTCGTGTATATAGGATAAACACACGACATGTAGGATCTTTCCCATAGCTCAAACATAAGTATCGATTTTAGCAGCACATTTTCGATGTGTTTGGGTAGTTCGGTGCCAATGTTGTTTATCATAAATTTTCATCACCCGGTTAAAACCACCCGTGAATGATCAGTTTTTTATTTCACTTCGATAAAAGAAAATTGAAAGATTAAAGTTGTAGCTTTCTTAAATATATATTTGTATATCGACCAGATATTAAAAAATAATAATAAAAAAACTCCGATGGAGTATCAAAAACGCTTGTCCTCTCCATTTTCATGCTATGATTTATCTAGACTTTGAATCAAGATGCTGATCCAGATATTAAAAATCATTTCCTGTTATCATCAGCAATTGTGATGGTGTTATTTTGTTGCTTTTTTATGAAGCCGTCTCGTGGATCCCCTGTATAATAATAATAATAATAAAATCTTTTGTTTTTATACTCCGGTATGGCCAAAGAGAGCTGGACAATTTCAAAAAATAGAATACAAGAATATCCCCGCATTTAGCAGTCATGCGGCTAGAACCACATTGAATTCAAACTCATGTATTGATGTACCTTTCAGTTGACCATTCGGCTATGGCGATCTTGAATCGTTGTCCTTCCACAATGTGTGGAAAAGGCCTAAGTTTGAATCCCAAATAGGAGGAACTTTTGTGGGCTTTTACAAATTGTGGCCAAGAAAATATCAGTCTGTTTTCTATCGGCTTTCTATCCAAGTATATGGATAGAAAGCCGACGTACACATGCAATTTACAAACGTGATAACTGACTTATGCTTTCCCAATGAATAATCTTTAATGGATACCGTTTCATTGAGGACTGATACATGCAAATCTTTTCGCTCTCTAATTTTCCAGTTTTTCTATGGGATGAACCATGCAGGAATGATCACTAGCAGCAGAACATGAGCAAAAGGATCGTCAAAAAGTTGTGTTGCATCTTTCACCATTTCAGTATCTGCGCAAGAAGGCAAAAAGTATGCTCTGGATTTCAGTGCAATATAGGGACGGAAGTTACGTACCTTTCCAGTATGTAATGGACGGTTGGATAGCAAATAATTCGTTATTATAATGCAGAAAATATCTATAACTGTGATTTATCGGCAGTACCGCAATTCAAGATATAATAACCAGTTTCTATCAATTGGGCCAAGCATTCTACAAAATGCCTTTGGGGAACGTATATGAATATATCTGCAGCACTAATTCTTTGAACAAGGAAGGACGCAAAACAAAGTGTACGCATGAGTAACAACCCCTGTTCAGGTTGAGAATATTATTTCTTTCAGAAGAAGAGACATTACTTGGAAAGTTAGGGATGAGTAATTTTAAGAAGAAAGTTTAGCTGATCTTTAAAGGTTGAGGGAAGGCAAAGACCTCGAGGGATTATAAAGGCAATGTTTCTTCCGATCAAAACAAGGACGGCAGGGCTTGACACTCCAGCAGGAAGCTTCAGCCAGGGCGCACTAGTACGAAGTAATTAATCGTCTCTGGAACAGAACGGGGTGTCGCTAACTGTACATTCTTTCTAATTTACGCTTCCTTTACGCTAAAAATTGTCTGATCGATTTCCGGAAGTGCCCTGAACATCACCAAGTACAGTTACTTAACGTGTGACCAGTTAACATCAGAAATTGGCACGTAGTTATATTTCTTCCGCTAAAGGCGGCTTAGCAAAGAAACTTTTGTTGTATTTGACCTCGGTCATCTATATCTGCTGGCAAATAATCAACACCACCAATAGGATAGTGTTGATGATGATGATGACAGGACTAGATTTAGTCCTTTCATGGTCTAAGACGGAAAACGTTTTGAAGAATTTGACGTAAAAAGTGTTGAGTGAGTCTTGATGTTGAGTCTATCAATCAATACTACGAGCTCAAGAGACTGTCACAATAAAATCGTTTAGGACTGGTGGGAAAACTGTTATGGTATAATAGCAATAATAGGTTCATTTGTTCCTTTTTTTGAGTTGTTGGTAGATAATAATAAAAAATAAGAGGGGAAAAACATGTAAGCTAAAGGCTTTTTAGGGGGTGTTCCCTTAGAAAACAGATACAAATAACAATAAAACTTGTGCATTCTGAAATTGTACAGGTATTACAACAGACAGACCATGAATAGACTGGAAATCCTCCTTCTGCAAGGTTGAAGGAGCCGAGGATAAGGAAAACTATCCACATGGTTTCAAGTTTATTTACAATTAAGCTATGAACATTTTTACAATGACTAAGCTTAAATGACTCTTTTTTTCAATGGCATAAATAAGTAAATTAATTGGTAAAAGTAATGCAATTTTTGAGATACGCAAATTAGTTGATCATGTACTGATCAGCTAATTTCCTGGTTCGCTGATCCAGTAGAGGAGTAGACCTTAGCTGGGGATATGATTACCTTTAATATCTAGGAAACAGTGTACAGTACTTATAACGGTTTCTCATGTTGATGAGATCGTTAAGTATTCTAGAGGTAACCAAGACCCGATCTTCAGAGACAGAGAAAGCAGTTCGAAACTGGACACCTCCAGTGCCCAGTGGGATACAAATCTGAAGCTCTATTCGGGAAATATTCTCATTATGAAGAAAGTGAAAAGAGGGAGGAGGCATATTCTCTTTTCTAGAATAGAGAAAAACCAGGAAGCACAAATACAAAATTAAATATTTTGGATCTCACGAAGTTTACTTTAAGGCAGCGTGTTGTAGGTCATCGGATTGAATTTCCTCCCACAGTAGTCGAAGCAGATAGTTTGTTGTTGTTGGATGTTTTACGGCGCAACGGCAGCTAAAGACCATTATGTGCGAAACAATGGTAGGAGATAACAGGCTTTATTAAAAGTGAGATATGTGCATTAGTATTAGCAATGGCCGCATGGTGCAAGAAAGCCTATGGCTTATGCAGCACCAGCCAAAAAAAAAAAAAAAAAAAAAACCCCAATAAAACAATGATAAAAAAATAAACAAACTAATAATTAATAAAAGAAAAAGAAATTAAACCTATCATCCTATGCGTTTCCCTCACCCGAAGGTACTATCCAGATGTCCTTTGAATTTCCCCAAACTGTCAGCCTCTACCACCCATGTAGGCAACTTATTCCAGTAATTTATAACTCGCTGGCTACAGTCCAATCTAAACATTCCTCCCCCCCGTAACTTGAATTTATGTCCCCTAGTTCTAGCATCATTTATAATCTTGAAAATTTTGTCTTCATTCATTTTACTGATGCCTCTCAGAGCCTTAAACACCTCAATCAAATCTCCTCTATGGTGTCTAGTTTCCAAACTCTGAAACCCACATATTCGAAGTCTTTCTTCATAAGGACGCCCTTTTGCTGATCTCACCAGGTGAGTTACCCGTCTTTGCACCCTTTCAAGAAGCTCGATGTCTTTCTTTAGGTGCGGTCTCCATACTTGAACACAGAATTCCAAGTGTGGCCTAACATAAGCCTTATATAATGGGATTATCACGTCCCTATCTCTACTTGCAAAAGTTCGATAGATCATCGATAGGACATCATGTTCCTTCCTTGCAACCTGTTTACAATGCTCAGAGAATTTCATGCCTGACCGTATCGTAACACCCAAGTCCCTTTCCTCCAGTATTGGGTTTAATTGAACTCCACCAAGTGAATAAGTTATTTTGGGATTACTGTTTCCCACCTTACACTTTGTTGGATTAAAGCATAGCTGCCATTTTTCTGTCCATTCCTGAAGTCTATGAAGGTCTCTCTGAAGAAACTCAGCTTGACAATGATCATTAACTACCCTACTAATTTTAACATCATCTCCAAATTTAGACATCACGCCCTCTATCCCTTCATCAATGTTGTTTATGAAAATTAAAAACAACAGTGGTCCTAATACTGATCCTTGGGGAATCCCCCTTCTTACATCAACCCAATCGGAGGGTTAGCCATTTATCACAACCCTCTGCCTCCTGCCCTGAAGCCATCCTGCTATCCATCTAAGGATTTTCCCAGTGATTCCAACCTGTTCCAGTTTATAAAGCAACCGCTCATGTAGGAATGAGTCAAAAGCTTTGCTGAAATCTAAATAAACAATGTCGAAATTATTCCCTAAATCCAACTCATGAGTGACACTTTCCAAATAGCGAACCAGATTTGTTAAACATGATTTTCCCTTTACAGAACTAGAATTTCAATTCTATCCAAATGATCCTTAATTCCACACTTGATCATTGCCTCCATGATTTTCCCTACCACTGAAGTCGGACTGACAGGTCGATAATTTCCCACTTCACTCGTAGAGCCACCCTTATATATGGGAGATACATTGGCACTTTTCCAATCCGCCTGAATCTCCCCAGAATCTAGTGATGCTCGCATAATTAGCTCAATGGTTCAATGCACTCACTTGCCGCCTCCTTAAGATTATAGGGATATTCCATCAACTCCAGGAGCCGTACAAGCCTTCAGGCTCGAAAGTTTTTTCATTAAATAATCTTGCAAAATTTCAATATCATTAATTACATATTTTTCAACTTCGCTCCCACAATTTCCCATTGTCACAAAAGGTTTGTCATCTGTAAATATCGATGCAAATAACTGTTGAGTTCATCTGCAAAGGCAGCTGGTGTATTTAATACTATCCCCTTTCCCTTACGTAAAGGTCCGATCTGGTTTGTCCTGCTCTTCTTAGCATTTATATATGTGAAGAATTCCTTATCCCCCCCCCTCTTTGCTCTGTTTGCTAGTGCTTTCTCATAAACTGCCTTTGCCTGTCGAACCTTTTCTGCCACTCTATTACAGATCATCTTGTAGCTGTTATAGGCTTCAGTACTTTTTATTGCTCTGTAACTTTTCCATGCCACCTTTTTCTGCTCAAGTAATGTGGCAACTTCACTATTTATCCAACTTGGAACCATCCTCGTGGAGTATTTTTTTGATGGTAAATACGCATTTAAGGCGTCTGTGATTAATGTTTTAAGAGCAAACCACAGTTCAATTGTATTCATTCTCTGTGCGATATCTACCCAATTAATAGAGGCCATGTAGCACCTTAAGGCATCGTAATTTCCTTTTCTGAAATTAAAACCCATTCCTTTGCCTTTTACTGCTGCTACCTCTCTCATCATCATCCACCGTAGAACTCCGTGATCATTCCTGCTACTGGTTCCTCTACTGTCAGCCCTGTTATGTCATCTGATTCATGTGTGATAATGAGGTCTAGGATATTCTTTTCTCTAGTACTTTCCCTGACATGTTAATACAAATAACAGTTAAAAATTTTGTTCCCCATGTCGAGTTTCCTTCCCATTTACTCCAATCAACTGGCAAATTGAAATCACACATAATAAGACGCTTACTTGCCCATTCGATTTGCATGTAGAGGCTTTTGTCATAATCTTCACAATCACCTGGTCTGTAGGTTACTCCTACTCGCATACCTTTGTTTCCAACTATCTCACACCATACAGATTCTATACTAGCACGTGAAACGTCTGAATCCGGGAAAGCTATCGTTGCACTCAGGCTGCTTCTGATAAGAAGCATTACCCCACCACCCCTTCTATCTACCCTATCTTTCCTAAATACATTATACAAGCCGTACTGAAACTCATCATCCCCAATTTCTGGGTGGCACCACGTCTCCGTAAGCCCTATTATGTCCGCGTTACTTGTTTTAACCAGCAGTTCTAATTCGCTCATTTTATTGATGACGTTTCTAACATTACTATATAAACAATTAAGACTTACTGTTCTTGTATATTTAACAACCCTAACACAACCCTTGCAGTTTTTTAGGCTCTCTTCCCTGGCATTAGCTGCCCGCTCACTTGAAACGTTTCTGCCCCCAGAACATCTAGATAATATGTCCAGTTGGGGTAACAGATAAGAACTCTTGAGGTATGTGCAAGAGTTACTTTGACTAATATTATCAGAAAAACGCGTGTCAGAATTACTCACGTCCCCCTAACTAGCAGTTTCCCCCGAACCTTTAAGGTGTCCTCATTTACTCCCTGCAAACCTCCAATATCACTCATAACTATAACCCTAAACCATCTGAAGCAGGCCGTCAAAAAACTTCCACTGAAAGCTGTTGTGGGTCCTGACCGGTTTCCTCTCTTTCTAATCAAAATCTGCAGTACATATATTATAGACCTACTAGTCCATATTTTCAATAAAATCTTAGAAAATAGAGATATTCTAAAGATCTGGAACACGTACTTTGTTCGGCCAGTCCCTAAATGCAGGGATCCCAAGCGGCTTCAATATTTCAGGCATATTGCCATCGGCTGTGGGTTCCTAAAGATATTTGAAAAAGCAATCCAGCCCACCATTGCAGACCACTGTTTCAATCACAGGCCTCCGTACCTCCACACTGTGATTAAGGCGAGATCTACTAACAGCTACCTCCAAGACACCCTTACCAGAATCCAGAAAGTCCTCAACAACAGGACGCAGCTTGATGTTATTTTCTTTGACATAAAAGCTGCCTATGACAAAATAGACATAACATCTCTAATCACCATTCTCCAGCTGTACTTTAACTTCACTGGAAGGACTCCCAGTATCATTAAAGCAATCCTCAAGCATAGACATCTCATCATCTCACATCGCAGATTTCGGACAACTTGCAGTATTATTATTATTATTATTATTATTATTATTAATATCAATTTATTTTCCGAAGAAATGTCCCTTTACAGCTATGCAGCTAGAGGACATAAGTTACATACAGAGATAAAACATAAAAGACAGACAAATACATTGTATACAGAGCCAGATACAATATACGGCCTTAAACAGCCACTGGTGAAAATACAAAAACAGAAAGTTACAACAAATACAAAAACATAAAGTTACAACAAATAAAAGTGCATACGGATACATTGGAGCGTGGATAGTGCGGCATCACAGAGAGTCCACCTAGAACGTGACTAAGGAATACATGTCTGCAAGAATGGAAGCTCTGTATGTTCTGTCCTTGCAAAGTTTCTCAACGTCTATGGCTAATCTATTAAATATCTGGAAGGAGTTATGTGGAAACATGTTGTCCAGGGAGGACATGCTACGCAGCTTCGATCTGTATGGGGAGGTGTTGGACTGGCATCTTCTCCTGTCGGACGGTCTGGCGATGATATCCCAAATATCGGGTGACTTCAGTTTTCCGGATAGAAGCTGAGAGAGGGTAAGAAGGTTCCTAGAGATGATGAGATACCTCCAAGGAAGCGTATTAAGATTGGTGACCAGAACAGATTTTGAGATTGTAGGTGTTAGCCCAGCAACCCCATTTAGCCATTTCAAGATCCAGAATTTCAAGGAGAGGAACCTGGCTTGGCATGATGAGGGTGCTGAGGACCATATAGTCGAGGCATATAATGGAATTGGGAAAATGCAACGAAGAATGTATTTGATGATAAGGTCCGGGTTATGGAAGTTGGAGATCTCTTGTTTTACTGCCTATAAAGCCGAATATGCTTTCATTCAAGTGGCATTAAAGTGAGGCAAGAAGGTGAGGTCTTTGTCCCAGATGATACCCAAATCTTTATGTTGGGTGACTTTTTTAACTGGAGAGTTCGCTATAATGATGTTCACATCGTTGGTATTTTTCTTCTTGGTGATAGAGAGTTGTGCAGTTTTCTCTTTATTAATGGAGATTCCAATCGCATGAAGGTAATTTTCCAGTTCATGTAGCTGTCGGTTGGAGCTCATGGTAATAGACTGGAGAGACTGGGGGCATTTTGTGATGATGAAGAACTTAATATCATCTGCGTAGGTGGTAAAATTAGTACAGTTTGATAGGAAGGGTTCTAAAGATGCGGCAAAGAGGGCGGCAGAGAGAACGCCCCTTGTGGGAGCCCTCTGGAGCAGAGAATGTTATTACTAATAGGGGTGTCCCACAAGGGGGACTCCTATCACCAACCCTATTTGCCGCAGCGCTGGACCCCTTCCTGGCATCCCAAACTGACTTCCAATCATTCGCTGATGACCTGAAACTTTATATCACAACTTCTGACCAAACTCAGGTTCTTAGCACTACCTTGCGGGAAAGTAAAACTATACATAACCTCCAACAATATTTGGCTTCCATCGGACTACAGATTAATCAAGCAAAGAAAGCTCAAATGTCCTTCACCTGGAAGAAGTCACGCAATGACATTAATCTTACCATCACCCATTCAGAAAGTTAAAACACACAAGGATCTCGGATTAGTATGGGATGAAGGGCTGACATTCCAGGCTCACCTCCTGAACACGAAAACCAAAATGTACTCCGCTATGTGGGCGATCCGCC
Source organism: Mastigoproctus giganteus (assembly GCF_048544385.1). Lineage (NCBI taxonomy): Eukaryota > Metazoa > Arthropoda > Arachnida > Uropygi > Thelyphonidae > Mastigoproctus > Mastigoproctus giganteus. The sequence continues at coordinate 153,001,579 of NC_143577.1, forward strand.
AGGAACTAACGGGAATTCATGACGCCGACCTGGTAAAGAAATATGTTGTCCGATGTGTCTATCCCATTCCTCTCTATGCCGCAACCATTTGTTCCTCTGCTCCCACAACACACTTCAACAAGTTCCTCAGCCTGGAATACTGGCTCCTGAAATGGCTCAACTGGCGGACTGGCAACCAATACACCATTTCCAAGGCTCAGTTCTACATAAATCTGGAAGTCACCACATGGAAACAACAGATTGTGGCAGCAAACCTTCTCACACTTGCCAGACTAATCACAAGACGACTCGACGCCCCTGACATTACTGATCTAATAAAAACTCCCCGCATTGCCGGAAGGAATGAAATGGACCCAAGGCTCCCACTCACAATCAGTTTGAACAACCTGAAAGGATTGAGACGCATGTTCCCAGGAAACACGGTAGATTTGATGAACAATCTAGCCATCGACCTGGATAGATCGATGCTGCAAGCAGCATACATACAGACGTCAAAAGCTAAAGGACACATATGCAAACGTACTCTTATGAGACGCCACCAGAAGGAAAATGCCACCACAATGCATCCCGTTAAAGATAGGTGAAAGGGAAAATAAAGTGAAGCCATCACTGGTCCTCTCTCTTACAATCTACTACTCCAAAGACGCCTGGCTGTGAGCACTATTACAGTCAAGTTTGGAGAGATACCTCGTGCAACAACCAGTGAAGGACTGCCTCATTTCTCTATATTTTGTACATTTCTCTCATGCTTTTGTAATTTATAGCACTTTTGAGAAAATAATATCCTATGATTCTTTCAATTATGTAAAATAATAAACACTGTAAGTTCTGTACCTTTCGGGTTAAACATACATGTGCCCCATGTAACCGCCGGATACATATTCCTGTCTTAACCTTTGTATGTAAATATCACCCCCCTAGCTTCCTGCTGTCCAGGGGGTGGCTCTTCGGCAGAGCAATAAACAGATTTAATAAATAATAAATAAAACTGGCAAAAACTTTTGCACCACCTTTGTTTGCACCACCTCCACAAATTCCTACTACCTAAAAGTGTGGGACAAGCTGATAGAAATCCCCCCCCCCCCTAAAGCTTTGCAGAGTCTTAAAGTCTTGAGTTAATCCACAAGGCTTTTAACATATAATCCCTCCTATCGTGTCTGGGCAGAATTGCAGACACATAGACATTGTGGCCTAGCTCGCGGCATTTCCTCAGCATGGTCCTGTATTTTTCCAACAAATCGTCAGATCGTGTACGTTTAATGTCATTAGTCCCCACATGAATAATAATATTCTCTTTACCCCCCCGTAAAATCTGACAATCTGTTGGTGACATCATTAATAGTTGCTCCCGGCAGACATACCCTGGTTCTACTCCACCTATCCTTATTACAAAAAATATTCCCCGTTTCCTTGACAATGGAGTCTCCTAATAAAACAAAGTCCTTTTGAACTAGAGTAGTTTGCACTTGGTTTTTCTGTTTTGAGGCCCGAATCGGGAGTGCATCACTTGGTAGATTGCTGGAGTCTTGAGTCCCTGACGAGTCCACAGATGCATTATTCTCGAGGACACGCACCCGTTTTTTAAGTGACTCAAATTGTTCCATGAGTGCACCAAATTGTAATTTAAGATCGGTGCACTCCTTACATCGATCAAGAAGAAAAGAATCCCCAGGTGAGGTAGGATTAGTCACCAGGTCGACCTTGGAAAACATTCCACAGGTTCTGCAACGGATTAAATCATGACTCCCCGTAAATCGCCATCGGCTATTTCCGCGTGAGTCACGATACCCTGTGACGTGTTTAAGGGAGATCTCGTAACTACCATTATAAAATTAGCTAAATATCAATGAAAATTAACTTTAAAAAATTATATCTATAATATTATAAAAATCAAACTGTTACTGGAAAACCTATAACAAATAATCCAGCAATATCTAAATAAATCAAATATTTAAAAGCAATAATCGATAATAATCCAATCCACTTAACTGAGGAGCCCTGACGAAGCGTATCCGCTCACCTCGAATGCCCAAATATATGTGAGATTTAAGCATTACATTCTGTCATAGCATTTTATCCGTTTTTAGGAAAGTGAAAACTGCATAAATATCAGATCTGTCGTCTAATATTTGTTGCAAAGGAGGTGTGATTTGGGCTGAATAGTTTGATAAGAAGGTGGTTTGCCGTACTACATTATAGAGAGGGCAGTCGACAATGATGTTCTGGACTGTGATTTGAGCATGGCAGTTCGGACAAGAAGGTGGGTCTGAGGAAGAAAGAAGATAAAAATGAGTAAGGTGTGTATGTCCTATTCGTAATCTTGCAAGTGTGACTTCTTTCTTTCGATTCGAGCGGAAACTAGATGGCCAACACTGGAGTTCCGGTTTAATCCGAAGGAGTTTGTTGCTTTCTTGGTTTTGCCACATAGATTCTTCCAACAGGATAATAAGTCATGTCAAGGCCAGAATTGCACTGGGTCCATTAATATGAGCGCGAATTCACCCTCACCAGATCTCAATCCAGTTCAACACCTGTTTGTTGAGGTTGAAAGCATTCTTCGAACTAAAGATCTGCAACTGTCCAATTTACGAAAACTGTGGGAAGCAGTTGAATCAACATGGACCTGCATCCCTGTGTCACGCTTTCGACACTTGTTGGGTCCATGTCAATTCGAATCCAAGCTGTTCCCGGGAATAAAGGAAAACTCACTTTGCCACTTACTATATCTCGCTTGATATACGACTAAATGTCAGTCGCTACCGGCGTTGTCAATTTCTCTCTTCGAGATTTTCCTCGCCTGCCTTATGGAACTAGCTTTACAATCGGTATATTTTTTGGGCGGACATTCGGGCCCTTACTACCCCCCCCCTCCTCCTGGGACTGTTCCGTTTCCATCCTACCAACAGCACTCCACCGCAATAAATTTCTCATATTGTACCATATTTAACCACAAAAATTACCTGATACTTGTTTAGTGTTCTTGATTTCGCTGATTTTTCATACCATTTGGAAAAGCCTGGGTCCAAATTCGGCGAGACGGGAAAAAAGAATTTCCGTCTGTTTCACACTGTGAACGAATGAGTCGGTCTGAGGCGAAGGTTGCACACTGTTCTCTCCAGCATTGGGTGCTTTCCATTTGACAAAATAGGCAATTCAGTCACAGAATACATGTAATTTACAGATACAATACCCTACCGCAAAACTAAACTCTTATTTTCTTTCTTATTTCAGTAGCATAGTTGGTGTAAGGACCGTCGTCCCCACAACAGGTAGAAAAGCTGAATTCGAATCCCGACGCGAGGAATTTTTATGGACCGTTTTCACAACATGGCTGAATTAGTTAGTCTCAGGGGAGGGTAACATGGTTTTTTTATTCCGGAAACTCGGATTTTTCCTGCAGAAAAAACAACAAATCAACCGCAGAACACACGCAGATCGCAAACATATTATATACGGCGCAATATGGCCTAAGTTGCTGATGCGCCTAAAACCCTACAGCCTGTAGTCGTAAAATTAGCAGAAGGTATACTCTGTGAATGTTACGTATGCAGAGAGTATACTGTGCTTATTAATTGAATTCCAGAGGGTATAGCTATTCACCTAAAAAAATCCAGAGGATATAAGGCGTATACCCTCCACTACAGCCCTGCCTACAACAATAATACGCCCCCCTACCTCCGCATTTTGCTGTTCATTATGCCTTCTGTTTCTGAAATATTTTGATTTTTTAAAATTCAAAACTGACACTAGGAAACGCATGTTCCATCACTTAACATGCGCCTTCTATTTTTTCATTCAGTTTGCAATGGTTATTAGGTATAAGTAGAACAGTTTTTTTGAGTTTTTGTAGCTAACGCAGTCGATCGTTTGGTGGCTGTCGAATTTATCAGCTTTGGATTGCGTTTCCAGGTGGAATGATACGCTGGTGAATCTGTTCTGTGAGTTTCTGATATTGATTTCACACTGGCTAGGAAGGGCTTTTTCTTTAAGTTGTCGATATGGCGCTAATTTAATTCCTGTTCCTTAATTCTAAGAAGTTCGATTTCAGCTTTATCAACCGTCAATTTTCTGTGCTTCTGTATTTATGCACTCTGTCAGAAAAATACTTAAGCGGGATCCTGAGTAAGTGTGCTTTAACAGCAGTCTGAGTCCATTTGTTGTGAAAATGGTGGAAATCGTAAAAACTTTATGGATACTTAATAATCTATCTGGTTAGTGATCTTGAAAAGAAAAAAAATTTAAGCTCCCTGCTATTATATTTTGATCAGAGTCGGCTTTACTTTCTTGAAAAGTAAAATCCCTCGAGGTGTTTGTAATCCCTCATTAACAGAATTCCTCGTTCCCAATGTACTCCAGCGCACAATGTGAGAAAAGAGCTGCTTTTTTAATTAAAATATGCTCGCGACTAATTTAAATTTTGCATGAGATTTCAAGTTTACGTTCGCTGTAAGTGTTATCTTTCATCGCGTTTTCCTTTTAGGGATTTGATTATTTTGTTGATCTGATCTGAATGTCTGTTATTCGGTTAAAAGCGTGTTTTCACTTTTCTTCATGTCACGTTTACTTTGTTTCGGTCTGACACTTTTTTTCTATAGTTCTGTGCAAAATCCTTTAGTGGTTTATGCTGTGGAAAATAGCCTTCCAAACATTCTTGGTGAATGAAACTACATCTGTTTTCAGCTGAAGAATGATGCTAACTTGTGAAATGACTAATATTAGAATACCTTGGGCTGAAAACTCTCACGTGCTAAAATGTAGAGAAACAAAGTGGGAACAGCTGTTCTCTGTGCCACCGTATATTACCAGTTACTGTGCTGGAAATTCATTTCACGAACATTATTGGTGCTTTAAAAGTATTTGACGTTTGCTGCCATATGCAGATCTGACATTCATGTTATTTAAATGCCGAATGCACTCAGTGCGAAGAAAATCATTTTTCTCGCATTAATACCAACAGGAAGATTTTTGTATGTTTGACTTGGTTTGAAATGTTAATTAAACATTGAAGTATTCTGATTGATGTAAGTACATTTGGCAAGTTGTACATGATAATATTTTAAATCATAACTTTGTGTAAATTGGCAGGTTATAGAGGATCTTTCGATTAAAGGCATTGGGTTTCATCTCGTTTATTTTTAGATTTTTTTGTCATCGGAACCTTTGTGGTATTTTTGTTGAAATTTTTACATTTGTTGTTAAAATTGGATCAAGCATTATTTTTTAATTCAAATAAATTCGCCTTTTATAAAAAAAGCCGTTGATCACGCCAAATCTTGGTATTTAAAAATCCTAAACGGCAACACTTAGTGCAATTTTAACAGCAAATTCAAAAATATGACAAAGGTCCAAATAACTTAGTGACAAAGAAACCCCTCTCCTCCTTACTGGTGCCTTTTAATTGAAACACCCTGTAAAATAATGCAAAACAGTTGCAGCATGAAATCAAATTGATTTCTGCATTGCAGTAAAGGAATGTAACTGTCACCTGCCTACCCGTAAAAAAGATTTTCATTGGAAAAGAAACATTAATAAACAAAGCAAGAAAATTATGCCATTTTTTTTTCTGTATTTAAACTTACGTATGTCAACTCCAATCAAGTTGCCATTTTTATTGGCTTCCTTTGCTCGTAGTGTCAGTATCATTTTAACGTGGTGAGTTTGAGATAGACATTGTCTAACCTAAATAAGTACTCTGGTTGCACTTTTATTTAGTCTTCCTTTAACTCTTATACTAAAGCCGTACGATTGTCTCGGGACCTGGCTAATTTTGTTTAAAGTAATTCGTGTACACCCCGAGTCTAAAAAAAATTGCATCCATTAGACAGATTTTTAACAAAATGGCATTCACTTCTCTGTTTATGAATAAAACACCCGAAGATAATACTGTACTTTAATTATTATAAAGTTCGGACCAGTATTTAAGGAATTTTTCTAGTCTGATTGCGAAATAGCTCTCCAGAAGTGGTGAGATTGAACAGCGCAAGATGGCATTCATACTTATGTGAATAGCCACAAATAGCGCAGTAGTTATGATCACCATCCTCGCTACACAGGCTGGAAAAAGTACGGATTCAAATTCTGTTAATGACGCTTTTTTTTTACTCTGTGGCTGAGTAAGTCGACGACACAGACCCTCAACAGCAAATCGCAGATTGAGATCTTCCTAGACATTAAATCGACATATGATAAAATATACCTTCCAGCTCTGTTTATCATACTTAAGTACTATTTCGGTCTGGCAGATCATCAGCCATTTTCAATCCACTTCAAGATGAAGGCCTCTCCAGCAACTTTCCAGTTCCTTCTCTTTTGTGCAATGGAATGGACATCCATTTACTACCCACAATCTCGTGAATTTCATCTGTCCATATCTGTTGTATTCCAGATTTTCTTCTAGCTCCTCTTGGGTACCATTCTGTTATTCTCTTAGTCCATGTTTTCGGGCTATGTGTCCTGCCCAAGACCATTTTAGTTATTTAGTTTTGATAAGAATGTTCTTTACTTGAGTTTGCTGCCTAATCCATGTGTTTCTCTTCTTATCTAACAGTCTGATTCCCAATATAATTCGTTCCATTCTTCGCTGTGTAGTTCTCAGCTTCTCTTCCATTCTTTTAGCGAGTGCCCAAGTTTGATTTCCATAAGTCATACTGGGAGTATAGATTGGTTCATTATTTTACATTTCAGACAAATTGGGATATTTCCCCTCAGCATGTAACTATATTTCTTGAATTCTATCCATCCAAAATTTATTCTTCTCGTTACTTCCAGCCATTTATCATTATTACAGCTAATGACTTGTCCCAGATAAGTATATGACTCCACCTTTTCAATTACTGCTCCTTCAATCATTATTTTCCTTTCTGTGGCATACTTGTTCATCATTACTTTTGTTTTAGCCATATTCATCTTTAGTCCAAAATCCTTACTAACTGCATAACTGATTAAGATTTTCCTCTAATTCTTTGGGATCGTGGCTTATGACCACAATATCATCTGTAAATGGTTTAGGTACTCTCCTTTCTGCGACCAGTCTAATCTTGTAAAAGTTAAGGGCAGCAGTAAACAACTTCGGAGATAGTCTCCTTGTCGAACTCCTTTCTCGATTTTAAATTTGTTACTGTCTTTTTATAGTCTAATAAAGGAGGTAGCACTCATATTTACTTCAAAATCATAATATGTGGGGTTTCTATGCCTTGTCTTTCCAGTGCCCGAAACATTGTCTTATGCTGTATGGAGTCGAATGCCTTCATAATCCACAAATGCCACGCATAATGGTGTTTTATATTCATTTGCTTTCTCCATTAGCTGTGGTATTACATGAAGGTGATCCATAGTTGAGAATCCTGTCCTCAAGCCAGCTTGCTCTTTCGGTTGATTCTCACGAACAGATTAGAAAGAATCAAGTATTTTTTCTAATCTGTTAGTAAATGACCCTTGTGAACAACTTGTAGATGTGGGATAACAAGCTAATTGGTCTATAATTTCCGATTTCTGATTTATCTCCTTTTTTATGCAGCAAAACTATGATTGCATTATTCCACTCCTTCGGCGTCGCACCTTTTCTAATGCATTTTGTGAAGAGTCTTGCCAGTTTGTTATGTCTCTTCCTCCCAATTTTAACTCTTCAATAACTTCACCTTCCAGAGTACAATTGATTCACTGGTAACACCCCCACTAGCCTCCACGTGGCGAGGTATGGACAACGTCGGGTCCCATTAGGGGCCTGGAGACCAATAAGACGGATAAACAATGGGCACAACATATAACACTACTCATGACCCACACTTCTAAATCTCTGGCTTTGAGAGGGTATTGAGAGGGTTCGCGTAGATGGAAGAAATCCCAGTAGCCGCTAGACCCTCAATATACCTCATAACTTTACCTTCCCCTGGGGCTTTCTGATTCTTCATTTTCTTCAATGCATGTTCTACCTCATCAGGAAGGATATCGGGTATGTCATATGTGTTACTAATTTACAATCCATCTTCTCTACTACTGGCATCATTCGCTCCTATAATTTTCTATAGTAATATTCTGCTATTTGAATTATGCCTTCTGTGCTTTTTATAAGTACACCATCGCTATTCTTCAGTTTCAGTATCACTTCTGTATTACTGCTTATGGCTGCTGATTTAAGTCCTTTGTTTTCTTAATGCTTGCTCAACTTATGTTAAATCTTCTTATATCCTCTCTGAGACTCTTTCTAATGGCTTTGCATAACTCAGTATACTCAATTTTCTCCTTGTCAGTGTTTATCTTGCTCTTTATTTGTCGTCTTCGGTTCATCATGACAAGTGTTTCTTGACTAATTTTTTTCTTCTTTGGGTTTATTTTTACCTATAGGTTTCTTGGGCTTTATCACTTTCAAAAAGTTGTAATATTCCTCGTCTGCAGAAGCTCAAACTTGTTCTTAAGTTCCAGTACATACTGCTTTTTCGCCTCTTCTGTTATCTCAAAGACCTTCGTATTATTTACTCGAATCAGTTTTTTTCCTTTCTTTTCTTACATCTATATCGAGTGTGCATCTTACCATTCTGTGATCACGTCCAACACGTACCTTGTTCAGAACGGTAACATCATTCACGATATCTTTCGTTAGTGAGGATAAAGTCGATTTCATTAGTTGTTAATCCATTTGGGCTCTTCCATGTCCACTTTTTATTCGCCCTTTTCTTGAAAAACGTGTTCGTTACTGACATTCCTCGAGATTCTGCAAATTCCACAAGTCTTTCATTTCTTTCACCAATTCCAAAATTTCCTATAGTTCCCCTTTCTGCGCTGTTTTGTCTCTTTCCAACTGAAGTTCCCCATAATGACAGTGTAGTTGGTTTTCTGCTCAAATAGAAGACTCAATTTCGGTGTACATTTCTTCAACCTGTTCATCATGGCTCGATGCTGGTGCATAAATCATTAACCTTAAGAATACTACTCAGGATTTAGAAATCCTGAGTAGTATTCTTGACGCCCCTGGTGATGTACTTTTGAATTCTAAAATGTTGCTTTTTATATCTTTATGAACCAGAAAGCCAACTCCACATTCGCTCCTTTCGCTGTTTCCATTGGTGTACAGCAGATTTCCACTTGATAAACTTATAAATGATTCATTTCTTCTTGTTTCAGCCAAACCGATGACATTCCAATTCACATTTTCACATTCCTTTTCCAGCTCTAATATCCTGATATGCTGTCTTCACTGGTGAGCGATCTTACGTTGTAACAAGCCAAGTTCAGTTTTTGTGCATGGCAGCCTGCTAGTACCCAGAGATTCTTAGCTCCCTCTGCTTCCACTCTGATCCTCTCGCTGCCGTAAGAGGGGAATGAAAGTCGCTATGGACTAAGGCCGTTTGTTTTGTCCTGATATCATGTACTGGAGGGTTTGGTCTTTTCCTCTTCACGCTGACCAGGCGTCTTGCTCTACTCTACAGGTTCGTTGCCATCTAAGTGACGTAACAGCGATTACCATCGAGAAGGTATGCATGAGTGGATTTTAGTGAGGCAGGCCAACCGGACTTCTCCTAAATCTTCTGAAATAGAAAGTATTGGATCCGTCAGTGTTTTAGACTGAGTGTCTGATAACATACAATGCCTGTTCCCCTGGCAGATACCTTTGCTATAAATCGTGAAATTAATTCTACTTCCAAGACATCTGGGAAGTAGAATTTTACATTTCGACGTCACAAGAGGCATCCCGGCAAGGGAGCGTGCTTTTAACTATCCTCTTAGCAGCTTTTTTGGAACCTTTCCTAGTATGTAACTCACTTTGTTTTCTATGCCGAAGATCTGAAGTTCTACGTGAGTTCCAATCATCCTCATGAGATTCTTGATGTTAACCAAAATGCCTGTATACAGATAATGAAACTGGAAAACAATCTAGCCATAATTGAACTGCATCTGAACCCTTCCAAATCTACTCAACTAACCCCCCCCCAAATCTTCGTTAGCGATGAAAGGGTGCAAAGGGTAACTTTCCACACAGACCTAGGCCTCACCTGAGATGTTGGACGCACTTTCCAGTTCACTTTGTCAGGATAAGACAGAAGACGTAGGCGGAACTTTGGGCAGTGCGTCAGGAGCTCGTTGGTGTGCATCAGCCAGGGCGCTGCTTTGTCTGTACATCCTGAGGTGCATTATCCCTATTCTTCTGTACGCATCTGAAACTTGGTCATCTGCTCCTGCCTCCCACCTAAAAAAAAAAAAAAGTACCTCAGTCTGGAATATTGGTTGCTCAGATGGATGAACAGGGTGGTGGGCCACCCTTTTACTATCTCCAGATCCATCCTCCAAGTTAATCTATGCACCACATGGAGACTTCTCATCACGAAAAGAAATGCACTCACGCTAGCACGGCTTATCACAGGTCGAATTGATGCTGCATTTATATCTCCATTAATCTCTGGCCCAAAGAAAAAGAGGAGAGCACTCCGACTCCTGCCTACCTCTGCGGCTTATGCTTACAAACATTGATTCCCTTAGAGACATGTTCCCAGCCAATTGCCTTCAGATCTACTATAAATTAGGCATCCACCCTGATAAGTTCTGTGAGGTCAAGCTCTACAGAAAGGAAATACTTAAGAACTGTTACCAGCTATTGAATCTGACGTTCACCTGCATCTAGACTTTCTTGCCTGCTGATTTTTCTTGCTGTTTGTTACAAACTTTTTGTTTTTATTTCGAGCTCTTGTAAGTTCATCTCTGGAACTGTCAGGTCGAGTATGCATGTACTCTTGTACATGTAGTTCCTCGCACCTTAGTATGTAAATTTAACACCCTCCTGGCACATTGCCGTCCCGCGGTGATCCACAGTTTCCTGGGATAATAAACTGATAATAATAATAATAATGAGAAATCGAAGTAGAGAAGTCCCATCTGAAAGATCCAATGATGCACGTAGTTGCCTCACAGATAACAGTGTGAACTTCGCTGAAAATGATACATTTCAGGTCTCTGGAGGAAGTTTAGTATGACGAGGGCATCGAAATCGATTTAATCGAGTTCCCAAAATGGAAGCGATGCATACTTTACTCATTATACTATTATTGTACCAATATCATGAAACCAATCTCGTATGCTTCCAATCGTAGCATACGAGATTGGTTTCATGTTGTAAAATGTAAAATCTTACAAGTAAATTGTATATAAAGATAACAGATCGTCGTTCCCAAACTGAGAATTTAATAAGAAAGGATACGTCAAGAATAGTTTTATTGTAAAATAAAATATAACAAATCAAATAAATTGAACAAAGTGGGTCGTAAAAAATATGGGGGAGATTAAATTAAGGAGAGGGCTAATCGAAGGCAAGGGAGAGTCGTGAGAATTACTGCACGAAATTTCTACCAACAGATGGATAAACACTCAGCTATAAGTACCGTAAGCAAATCTGGTCTAAAATGGTAGCAGAGCCATCAGTAAATAGGCGACAAAAAGAGTCACTGGAGAGAACAATGATAGGTGAGCCGAATTAGTCGGAACATCCCTCTGATCGGAGACAAACAGGAAGTGAGTACACGATTAATACCGTGTCCAAAACAATAGGGCTAACGTCTGGTAGTCTGCAATAGCTGGTCTCGAAGAAATTTATGGAAGGTGCGAATCTAGTAACACGTGTCTGTAGAAATGTCGGCCTATTTCAAAAGAGAACAGACGGCCTGGGAAAGGAGAAGTGATTTTAAAATGGGAGGTTGAATCTAGCGGGGATGGACATAGCATGGGAAACTCACACTAGCGAATAGTCGATGTAAATTTAAATATTGAAGTAAGAGTGGTTAAATTTCTGAGCGAAGGTGGGCCAACACAAAAGGGCGGTACACAAATTCGGAAAACAAAAGAGCGCGTGCAGCCGCCAAGAGGAGACACTGAGTTGAGTTTTGTTGGTGTTTTGTGAAAATGAGTTAGAAGACACAGAATTGAGTTTTTGACAATGTTAGTGGGAAAATGAGTTAATAGTTGTGTAGGGTTAGATAAGTCCTGTCCTGTCAGCCAGCTGGGAAAGATCTGACAAAGTTAAGATGGAGTAGTGAAGGATTAGATCAGTTTAAGTGCAGTCAGTAAGTTAAGAAAAGTTAGAGGAGTTTTGTGATAGAAGAGAACAGTCGAGTAGTTTGTCATCGGAAGGCAAGGGTAGTGGCCCGTATGCAAACGAGTGAAGTGTATCGAGAAATAAACCTAGTCCGTAATCGGAAGGTAGAGAAAGTGGTCGTGTGCAAACGAGTGAAGTGTATGGACAAATAAGCCTAGTCTGTAATAGGAAGGTAGTGAAAGTGGCCAGAGTGAAAATAAGTGGTGTAAGAAGAGGAATAACCCTAGTCCATCATCTGTAGGCAGTGGTAAAGGCAAAGGCGCAGATAAGTGAGCTGAGAAGGTAAAGTTGTAATCCTGAGCCCGCTAAAATAGCTGAACAGAAGGCTAAGTAGCAGTATCGAAGACGAGCCCATAAATTTCTAAGAGACACAGTGATGCCCTATCCAGACGTAGACTACAGTCCAATGAGAAACTAGAAGTCCTGAGATGAATGCCCTTGGCAAACAATGATGCCATTTCCAGACAAGGAGCTGAAGGCCCTAAAACGGAGAAGTCCGATTCGAAAAATTAAGCAAGTGACTAGTTATATAGTATTCTCATTTACCCCTAAAGGACTGTAGGAACCCTAATAGCAGATTAGTAGAAGTTTAGAAAGATGTTAAGGGAAGGATGTACAAAAGGTTAAATATATATATACATAGATATAGTGATAAATCAGATGATAGTTTTGGGTTTTGATTATTGTATAATTAGACTTATGTAGAAAGGCAAAGGAGAGAAATTGGATATTTGTTATTAGTTGTCTAACATATATGCAGGATATATTTTGGAAGGGAAGGATAGAGAAATACAGAGAAAGAAATAGCCTTCTGAATGTACCTAACCCTTGGGACAAGCATTAGTCCAGAAATTGATGTCAAATGTACTATCTGTCTTGATTAGAGAAAGTTGTGAAATTATATTCCCCAAGACAAAATGGGGCACTAATTAAATCAGGAGTTAAGAGTGAAATTCCTAAATCAATTTATAAGGTAAGAATTTGATTTACGTAGGAGAAAGGGTGTTACCTAATCCTCTTAAGTATTTATTGTTCATGTGTGAAAGAAGAAGAAACTATAGCAGTTTGTGTAAGGATATTGATTATGTTGTGTAGAAAGAAATAACCCTTCTGGTGTAAAACCAATGTGCTTAATTGCATATATATCTGATGCTACATAGGCAAATTTGAATAGTATTAGTATATGCCTGAGTTTTAATCACTTTATCATGTTGTGTATATGTAAATAAATTATGTTATAAATTAACGTGTGTTTTTGTCATTCATGAACCCTCAACCTTTCCGAAGGGAATTACACGTAATTGAGAAATTCCCTTGAATCTGGAATTCTCCTGTGAATCCATAGTCAGATGTGTAAGTGGGGGTATAAAAAAAAAAGGTCTATATATAACTAAAAGGGAACAAAACAAAATAAAGAATATTTAATATTATCATTAAATAAAAACAAACAACAAAATAAAAAGAAGTAAAGACTTCAAATTCCCCCCACAATGTAGAGGCCAGTGGAATTACTTTGAACGGGACAAGAACAACTAACCTACAAATATTTCTGCAGAAAATCGAAATATGACTAACTTTTAAGAAAATAAGTAGCTGCTTATACTCTAGTCTGTCAAGGGTATGAGTAGCCGGTGATACGCTTGACGGACCAGACCAGAAGAGTTTACACAGTCATTTTAACTATTTTAGTGCAGGCAACGCAGAAGCCCAGCAGCTAACAATGGACAGTGCATTTTTCATGGCAGTGTACAGGCGTGATCTCGAAATGTGTGTACTTAGGTCCACGCACGTTATTCCAGGACCGCAGCCAGCTCTTATTTTTCTGCGTTTCATCCTGAGATTAAGGTAGAGTATATTGTTTTAATCTCCGAGTGGTTCCTTTTCTTTCTTTGTGGAAGAAACCCAAGTCACAAGGACTCATGTCCACAGAACAGGGTTCCTCCGTGGCCACTTAGTCTGCAAGATATATCGCCCTCTACCATTCGTTTGGAGGAGTGGGACTTTGAATCCCGTCGACGAATGGATGCATTTCTAAAGCCCTGTTCCATCGAAGCAGCAGTTAGTCGATTCTAGGCGTTGGGAGCAGGGCTCCCGAAGAAGTATTCCGTGTTTTTCAGCCCGCACAACATGCAAACAAGCTCGTTAACACGCACACATCTCCCCGCAAACGCCCATAACTACAGATATGAGCGTACCGATGTTGTTAAAATAATAATAATACATTCGAAGAATAGGTGATGATCAAAGATTTCCTATACCATCGCTGCAGTAGTGCCTGCGTAGCAACCTCACGAAATTTTGCATTACCGTGCAATATTTCTAAATGACTTTACTCACCTAAGCTACACAAGGATAGAGCACTACCTCATCCTCGCATGCTTTTAGAACCAAGGAAACATTTCCTTACGTTTCACCCCAGTTCGACTTTAATCTTTATTCAAAAACTCCTATCTCTATTCCTAAACATAGTTCAGTGCACACGCATTTACGCTTCTCCCTAAAAAAAATATAATTTTCATTTGCATACACTTACCTGCTGCCCACTGCTGTTCTGTCTATTTCATACGTAGCCCACATTACTTGATTCCTGCTAACAAGCGGTTTTTGCAAAGACAGTTCTTAAATGCAGTGGGCAATCACCTTGTAAACAACAGCGGAAAAGCTATGGATGTATTCATTGTATGCTTCGGCCAAGTTTTATAATTGCTTCTCTGCTCTGAGGTAACAGAAGATGAATGCCTTACCCTCCCTTCCCCGAAACCTGCTTATCCCTTCTCTTTGCCAATACGAAGGTAAATTGGTCATTAAAACTCCCGATGTTTCTTAACAGAAGCAGCATTATTTGCTAATCGTTCCGGGGCCTAATGGAAATGGGGTTGATCCAGCTCTGTAATGAGTGCAGGAACAGCTACTCCATCAGGCCCAGACCATTGACCTACAGAGCTTAATTTTTTCCTGACGCTTTGGAGATATTTGTGAAACGTGCGTGCGAGGTCGCGCGACAACCTTGACCAGGTCTGTGCCAATGAAAGCGTCTTGTTTTTCTCTGCGAAGAAAGCGAGAGTCGATAATGACCCTGAGGCACTAATCGAGCAGGAGCTTCTCTGGCAGCAGGCTCCGATCTTCGTAACCGGTCAGGATATCAAGCGTGGCGAGGCTCCACGTGTATCACGTGACTACTGGGGCCATATAAAAATGCTCACGACCTCCTCCGAGGTCATGACGGAACAAGTTCTGAGTCAGTCCCACGTAAGGAAGCGCTCAGCCAGGTGTTAGCGCAGGTTCCGGTCGGTTCCTATGCTGCTTGAGGTCCCTAAAGGAGAACAAGGCCACTGTTCGTGAAAGTTGCGTTCCCTTGAACGCTGCGTCCGTCTCGGACATCGTCACTTTCTCTAGGTAAGGATAAAAATAGCAGGGATGAAACGGATAGGTTGAAGTTTGGTGTAAGAGAAGTTTAGACTTTGTTAGCATTACGATCACGACTGGCTGTAGTGTAGTTAGAATTTCTCCTCGAGAAGAAGCGAGAGTGAAAGTTTATTGTAAGAGGAAGACTGTTACGATTTTCAATGTCAACTTATAGCTCTTTGACTACCTAGTCAGCGGTTTCCATTCAAATATTTTCGGAGAAATAACAGCTATCGTTGAAGTCACTCATTTCACCTTAAGTTGCTGAAGGGGAAATGTTTAAATTTTGGCTTTGGCCTTACAGATATTTGTCTTGGCTTTAACAGGTGGTTCAGAAAGTCATTTTGTTCATCAAATGTTTTTATTCTTTTTGGCATTTCCCGTTTAAGCTTTCAGCGACATTCATCCCTCTAAAAATAGTCGCTGGAAAAAATAAAAGAAAGTAAAATAACCTTTAATTCGTATGATTTTTGTCACGCGTTCTGTTAAACACCTGCTCTCGTCCATACATCTTTTTTATGTAAACTCCTGGCTCGTAGCCAGGGGTGTTTTTTATATAGCAATGTTTCTTGTGTGTACAGTAAAACAGCTCTAAAAGTTCTTTTGCTTTAGTATTTGCAAAACTTGAGTGGATTATTATTATGTCTATTTTGATTTTTAATATTAAGTCACAAATTCGTTATAAAAAATATTAAATTTTGTCTTACTATATGTATTATCATATTCAGATTTTAGCTCGTAGGGAAATATATTCTAAGAACCCTATTTATGTCGCAAATTCCAATGAAATACTTTAAGCGTTTATGCCGATTTATTTATGTCTTAAGAAGTTATTTAAATTTAATAATAATGAAAAAGTTATTTACTGTAGACTGCCTTTATTTTATTGCTTTTAAAGCGAGCAACAGGCTGTATAGAAATTCGAGATCAATTGAGCAATGACCGGACCACTCGCATGCTTTCAATATGCGGTCTTTAATTTTGTGCTTGAATCGAGCTTTTTTGGCTAATGCGAATGATGAAGTTCAAGGGCATTACATTGTGCGCCATTATTTAAATAATACGCTTGTGCGCGCTGATGATTTATTTATTTATATATATATATATAGTCCCTAAAATTTCGAAGCAAAACGCTTCAAAATTTTTGGGACTGAGGGACGGCCCTGCGTATATTTTATAATTATTTTAGATTAACGCTTTAGTATGTAAAAACAGATTGAAATATATTTTTTTGTTCAATTTTTACTCATTTTCTGCCTTTTCTACAATGCTAATTGCATGAAATAAAAATTGTGCGCGTGGCCACGTAATCCAACGGTACTTCCATTACTTTTTTGTTTTTGTAAAATTACTGTAATATGTAGAGCGATTTTTAAAATATTGGCTTCGTTCTGAAGTAGATTATCACTTATTATTATGAATTTAATAGCTAAAATGTTCAGCGGTATTATAAATAAAATTAAGTATAGAGCAATTATTAGTTCAGTTCATAATTTTTAAAGAAGCGTAAAATACTCTAAAGGTTAATTCATTTACGATATTTGAATTACTAATCTTGTTACTCATCTTGTCAAAAACAAGGTTGTATAAAAAGGGGTTTATATATATATGTAGGTTAGACAGTGGAGGAAGAACTTGCATAAAAGGTGGATATCCCTCATTGATTAACGAATATCCACCTTACAACGTAATCAAGAATAAGGACTTGATTTAGAAAGTGAAAAAAGACAAATCAGTAGAGTAGGCAAGTCCGTCTGACATAATGAAAGAAATTCACAGTACTCTCCAAAGAAGAGGCATTTGAGTGTTTCTTATTTGCTAAAAAAGTTTCTCACATTTGATTAAATTCCAGTTGACATAAATCACCAAGTGGACAACAAAGTATCTAATGCGTTTAGCGAATGAATGTTAATAGCAGTTGCAGGAAATGTTCTTCTCTCCTCCCAACAACAGATTTATGGAAATAAATCCCAGTTAATCCGTTAGACTGAGGAAATGCACAAGAAATGGTGTACAAAAGTGGAGGAACTGAGTAGAAAATTAGACAATCCGAGAAACTACACCTTTTCCTTTCCGTGGAAATAGGCACAACTAATCTCTTCATCAAGCAGCACATACCCACGTACGGAATCTTTCTCCCACAAACCCTCAAGATCTGGCAGAATATTCTTCACTGGAGAACACAACGCACGCTTCGTAGGATAATCGCGGTTAAGATCAGCTAATAATACATATTCAGAGATGCTACTCGCTTTGTTTCTGGAATGTTTTCCGAAGATTAGTGGAAAGGATTCCTGGTAACAGCCTTTATTTCTGACATCTTTATTGCTATGGCTAAAAGGATACTCGAAGCTGTCAGCGAATTCCACTTACGCATGTTCTCTGTCGCTGGCAACTTATGTTAAGCGAACCACGAAGAGCAACACAACCGGAACTGATCCAGTATACTGGTCTGGGTGAGTCCGCGCGTTAGCTACAACTGATAACAAAAATAAATAAAATTACAGAAATGAAAAAAAGTGCAGAAAAAATTGTGTAACAAGCCCCACGGTATCATCGTGTGACAGGAGAAAAAAAAGTCTTAAAAACATTTGAAGGCGTGTCAAGAATAGTTCTGCCGAAGTGTGAAGGGCAATTTTTGGCTCTCATGGAAGGACCCGAGCAAAGAAAAAAGAGATGCTATAAGTGGATAGGTTTCTGGGAAGAGTGGAGAACTCTTTGGTAATAAAGGCACATAAAAAGAAGATTGTTAAGGCTCCTGCTCAAAACTACTGTCCGTCATTACCGAATAAAGAGAGTGAAGCTTAAAATAACTCGCATATTTAGGAAGGAAGTATATCAGTATTGAGGGTTACCTCTTTACGGCCTGCTGCTTGATTCAGCGGAACGTGGAGAAGCAAGCGTTGAAAATTGCAACAGGTCTTAAAGAGGTAAGCCTCCATATTGATTTCCTTCCTTTCTAAAGATCTGAGATGTTTTAAGCTTGAGATGCCTTACGCTGCATCGATCTTGCAATATTTAACAGGGAGGATCCGTGCACAGGCAAGTTATTTAATGATTGCCAAATCATCTGCAACTCCCGGAGATGATTCATGTCTGACTACACGTTGTCGATTTTTTTTTTTTTTTTTTTTTCTGTGACCACCCGAGTGCAGGTCCGATTACTCGCCCACTCTTTTCGGCTAAAACTTAAAATAAAGTACTTTAGTTTGTTTTTTTAATCGATAAATAAAATACAAGACCACGCTAATTAGTTGTATCACTTATTTTTAATCCAGGAGCTACTATTGAACTTTTTTACTTAAAACCGAAACGAAAATACACGTTGATTTCATGTTCATTAAAGCGTATTTTGAAATATTTAATGATTTTGTATTTATTTGATTTTAGATTTTTATTTTCTTCTAACTTTCGCTATGCCTTTAATGAATTCGCCCATGTTGATCTGCATTGGATTCAACTTATCTGGATCTTCAGGAGTTTGTTAAAGGACGAAGGGATGTTAAAAGCGGTTTTATTCCAGCCCAGACATACTACAAATAGGGTCTTCAGCTACAGTGATTTGCATCATTCAAACATGTCGCTTTATTTTAACAATGGACCATTTATTTTGTGGTGTCCTGCAGATTCGATCCGCGACATATGGAACTTTGTACCTGCCTCTAATCACGTCCGGTTTCTGTTTACCAAACGTTGTTATTCTTTCTTATTTTTATACGGGAGCCCATTACTTTTGTAGACGATTTGAAAATTATTAATTTTCAAGTTTGTTTGCTACTTAATATAATCATATATTGATTTTTAATGTCAAAACTGCAAATCCTAGAGAGAATTTACGCAGAATTTTAAAGCTGACTTCCTATATGCTTTCCTTTTTCGTTCCATAAAATTGGAAGCTGCAATTACATGGATGTTTTCTTCTCCATGATTAGTTAAACGGCTTCTCGAAACTGGATACAAACACCGTTTAGAGTAGCACGAAAGCTGGATATTATTATTTTATTACCTTTTGTTTGTTCCTTTGTGAAACAATCTGAGATAAGTCTTTGGTTTAAACCAGTAAATTTAAATCATTCACGAAACTTATTCATTAGTTTAATACTCTTCTTTTAAAAGCTAGTAAAAGTGAGCATTAATATTTTAAGTAATTACATTTTCTTCTATTTTTCTTTGCTTTCTTTCTCCTATTTACTCCTCTCTTTCTTACATCCTTTTCTTTATTTTGTCTAACACCATTAATTATCATTTCCCCCTTTTTATTATCAGTATTGTACATGCTATAATTAAATGGTTTTAGATGCCAAAAATGAAGCTGTCACTCCCAAGGATTTAACACGCTGTACACTTGCACAAGTACTTAACCATCTTGATAGAAAGAGTACTTGAAGAGCAATCGGAAATAATGTTATATTGTCCCTTTTAATCGTTGTAATCTATTTATTCTGCTTATATAACTTCCTCCGCCCTTGCCTTAACTCGCTAGTGGCCATCGCCGCATCATTCGTTCTCAAATGGCTTCGCTGTTTTATCACAAAGTAATTACAGCGCACACTCGCATCTATAAATACAGTTAAGAATAAAGGCCACCTTTAGCACAAATTACATTCATTGCTTTGAAAGACTTTATCTTTAGATTTCATCTCTCGTGTACCGTCAGCGATAAGCTACTTTTATAATTAACTGTCTTGAGTTTTCCTTCTGCTCAACCATCTTTTAGTGAGGCGCTTGGTGGGTAGTCTGGTTTTTTATCGTGCAACTGGAACTTGGAGTAATATTTTTACGCTGAGAGAGAGATTTTGTTTATGCAAATGTCACAACGCTGTTATCAAGTACGTGACATTAACTCCTAATTATAGATCCAGGACACCAAACTGTCGGCATGTCTGATGTGGACAGTGACACGTCCTCTCTGCTTGCCGGATTCTAGGCACAGTGACCTTCACCTGACACCGTGTTAAAAGATAATGGGCTCCTTTCGTGAGAAAATGAAAAAAAAAAAGGACCGAAGGAGTTGATTCCGCGGAGGTTAAAACTCTTTCGCATTTGCCTACTGCTCTGGCTGTCATTATCTTTCCGGGCTGTTCTCACAATGGAAAATTATGATTATGGCGCACACCCCTGAAGACATACTCCCCCCCCTCCCTTTCCCTCCGTTACAACCCGATTATTTTGCTATTCAGCGTAGGTTAGAAAGCAGATTCATTAATCCGACGGAAGGAAGCAAGGCGAGTCATGATAATACTGAAGGTTGAGAGGAGGCAAATTAGCCATGCGAGCTCCATCTGGTACTTTAAGACAATTATCGTTTATTGATCTAAAAAAGCAAACAGTTATGTTCGGAACGTGACAAGCAAATATGATTTTTTTACATAAATTGTTTCTGCAAATATTTAGCTGAAAACGTGGATATACCCAGCGTAATGGACAGGAAGCATTGGGCCCAGGTGAATTTTAGCAAAGAATTAAAAGACAAAAAAAGGTCTGGTGGAAAGTTCATAGTCAAAGTTGTATAATTAAAGAACATATATAATCAGCTTCTGAAAACTTGTTGTTCGAGTATGCATACCCTCGTGTAACCTGTCCTAATCTCAGGAGTGTATTTAACGTGAGCAATTAATGAAAGTTCAAGAGCAGAAGGAGAGGATTCATGAGACACGGAGTTCCTCCATATTGTCATCTTTTTGCCCACTTAGAAATTAGAATATACAATCAATTAAAATGAAATCGTTTTCATGTTTATTTTACAGAGGACGATTTAAATTTCTGGGGTGCTAGGATTACTGTGTTCTGTGAGGTATTTTATAATTTCTCTGTTAGAGTGGAAAAATTCAGAAAAAGAATTTAGTTTAGAAAAATGCATTGCAATTTTGAATTGTGGTTTCTTATCCTTTGTCTTTTAAACTTAAGAAATCGGCATTCCTAAAGAGATGTAGCATGCCCGCATATGCACACTCTTTTTTTCACCTCTCTCTCTGTTTTGATGTACGCGTGCAAGTGAAAATTCACAGAAATCAGAAAATTCGATATTAAATGTCTGTGTCATAAATGATCACCCAAATCATGAATGGCATACCCCAAGTTCTTGTAACGTAATTCTTTCACTCCAACAACAAAGCTATTTCTTGCACATATATAAAACTGGTAATGCATCACACCCACATCTTTTCTGGAATGCGGGACGTGACGTTTGCAATGCATTTCGTATCAGATTTCTCAACTTCTAAAAGTCTTTTTCCCCATGGACTCTGTTTGACATGACCTTCTACAAGAAAATAAAGTATTGCGATTTTGAGATTAACTAGGACAAACATTCAGACTTCCGCTAATAATTCCGTCTTTTAAGCAGCTGGTCATCGAGAAACCAGAGGGCTTTTAGTTGGTTTCTCAGTTCTAACGTCGTAGTAACTCCATTTGAAGATAAATGGAGTACAGGAGATATCTAGGGTGTGCATTTACAGATGAACGAAAGTCCTTCATGAGACAGTGTTAAGTTCCAATGTACCCGTACGCATAAATTGATATGTGGTTACTGTTTTACACAGGCTTGTGTTTATGGCATAGGTGTATACATTTAAGCGTATTAGCAAGTTTAAAATGTCAGGTTTATTAACCGGTCTTTCAATTTTATTTTGATCTTTTATTCCTCCACTCCAGGCAAAAGTTTGGAGACCGTTGGTCTAAATGCTGTTGCCCTTAACATTTCAAATATTCTCATGGAATATTCACTTACACTAATCAAAGGAACTGCTTAATGTGCCCATCGTTGATAACTTTTCCTCCTCCTTGATTCGTACTGTATGACTGCTTTGACGTATTCCATGCCCTAAAAAACAGTTCAGCTGTTCAGACATTCAGCATTATGAGTGGGAAAGAGAGTTGAGAAACTGTTTAACAAATAGGCAGAGATTTACATATAGGCAACGACTATGGCGCCAAGTAAGTTCTGTACCTTCCATGAAGTGTGGTCTTATAATTGATACGCTACATAGCAATACTTGTATAGAGATGTTCGCACTGCTGATTTGGACAGTTGCAAGAGCATTTTGTAAATATCATTAGTGGGATCTTTTGCGAGGTTTTCATTTTGATAATATATCTTTTAATCGATGTTATTTTTGATATTGTATTCTTAGATTATGGATTTGCATTGATAAGATTATGTGCATTTTGTAAGTTTACGTTATCGTTTAACATTGATAAACAAAATGCGGTATTAACACCAGTTAATATTGATTATGCAACTAAATCAGAGACCCTGCAAAGCTAGCTGAGTTTTCACTAAGGGAAAAATGTATAAGCGGATATATTTTAAATTGTACTGATTGAAAATATACTAGATATAAAGTTGAGAATTCAGAACATTTATACTTTTAAAGACGTTTTATTACCTGTGATATTTAGGCAACGATTCTGGGTCCCAAAATAATTTACTAAGGGTCCTGTGCATCCCCACAATGCGGGGGCACGCGGAGCCATCGGCTATGCTAGAAATGGCGAGGGGGGTACGCCGATTCACATGGCAAAATACTGATATGGTTACAAAGTAGAATTCCTATGCACAGCTAGCTACAGTAGTGCATAATAATAATAATTCTAAGTTTGCCACTAGAAAACTGTCATACTGCCAGGTTCGTCACAGCGGGGTCTGATAGCCGAGTTAGTATAGTAGTTAAAGATCACGCGGGCCGTTTGGAAATCTCACGTTGGGGGGGGGGGGCTAGAAATTATAATTTTGTCGCTGTACTATACAGGGGAATGACAAGTGGAGTTAACCCTACTCTCATGAGTGTGACTAGCTAAGGTAACGGCTAGTCACACACATGAGAGCTTCCATGCCAGAAGTGCTGAATCTTCTTCTGTAGCATTAATCGCTGCTAAATCCGTACAGATTGGTTGCAAGGCTTTGGGCAGTCGATAGCATTTGAGCTTGTAGGAAGCTGTCTGCCAAATATAGACTCGTATTTCAATAGCACATGGAAGCGTTGGATGTTTCAGATATGTACATGGATAATGTGAGGAAACTAGCCTACAGGACAGCTTGGGTATTGCTAGTGGGATTGATGTTTCAGTGCAATCCATTGAAAATCTAGTATTCAAGAGCATAAAGGAGTTTTAAGCAAGGCGCAGAGGACCACATGATTTTCCTATTATCGTATGTTTTACTTTATTGCTAGCGCCTGAATTTTGGAAGTGGTGTCCACATCGGAATATAGATTTTTCAGTTCTGGTGAAAGCATACAGTAACAAATTTTTTCTACCCCTGTATAAAGGGGGGAGGGAACTTAGAATGTTTTAGTGGGAAACAGTGGGCAGTTCTAATTTAATGCCTATGAGGATTTCAATTTTCCCGAATAAATCATAGACTTTAATTTTAAAGTGATATTGAATGCTTTAGATCAAATAAATTAACAGTTTTGATAGCTGGTAGATCAAGTTGCCAGTGTGCTCCTTCAGCACGTCACTGGAATAACGCCGGAGTACTCTTGCTTGGCTAGGGCTGTTGTTAAGAGTAGGTCAAGGTGCACTAATAGCAAATGGACTCGCATCAACCAACGATGCAAGGTACATAAAACTATTCAAACAAGACAAAGCATGTTCTGCTTAAATACTTTCGGGAATCGTAATGATAGCACCCATCTAATTGGATACCTTCACTCTTGGCTAGCAAGTATTTTTAAACAAGCAGCAGCGAAAAGCAGGTTTATACAGATCTGCTTAAAAATCGATGAATCAGAATTTAAATAAAAGGGGAAAAACGTTTGTTATATTTTGATAAGTCGAATTTACTTAATTCGTATAGTATGCTCTGCTTTAATGCTAGCGCCTGAATTTTTGAAGTGGTGTCCATATCTGCATATAGATTTTTTTCAGTTCTGGTGAAAGCATACAGTAACAAATTAAGGTAAAATATGCATTTTTCACCGAATGTAGAAGCTTATTGCTTCTGTTGTTCTTAATGTTATCATTTTACGACCATATCATTTTATGGCCATCCATCCAGCAACTTAGGCTTCATTGCACCACTATATCATATCTATATAAGATAAAAGAAATTCCTTCAAATTTGAATCCAGTTCTGCATATTCTGCGGGATGAAATATCCCATTTTCTTCAAAATTGGTTAACTACAGTCCGATCGAAGGAGGTATTTAAGAATTCCTTCAGTCTCCTATGGGATTCGAACCGAGACCTTTCCAAACGAATGACACCCCTTTCACACAGTCAGCTCCACCCTATCAGAAGTGTATAGCAAACAACGGACCCTTTCGGGGACGGTCCACAGTGAGTGACGCCATTGTTTGTTGTTATACCTGAGATGGAGTGGCGTGGTGTAGAAACCACTATCGTGGAGGACCTTACGCGCACAATCAAAAAACAGACTGCGTAGAAATTATAAATAGAAATCATCCCTAAATACTGCTGATCCTATTCCAGAGTTTTTGTGATGTCAAAAAGAAATTCATTATAATTTGCTCATGAACAGCATACTTTATGGAAGCTTAAATAACGCTTTTTGTTATTTCTCAATTGATTCATGAAGTACAATAACTAGCGAACCTAGATAAACAACTACTGAACCTCATTTGCATGTATCTCAAAAAGGAAAAACTATTAGAATACAGAATTTTAATATAGTGAATGGATCTGATAAAATCTACATTCTTCACCACACGTAGAAGTTTATTGCTCAAGATCATCATCCACTAGACATATTTATGACTCAATAACTCTTTATGGAAGATACGAGTAGCATATGTGAGGGCGACATTCCGTGCGCAGAGTGTTTCAAATATTATGGGGATGACCACGTCTACTGGAGATTGACTTTTATGGTCATACTATAGTTGATATGCTTACTATCGTTTGAGCGTTGCCTGTTTTACGGTAGAAGAGAAAATTCCTACATGTTTTTTCGATGGAGATCTTCAAGAGCATAGCAACTGAGTCAATAAAACTCACAAAGATTTACTTTCTGCTGTATGCTAATTGATACTTCACGACCCTCCTTTTTTTCTAAATTCCTCTGTAATTTTACCTTTCTAGCAAAGCAGTCGAAACCTGTGAATCAGCTAGTCAACATCCACTCATAATTCAACTCTTAAACCCACAGAATCAACTTTTCTTCTTCATTTATCTCTTCTCTTTCTTTTCTTTGGAAAACAACTTGACTTTGTGCGTATTTCCCAAAAATTTTATTTATTTATTTTTTTTTAAATAAGGTAACAAAATAAGGAATATTCCCCGAAAACTTTATTTGGTTAAGACTTACAAAAGTTTAGATCCGATAGTCTTCATGAAACTCTTGCAGATTTGTCTACTTTTATTCTGGTAAATATTTACCTGTATTTTATTCCAAGGTACCACTTGATAAGCTCAGGAAGCTCGTTCATAGTTGTAACATTCCTAAATTAGTCGCCTTTTAAATTAGCGTTTGCGAATTCCTGCAATGCAGTTGTCTTTGTGGACATCGAGTTTTTAATCTCAATTTTCCGTTGACTCCCAAGAAAGAAAACTCGTAGAGAATACAGAATGCGATTATAATAAAAGCACAAACAGCAATATAGCCTCAGGAATAATCTTTTTTACAGCTATAAACACTTTTATGACACTTTGAAAGCAGAAGTTAATTAATTTTGTCCTCCATCATACTGCCTTCGTGACTGAAGACACCTGCAGAAGAGCGCATTTCCTTTACAGTGTGTTTTTAACAAGAGGCCTTGAAAATTTATATCAAGCAGATGTTGATTAATTTTATACCTTTCAACGCCAAAATAGTCGATGATCACACAGTCGGAATTTATTTCCCACTCAACATTTGCTTAACTGGATAAGCTAAGAAACAACGAAAGCTGTTTATAAATTTATTGGCCCAATTTTTAACTTGATGTGGTACAAATCAAATGACATTGGCTTCAAAAAAATCTTGATTTAACTTATAATCTGTGAACAGAGTTTAATTTTATTAGGTACAGAAACGAGTACATAGCGATGTTGGATGTGTGAAATTCAGTGCAAGAACGGCAAGAGGAAAGATTTAAGGGACTCTGAAAATAGCGTGATAGTGGCGCAAGGCGCAGCATCCTCGTATATGTATCTCGGAAAGTGTAACGGAACTGAGGTTTACATGCACGACTGTAACTCGGGTGACTGAGATTGTTCAATAATCCAATTAACATCCAACGAACAATGATTCTGTGGTCAGAAACAGCTTGGATGCTAGGGGGAAGATGGAGGCTGACAAGGCTTGTGCATTCTGCAGTCACTGAAACAACAGCCCGGTACAGCACTGGTAAGCACTACTTGTACTCATGGAGAGGAGTATCGCAGCCAACGACCAAACTGGTTCTACTCCTGTCAACAAAAAAAAAAAAAAAAAAAAAAAAAAAAAAAAAATGGTTAAATTGTGTTCAGGAACACCAATACTGGACAGTGCGAGATTGGGAAACATCCATTTTATTATCATTCTGCTGGGACGAATCCCTGTTTCTGCTGTTTCACTGTGTTGTCATGTTGGGAAAACCAGAATATGGCGAAAAGAGTATGGACCCATCCTATTAGGTATCAACGGTGCAGATTAGTGGTGACGGTGTAATGGTGTGGTAGTGTTTCGTGTTGTACACTGGGCTCCCTTAATACCATTGTGGCTATATTTGGATGTCACAAATCATCAGGAAATTGTTTTCAACGAAGCGCATCTGTTGCTCAAGTGTATATATCAGCGAATGGGCTCTTCCACCAGCATAATGTACCATGGTAAAGAACTGGTTCCAAGAATATAAGAATGAATTCAGATTTGGGGACTGCGGTGGCTACAGTCTCCAGCACACGGGATGGACCAGCACGTTTTCAACACCTTGTTAAGTCGATGCCCCTGCTGTTTTGAGAGGGCTAATGAGGATCTACTCGCTATTTGATAGGTGTACCCAATAAAGTGGCCACTCGATGTATATAGAATGTTACGGGTGACACTTCTTATGAGGTTCATTTTAAAATTAGGAAATATTCGGTGAATCATTATGCTTTGATCATGATGTAGCAATAAAAAAATTCCACATTAATTTGATCATCATAAGAGGGGGGAGCTATGGTGCCTATATCGCCCATGGTCTGCACAAACACGACAGTAGTTCAGCGTTACGGATGGCGGTGCTTTCTCATTCACCACACAGTTCCGACCTTGCTCCTTCTGACTTTCGTCTATTCAAACCTTTGAAAAACCTCTGACAGATTCGACTACGATGAAGTTAAACGGTGCGCTGAAACCTAACTGAATGGGAATATCCTTGAATCTTACGACAGGGGCAAATTAGGTAACAGATGACTGCACCCGTGACACGGCGGGGTTGAAGGAAGGATATGTACCTTCATTTATGTGCCGGTTCTTTGTTTTAAATGTTCTTTTCAGTGATCAATAAATATGATCATAGAACAGAGAAAAAGCAACAGAAAAAATATCAGTCATCTTACTTTTAAAACAGACTTCATACAACGAAGGCAGCCGCTTTAATTAATAGTGGTGTGCAAGCATCGAACGATACCATGGATTTCTTTTCTTTTTTAGAATCGTTATCCATAGCGTGCGGTTTTTAAATTGAATACTCCTTTTTGTTGTACAATATAACGAAAATGAAGCAGGAAAAAATGGCTTAATTATTTATTGCCACGCTACTCCGACTCTGCGTCTACTAGTTCGAAAAAGGTATTCCACCAATGTAATTAGTCTGAACCCATCCCAATGCTTCGTCGGTTACTCATAAAAACGCCCTTATCCTTAGGGCCAAAGGAGTCAAGAAGCAGGATGATTCTAGAGAAGAAAGTTATGAAGACTCTGAGAACCAGGTTTCCATTCCCCTTGAGCAGTCTGGTGGGTTCGAGCTTCCCAAACCATACAACAGCATGACGCTTGGTTAGTCGTTAGGATGTTTCAGTAAATATATACTAGATTGCTGATGCGCTCATACCTTTCCAAGGTGAACTACGGATGGTAATCTAGTATATTTAAATTACTTTGTATTTTTTTTTTAAATCTAATAATGACATCTCAGATGTCTTGAATTCCCCTTTCATTAGTTACTGGGATAATACGCTCAACTGAATTTTTTACAGATCTTTGAGTAATTAAACTATTCCCAAACATATGAATATGCAAAGTTAAACCAGACTGCTTCAGTAACATCGCAAATTTTGCATTTCTATCATGTTATTCAGAGCTGAATACGTGTTGTCTACAAAAGAGAAATCCAGCTTTTTAAATATTTCGATAGAGACTTTGAACGAAACATGAAAACTGTTTATAGATAATAACTCGTTTGCTAAATCTCGCATCTGACTTTTGTGCGAACAATGCTGACTGTGTGGTGTCCAAACTTTCAAATTTTTCTGACGGCCAGAAAACAAATAATGCAATATAACGTAATACGCTGCGATTTATAGGGAAAATATCATTATATTAGACTATATCATATTATTGGGTAAATAATGAATATCCAAATGGTGGAACTAACAAACACGGTAAGAAAAGGCCGTTAGGAAACATACATTTCTTTGTCTCATCCGCCATTTTGTTTCAGGATGGCTGGAGGAAAAATTTGGTAGATTTGATAGACTGAAGCTTGCTGTTCAGCATCTAGCATATATTATTTAACAAGTTTTTTATCTATTTTATGGTGTAAACTTAAATTAGATTCCAACTGCAGGAGAGAGAGAGAGAGAGAGAGAGAGAGAGAGAGAAGGAAGTACAGGATGCAGTTAAAATTGAGGACAGGGAAAATTTCGTACGTGCGTCTACCCTTGTAAATTTTACAAGACTAATATACTCCAAGACCACTCTTGTAAATTTGAGATGCATTATACTGCATTTGTCTTGCATTATACTGCATGTGGACACTGTTACGGACATGGCAAGGTTGGGCCCGACACTGCTCTAGAATATGCATGACCCATTATTAACTGTTCTGCTGGTTTGTCAATTCCCCTTGCCCCTTGGGGCCGTAGTGGAGTACTAAGGGATATTTTTAACGTGTGCAATTTAATGGAAAGGAGTTTTTCTGATTTAAAATACCTTGGAGTAGCTCGTGGCCAAAATATGTCCATTTGCCTCTTCTTAAGGATACATGCCCCTCCTAAATAAAAGTTGTCCCTCATAAATAAAAGTTATGGTTAGAAGCTGATAGTATTAGTATCAAAATGGCGTAATGAAGCGAACTTATTTGCATTTACTTAATAATAATAATACTACTCGCAATAAAAGTTCTTTCTTTTGCGTATTGTTAAGGATACAAATTATTCAACCTACAAACATCCAAATATATATTTTAAAAATACAGAATTAAAAAAATGTAAAACACTTCGAACGCTTTCCAAACTTAGGAGAAAGCAAGTTCGGACTGTAATTATCTCTGGGAAGTGCTACGAACTAGAATGGGCCGCTGATGAGCACAATGATCTAGATGTTGATTAGAGTTCTGATCAATCTTGTTTATCCGTCTCGTGTTAAAGGAGGAAACATAGGTACTGTAAAACACTCCTTACTGAGCAGCAGTGTTCCGTCGTAGGGACATAAATAACCCTGAGGAATGAAGGAAACGTTTCTTATCTGATGAAAGGGATATATCTCACTTTCACTCTTTATGAAACCGAACAGAATATGTGGAATATAAATTAGCTCCATCCCCACCCCTTCTTTTCTTCCATCCATAACTCGACGGTGGGGCCATTATTTAAGCGTACGTGAAGCAAGTTTTGACATGTTTTCAACGAGCAGATGAACGCTTATCATTACTTCCGTGGTTTCTAACTTGTAACCGACCAGCAGCATTCTTTCTCATATAAGCGCAAGGTCATCATACTCGTCACGCTTCAAAAGACAGAGTTCCCCCCACACCCTTCGCCCTCCGTGCTCCTAAAGCATACGTGATCTATGGCACAACGCTTGTTAACATTCTGGTAGCTTCCCGTGTTGCCAATCCGTACCCTTTCGATGTAGCGCGAGCAATCGAGGAGAAACAAAAGAG
Source organism: Mastigoproctus giganteus (assembly GCF_048544385.1). Lineage (NCBI taxonomy): Eukaryota > Metazoa > Arthropoda > Arachnida > Uropygi > Thelyphonidae > Mastigoproctus > Mastigoproctus giganteus. Next base: position 153,032,077 of record NC_143577.1, read on the forward strand.
CTCTCTAAAGCCTCATATTCGGAACTGCTCTCGTAAAGGATAAACAAGCAGTTAGAAGACAAGCAATCATCGACGTCTGAACTCACTTGAAGGATATGTTTTCATTATCTATGCACTTAAGCGTCTGCTGATCTCGTTTACTGCTGGCCAATGATTTTCTATCGTTTGGTTTGAAGGGGCACACGATCGTCAACTTGCTATTTGCTAATGCAAAGAGATTTCAAATTGAGATATAAGACGTACTTCAAGCGAAGACTGGTAATAGAGATTAATATTCCCGATTGTTATCAACGTCTTGATTCATCTCTACAGAGAAGATTCGTGGTTAAGCTCAAGAAAGGCACACTACTGCCACCGCTTGGTACTTAAGCAACATATTTCAGTGATTCTTCGTGCTTTTGAACCCAAGCTCGATCCATCGTCACACATTCGAGCATTAGCAGGTATATATATATATATATAATTAAGAGATATACCGAGTTCGGTCAAGAGTTAGGACAATCTCAATCTCCGAGCAATTTATTAATTTAAAAATATTTTAATTTTAAACAAAATTCACCATATTAAATACCTACATTTATTTAAGCTTTCTGTTCATATTTTTAGTTTTGTTTAGCGGAAAGCATCTGAATTTATTCTTCATATAACATGGTGGGAAAATCCAGGCAACACAGTATGGCATTGAGAAATAGAAATCTGTGGATATCAGAGATACTGGTCAATTCAGGTCAGTATCACTGATACCCACAGACTAATAGATGCGATGATATAGTAAGCCATTTCTTTCATTATTTTAAAATGATAAAAGGAAATAGAAAATTTACCATTTCGTGGTGATCTCAAACACCAAGGTGCTGGAACATATTAACTGATACTATGTGTAGCTTGAAGGTTGAACAGAAAGAAAATATTTGCTAAAGTTGGACTTGAAATTCTCTAGATTGTAATTGTCAGGAAATATATGTGAAGGGTGGTTGCCAAGAATAGCAGTAAAAGGGTTAAATCAAAAATGCCCCATAAAAGTCCTTGCATCATTAACGGGATTCGAACCCCAGTCTTTTTTCCACCCAGTGTGGAGGTGGACTGTGAGTATCACTACTATGCTATCCACGAGGACGCAAGGAACTGCTTTAAAATAACAGAAATTAACTAAGCTTTCTTCTTCCCCACCGGAGGAGTACCTGGAGGTCAGAATTTAAGGAACTGATGATGGAAGTTGGAGCAGTTTGAGCGTAGCAGAGTTTCTTGAATTGGAAAGCGGACTGTAGTGTGCTATCATCGATTTTTTTAAACAAGAACTATGATAGGATATGGTGGAACACTCAGGGGCAGTTGGGCCTTTTTTAAAATAACAGATTTAAATAGCTCATACTCGACATAAGGATACATTATTTAGCCTAAATTTCGCCTTAAGATGTAAGGTTAGTTAGGATTTTGAATATCAGTTGCAGTATCACGGAGACTGAAATATGAGGGAAATAAAGTGGACAGCAACTTTGCCTCAAATAATCGATCCCTCTCAAATGAACTGCTCAAGCTTTAAGAGTACCAGACTATGTTTACGTTTTGAACTAATTAATTTTTTTAATATTATTAAATAAATGTTTAAAGCAATCTGAACAGTAGTTCGCTTGCACTTAAACTAATGAGTGTGTTTTCTTTACAGTCGAGATGGAGGACTGGGCTACTCTCACCGTCCTTTTGGTAAGTCTAAAATTATTATTACCATTATTTTATCTAAATTAATTATTTAAATTATATTGTAATGAGACTGCAAAGAAATCTTGTTTATTTCACAAGAGGAAACGTCTTAAACATAAAATAATTGTGGTTAAAATTAAAATTTCTTGCATCGGCGCAAGCATCGTTTGAACTTTTTCGTGCTTCTCTTTTAAAAATGGGCCATTAACAAATTATGTAACACGGATAAGGGGGATCGGAATCAGATAAAATACTAACCGTGTATTATGAGTTGGTGGCTCCTCCGTGATGGTATAGTGGGATCGTCACTTGTCACTCGTTTTGAGAGGTCTGGATTCGAAGGAATTCTTAAATCGGGCTGTAGTTAGCCGGATTCAGACAGGAGGAGAGTTTTTCATTCAGAGCAACGTTCAAATCAGCCGTGAACACACCTTGTATAAACATAATACACGTTAAAAGGTCAAAGGAATTAGCCTACTGTGTAACCTGGAGCATTATGACCAAAGTAGTTGATGCGCCCAAAACCCCCAAATACAACTGACAGCAACAAGTGGGGGATCTGACGAATGTTTTACTTAAAGGGTTTTTCATAAAATATAAATAATTTGTGAAGTAGAGTACTCTAATTTTAAAGCGGCTTGAAATCGAATATATCATTTATTTTCTTAATAAATAAGAAGATCGAAGCTGTCTTTGTGGGATATTCATAAAGTTTAAAAAAAAATCGCAATTTGCGGACATTATATATATGGCGCAATAGGGCCTAAGTTGCTGCTGCGTCTAAAACTCTACAACAACAACCGATAAAACCCAGTGGATGAAGTTGCATAACGAAAAAATTAATTAAATGAATTAATAAAATTATAATAATCAATAAATAAAACAACACTTTAAGTCACCATGTTTAAATTGAATTCTATAGCGTCACCATACGAGCTCTTCTAATGGCAGTACACACTTACTATCGACAGTCTTCGTAACAAAATAGTGCAAAGAAGTGGAAGACCCCTTTTCTAAAATTCCTTCACGAATTCATGTGGAAATTTTTCGTTGATCGATGTATCTTCCATTAATTGGATGTATGCTATGGTAAGAACAAACGAAAGCCTGGTCCATTCAAGTACGTCACCGCGAGTCCGATTATAGCGAGAGACAAGATCGTATCCATTACGGAGGCCAGGCTGTCTAGATGTAATGTGTTCTTAATAGGCAAAATGTACAGTCGGGACTATAAGTTCACCAACCATCTACTCCTTATTGCCACTTTCTAGAGATGGGTGGCTCAAGAGAACAGTTCACCTTGGCGAAAATGATGAGGAGCATTAAGACAGAGTCTTGATGCTTGTGACCAAGTTTACGACTTGGGGATTCTCTTCTTCAGCAGTGCTAAATTTTGATGCCAATGTCTTTAAAATCATCAGCAAAGCATTCAAAACACTGGGATTTATCAAACGGGATACCTAAAAGTTCCTTGATTAGACCGGGGTTCGAGCCCGTCACCACCAAATACAGAGGATGTGGAAAGGTCGGGAATGACCACCGCATATCCCCGAGCAATATGGCCTTAGTTGCTAATGCTCCAAATAACAAACAAACAAAAACAAACTTAAAAGTTCAAAAACTACAGATATGATGTTATTCTTTATAAAATTATTGTTTTGCCAATCGTTGAATTCAGCTCACCCATCTGGAATCCTCACACAAAGACATTAATTAACAAAATTGAAGCAGTCCCAAAAAAAATTATTTCTTCGTTACCTTACGTCCAGTAATCCTCTATTCTATCACTCAGTGTATTATGAATCGCTATGTAATTACTTTCATCTGAGGCCTCTGTGCACTAGAAGAGTTACTGCTGACATCACCCTTCTAGCGAAAGTAATCACTGGAGCTTATGAAGCATCTGATATTCTTAGTAAAATCAATTTCAATGCTCCTTGTAGAAAAGTAAGGAATCTTACGCTGTTTCGCATTGACTCTGCCATCACGGACTTTATGAAGTTCAGTCCACTGAACAAGAATCAGCAAATGACTCTCTCATTGACTTTTTTGACAAATCCCAATCACTAATGAACTCCATCTACAACTTTGCCTCATCTATTGAACTGCCAAGTTACTAGCGCTCATATAATTATTGTATTTTATTACTATTATTTGTCTTGTTATTTTTTCTTTTCTCTAATTAATTTATTTTTTATTTGTTTTACAGGTAACTTAGGTTACCTATAAAACAACAGGTAACCAATAACACTGTTATTGGTTACCTGTTGTGTATCTTGTTATTAATAAAAATGAAAAAAATATGAAAGATGCACTCATTATCAAGTTCCTCGAATCATTCAAGAAGATATGCGGGATGGTGATACTGTAGTCCAAAAGTTATCAGTAGTTTGATGTATATGGGACTGTTTCTATTGTGTTTGAAAGCGGTAGATGCAGCAAAACTCCGGAATATCTTTTGTCGTGTACAGTCTTGACTGAAAAACAATGTTTGAGTTTCTCTTCTTGGATGTGCCTTACACCCATGAGGGATATTCAAGCGTTGCACCAAATAGACAATCAGCAAAGCGCCCTCTCTTCACTTAACCCATTTATATCTTTCTACCTTCCCACCTTGCAACTGGACACCTGATCCTATCGTTACTTTTTTCATTCGAGTTTTCTGAATAATGTCTGAGACAGGAGAAGCAATGGCTTTTTAAAAACAAGGTGTACACACTTTATTTGCATAATCCTAGAAAGACAGATTCAACTCCCAGTATTCTACATGACAGTATGGTGATTTTTGCCACTGGTTTGGAGAGGTCTGGATTTGAATCCTGCCGGAGACTGGTGAAGGCCCCTTCATTGGGGTGGCCAATGTCAGAGCGAGGTATAATAGTTTCTCCGTTAGTTATTCTCGGTTTTTTAGCTCGCACAACATGCAGAACTGCCAGTGAACATACACTTGACCAGACAGAACACACGCAGCGCATTATTTTGGCTTTAGGTGTTAATGCGATGTATAAATCATAGGCGTCAATACCCTTGATCGGCTATAAGCGTAGCTGCATCATATCATGCCTCATCGATTCTCTTTTACATACCATGACGCAAATTCTGATAGGGGCTTTGACGTTCTGGCCAGCATTTCGTAGAATTTCAAGCTCCTTTCTAGGTAGACGAGAGATGTAGATAACACACGACAGTCCTTATTAACACTCAAGAACTTTAAAGTTAAGTCATTACAAAAAAAGGAATAATTTTTGCCCGTAAAATTTCTGAACCGATACATAGATGACTTTTCTTCGAGCCCATAATTGCCTTTCTGTTGACCTTCCGTCTGAGAATTCTGTGACCATGACAATGGAGATGGCTATAAAATGCGCATTAAAAATTCCTCTCATCAAATTACTCAAAACGCATTGTGCTCGCGAGTTTATAAATCATATCTGGTAAAATCATTATAATCGGGGGTCCGTTGACGACAAAAGGTACAATTTTAATCGTGGATATAAATCACGAGAGGATCTATAAAAGTTGGCTTTGCATCATATAACCGATCATATTACATACAAATTTATTAGAGTTTATGGTAATAAGAAAGAAATAAGATTTGCCTAGAACTGGTTTGTGGCAAGAAAAGCCCAACTGTACAACTAATGTATGCAGCAATACGGAAATCTCAGTTTTGTTTGTATTTTACCTGTCCCAGAATTCCGCATGTTTTCACCCATCTTCATAAATTATGTATTTCGATAGGTAAGTGCTTTTAGGGATGGCTTTTTGTTTCTTTGACCATCTTCTCTAAGATGGTCAAAGAAAAAGAGAAATTACAGCAACATGAGTAGAAAGAAATCAGAATATTGTCAACAAGCTTCTGCCAATCATTCTTAAGAGGGTTGTGAGGAATCGAGTCTGATCTAGCGATCTAAATATTCCGATTCAGCGATGTTGACAGCTGAATGCCTGAAGGGGTTCCTTCTTTCCCCTTATGTCTGTCATCTAAACGATCCGATGACCTTCCCTGCTAATTAGCCAGATCGGACATGTCCTGTGGAATTATTAGCAAGGTGTTGAAATACCGTAGCTCAACCGTTACTCTGGCGGAGTTAATTGGATTCCGTTATATGCACACCTACGCATTTGTTGAACTGCTGACATGCAGTGATTAGGTGGTAAGGAAAGGGTGTGCACGTCGGCGATGATGCCACCTTTGCATCGTAAGCGAAAAAGGCATTCAGCATTTTGTAGCCGACTCTGTTCCAGGAATTTCGAGAAGCCAGACGTGGTGGATAAATGGTTCGGGTGGAGTTTACAAGCACGAGGGTACTGCCTGCGTGTGGTTTTTCTCTGCCTACCACTATTTCTTAGATGGAGTGCGCGCATTGTGGCGACATGTACAAGAGATCACAAAATGTATTCTTTTTCCTTATTTTTTTAAACGCAGTATTTGGATTTCGAAGGCACGTACACGAGAAGGTGGGGAAGCTTGAAATATTCGCGTATAATAGTTGTTCTCAGTAATGATGATGACAGTTATTTAATTCTTTGTAATAACATGCTCGGAGAGGATCTTGGTCTTTTTCTTCGTAAGGAACGGGGGCTAAAGGGATTTAAAACTCTAAAATGTACACACAAAGAGCGTGGGGAGTGGAGTTGCCAATTTGTGGTAGAGTCTCATCTATGTCTTTCAGGTCTTACCAAAGATACTTCATACGTAAACCTTAAACTATATAATTTTATCAAGAAAGTTTATAAAACAGTAATTTACTAACAGGAGCACAAATAGTTGCTGGTGCCGCCTCTCTGGAAATTGCGTTCCTGGTTTTGTTTTATTTTATGCATTTAATCTTTGCTGGCTCCTAATATTTACTTATGCATTATTATTTTTAAGCTGGACGGTGGATTCAATGTCCTTGCAATGGACCCGCCCACAGAAAACTAACAAATTCGCAATGTCAGCCACAAAACTGTATTTTCATCACTCCTGACAGCGAAGAGAAACGAGTAAACTTATTGGTTACCATAACTGTTTTAAGCAGAAACGAGCCTGCCACGGAGCATCCTTTCAAGTGACGTGTCTTGGCCACTAAGGGGATGTTGACCTCTTGTACGTGTGTGCTTCGAATAACAAGGTCTGCCGTCTTGCTCGCTGCATGAAACACTGCCTGGTCTTTCCACTTGCCATGTCGCCGAAGTCGAACAAACACTCCCTACCCTTGGTTTGGTAAGCAACGTGCGCACGTATTCATTATTCGTATTGTTTATCAGTGGCGATTATAAGTCACAACCTTCTATTAAATCCACTCCCACTGTGTACAGTTTCCGGGAAAATATGGAATAAATAATTTCGATATAATTATTTCATATTTCAATCATTCTGTGCCCTCAAGGTTACGCGCTTAAACTGTCAACGCGAAAATTACTGTTCACTGGCATCTGCTTCAAAAAAGTTGACAGTTTGTTCAATCTTGACGTGGAGTTGGGCCGCCAGGATTGGAATGGAACTGAGCAGCCAATTTAGTTCTCATTAAGCAAGGCTGCTCACTCATTCCATTGTTTGAGTATTAAGGGTTTCTGTTTGCCAGATTTCTGTGGCAAACCAATGATATTAGGAAAACCATGGCTGCTGGTTTGTTTATCTTAGTATAGAAAAGAACAGAAACACGTCTAAGGTCAGAAGGAGGCTTGATGTAGCCGAGCTGTCAACACGGGCGGGTATACGCTTTTTGTTGAAACTTGGGAAAGCTAAGTTTCCTGGAAACTACTGTCGCAGACCACTGTGTTGTCTAATGATCAAAAAATTTCTTTTAAGCCATCAGTACCATCAATATCTATGTGGTCATCGTCCGTTAATGCTGTTTGAAGATCCCTACAATATATTACACAATAAAACAGGAGAGCAAATGTATGTGAAGTTATTATTTTTAGTTTTTTTTTATTGATTTATTTTCCCTTAGCGATCCAACTCACATGACGAGACATGTCGATGTTAGAATTTTGAGATAGTTCTAAAGGTGCACCATATATGTATTGCATAACTGACATTGAAACAGTTTTTACTCCACTGTGTATCTCAAATAGTTTTTAAATTACAATAATTTCGCATGTTTGGCAGCACAAACATCCATCCCTCAAACCTTTGAAACTAAATCTGAACTAGCTATAGCGTTACGATGATAGGGAAGCTGTTTTTGACAGCCTAAACACTACAGGCCTTTCGATGTACGACAATCCTCCTTCAGGATAAATGGAGATCTTCTCCTCTTTCTCTCTTCATTACTGAAGAATAGGAATGTACACCAACCTCGCAATCAAGAGATCATATTGTACTCCTCAAATCGCTGTAGAAGTACTAAAAAGTGGAGTCCTTTGTGTCTTCCCAATCTCAGCCAGACTGATCCCGTTTTTTGTCTCCGCGATGATGGAATAATATCTGCTGGTGCCAAAAAGTTACTAACCTTAACCCCTACAGAAAATCCAACGGCAATAGCTGCTTCAGTCGGCAACAGCTTGACTGCCCTTTCCACATAAGGATAAAATCTTAATCCAAATAAACTTGCAACAACGATGTACTCACTCCAACAGCGACCAACCGTCATTCATCCCTCAGTTTGAGGGGCTCCCATGCCAGTTTTCACCAGTCATAGGGACCTCGGCGTGTATTTGATCCTAAACCGAGACTGCCCCGTTATCATCCTTGCCCTCTTAGATCACGTACAATTAATGATAACTCTTTGAAATTCTAACTTTTTTAAAATAAATTTATAATAGTAGAAAAATTTATAATTTAATTTAAATTATAAATTAAAGGAAAAAAGACAGTGATTTCAGAATTTAGGTGTCCATCTTCAAATTGAAAATAAGCGACAAGTGAACTGAGCACACCGAGGAGTAGGAAAGAAACATGTGATGGCCATCTTAATTCGCTCGAGAAGATAGCACGAGCTGTCTAACAAATAACTACTCTTTGCAGTTCCGAGAACGTGATCGTAAGCTCGCATTGTCCGATAAATAAAGGTAGAATCGCTTATTTGTGGTGTAGCAGAAGCTGGAACCTAGGATGTGCACAGTTCCTTGCTTGTCCGTTGGCGGGACACCGTGGCCTTCTACAGAATCATTACTCAATTAAGATGACTGCTAAATCATATTTTTGGGATGGAGCTTATACTGAATATCAACAGAAATAATATCCAAGCGTTCTCTATTTTTATTGGCTTCTTCCGATCGGTAGGTAAAATAAAATTATCTGGAAAATTTATCTGGTGTAATAGCTTAAAATGAAATATGGGAATTGAATGCTCCCAGAATTTTTTTGTTTCTGTAACAAAAGCGAGTTTATTGTCCTGGTGATATCAAGATGACCAATCAAATTAGATCTGTGTTCAGGGATGTCAATTATGAAGCATTCTTCCCCCCCCTCCCCATTCTGATATTTGAATTCTACTTCCTGCTACTTGCTAGAATTTCGGTGAATGTCAATAGCATCAGACGCTCCCATTCTTTTCCTTTCCCCCTTCCCCCACATACACAACCTCACCCTCTTCTCAGTCAACGCACACGTTTCTCTCCTTGGTCGATTGGCCAATTTGCCCGGAAGCACTCTGCCGATAAAGTTCGTCGGAAACACCCTTAGTTTTGGGAAAATGCAATCATTTTTTCATTTCTGTTCTGGTGTTGTTTATCACAGGGAGGAGGGAAGGGGGCAAAACTCGCGCTGATTGTCTTTTGATTACAGTTGCGGGAAGAAAGTGATGACATTTACCTCGGAAACTCCACGGTCTGAGGGCCTGCGTGGGATTTCTCAAACATGGGATTGACGTAACACATTCGCGCGTGCACCTCTGGCCGATCTTTTTCCGCGTTCCGTTTCGATTTTTCACACTCCACTACCTCCACAATATCTGCGGCGCGGCGTGTTTTCTTCAAAAAGACCTCACACACAACGCCAACAGTTGAAGGTCTTTAATCTGCTTAATCGCTACCGTCACCTCCAAAGAGTTCACAAGGGGATCTGCTCGGCAGACCCTTTCTCCGCTAATGAAGACAATGTCCACAGTTTTATTACTCAATTTGCGAGACTCAGGGGAATAAAACTTCCACTTGGAGCAGACTCGGAGAAAGAGTCTTTATATCGTCTGCCCGTTGTCTGGGAACGAGCCAAGCTGCGTGGGAGCGAAGGGTGAAGATAGAGAGGTTCCGCTGCGCGTGAAGGTGAATGTCCTCCTTTCACTGCCATTAACTTTGCCCAGGGAGTGCGGCTTCACTACGACGGTTAATTGCGTTCGTGTTTAACAGGGCGTAAGATTAAATCTTTCTCTGTTTCTTTTTTTTTTTTTTTTTCCGTTAGGCAATCGAAAATTTATAGCTCCAATACAGATCGAAAGTGCTGAGGGAGAAAACGACGAAGGGCAAACGAAACAAAAATTTTCGGAGTTCACGGTCTCACAGTGACGTAACCGTCCCATTTCAGAAATTCAGTTCGTGACTGCCGTCGCAGGTATTCTGCGTGCATCAGTGTAAACTTCGGTTGCTGCACCCATGGTCACTTTAGGAAGACAGATAGGCTCAAGGGGCATAGTCCATCTCGTGGACTGAATTCCTTGCCCCAATGAATCGACGGTTTGGAGCAGGGTGTATTTCATTTTCTTGCGCATGTTGGTATACAGGCAAGGGCCAACTTATCGTCCCCACTGCTGACACCGCTGGAAATAAATCACTCCTCTCTAACTAGCGGAATCGAGTCCAGGCCTACTTAAAACGCGAAGCACTTGGCGTATTCACTACACTGCCATTGAGAACCATGACTGAGTAATGCTAGGTCGTGAAGGATCGTCCACACAAACAATAAATAAAAGTGTTGCTGAAGATAAATTGGAATTGGGGTACGAATATAAACAGTGGCGTCGAGAAAAAGGGACTTGGCGTGGTTTTTTTTTTCCAGGATGAGGCCCTGTTGACGTCCCTGATTTGAACATTGAAAATTTTTCTGAAAGGGATCTCTTAAAGGAAGAAGTCCATGCTTATTCTGTTCGCCTGCACGTGAATCGGGCAAATGACGCGAAGACTTCCATAATTGGCCCCACTGGTGAAGAGAACAGAAGGTACTGAGGATGAAGTCAACGTACTCTAGCAGCTGTGGTCGAGTAAAAATCGGGCAGTTCGTATAAAAAGATGCACCTTTGTGAGCTATTCAGTCCAAGGTGGAGACATGGCAAATTCAACAGTCTAATTGGCCTGAGCCAAGTAGACTGTCCCTCTCTTTGTCTATACACAAAATCGGTTGTTCAAATTACAAGGCGAATGGGGAAGAACAACCATCTGTTAGGGATTTATTCTTTTTCTTATTTGAGGTACGCGTTGTCTTTACCCCACCTTATCTTATTCGCTGAAATCGGTAATTATATTTTGAAAATTATTAGAAATGTTTATCAACGTTTGATCATTAGTCTAATTAGGTTAATCAGACCAGCCGAAAAATGGTCAAGGTATTGGAAAGTTTTTCTAAGGAATAAAAATATAAATTAAATTCAAGTTTTGAGTAGTTTACGAATACCTTAATAGAACGACTAACAGTGGGCAGAGAACCGACCTTCAGAACGACATTGAGTAAGACATCGGTCGCAGTCTCATAGTGGACTGAAGGCATTAGAGTTTCAGAAATGGAGAAGTAATTATTTATTACACTAGCTATATTTTCGTCAGCAGACAAAATTAAATAAAGTTTACATTAATATCAAATTAAAAAAAAAAGCCGTTAGAGTGGGGCTCGAGATTTTGGATTATTATTGATAAATAAGTAGTTAATAATAATAATTGCGTAAAAATCAATACGAATGTATCGCAGATTTCTGATAAAAACCGAAGTAGTCTTTATTACTCAAATGGTTTTCCTAATTCTGCTTGAGAATACGAGAAATTTACAGACAAGTCACAAGGCGTACATTACTGTATATATGTAAATTTGTGAACATGGATTGGGAGAAAGCAACGGCCTGATCCTGATTGAGATCATTATGGAAATTAAAGACAAATGACCGCTCACGTATGAGAGAAAAGGAACCAAAAGAACGAATTGCAATGAAAGTGGAATTGCAGAAATTGCGTGTGTGGACTTCTGTATACTGGGGTCATGGGTCGCCGTGGCTGCGATCATAGCAAATTGCACTGTGGTCCGCACACTTTGAAAGGTGATTGAACGCCATGTTGGAATCGTTAAAGTGATTTTGCAGTAAGAAGGCAGTCTACAGAATTGCAGAGCGCTCCCCTTTTACCATATTTTCTTGAAGAAGGCTCTGCTGCTCGTACGAAATAATTTCCCCCTGGGGTTCGATGCAATACCTCGTGCCATGACTGGCCTCATTTCCCATGGTAACGATACCAATGCGTTGCCATCTTCGCATCATGTCGTGCATGCGGAGCGACCTTCCCACTACAGTAAATTGGCTTGCAAGTCGCGAAACAATTGCGACAACACTTCATTATGCAAACGAAAGCAAGAGATAATGCCGTTAACTCCCATTGGACGCTCTCCCTTTCGCCCTTTAACCGGAAACTGCTACTCCTGGCGGCAAGTTTCGCGCTGGCCACTGACATGTGACTACCAGGCTCTTCTTCCCATGTTGGCCTGTCATTCCTCGTATTGATCCCTCCTGGTCTCTCCCTCCTCTCGAAATGAGGGATAATCTCTAGCCAAGGGTCGTTATCCAATTTTGATCGGACTAAGTGGTATTCAACTTTGACTTTACTGTCCCCCTCTGAACCTGAAGTGACGGGGAGGGTAAAGTTAAGTGGGCGTTGGCATCCGGAGACGAGCACTGAATGCAAATCACTTATCAGCCACGTTCGCAGAGGTTATTGTTCCGTTGTGGCGATTCCTGGCTTTACTGGCAGATGCACGAAAATGATGAGGAGAACGTAAGAGTTATTGGCTCTTCACAGTGAACATTTCTTTCAAACTGCAAAATAGAATATAATGCGCTGAATTCATGGGTTACATAGTGTCACGATGCACGACACTATGTAACACATTACGATATACACTGAGTGATCACTGAATTATGACCACCTACCTAATACTTCGTAGGTCCTCCTTTTGTCCTCAGTACAGCAACTATCTGACGTGGCATTGATTCAACAGGATGTAGGAAGCGTTCGGGAGGTAGGGCCAATCAGGTATGGATGTGATTGTTATATCCAGATGCCTGATATGCCTTCCAATAGTGTCCCACAAGTGCTCTTTGGGATTGATGTCGGCAGAATTCGGAGGTCAATCAATATGCTAGAAGTCAGAACTTTGTTCATCAAACCATTCCTGCACAACAACTGCCCTATGGCTCGGCGCATTGCCATCTTGGAAGACACCATCGCCATTCGGGAAAAAGTGTAACATAGCGGGGTGTACACAATCAGCAAGCAGTTGACGATAGCGGAGACCAGTGATACATTGTTTCACATGCACCAGGGGTTCAAGTTCCTGCCAGTGAAACGTGCCCTACACCATACAACCGCCTCCACTGCCCTACACTTCTGATACCATGCATGATGGATGAGGAGCCTCATGTTGTTGACGCCAAATCCGTACACCACCATCCACGGTGTGGAGTAAATAACGTCACTCATCCGACCAGCATACCTTCTTTCAGTCTTCTAACGTCCAACTTGCACGCTCTTTGCACCAGGCGAGTCTTACGCCGATGAACCTTGGTTTAGGAGAGGATGCCATAGGTCGTCTGCTGGTATAGCCCATACGTGCGAGCGTGCGACTCATGGTCATGCTGGATATTGTTCCAGGTTGGCCCATGTTGTATTGGGTAGTCAACTCTTCAACAGTGCTGCGCCTTTTCGCCTGTACGAGTCTTCAGACCTGGCGCTCACCTCTAACATCAACCTTTCGCTGACCTTGACCTTTGCAGTTTTGCCGTCTGGTCGTTGTTTGACCATTTTGACGCCCGTCCTGGTACACTTTACCTACGGCAGCTCTCGAACACCCCACCAGTTCAGCCTTTGGGAAATCGAGGCACTAGCTCGTCGAGCACCCACAATCTGTCCTTTTTAAAAGTCCGACAAATCCTTCCTTTTACCCATCACGCTCGGAATTTTACTGCCTACTGAACCACTGACGCCTTATCTATGCTACGTAGGTCGATTAACTGCGCACTCTCGTACCTCACGTGGTCAACGAGTCGCATTCAGTTTTCATAGATGTGGTCATAATTCAGTGATCACTCAGTGTGTATCTATATATATATATCGTCTAACAAGGGATATAATTGTTAAAGGAGTAGAAATTGAAAATATGGATTCATATTCTTATCCTGGACAACTCCATTAGTTGTAACAGTGATAAATGGTAGACGTCAAGAGAGAATAAATTTCAAATGGACAGCATTCAGGAAATATAGTCACATACTGAAGAGCAATATCCCAGTTTGTCTGAAACATAAAATAATGAACCAATGTATACTCCCCACCATGACTTATGGAAGTCAAACTTGGGCACTCAACAAAAGAATGGAAGAGAAGCTGAAAATTACACAGCGAAGAGTGGGACAAATTATATTAGGAACCAGACTGTTAGATAAGAAGACAAACACATGGATTAGGCAGCAAACTCAAGTAAAGGACATTTTTTATCAAAACGAAAAAACTGAAATGGACTTAGGCACAACACAAAGCTCGAAGACATGATGATAGATGGACTAAGAAAATAACAAAATGGTACCCAAGAGGAACTAAAAGAAAACCTGGAGGCCAACAACGAAGATGGACAGATGAAATTCAAAAGTTCGTGGGCAATAAATGGATGGCCATTGCAGAAAACAGAAGGAACGTTGGAAAGTTGCTGGAGAGGCCTTCTTCCTGCATTGGATTGAAAATGGCTGATGATGAATATCGTCCAATATGCTTCTGGGTGATGAGTTTGTTCCTTCTCAATGATATTTGATTTCTGAGAAAAATTGGAAAATTGTTAACATTTCAGACTGTTAATACAACAATGTTTCAGACTGTCAAGATTATTAATAACAGGACATCTGTGCGCGAAATTTCCAAGTCTGAAATATTGAAATCCCTGCCTTCCGCCCTCTTTTCGCTTTGACGAAAATTAATATCAGGGTCAAGGATTTTGGTCTCCAGTTTTCTTTTCCTTTCTTTTTCTTGCGATGTAATGCATTGCATCGTATGATGTCATCCCAAGAAAACAGTGTACTAATAACTACCTTACTCATCCCATTATCCAAGTACTTGTAGGCATGAACTTCCCCAAGCCCTCTTTATGCTGACGTCACATTTTCAATGTCGGTAGCATCCGGTAGGGGAAGATTTTTTTTATCCACTTGGCATTATGTAATCGTCGCGTGCATCTCTGGCCAAAGAGAGGGCAGATCACTCCGTCCCTTGAATATCGACGCATAATATTACTAAGCAGCTTCATCAGAGAACTCTGCGGTTAAAACATGTGGATCTCTGGAGACGTAAGAACACGCAGTTGTGCAAGTGAGTGCAGAACCCGTTTTGGTATCTGAAGATGTTATTCACAGCGCACTGACGAGAACAAAGTCTCGCCCATGAAGCGATTTGCTAAGCGAGGTTACCTGCTAAGAAATTCTACTATGAATTTAATAGCTCTAAGAGATCTTTTAACTAGTGAAAACCATTTTTATTTTTACTTATTAACATTATTATTTATAAAATTACACCTTGTAAACAATTCTGAATTGGACAGAGCATAATTAAGTAGTTTAATATCACTCAGAATTCTATTAACCCTCAGAATTCTCGTTAGTTAACAGAATTCAGTTAATTCTGTTAACTAACGAGACCATCATACAAGTAACTATGTTATTAAAGGAGAGTTACATTTGGATTAATGTAACGCTCCTTTAATAACACAGTTACTTGTATGTTGAAGAGTACCATGATATTTTAACACGCTTCTTATTCTTTCTTGTAAGTCTTAAGTTTAATAATCCGTTTTCTTTCATTTACAGATGGTATTTGCAGTTGAGACGACCCCACAGCTAATCACGAAATCTGGTAAGTAATAACTGAAGAGTATTATAACGGCAAGAACAAATTTTTAAATAAATTTATGAGCCACTTCTGTAAGCATCTTAAAAGATTCTGAGAACACACGAGTTTTAACGTTTTGAAACTTGCACTTTTGCGATTTCAGTGAATGTTCAAGAACAAAATGGCTGCACGACAAAACGAAAGGAACTTCTTTGTCTTGAAAAATGAAAGGGTTGTTTCTGATGATTAAAGAAAGCTTTGGAAATGACAGATTTTACTACTTAACATCTTTGAAATTTAGAGGGAGAATTTTATTCAGGCCAGAAGACTTTAGCTGTTAAGGCAATTACATAACAGGCAAACAAGTTATTTGAAACGTGGATCTATCACATGATGGATTAACGGAAAGGTTCAGCATTGCTATATGGTCTCTGGTACCAAGTGTTTCTCGTTGCTGAGCCATTCCCAGGGCCTCTTATTGATCCTCTCGTGCAATAAACAAATTTATTTATTTCATTTGCATATAAAAGTTTGGTAATTAGAAATCAGTAAGGGGTACCACAACCTTTCTTTGTTGCCGCTACCAGCACAACTAATTTCCATCTCCGCTTGGTCACCAAATATCGCTGTTCTTGCTTCTACGTGAAGAGATCAGAAACGTGGGAGGGAAATCCAACCCCAGAGATAAGAGGAACAAAGACGGATATTAACACAATTCCTCCACTATGGTGCTGAAGTTCATCGTATTAAGACCAACCAATATTCAGTTATGGAAATAAAGGAGTGTTGCTACCTTATTGAATCTCCTGAAAACTATTTTTAGCCACTGATGCACGTTAGTTACATTCTTCTAATGGCTGTTAGATTTAGTTTAGTTTACTCTTTCTCTCCCCTCTTTCTTTCTGCCATAGTCCCCTTTGTTCCTTCTGCTTTACATTATTCTTAATCATATATGCCAACGATACAAAAACCTGAACAAATATCCACCACCACGTTTTAGGAAACTTAGTCTCATTAATAATTTCTTTTCCTTCTTATTAACTATTTCACCGAATTTTGGGATGAAATTATTCGTGACAAATCTGCTCACATGATCATAACCAAGAAAAGAATTCCATTCCAAATTTCTCTGGTCATCCATACTCAATCTATAATTCATAAATGGTTGATTTTCACTAGGAACCAAAGATCATATCTGGTTCCTCGTGAAAATCGACCAATTATGGATTATAGATTGAGTATAGATGACCAGGGAAATTTGGAGATGTCATGTTCGGCTATTATTTTCAATTCACATTACCCAATTAGAAAACTGTGGATTCTTTGATAAATTCTTTTGCATATTTCTGATTCCCCCAGATATTTAACATCACCTGCTTATACTTTTATGTTGCATGTCACCGAAGTCTGCTCATTGGCAGCGAAGTCTAATCTTAGGGGACTCCACAGAGTTGAATATCTGATGTTGCGGGTGGCCAACCTATAATGTGATTTCCCCTACACCGCTGCCATGTCCGTAACACACCCAAACACTCGATCTTCGCTGCAAAACTTAGATAAAGTTGGTGCTGAGCTGCTGGGGAGGGGGATTCGGTAGAACTCGTTGATGAGGAATCCTGGGTTCAGCAAACCTCCTGATCCAATGCTGGGTTCAATCTATTTCCAGTTGTAAATATACGAGTTAATTTTTAGACTGAAGAAAGCGTGGGCATTTACCTCCGAAACGTAGCTTATTAATAACGACGTTGAAGGTTCCCGGAGAAACCCCACAGACATTTCAAAAAGCCAGTAAATTCGACTCACAGAAATTATGCTTAAAATGGAGGCACTTAAAGTGCTCTTCAACTCACGTTGCACGTTTTCTGAATATTTCCGTAATTCACTTCCTTGGGCGCCACCTACAGCGTAAACCAGTTACCGGAATAATCACCTTCGCTAATTGTCCACTTAACAAGCCGTATTTACAAGACCCGTCTAATGTCACTCCTCTTGTACAGAGCGGCTGCTCTCATTTCGATCCTCCTCTGTAATTCAGAGTCATTAGATTTGTTTGAGAGGTGTCGGTGTATTGTCGAGCTTTTACCGCCCACGAACTGCTCGAGATATGAGCGTGAAGGAAAGGGCGTGGGAGGTTTCATTTACAGCGCTTTCACTATGAGGTTGTTAATGGTTGAAGTACAAAAGCAGCTTCCTGCAAAAAGGTTAACGATGTTTGCTTTCTCTCCACTTCTTGGATGCAGATCGTTGTTCTCACGCAGGAATCGGTGAATTCTTTAATTAAGTGTACACGCTAAGCTCATTTGGTAGCCACACGCAATCTTCATGCATGCTAAGCAGTGCTTGTTGACCATTGTTTTGCCACAAAAGTGTTGGCACTTAGCCAAAATGATATTCCTATTGCGTTTCATGATGTTCCTAATTTAATTAAAGTTCAGTATTGAAATTATAAAGAGAACATCAAACAGCAATGTATTCTGCTTCTTTATATAGCCATTAGCCCTATCATTACAACTAATTTCTTGAGAAAGTAACCAATTGCTTTAAGAAAATTAACTTCCACTTTTACTACTTAAGATTTTTACTTTTTTTTTTTCTCCCTATCTTCAGAGTTCTAGAAAGGCTTCGATGTGAAGGCATCATTCAGAATGGTTCATTTCGATTCACATATTTGTGATATGCATATAAGCACCTCATGAACACGTTCCGCTTTTCCGCGTATTTTGTTTTTATTTTATATTTGCAGCGATACACGTGAGCGGTCACTCTAAGCTTCTGATGGTGTCTTCAGCCGTCCATTCAATAACAGTCGCTCATTTGTGGCGCGAAAAGAGAGGGGGCACGGCAAACAGGAGGGGAGGAACACCACCTTCTTACATCCGCGCATCGACAGGGTTGATGACATGGAAGTTACTCCTTCTCCAAAACATCTGCGTTGTAAAGGATGATTGATGAAGCAAGGCAACCAAGAACTACCCTCGTGCGAGAAGGATCGGTTACCGCTGTGTTTGGTGGGTGAGGAATATGCCGGAGTCATTCTTCTGTTCACCTGAGTTCTTTCGGAACCTCGGCGAAATCTGTTTTTTTGTTGCATTCACTTGTGACGCTACACTGAGCGCATGAAGAGTTATTGTCCTTCGTGCCTTTTTTCAGGAGAAATGATTTCGTTTCTCAGTCAGTGTTTTGTTCATTGCCTGCTTTACACACCAAAATATTTACATAAAACGGATTAATCTTTAGAATTAAAATTAATCAACTTTCTTGTTCTCGGGGAATGATTAAGTGACCAACTGCTCAATTATGCTCTGTGCAGGAGAACACACAGAGCACATCTCATGAGCTACCTCATTAGGAGGTTCTGACAGGATTTTAAAACAAAAGTAATTGTGAAAGACAGATAGTCATTTCACATGCGAATGAGGAGGATTGCTGAATCACGGTTTTCTCCTGTTGTTTGACAAAACAAAACTTGTATCGCTCTAGAGAAACTCCAAGTTAAACAAGTGTGCCAAACCTTCTATTCAAGTGAAGCTTTTCTATATGCTATCCTTTCCCTAACTGTACTCTGCATGGCGATTTCTATTTTTACCCCTTGTATACAGGCTATTGCTGAGGGAACTTCGCCTTTCCGTACCTCTTTTGTTTCGCTTTCAACCTCTCCCCCTCATACAGGATTCTGTACGTTGAAAACAGCATTGTGTGAGGGGAATTGAACAAAAGAAAAGGAAGACGTTGGATGGAATCCACTGGAATGAATTCCAGACGAAGTCAAAGGGGACGAGTTCGGCGTTAAGCTTTTTGGAATCCTTTATTAGGACCCAGCGTGTCTTGAAACCCACAGGTCTTGTATCGCTGGAAGGCAAGGACAAAGCAGCCTAAAATAAACTCCTCGTAGACCTATATTTGAAATGTTGATACCTCGCTGGTCTCTCGATTCCTAATGGAACAAAACCTAACAGCAGTGTCATACGCTCAATAACAGTCACCGTCTCATCCCATCTCACGCAGATGTCACTTTTCGCAGTCTTCTGCACTCTCTTTTCCCCCTAATCAAACTCAGAACCCTAAATATTTTTCCCTCTTCAAGAATCAGTTCTTAGAAGCAGACTTGCAGTCGTCCTTTCCCTATTAACCCGGGAGTCACCTTTGCTGTACATCTTCCGTCAGAGGTCGGTAACGTCACGTTATACTAAATTATAGCCGCGTTTCCAGTGACGTTTTAATTGTTCCGTCTAGTCTGAGACAGTGGCCATTAAACGTTACCTGGAAATTAGACGCAATGATAACATTCTTTCCCTTTTCTCTTAATGATTCAGGTTTCGCATGAGCCACGTGATAGTCGTGATGTTAAGCTTTCGTGTCTGCACGTCCGACAGTACTTAAAGGATCGCCGTAGAGCTGAACGAAGAAAGGAGGTGGGGGAAGAGAAGGGAGTGCATCGCAATCCCTTCCCTCGTTTGTTCGAAACATTCCAAGCACAGATTACGATAATCGAGTTAAGATGCTGAGACTCTCAATAATGCTTCTGAGAGTTTCTCATTAGTCGCCTCTTTTCGGATCGTGATGGCAGTTTTAGCGTGTCCGACAGACCTTGTTATGGCTGAAGGGCAACGACAGAGCAGACCCTTTTGCAGGGAGTATTATATACTGTCCATTGCAGTATACATACTTTCGATTTTAGAATTTCGGTGTTATAAACAAGAAATTTGATTCTTTTTAAAACACTGCATTTCGATGTTACCGATTTTTGCGCAACTTCAGCTGGTTGGGTTTTCGAAGTACGAGTATTTTGATAATAGTGCACACAGCATACAAGTTGCGCAACTGTCTTCAGTGACAACATAGTGGGTTCACCACTTTTCCCTCGTTTGGAGAAGTCTGGATTCGAACCTTATCGAAGGCTGGAATAATTCTTAAAGGCTTCTTCAACTGAGGCTTTAATTAGCCATCTCAGACAGAAAAAAACAGTAGGTGTCCATGCGTTATTCCGGATTTTTCATCCCACGCAACGAGCAAATCTGTCCATTAATACATATTCGTATTCATAAGTAGTTTTGCTTGTTGTTTGGGAATACATATTTGTACAGAGATAATACACAATAAAAAAGTTACAGGGATTAGATACAAGAAAACAGCACCTTATTTAACAGTCCCGGGTTTGAATCCCGGTCACTCAAAGCACATGTACTTATGCACTCTGGAACCTGACCCCTCGGGCTGACCGGCGGCTTGTATGAACTGGCTCACAGTATTCGATGCGAAAAAAAAAATGTACAAATTCATGTGTTCAACAAACAATTTGCGTGTTTTTTGAGCCAAGATAACTAATATGCAAAATCCTTCTCCCTCCACCTGAGATCGATTAACCATGGTTTAGATTAAAGAAGCCTAAAAATCTCCGACAGAATTCCAAGCCAGTGCTCACAGAGAACTCAACTCCATAAAATATAACCTGAATTCTATGTACCGTGTTCTATGTAGTAATAGTCATATAGGGCGAGGAAACCGGAGGCTTTTGCTGCACTGCCCGAAAAAAAAAAAAAAAAAAAAAGCCAGGTAGATAAGAAAATGCAAATTATTTGCTTCCCTCCTTACATAGGTAACTATCCAGTTGACCTTTGAATTTATTCAAATTGTCAGCCTCAATTACCTGCGAAGGCAACCTGTTCCAGCAATCAACGACTCGCAGGCTAAAAGAAAACTTCCTACAATCTAGTCTAAACCTCTTCCCCTGTAATTTTAATTTATGATACTGAATTCTGGAATTCGCTATAACAGTGAAAATTCTGCCTTCATTAATTTTACTAACCCCTTCTAAACCCTAATCGGGTCAATTCTGAGATGGCTGTTTGCCAAGATCTGTAGCCCATATAATTGAAGTCTTTCCACCATTCGAGTTGCCCGTCTTTGGACCCTTTCAAGAAGCTCAATGTCTTTTTTCAGATGAAGTCTCCATACTTGAACACAGTATTCCAAATGTGGTCTTACAATTGCCTTATACAGTGGGATTATGACCTCCTTATCTCTACAGGATAATGTTCGATAAATCATCAATAGGACACAATGGCCTTTCCCTGGCTGCCTGTTTACCCTGCTCAGAAAACTTCTATCTGCACGGATTATAACTTCCAGATCCCTTTCCACCCCCAGTGTTTTTAATTCAACCTCACCAAGTGTATAAATTATTTGGGATTGCAATTCCCCAAGTGTAAGATCTTGCATTTTGCTCTATTAAAACATAGCTACAAGTTTTCTATCCATTCTTGCAGCCTGTTGGTCATCCTGAAGGACCGTTGATTAGTACTGATTATTAACTACTTTACCAATCTTTACGTCATTTGAAAATTTTGACTTCAAGCCTTCTATCCCATTGTTGATGTCTGAAGAATATTCATCAATTATAATCCACTGATTTCTGCCCTCTAGCCACTCTGTACTGATCATTAACGACTCTCCCAAACTTTATCACGTCCTTTATCCCTTCGTTGATGATATTTAAAAAAATCAGAAACTATAGTTGCTAAGAACCGATCTTTGAGCGAATTCACTTCTGTCGTTACACCAATCTGAAGAATATCCATTGACCACATAATTTGCATTCTGCCCTGCAGCTACCCAGCAATCCACCTTAGAATCTTAGGCAACTTCAGGTTTGCTATAGTTTTATTAATGCTTTGCTAAAATCAAATAAACTATGCTGAAATTGTTCCCTACATCCAGATCATGAGTAATTGTGTCAAAATAACTTACTAAGTTAGTTAAACATGATTTTGTCTTAACAAAACCGTGTTCTATGTCTTTCAGCATGCCATTTCTTTCTAAATGTCCCTGGATTGCACTCTTAATCATTACATCTAGGATTTTTCTCCAATGAAGCCACAGTAACCAGTCTGTCTGTAGTTTCCGACTTCACTCTTATAACCGCCTGTATGTATTGGCGATACGTTGGCAATTCTCTATTCCCAAGGAATCTCCCCCGACTCCAAAGATGTGTCGCATAATTAACTTCAATGGTTCAATACACTCTCTGGTGGCCTCCCTCAAAATTACTGGATATGTTATCAACTCCAGGAACCTTACTTGCCTTTATGCTCGAAAGTTTTCTAAAAGTTTTTTTTGTAAGCAAAATGTGCAGAAGTAAATTTGTCCCTGCCCTCCGTCTACCGCTGCAGATGAAAGTAAATCTTTCCAGTAATACTGGTAGGAACTTCGCTGCGCTGTGAATGTCAAAGACTCGACTCTAAAGGTAGTAAACCAGTTATTAGAAACCTTTCTCCGGCCCTGTTAAAAGCGCACAACAGATGACACCTGGAAGATTATCCCAATGGTTCATTTGGCCGAAGACGTGTTAAATATCATCCTCCTGACCGTGCTATCCCCTCCACCCCACCCGGGACACCACTTCCCACGAGAGAGCTGCCTCTGTCACCAGACACTAAACAAGTACAGAAGCCGTAGAAGCAACTTACGCTCGCTGCCGGAGGATGTGTGAAGATGGTGGTGCAGATGCGAGGATTTATTGCTGTTCGCGTCCTTCTTGCTAATCGCTCGTTGATACATCCGCAACTCCCACCAAGAAATTTACTGCCCTCGCAAACCCTGCTTCATATGCGCCACGAGTAAAATTCTTCTCATAGCGGGAGTCAGCACCCTTCATTCGTTTTTTGTCACGTACGGGGTCACGGCCTGTCACGTTTTCCACCTGCCAAAGATGTTCAATGCTCATCAAGGAAGTGTTCGTGATAAGTTGGCCAAACTGGTTTGTCACTTGTTCGCTGACTGCAAGGTGAATGGTCCCTACTGAAAGGCTCCCAGAGAGGCAGTCAATCTCCTTCGCTTCGCTGCGTGTACTTATTCCTCCGCTCATTCTTTATATACATTTCAAATATTTCTGTTTTCCGTCGCTATTATACGTGTCTTTGTACTTCTTTTCTCCCACACGCGCGGTGATTGTAAGGTGAATTGCTTAGTCTAACAACAAATCCATTACTTGCCACTTATTGTTAAACGACATAGAAGGGAAATAACTGGAGGCGGTGCCCTAGCCGAGTGTGACTGTATGATTACGAGGGCGCCACCACACACACGTTTATTATCGCTGCCGAATTAGAAGTTAAAAATAAAGCGAATGCCTCCTGAACAACCTCAAAATATGCGTTGAACAGAAATTACGATTATCCTACGGCAGGATTTCAAGTCGGATGATATCTTTGATGCTGAAGACTGCTGTTATTAATGCGTCAAAGGTCTGTTGCCCAATTTAGAATGACAAGAATACATTGATGGAATTTATGATTGGGTTGCGCTTTCTTTTCTTTTCTCCATAATCCTATGGTCAACAGAAGTTAGTTAAACTCTCACCGTTCATCCGTGTATTGTCTTCAATATGTTAATTCCAGTCGATCGTGGAAGTTGCTTAATTTTTTATTCCCCCAACCCATCTAGTGAATCAGCAAGATCAAACTGTAGTCGAGGTCGCGTTATATTGTTTAATGTTACTTGTCCTTGGGGTAACCTTATGCAACTAAGCGCATTGAATACAAAAGGGAAAAATTATATTGAATATAAGAAGCGCACCGAGCACCTTTAAACGCTATTAATATCCCAATCTGGAAGCTATCTAACTAGCAAGAGAGTGCTGAATGGCTGGAGCACACATTAATGACCCGATCAACTCTGGCTGAATATATGAACTCTCCCTTTAACTGTGTTCCGGAGTTATAGCAAACGTAATCAGCTATTTAATGCATTGTTTTTGCTACACCAACCAGTGGAGGTTAACGTCCTGTAACGCCCTTGTTAAACTGGCCACAATACTTATAAGGAGAATTATTATACGTCCTTAATATTTAATAAGGTGCAGCACAAAAGAATCTTAGAGGGTAAGATAGGGAAACAATGCTTTCGTTACTTCCTTGATGGCCGTACGATGGCGCTATTAGCAACAGCCATTTAGTGTTATCAGATCTATTACGTTCGATAGGAACCTCAAGAGCACGTGCATTCAAACGATATTACACTTTCCCCCTCTATCAAAAAATTAGTTCATTCGCATAGAACTCGTCTTTTCGGGGACTTATCTGTCAATGGAACTAGATTTCCTCTACTCCCACTAATGGAAACCAGCATCCATTGCTGTTCCTTCTCTCTGCTTCACCCGACCATGACGGTACATTGCATGACACGCAAGCATCGCAATTATCTTCAGGTCCTAGACTTAACGAGCAGACCACCTGTTGAGATAATGGATGGACGAGTTTTGTCTTTTGCTAACCAAGACATTTGGTACCGATTATCCTACCGAATGAAACGTCTTGAACCTCTCTGTGTCAGATATCGTTCGCCGGAACTGCTTTGGCTATCTTTCAAAATACACGGCGCATTCGTATTCTCGAGCCAATTCTGTTTTTCGGCTACGTGTGGGCGGAATTCGACAGAAGCTTCAGCCCAGCCCCCCTCCTTGCTTTTTCCAATAAACAATGTAATGAGCCAAAGTTCATTCTGTTAAGTGTAGAACCCAAGGAAAAATTCCATTCTTTGAATATTTTAGGGGCAATTAGTCGCTACACAAGGAGTGTTCTAATTAGTAAAAGCCACTTAAGTGTATTTCTCACATGGAACACGAAGGGTTCCTGCTGCTAAGGAGTCCTAATGAGAACTGGTCAAAGCATTAAAGAATGCCAGTGTGCAAGCAGAGCAGAATAATATTTAATCCAACAGAGAGGAGGAATGGTAGGTACAACTGCCTGAAGTATTTCGTTTACGGCATTGGAATTCTGTCGTGTGTAAATAATCATTATTAATGAACGTTAATAGCATAGTTTAGCGCAACTTACTAGCTGTTACCTTGGAAGACTCACGTGTTCTTTGAATTCGCATTCCTCTCTTTCTGCACACTCGGCGATTTTCTCTTACTTAAAAAAAATGTAAATAAAATGTAAAAATAAATCATTTTTTCAGGATAAAATAGAAACAGCAGCGACTTCTCCTAATATTGGCCCGCATGCCATTCCAGACATTGGTCCATCGCACTCTTGCTGACCCTTCTTTTGACACAGCGAAAACATATCACTATCAGATATGTTTAGAAAGCTTAATGGGATAATTTTCATTCATAACAAAAACCTGTTGGTGTCAGGTGCCGATGGCAAAGACTGGGCACATGTCGGTATATTCATAAGTTTTTCATCCAGTCAAGTAATATAAGGTTATTGTACTCTAATATGAAAGATGCAGCTAAATACAGGGTTATCTATTTATTAAAAATCTAATAAAAAGACTGCCGCAGGATGTGCTGAATATTTCTCAGAATATTTAAAAAAATGAAATGGATATGAGGTTATGCTTCAAAATGAACACACGTTCTTCTCTGGAATAAAACCCCATTAACAAATGCTTTCACAATTAAACTACCTTCGGAAAACTGTCTAAAGAATCTCATGCCATAAAAATGTCATTATGTTACTGTTAAGCAATGAGCTGCGCTTCAAATTGATAATCGTGTACGATCTGCACCTGAATTGAAGAATAAGCGTGGTGATATGACGCTTGTTCTTTGGTAATTTTTGAACACTTTACGATATTTTATTTATATGGAATAATACGTACATTATAGTGCTTAAACATTACTCCAACTTGCATGCCGAAATACAAAATAAGTATTAACGTGGATGTACAATAATCAATGATTTGTATCTTGAATAACCAATAATGTACAATAATAGACAGCTTTGAACAATGTATAATGACATATGAATAATAACGTAAAGATTTAAAACAGACATTTCACAGGAAAGACCAGGAACTAGTCCATACTCTGAGCGTAGCCTCCTCAATTAGGAATCTTATCAGTAAAAACTCGTGGAGCGAGAAACATTGGTTGTCATCCTGACATGCCAGATTAGTTCATTTCTTGAGAATACTTCACTGCCTTACAGATGGTTCAGTAAGGCACTCAGATGAAACAGGGGTGGAGACATTTTAAAATAGAAGTACAGTAATTTTATTCCGTTGTTTTTGAAACGCTGTATAGTCTTGAGCGGAAAGACGCCAGATCGTAGTCCAGTCACTGCCATTTCAGGCAGAGACACCATCACCACGCACAAACTGATGAATTAGCACGGAATGATTTGGAGTGTTATCAGATGCTTAGCTATTTGTTAGCAAGCATCAGCTTGTTAATGAATAGCTTTGCTTTCTTCTCTGAAATTACCAAAACTGGCATTTAATTCATTCACCTGTTTTTTATTGGCTCTGTTGGCAATGAACCACAATATTTCTCTACCTCCCTACCTTTTTTATGAACCAATGAACCACAATATTCCTCTACCTTCCATTGAAATTTAAAGCGATGTTTCCTATTTACAATGTGTCGTAGCCGCTATCAAACTTCAACGCTCTCATTGTGTCCATTGGCGTAGCCGTTCGCTGTACTAAATGCTGAAGAGCGATACCAAAAATGGAAAAGGGTACCACAAGTGAATCACTACAAGTACAAAAGGGAAATAACTGTAAATAATTGACGGAAACACGGATATCTATATATCCTATTGGTTTTGCTTCGAGCTATGGGTGTAAGCGAAAGCAAAGAAGTAGAAAGGGTAGTCTCCAAAACTTCCGCTGTTATTTTCATGGTTAAAATCGAATTATTTGCGCCGTGTGTGTGTGGAAGAAAGGATTCAGAATAAGGGCTGTAAACAGAGATAAGAAAGGGTGAGGAGCATCTCGGTAATCGTCACGCTAGAATGGCAGACACCAAAGTATGAATCCAGAGAGAGGTTACGCCTGGCAAGGGTGAAAGGGGCGGGGGACTCGATTGATCACATCTACCAAATATCTAAAGTGACTTTCCGTGTGATGAAATGCGAGGTTCGAGTTGAGTGACTCGGGTACCGAAAGGGAGAGGAATGAATTCTCCACTCGAAGTGTAGGGTTGCTGGCTGAGTGTGTGCGCTCTTCCCTTCACCTAATCCGGAAGGCCGCCGCACTTTCGCTGCGTGAGCGTTCTCCAGTAATGTTTCTATCATCATCGCGTATCTCGGAGGAAAGGAAGGAAGGGAATGGCTGCTGAATTTTGCCGCTCTCTTCACGCACCAGATGATAGTGGGGGCCTTGAACCAGAATTCATTCTCTTACATTAGATTATTGCTCTCGTCGTCCGTGAACATATTGTACCTTTCTGCTGCTGCAGTTCAAAGGTCAGTCACCCACCTTTCTTTCTCAGCTGCCCAAGATTTAATATTGTGGTACAGAAACGGACGTTGTGTTTTTTTTTTTTTTTTTCACGTTTAGGGCCTTTGACCTGATAACGGAAATGCCTCTCATTTGCACGAGCCTAGCCCACAGCATCCACGCCAGTCTACAGATTGCGCATTTCTGGCACACGGCAACTCCAGATAATTTCTGTCGCGTGGTGCGATTAAAAGAAAAAGACAAAGTAAAGAAAATAAAATAAAATGGCTGCCTAAAGATAGTTGCGCATAATCAAGCGAAGAGTGCTGTATCCACTAATATCTAGTCCAGCGCGTAAATTCTTCTTGATAATTTTAATTACGTTAAACAGGTGAATTATGTTTAAACATTGTTATGTTAAAATTATGTTATGAAATCCTAAGAACGTCTGTATGCAGATCAATTGATTTCCTTTAACCTGGTCTACTGACTTTTTTAGCGAATGGACGAGGTTCAACATTAAGCGCATTTAGTTTTTGAGAGGTTCTGTTGGTTCTGACAGATGTATTATTTATTGTTGTTATTTTTAACGCTACCGGAGCTTGTCGCTTATACTCGACCATATGTATCTTGTCTGTAGAAATGTGTGGTGTTAACGAGGGAAAAATTGTATTCTCTCCACCTGAGGTTGGCTTGAAAAAGACTAGAAATTCCCTCAGTCGTAGACGGTAACAGAACTCAAACGACGTCATTCGAGTTGAAGATGGCGATGTATCTTGTCGACTAAACTGTCAGCATGAGTACGTGACCTGATCTTTATGCCATAATTTCACTCGACAGGCTTTGGATCAGTTTTCAACCAATTTTCATAGCTTGGTTGAGCCGCTATGTCCTGAAACAAAATATTCTAGAAATTTCACGTCCGTCGCATTCTGTTCTGTCGGGTACAGAATTACTGGGTGCCAAGCGGGGGCTGCAGAGTTTACTTTAAAGGGAATGCTTCTTCTTCTTTTTTTTTTTTTTTTTTTAAATTCTGCGAAACAGACAGATCTTTACAACACGTTATTTCCAGACGTCATTCCCAAATCGTGCCGTAGACAGAGTTGTGCTTGAATTATGACCCTAGTTGCAACACCGTCAGAAGCTGCAGACGAAATCAAATTAATTCTGTGTGGAGTGTCGAAGACGATGCTTGCATATTTAACCATTTCTTTACTTTAAACAGCGCATGTCTTTTGATTCTTGATGCGGAAAAAAAAAAACAGGTGGAAGCGAATGCGATTTCTTTCAGTTTCACCTCTATTTATTATCGAACAAAGGCTTTTCTCCCCTGAAAGAGGTGCTTGAGATGCAGGTGTTCATCAGTTGCATTCATGGCATAGGCTCAGCACGACATTCTGGTTAAGGCTTGTATGCGATGCGCACTGACATTTACCCTTTGATCTGTCTCGTCATTTCGTACTTGCAGCTGTCGGATGTGGGCAGTAAGCCAGTAGGTATCCCACTCGGGCACTTCAGGTAAAAGAAAAGAAAAGAAGAGGCAGGGCGCTTTTATCTTTATTTGTTTTGGGAACAAATGGTTCCTTGGCCTTCGGGAAAGGCTTTTCAGCGCAGGAAAAGTCAGACCGATGTACCTTTTCTTACTTGTAGGTACCAATGCATATAATGCAATAAAATTACCTCTCTGTGTATAAGAAAATCCACCCCACAATGAGTTCGATATTCTAATGGGCTTTACTCAGATAAGGCTTGCCAGAAGCTATTTATATCTTGCTATCATTCATTTAAAGATACACTGCTCGACAAAATTAACAGAACACGTAGCAAATGGAGTGTAACTCGTGCAGCTTGCGATTAAACGGGACAAAACTTGGTATGGTGGTGTACCATCGAATAATGGACATTTATGGAGGTTTTATAAAAATTACCAAAAAGGTTATATTACAGAAGTCGATACAAAAGGCTTGAAAATATGGTTACATGACATCAGTACTGGCGTATCATCCCCTCCAACGGACGGCCAAACAGGCCCTATACCGGTGAACCATACTCGATATAAAGGTGTCTATAAGATTCTTTGGCAAGAAATCTAATTTTCCACCAGCGCAGACCTTATCTCACCAAGTGATTGAGGAGCTGACTCTCGGCGTGCAATGCGATGCCCAAGGGCGTCCCACAAATGTTCAATCGGATTTAAGTCTGACGATCATATTGGCCATGGCAGTCGTCGGATATCTTCAACTTCAAGATGGTGGATTTCTCCACCAGTGTGTGGAGTGTTGTGTATTTATGTGCAGTGGCGTTTTCGTGCATGAAAATAAAATCTGGGCTAACTGCATCCCTAAGAAGTATCTGTGTAAGATATATCACGATATTAATTAATTGTACAGTATTCTTATTCTATTCTCACGTGAATTAAGCATTAGGATTTTAGTACTCTAAAAAAATTAAAAAATAAACATCAAATTTTTTGAATGTAAGGATGAATTTAAATGAAGAAATCACGAGCAACTGGGATAATGTTTATTCCTCTTATTAAGAGCACTGAAATGAAATGAAATGCGTATTAAAAAAGTGATTGCAGAGGAATGGCTCCCACTAATCCCATCGTATTGTAAATCATATATATATTTTTTCTAAATTTAGTCTAAGGAATTTTAATTTATCATTACATAATTATTTATGGTAGTGCGCTATGATCGTAGATTTCACGAATTTTAGAATTAGACACGAAATGAATTTTATGAAGTACTGTTGAAGAATAACTGTGTTAACTTAATTTCGTCCATTAATGTATACGAAATCTGATACATAACTATGTTCAAAGGATTTTTATACTTGTGGTTGGAGTATTAGCCACCGCAGATAGCGCTGCACTCAAGCTATTGGTGACCAAATAAAATCAGGATTCTTGCTGAGAATAATCAATGTCCATTCGCTGATAAGTGAAGATACAATCAGAAATCGAGCCGGAAAAAAAATCCAGTTGTATTTTTAGGGTTCAAGAAAAATGCTTAAATTTCTTCGTGAGTCACCTAATAGGAATTTTCTAATTATAGTTGGGGCCCCTTCAGGGCTCTCGGTAAAAGATGGGGCATTGGCCGTTGCACGTGGCGCAACTGGTAAGGTAGGTTGTTCCGCGATTGGATTTTGTAGCGGTAAGAGCCACACCTATCGAAGCCGTTGTACCCGGTCGGCCCCATCGATTTCCGTCGTCTTGATAATTATCGGTTGAAGCATTATGGCTCTCGGGGAAACTGACAGCTTCGATGCATTGTCCCCTTAGAAGTAGGCTGGGTTCCGGAGAATCTCCTCTCTTCACCTTAAGCCAAGTGACTAAAGCAAGGCTGCAGGCGATCCTGCAAGGTATACGTGCTTAACCCCAGGTTCTTTAAATAGGAAACAGTTTTTTGCAGTGGGGGGGGATATAATTAATGCCGACAAAGATTGCCAATGTCTGAAGCATCGAGTTGTTGAGCTTATAAAGACAGTCCCTGAAAAAGAAACATATCTTCTACATAAATCACTTTGATCTGCACATTAATCAAAAACAACATCTTTATTTGTATAAAATTCAAAGACTGAGTTGTTAAGTGACTATTGGATTACATTTACTTTTTCGTAATCCTGGCATGATCAATAAAATTTCTGTCTAACGATTAGCTAGAAAATTATGAGCAGTGAAACTGTTTTTATGCAGGCTGAAGTTTAAGAAGTTGTTGTGAAGGCAGCATTCATTATTTGGAAAGAAGTTCCGATGTCATTGCTATGTGATCTTCAGAGTATACTACACATGTTTTACTGAGTGAACTGGCCCTCGCTGTTGGAAAGGTGATTACAATATCGCTGTCCTTCATACACCGTGTAAGGGACAACGATATCTTAGAGGCGTGTATTCGAATCCCATCTGAAAGGAACGAATGTGTATTGGTTTTATTGCATCATGGCCAAGGTATTCGGTCTCAGGCGAGGATTACGTCTCCCCTCCTCCATTAAAACATTCAAAGCGACCCCGGAGTACGCACAATTTACATGCATTATATTCCCACGCTTCATGGTCTTAGCTGACCTGATATTAATTTCAGTGTTACATTAACAGACTTAAAGGAAATTGAATTTAAATAAAAGACAAAGCTTCCCATGTGTCCATAATGTCAGTGTGAATGTCGTATATTTTTTGCAGTAGATAAACCAACGCCATTTCTTGTAGAATATTTTGCCAAAATGGCAGCATTGCAAGTGCAGATGTCTTTTTATAGATTCTTCCAAATGGTCCCTCGTGCTGTAAAGCTCCATGGATAGCAAGTTATCCATGGAGTGATATCGGGCTACTAGGCGACCGTACTGTTTGTATAACTTCAAACAGAGATCTGGGTATCACAAAACACATCGTGCAGATATTCACTTAGTTCTGAGAAACGTGGCCGTAAAGAATTTCAATAGTCACCCACTTTTGTCGTCTCGTGATTGTTTGGAGAATACCACTTTTTATGACCTTTTTATAGTGGTTTTTTGACGAGCGTTCAACTAAAGCAGCGACCTCCGCGATGTTGCCTGTTTATTTGATAGTACACTGTTCGACAAAATTTACAGGAACACGTAGAAAACGTGATGTAACTCGCCCAGCTTTCAATGAAGCGGGACAGAATTTAGTATGGTGATGTATCATAGTACACCACTACACCAAATTCAGTGGGATAGACACATCTTCAGTACTCAGTACTGGAGATGTGGCTATCTTACTGAGCAAGCCAAAATACGAGAATGAAGTTGTGATCGCAATCCTTGTTTTATAGACATGAATAATTTGCATGCTGTACGGCTCTGTAAGGTGGTAGATCTACATTTCTACAGGATGTTCACAATAAAATATTCATGAAAAACATTTTGTCGAGCAGTGTTAATTTTGTCGAACAGTATTTTGGGCAAACGAGAGCCCTCGTTTGCCCAAAATACTGTTTTAAAAAGTTCTATTTTAAGGTTGTCTTTGTCTGGTAGTGCTTCTTTGCTGAATCTTTCTCCGAAATAAGTTAGAACATCTTTTCTTGTCTTATCCATACTTGCTCTTTCTTGGACCCAACTGATTACAACTACCTGCTGTTCTGTTCTTTATGAACTTGTCTATTTGGACGGGAGTCCGTGGCGTATTGACTAATTTGATCATAGCGCGTCAATTAATATGGTAGGACTAGTTCATATGGTGATCATCGTGAGCACGTCATTACTAATATTTGTTCATGTGCTGATTTACATGCTGAGCGGGATGAAAAACCCGTGATAAATCTCCCTTTGCCTGATCTGCTAACCATACCCCATTGAAGATGCCTATAAGAACTGCTCTAGTCTCCGAGGAGGGGAGAAGTGGATATAGACCAGAAC
The DNA here is from genome assembly GCF_048544385.1 of Mastigoproctus giganteus. NCBI lineage: Eukaryota > Metazoa > Arthropoda > Arachnida > Uropygi > Thelyphonidae > Mastigoproctus > Mastigoproctus giganteus. The sequence continues at coordinate 153,065,320 of NC_143577.1, forward strand.
CTATCCAAACAAGTGACACAATGCTGTTTATGCGCAGTATATGAGTTGATGTCAGCTACAGGCAACAAATAGAAATTTCAATTAATGAGTGAGGCAAAAAGACATCTGGATCACGCTGTACTATTATAGGTTGAATTACATCTCTCTTAAATTCGTCTGGATGTTCAGCAACCTATATTGGAGGTATCAAATACCTACATCGCAGGTATTTGAGATTGAGTCGTTACAATAAAATGAATTTAACACCATGAAGTTCTCACATCTCAAGGAATCATCAGTTATTAAAGAAGTTTTTATATGAAACGGAAATCAAATCCTATCAGGGAAGTATCTTAAAGGATACCCTTAAAGATAATTCTCCCCAAAATGTATTTTTAGAATTTCGAGAGCAAGAGGCATAAATAAACGCATTTAGATCACAAATTTGTCATGGTTTGAACCATGATCAATTACAAGAAACACGGCAAAACCGTTAGCAACCGTTTTTGCGTACTCCAATTATGTCTGTTGCTGTACGAGTCTACTAATGGGCTCAGAGAATGAACGTGCGTTGAAGAATGATTATAGAGACTTCCTCGAATTTCCATCAGGATGCTCGTAGGCACGTATAGCTAACTTACACGATTTCGTATCACCCGGAATTAAGATACAGCTAAGAAACGACAGACACACCCGAAAGTGTAATGTATTTTGTTATCGCGTGGCAGAGCGCATCGCTATAACAGCGCTAACAGTGGGATCCATGGCAACCTTGAAAGAGATAAAACCCCTTCACGCTAACTTTCATTACGCCTTGCCGTATTATACCCGTCACGATGTTTTATCAACTGCACCACCTTGCCAAGCTCGTGCTCTCCATCATGGCAGTTCTCAACGCGCCCTTCCGCCAGAGACAATGGAAATGACAAGACCTGGAAGCGTGAACAATACACATGCAGAAAATGGATATTCGTGGCTGTAGATTTGCAAATGAACAAACTGGTGGGGGAGGTGCGAAGGAGCTTGTAGAGAATGTGAATAAATCACCTTGTTGCAGCTACACCCCTGGTCAAGCGTGTTTACAGGAACTGTTTGTACCGAAATGGAAGGCCAGTGGCCATGCTCGGTGTCGTAATATCAGTTTCTTTCTCTCTATTGCGTATAAACATCTTTTTAATGCAAATATGACACCACACAAAAGGCAGAAACAGACACCGCCAAAAACTCATGTTCATTACTTCTTGGATTTTCGACGTTATACCTTTGTTCACGAGATGCGTAACCATGCGCAAAACGCCTTGCAGGTGCTTCTCGGTTTCGTTTTTTGTTGTTTGCTCTCGTTTGCCCTTTGGGACTGAATCTGGCTTTCTCTCTAGCCAACAAAAAGAGAAAGCTGTTCACAGAAGAAGTTGTTTATGCACGGCTTTCCGACCAATGACATTAACAAAAGTAAATCGCGCTAGGTGGGCACCAACTAATATGGCTTTTGACCTCGTGGTCGGCTAAATTTTATCCTCTTTAATTGCACAGTCGTTACGAGAAATGTTGTAATTATGTTCGCCACCTCCACTTTTAAATTATTAAGAGATCAGAAATACGGCAAGGTGACTTGTAGACTCTGTTGTAACTGGAATTATTCTCTGTGCATGAGAACTGCTAAACGGTAAAAGAGAGGAAGTTTAAATCTCCTCACTTGGCTTTGGTGCATTTAAGATTAGCATTTTCACTTTGATAAGTGGGACAGATTTTCCACTGAATCCCCTCCCCTTCTGACAACAATTATATAGGTCTTTCTCTTGTTAATTTCCCTTACTCTTATGATCTTTCAATCCAGCTGATAGATGAAAATAGGAAAGCTCACTGTGGCTTGGATACTTCTTTGATCAACCCTCAAAAATTGGAGCTTGGTTCTACCTACCAACTCAATTGACTATGGAAGAAATTTCTAGAGATCATTAAAGCAAAGACAGCAATTTCAGAAAGAATGTGCTGTAGGCACGGATTATTGACGTTCGCATTACAGGATCATATGGTTAAGTGATCTATCGGATTACATTGAATTCTGAATTGGGATTTTGTTGATTTATTTATTCTTATTTGAACCATAGTAGTAGTAAATAAGCTCACCCAAAATTTAATGTCAAGAACGCCACGATGTTCGGAAATCATTAAAGCAAACTTTAAACAATATTTTAATGAGATCTAGACGAGTAATTCCAAGACTTCATACTTCATACGAATCTAATCGAGTTTTTTTTCTTTTCTTTTTTTTTATTTTTCTCTTTCAGTTTTCTGAATACGATGTTTAGGAAAACTGAAATATCAGAATTCGTCATAAATCATTATTCTAATCAGCAGAACAGAGTTAATATAACTTTAAATAAAGTTATTTAAAGATTTAAATAAAGATTAATGATTTAAATAACTTTAAATAAAGTTATTTAAATCATTATTCTAATCAGCAGAACAGAGTTAATATAACTTTAAATAAAGGCCAATACTGAAATTCTCTAAGATTCCTTTAAGAAAGCTTAATTAAGGATAATGAAAGAGTATAGCAATAATAAAACGTTGTCCAACAGTTAAGGAACAATTGGGGATCTGCTCGGCCAGCTCCAGCTGCGTTTAAATGAAAGAGGATAATCCTACAGAGTGGAAAGATAATGGAGTCGTGTCTGTTCATTTTTTTCACTTTAAATATTGGTTACTGGAAATAGTGGGGCAATTTCTGCTGTCTTCTCATTAAATAAGACAGCATAAACTCGTGTGCTGGCAGCAGACACATTTTTTTTTTACTCCTTTATTAGGTCAAGTACAGACTAATGGCTTGCATATAAAAGAGTAGTTATTGGAGTCGGCTGGGGGTGGAGGAAACTTCATTTACTTCAGAAGAGTACGTTCTTTTTGAGGTACTCCAGGATGAAAGCGAGAAGACTTAAAACTGACACCGTCAAATAAATCCGCCTTAAAGCTCTTCTCACCGGAAACATGCTCCTTAAGGTCTTATTTCTCGGCCATCCCACCTGCAGGCACCGCTCACAATGTCAGCCCTCTGTATACATGACATCAACACGAAGTTGTTCCAGTCTTTAGTGATTCTAATTTCCCTCCACTCTCAATGACAGTGCGTTATCGCTGCATTAACCTTTTGATCTGCCATCGGCTCATCAAAGCGCCATGCATCCAACGCAAGAGACAATAGCATCGGCACAGCAGTCTTTCTTTCTACTGCATACCCATAATGCTTTCTTCGTAAAACACTCTTTCTAGGTCATGAACCTTGTCTGTACCTGTTTAAATTCACTCAAGTCGACAACGGGGTTTCGCCAATGCATGGGATACAAAGAGAGAGGGAAAAGGATGAGAACTGTTTGGTGCTGTGAAGAGAGATATTGAGATGGGCAGTGAAAATGACCTATTGTGAAATACGCATGCAACCATAACTATCTTCGACGGCAGACATTATAGGAATTAATCTAGCTATATTGAATTAAAACTAAATTTGGGTATCAATGAATTCATCGGGACTTGGGTTTTCTTAATTTATAGACTAAATTAAATTTATAAATGAGTTTGTTACTAAAAAATTAAAAACAGAAGGTTATATTAAGTAAATAAATAATTAAGTTGTCAGTATTTTATCTAATGAAAATAATTGTTATATTTAAAATCAATCTTACTTGATTAATACTCCAATAACGAGAAATCCTTTCTAGGTTCCAACCTTGTCTCCGACGTCAGCATTGCATGCAACAGCCATAACATATTGGTCACCATCTCCACTGTTTCTAATTTCAACGGCATGATTTATCCAAAGGGACTTTCCAAGAACTCGACATGCATGACAGAATACACCACCGCCGGACCTCATGTGGTCTATTCCCTCCCTCTACGATCCTGTAACACAATGAGCACAGACATCGTAAGTAATAAATAGATTATTATTCCCTGTTTAATGTAGAACTAATCGTAAGGTATAGTGATTAAAATTAAATGACCAGTTTTAAAATTTAATAAAATACGGTTTGTTAAATGGAATAAAATTTATTCGATCTTGACTAATAGAAATAGTTGTTCGTTTCAATTCATATTGTTAACGGTTTGGGTCAATACAAATATTCTGAAATGGCATCTGTGTTTACAAACCATAATTGATTTTCTACATGAAAATCAACTTTGAATGAGTTGTTTTATTTGTGGGTGTTATTCATAAAGGTTGATACAAATTACTTCTACTCTTTAAAGCACGATAAAATCATTTGTTTTTCAGGATACAAGTGGTTCGCATCAATCTTTAAAGAATTTAATATCTTATACAATTTTTTTTTCTCAGAATTGAGGGGTCGAGTTTTTGTAACATATATGTTCTTCACTTTTGTAGGATGACGGCGTGGAATATTTCAACACTGTGGTCATCCAACCTCACCGGAAACTGGTCACCAACCAGGGACGTGGTTATCACATCCGATGTAGATATCAGACCAAAGAGAAGACCATTACTTCAGGATTCAATGTGAGGTACGCTTGACTGCGATTCTACACGAACTCTTTCATCAGTACGAATTATTAACATCTTCAAACTAAACACTTAAGAACAAATTTTCTAAGTAAAACTTTCTAATTGCAAATTCTAACTCTTTGTCCATTGCTTGTGGTGTTCCATCCCTTTACATTATCTATTTCATAGCTGTGGGCGTATTTCTGAAAACTTCATTAGCGCATTTCTAAAAACTTCATTAGATTAATGGCACAGTATGCCACATAGATGGCCTTCGCCCAATAATCCACCTCAAAAATGATGTGTGACTGGCAGAGTCTAGCATACCTTTCCTTGAAACGGAACATCTCAAGGCCCTTAGGAACGGTTCACAACCCTGACCTTGACTGGCTGGCGCAAACTCTACTTAGACGATAATCCCAACTAATTCTAAGCAAGTAAGAGGAGTGTGATGAGAGATTACGTCATATTTCCTTAATATGTTGCACACCTGGTGGAATGCAGCTAAGGATATCCGGTTGCTAATTTTGCCCTGACTCGTTCATGAAATAGACAGTGAATGTTATTTCCCATCCCCTATTTGCTGCAGCGACGAATGATTATAGCGTACAAAATAAACCTTTGTTTCTTTCTGAAAATGAGCGTCCATAATAACACGTTTGGGTGATAGTTTAGTTAGCTCGAAGTTCAGACACTGCTTTTATCCCTTTCATTAGTAGGAGAGAACGAAGCAGAAAGAAAAGGGTATGCAAAGCGATTCAAACCTTGACCGAATGCATTTACTACGAGGTATGTTGATATTCTTACTAAAATGTAAGAATATCAGCATGAATTCGTTTATGTTCTTACTTGGTATGCTTTCGGATGGGACTTTAAAATCTCAGTAGATTACAGAACCGAATAACGAACTCAGTTTATGGCTCAAATAATGCCTTTTATGAAACAATTCTAGTTCAAAAAAGCAAAACAATATTTCTAAGAATGGTTAATTTTAAAATTTTAATCCATCTCAAAATATTAAACCTCCATTATATCAAGGATGTAATGGAGATTTACTATTTTGAAGCAGTATTTGCGTTTTGTAGATGATATTTAGTCTTATTTCGCGACCGAGGATTATGAATTATCTAGAACTAATTATAAGGATCTGTGGATACATCTGTAATTGATCGACACCAAATAATTTGCAAGTTATTATTAATTAATGCGAAATTTTCATGTTTAATGATGAACGTAACATTCCTGGGCCTTAATGAACATAGTATCCATCACGATTAATTTGTAACACAACTTAATAAAAAAATATTCATTTATATTACATAATTACATGCAAGGCATAAAGAGTAAATAATAGAAATAAATAAGAGTAATAGTTTTTTCTGTGAATTGATTTAGTTTATTTATTTAGTGTTAACTGGAGCAAAGGATGTAAAGAAGAAATCTTATATATCTTCAATCCCCCTAAAAAAAAAAAAAAAACTCCCCACATCATTTGTCCTTTCTCCTCTAATAATTGTCTAATCCTTCCTTTAATTTATTTAGTGTCCACTTCCACAACACCTGATGGAAGTTTGTTACAACAATGAATTACTCTCTGGCTGAAAGAAAATTTCTGCATATCTATCCTGAAACCATCTGTTTTTCAATTTAAATGTATATCTTGTTCTATGTGTCGTCCAAGAAAGAGTAAGGATGCCATCAGCATTAAGTTTACTCAATCCATACAAAGGCTTACACAGTTCAATGGGATCTTCTCGAAGGTACCCAGTTAGAGAAGACCGCAATTAACAGAAATGAAATCTTTCTTTGTAACAGTACTGTTTTATGTCCGGGGCATAAATCTTGTTGCTCTTATTTGTACTCGTTCCAACAGATCCTCATTCTTCCTAAAATGAGGCTTAAACACTTGTGTGCAGTGCTCAAGATGCGACTTAACTAGTGGTTTAAACAGCGGGTTAAAATCACCTCCTTGTCCCTGCTGTCAAAATTACTGATATCATTGTGAAACTCCATGAGTTGTCCTAGTAGCCTATCTACACCGCTCACAAAACTTCATGTCGGACTGTACAATTACTCCTAGGACTTTTACGTTTTACACCACTTTGAATGTGTCTCCGAATTGGTATATTATTCTGAGATTACTTTTACTCAAACGATAGTATTTTGCGCTTAACAAAGCTGAACCTCCACTGCCCTCAACTCGGCCCATTTGCCTAATTTCCCTAGTTACAGTAGCATACTCTGATTCTTATTATTAACCTTGGTATTATCAGAAAACTTGACATGCCTTGCAAGTCCAACAAGAGCACTGTCCGATAATAAGAACTCTGTCGTTGTCCACTCAATCATCCTTTACCTATAACAGTAACTTGCCCCTAACGCCACATTACTCTAATCTGCATGGCAGTCTTTCGTGTAGCGCAGTATCAAAGCTTTACTCAAATCTAAGCATACGAGTATATGGCAAAATTAATTCTTGCACCCAAAATTACTTTTTGTTCCTTTGCATAGTCGCTGATCAGATTGGTCAACAAGATTATCTCGTAAGAAATCCGTACTGTAAATGCCACATAATTGTGTTCCTGTCAAAATGATCCTGCGTTATTTCTTTAACTACTGACTTCATTATTTTCTCTGGAACAGAAATCAAGCTTGCAAGTCTATAATTACTCACATCCCCCCCCCCTTTGATTTTCCCTTTGTCAATAGGAGAGACATTTTCACAGTTCTATTGCTGGGTGAAGGGAAATTTTCATACACATCCATCCTTCGTCAACTTAAATTTATGCTCCCTCACGTGTGTAGTCTCAGAAAGAGGAAAAATGGCATTCACATTCGGCTTACTCAAATCCTTCAAGGCCTTATATACCTCAATCAGATCACCTCGCAGGTGCCTAGTTTCCAGAAGCTGCAATTCGCAAAACTAAAACCTTTATAGGTAAGAGCACCCTTTTGTTCCCTTCACCAATCTTGTTGCCCTTCTCTGAACCTGTTTCAGCAGATCTATATCCTTCCTAAAGTGGTGCCTCCAGACCTGTATACAATACTCAAGATGCCGCCTAACTGTGCCCTTGTACAAAGGGATAGTTGTCTCCTTATCCTTGCTAGCAAAGTTTCTGTATGTCGTTGACAAAACCCCCATGAGCCATCCTGGTAGTACGGCTGCACTTCTCAGGGAATTTCATATTTGACTGCACAATTACCCCAGCTCTTTTTCATTTTTTCATTATCTTAAGTGTAGTACCACACAGCTGATAAGTTACTCTGGGATTGCTGCCACCCATATACAGTATCTTGGCGCCTCCGTAGCCAGGTGGGCAGGAGCAGCAGTGCGTAGCACACGCTTCTTGATCAGACCGGGGTTAGAGCCCTTGACCACCAAATATGGAGGATGCGGAAAGGTCAGGAAATAACCACCGCATATCCCCGGAGCAATATGGCCTTAGTTGCTAATGCTCCTAAAAACCAAATAACAACAACAGTATCTTGAATTTGTCAATATTAAACGTCAACTGATATTTCTCAGCCCATTGACCCAAATTTCCTAGATCTTGTTGCAGCAGCTCACCCTGATTACTGTCGTTAACCACCCTGCTAACCTTTGTATCATCTGCAAACTTTGATATTAAGCCTGATATACCTTCATCAGTATCATTAACATCATTGAGAACAATGGACCCAGCACTGAACCATGGAGAACTCCACTGTTAACATTAGTCCACGAAGAAAAGTGTCCATACAGAGAGTGGTTATCCACTCTCTGTATTCTTCCACTTAACTTCCTTTATCCATAGTAGTAACTTGCCCTTAATGCCACATTGCTCCAGTTTATACAGCAGTGTTTTATGTATAACAGTTTCAAAATCCTTCGTGAAATCCAAGTATATGATATCCAATTATTTTTTGCATCCAATTCCTTGGCCACTGCATCAGAGTAACCTATAAGATTTGTTAGACAAGACCGCTCCTTAACAAATCCATGCTATGACTGCAGTATAAATTCATTCCTGCCCAGATGGTCCTGCATTACTTATTTAACCAGTGACTCCATTATTTTCCTGGGACAAATGTTAAACTAACAGGTCTGTAACTACACATGTTACCTTTTGATCCCCCCTTCATGTATTAGCGATACATTTGCACATCTCCAGTCCACAGGGACCTCCCGTGAATCCAAGGATGCTCCCATAATTATGGCTAAAGGCTTGCTTACCTCCTTTCCTGCCTCTCTTAATATAATTGGATAGATCCCATCCACCCCAGGAGGTTTTTTTATATTTAGCTTCAACAATTCCTCTTCCACTTTCCTTTCAGTTATCACAAAATCATTTAGCTCCCCACCGGAGTTGAAAAACTTCTGGCATCCCCTCCCCTAAAGAATTCCTCATGTGTGAATGAAGATGCAAAATACTTATTCAATTTGTCAGCAACCTGAGCAGGGTCATCAGCAGTTAGCCCACTGACATCAAGTGGCCCAATGTGATTCAATCCTTTCATTCTATTGTTAATAGCAGCAAAGAAGTCTTTGCTGCTTTTCTTTGCCAGAGACTTTTCATAATGTGCCTTAGCTTGCCTAACCTCCTTTGTGGCTTGATTACAGACTAATTTATATCTACCATAGTCTTCTGTATCACTTGACAATTCATATGCATCCCATGCACTTTTCTTCTTTGCCACTTGTCTCCATAGTTCACCTCTAACATCCATTTAGGTCTAAGCTTTGAGCAGTATTTCTTCATCGGCATGAAACACCTAGTAGCTCCCATAATTACTTCCCTGAATGCTTCCTATTTAGAATTTGCTCTTGGTAACATCAGTTGGTCCCACTGTCTAGAATTTAAAAACTGTCTGAGACCACTGTAGTTACACTTATGAAAGCAAAAGCCTTTTCCTTTACTCTTGACAGTAGATATACCTTTAATCAAATTCCACATTAGTACATTGTGATCATATAGCTGCATATTCTTATTGCATGAAGAATCACTGCTGATAACCAGATCAAGAGTATTTCTTCCTCTTGTTGCATCTCTAACATGCTGCTCTAAAAACAGTCATACAATAAATCTACAAAAGTCTTGCTAGTGTGTGAGTGACCAACCCACAAATTGCCTTCATCATCTAGAAAATTAAAATCCCCCATTATGAGACATTTTGATTTACTGGTCCACTCTATTTCCCTGTATAGCTGTTTGGTGTACTCAACAAAGTCATTAGTCCTATAACACACGTTGGCATATGTTATGTTACCGAGATGGTTTGTTATTTTCCATTGTTCATCTTGATTTATAGTGAACCCATTGACCTTTGGCCGGATAATGGTCAACGATTGAAATACGATCCTTTTGGAGTTTATAAATGTGGTATGCTTATAGGTTCCTTCTCTTTATTTTTAATTTAATTCCGTTTATTGTGGAACTAGCACGCTACCTTTGGTGGGTGTGAGCATGCATCTCCTTGGGCGGGGAGTCTTACATTTACACTGCTGGAGGCGAGCTTTGCTTTGTTTTTTCTTATTTTTATTCATTTAATTTTATTTTGAATATTATGTTATCATACATTTTTGTTGTTCTTATTTTCTACATTAGTTTGGAGAGCTAACCGAGTTTGTGATTATAGTAAAATAGCGATTACAATAAATCCAATGACCCTTCCACATTGATAAGTATATCGTCAAGAGTAACATACACCAGTATTAAAATTAAAGGAATTAGCAAATTATTGTCCGAAATAGAAACGTAAATAGCATAGCAGTTTTTATCTCCTATTTATGGTGTTAGCAACTAGTGGCAATATATTATCCATTAAAAACGATAGATGAAACAGAAATCTTACAATAATTCATTCTGAACAACTCTTATCTTTACCTTGTTTAGCATGTTGGGAACAACACCGCTCATGGCGACAGCTCCTATGCCTGTATGCTCTATGCGTATTTATCTTGGAGATCCCCATGAAAGCGTAGTGGCAGAAAACGTCAAAATCGGAGATCAGCTAACGCTTTTGATCAGCATTGACTTTCAAGGTAAGAAGATGGGGGCATTCCCCATCTATTCACTTATTCTTATCGCTATCTCTTACTGAAAAACAATTAAAAGATCAATTCCACATAATATTCCTAGGGAATATTCTCTGGAATTGATAAAAATTGGCGTTTATAAAAATGTCTACCATGCTGTTAAGAGAAATCTTCCTCAAGCGTTTTTCACTGAACACCGAAGTTTAGAAATGTCATTAAAATTAATTCTGTTTATAATTTTAAAGTTATTTTACTTTATCACTGGGTATTATTCAGTGAATACTCTTACAAAATGATATTTTGCTTAATACGGTATTTTATATAACTTAAAATATCCGTTACAATTTAAAAACATTCCACTGCTTTGAAATCCAAAAATTAAATTTGAGCACTGGGATTACAGAAGTAGCACAAGCAAAAACAATGCAGGGAACGAATTCCTTGGGGGCATTCTGGTAGTAAATAACTTTCCTTTTAAGGAGGCATAGTTTGTTGAAAGCTTTTACAAGTGGCGAGAACCAATTACACAAATAGCTCTATTTAGGGATTTAGTAATTTGCTTCTCGTTCAAATCAAAGATCAGGACAGATCGGCAAAGAATTAAAAACATGATCGTAAATAATTTCTCGAAAACAAAAATTTAGACAACAATCTCTTTGATAATGCTGAAGCGAATGTTTTTAATCTTGGAAAGTTTCCTTTGTATCTGTTTTGCCTCAGTGGCAGTGTAGTCGTATTGCAACTTGTCACTCGTCCGAAGAGGACTAGATTCAAACCTCTTCAATAGCAGACGGAGAATGTAGAGTCTCCATAGTGAGTTACTCTCGGTTTTTCATCTCTCACAAATATCGGCTATTAATGCACACTTGTAATCACAAAATATACGTTACCTCATGCTGGGGTTATGGAATTGGTTAAGGAAAAGAAGCCAAACGTGTTTCCCATACTAACGACCACAGTAAATGCAGTAAAATGATGGATTTGGATATCTAAAACGACAATTCAAATCATCAAGGGAGGCTGATCGAGATGGACGTCAAGAACTGCGATGACCCTTAAATATGGTGCCAAATATGACAACAAATAAGTTAAGCAGAGGTTCCCAAACTTTTATATCTTACGCCTCCTTAAAATATTTCATAAATTTCAAGTGCAAATAAGTAGATCCGACACAAAATTTAACTATGAGTTTATAAATTAATATGGACTTCAATACATTTAATTTCAAAGTTTGAAATATTGAAATTTGACATGAAAGTTTCCACAAGAATTTCATATCCGTAGAGTCACAAAAATTTTACAATGCAATCTTTAGTGGGAAGGAGCGTTTAATTACTCATCTGCTCACACTCATTCCAGCATCATTTCTGGCTGCACCCACTGTTATTACAGCTGTTAATTTTTTTTTTTTTTTCTGTTCAGAATAGTACCCTCAAATTTTCAAGCACATCTCACCTTAATTCATTTTTTCTCTTTTAGATGTCTACGGCATTAAAGTCACCAACTGCCTGGTTAGGGATGGAATGAATTGGGGAGAGCAACCGCTCATCAATAATGAAGGGTACGTATGGTTTTGTTAAGTTATAATTAAATCACTTAAATTGTTGAAATAAATACTCATATTGTACTGATAATTCGCGAACTGTCTTCTTTTTTGATTATTGCAATACTTTCAGTAAAAAGAATTGATTGATTTTAAAGAATTTGCAGTCAGAGCTGTTAACATGAAAGCCTGGAACCACTGCATTCAGGCGCTAGTAACATCCCAGTTTTGAGTTTCCTCAAAAAGGGGACATATTTATAGGCTTTTTTTACACCATGGAAGAGTTAGTTGATCTCATGCAATGGTTGTCGTTTTTACCCCTGTAAACTCGGGAATTTTATAGCAGGCAAATAAATAGACGCAATTTACAGACACAATACACTAGCATTCAGAGCTTTAGTTGGTATATGCATAAACAAACAAAAACAACGTGCCGAATCTGTTGTTAGATGACACATGAATTATAATTGGTAGGTTTGCTTAGTTAAATACTGATTCTTCATTTGAATTTAAATGGTGTAATAAGGCTGTTCGAAGTTGTAAAATAATTAACACTGATCATGAACTAAGAAATCATTCAAAAAATTTTGTATAGTCAGGAATGCAAAATGTTTTATCGAATCTTCCCAATCAAAAGGACATTTAAATGTGTATTTAGAGTGGTGCGTTAAGCATATTGTGTCTGTAATGGAGCGCGCGTATTCTTCAGGCGCCTCCGTAGCCAGGTGGGAAGGAGCAGTAGTGCGTAGCACACGCTTCTTGATTAGACCGGGGTTCGAGCCCGTCACCACCAAATACGGAGGAAGCGGAAAGGTCAGGGAATGACCACCGCATATCCCGGAGCAATATGGCCTTAGTTGCTAATGCTCCTAAAAAAAAAACCAAACCAAATAGCGTATTCTTCATTCAATTTGCTTTTTCTGGACGAAAAATCCGTGCTAAAAGACTTTAAAATACCAGATTATTCACCGCTTGGAGAAATAAACGGACACTATTTTTCAAGAAAAAAGAAGTTTTATTCGAAAAACTAACCATTTTTGGACCTTTTTTTGTTCTTGATGGAAGCCATGAAAAAATTATGGAATTTTGGACAGCTGATATTTTTATCTACTGCAATCCACTTCACTTCACTCGCAGCCGTCATCAATTACTTAATCAAAGAGAAATGCTGCTTCTTGTTCAACCATTTTACCACACCCCAAGAAAGTTCCGCTGGATTCAAATCAAGAGTTCTGTGTCAACTCGTGCTTATAAAGCTTTTAAGCGTGTCCTTATCGTTTCGCAGGTTATCATGTTGATGCATGCAGAGGATTTTCGATTGTCACATTATAGTTAGTTGTCAAGAAATTGTCCAAAACATCAATGCACAACATGTACATGGACGTTATAATGACTATAAAACAACCATTTCAGGCCAAATAATAAAAAAGAGATTCTACGTGATACAGTGGATGTAATTATGTCTCTTCGAAAACAAAGAGCATTTTTATTATTTAACTTTGTATTTAATAATGCACTTTTAATAATTAAAGTGGATGGATAAGTACCAAACGGTTGGAGAATCGGGAGTATTATCGAATATATTGAAAAAGCAGTGGCATTCAAGTTTTTAAAATATTTAGTTTAAAATATTTATATTTATATGGTGTTATATTTTTAACTACATTCACGAGATATGGAAACATTTGAGTTTTTTTTCGAAATTTTTACTCAATTTTAGTTTAACTTTACAATTTTCATAGGTGTCCCGTTGACGAGGATATAATGGGGCCGTTTGAGTACTTTCTTAACAAAACCCAGGCGACGGTGACCTTCCCTGCTCACAAGTTTCCATACACCTCATCCGTTTACTACCAGTGCAACGTCCGTCTATGTCTCAAGAATGGAGCTGACTGCGACGATGTGGTGAGTACTGCTTTTCATGGCAACATCTTGTTGTTTAATCAAAAGTGGACATTCATTTGATTCTCTGTTCACTCTTCTTACATCACATGTCTCAGTACTTCTGGGAAATAACATGTTAATTCTGTAATTCGTCAGTTTAATATCAATTCGGTTATGTGTTAGCTATTTATGTTTTAGTCCAGGAAAGACTAAAACATGTTTATCGGTCGCCCAGGCTGTGGGCTGCCGATAAACAATGAATTCTTTCATGTAAAAGACTTCAACTAATCTCCCCACCCCTCACGTCAATTTTCCTCGCAGAAGCTTCACTTAGAATTGCGAGAGAGGGAAAGAAAATGTTCAAATACCTCTAAACATACGCATGTGGTTCAGGGTACAATCCCCCTCCGTCAATTAAAGTATATATATACATGTATGTGTACGAGGGCTGTTAGAAAAGTAAGGTAACTATTTGCGTGAAAGAATTTAAACAGAACAAGGAAACGACACTTAAGTGAAGACACACTAGTGAACTACTTTTAGATATAATCACCCATATCATTCAGGCAGTTTGGGACAAATGCCGTATTATTTTATGTAATCATGCTTTTTCATCATAATCAGTGCTCTACCAAGGGCAGGCCTACGCATACACTCAATTACTTATCCGTATCCCATTTTCCTCGGCTCTCCTCTTCATCTTCCCATATCCAACATTTTCTCTTAATTTATCTATGAAATGGGCCTCTCCCCCTCACTTTTTACATCTCACATCCTTAATCAATCGCTCACTTCGCAACAAATGTCTAATCCAAATTCCTTTCGCCTTCTGACTATTTCAGTAAAACGTCTCCTCTTATCCACCATTCTCAAAACATCCTCATTTCTCCTTTTGTCAACCGATCCTATCTTTTCCATCCTTCTTCATAACCTCATCTTAAAACTTTCCCATCTTTTAGTATTCTCTCCATTCTGAATGTCATGTCTTTGCTCCTTTGTACCACGCTCCAAACGAACAATGCATCTTATCACTCTTAATTAATCTAAATTAATCCTTCCACTTGCCTCTTGGACATAGTCAACATTTTCCCCACACCGGGTGGGAAAGACCTGAGTTCGAATCCCGTCAATGTTACTAGGAATTTTTATGGTTTTTTTTTCACAATGTTAGTCGGTCTCAGTCACATTGTGAAAAAGACCCAAAAAATTTATTCTTGCGATGTTTTTTTTATTAGGGAAGGCGCAGCTTTACTTTTCAAAGAGCCCTCATGATAAACCTGCGAGATCAGTATCAAATCTAACTTGATATTACTGTTATAATTAACTGAAGGCTTATGAATTAATTATAATTAATTCATAAGCCTCAATTTCTTGGGCACGTCAAACAGAATTAAAGCCATAAAACTTTTGTTTGTTTCCAGCCTCCAGTGTGTGGGGATCAAGGTTACAATTTGCATAGGCGGAGACGTGACACTAGCATTCAACAAAAAGGAAGTCTAAAGGAACTGTGGGGCGATTTAGATTTTCGAGATCTCAGTGTTGAAGTATACTCCGGCCTGTACGTAAGCGAAGTTGATGAGCCAGAAGATAACAGTAAGTACAGAAAGCAATAAATTTATTTAAATAAAAGAATACAGTAAGATTCGAAAGTGAGAGATTGTGAGAATTTGAGAGATTGTGAATTCGAAAGTGAGAGATTAAATGCAGAAATAGGTACAGTTTTCAAATGAAAATGAAAGGTGTTTTCTAGTTTTATAATTAAATCCGTAATAACTCACTGGCTCAAAATAAATGCAGAATAATTTACTGAGACAGTAAACATTAAATAGCTCATTAATGTAACAGTTAATAAACTGATGTAATTAAGTTTTAATTACTTCTTCAAATACATAAATATAACTGACAGTAAGAAATTTAATACAATATGGTTGTCACGAGTATAGTTTAATTCTACTTTTCTTAAATCTCTTGCAGAACTCCCAATCGCATCTGAACCTCAGCAGACATTCGCAGAAGAGGAATTCTGCGTGTCCACGAGGAAATTCGCTATTGGAATCGCCATCGCAGGAGTATTACTGATGCTGGCTGTGATGCTTCTCGTGGCTTGTATACTTCATCGCCGAAGACGCAGAAAGGGCACCAGCACTGCGGATAGTTCCATCTATTCCGGTCCGTACAGTAATCACGCATTCAGCCGTGACTAGAAGAGAGTACTTGGTTATTCTCGAGTCTGTCCAAACCATAGACATTGCTTATAAGCGCAAATGAAGACAGCAGTGAAACGAGACAGACATCGTTGATCGATCTTCGTAGCTTCTACTAAGACAAGCAAGCACTGTAGACAACATCTTATACGGTCACACCTGACTC
Source organism: Mastigoproctus giganteus (assembly GCF_048544385.1). Lineage (NCBI taxonomy): Eukaryota > Metazoa > Arthropoda > Arachnida > Uropygi > Thelyphonidae > Mastigoproctus > Mastigoproctus giganteus. The sequence continues at coordinate 153,081,610 of NC_143577.1, forward strand.
ACCAGATTTGCTATTTATTATGTGCCAAGCACTGAGGTTGCTATCTTTTTAATTATTTATTTATTTGAAATAGTGCCTTATTAGGTGACCCATACATATCAGGACTGTACATTTCATCCTGCCTCACGTGTTGTGGTTGCCCCATCTTTTAGCTTGTCGACTATTAGCCGAAAATACTCATAAATCAGGTAGCTGCTAAGTTAGACATTTTTCTAACACTCTTTCATGTGTGTCACTACGATGTAGTAAGAGATTTCGTTTGTCCTCGTCAGTGAGGAAAGAACTTTTGTCCCTTACAGTGGCTAAACATACCTCATTCATTCGCCGTTGTCACTGCTGGGTAGGGTATTTTGTGGGCTAAGGATAATTATTTCGACTCTACTTGAGTCTAGGCAGAGAAGGTTTACGTCACTTGGAAGTAGAAGCCAGCCTGTGGACGATTTTCAGTGCCTAACAGTTCCCGTGGAAATGGACAGTTCTGACTCCACTCCAACTGTTCACCGTTCCTTGAACGCTGGCTTTGGCATGCGTGCAATAGAAGAAAGCCTGTCATAGAGGGGATTCCCTTCAACTATTATTTTTTCTTTCTGTATACTTTACTTTCTCACATATGATGCCAGTATTCGTTTTTGCTTTCTTGAGGTTACCATGACTTACTTGGTGAAATCATTTAGTGGCAAATGTACAGGAAATACTGATGCTGGAAGTAGAACACTGCAATAGTAAAGGTTCCCTAAATTACTCCATACTAAGACATCTTGCCAATAAATGAAAAGAGCCCTTTCTTTTTAGAAAGGGCTCTTTCGTACAAACAAAAATTTGAACGTTTGTTCATATCCAAGTTGGTTCAAATAAAAGTTCATATCAAATAACATTGATCTTTTCACCAATCTATAAAAACCAGAGAGTCTACTATTGCAATGAATCTATTTCCTAATATTTTCTTTGCCACTTCCGAAAACAAAGGCCTCCAGGAGCCGAAACATCATCTTGTGATTCATTGAGCAACTCCCAAGACAGCGTTAAGTAATTGAATTTAATCAATAATAACCAAAGTTATTTACTCAAACTTGAATTGTTTAAATAACGAATGTCTGTAAATAGTATTTTTAATTTGAGGTTACCTCGGTAACTTTAAAGCCCTTTTAGGCAGCTAAATGAACGGTTTTAGGAACATCCTAAGGGTGTGGTGAGAGGGTCGGGAAAAGGGAAATGGGAATCTTTTTGTCCCAACTAATGTACATAGAGGAAGTCTGCAGGGATAAGCAGCCAACTGTGTTTTACATCGAAGAAATGTTTTCTTCCGTTTGCTTGCAGAGTTGGGCTATGACAGCAGAAAAAAAAACATGTTTCTTCAGTTTTTTCTTCATATTTCCTCGTGGATGTTCCTATTAATAATGGACATTGTTTTTGTTGTGTTGTCCCTGTGAATGTTGCAGCTGTAATATACTGTACTTCTGAAATCCGCTACTGGTGACATTAATAAAGGGTGCCACTCTTTTTAAATGTTGGTGTTCTGTTTTAATTGTAATCAACGCAAACACTACTTTCCTACCATCACTTGCTGTGTTAATGTGACTCTCTGTACTACAAAAATTACATTCCACACCACTGTAGAAATATTAATCCTAGAGTTATTAGTCTAATGAACGAATTGTCTTGAAAATGAATCAACACTTAAGCCGCTATAAGGTGCACTGAGATTGTTTTCCATTTGGAACACCTATTTGTGCCATCTTTAGCATGGCTTGGATAACTTGTGGTGTAAACTCCATGGGATTCCAGAATGTGTCGTGTCCCCAAATCTGGTAACCCATTCTAGCCAGACTGCATCCTACAGTTGCCAAATATTCAGTGATACTGGATCCAGACTAGGACCGGTCAATTCCAAGAAGTCAAACACATATTCAATTGGACTGAGATCGAAAACGAGTTTGATAACCATGGCAGAACTCGCTGAAATGCTAGTCAAATCAGTCTAACACCATTGCAGATGTGCGAACGTTGCTCCCCCTCTGGAATATCTGTTTGCTGGACAGTACACGGAGATGCTCTGGTAGTCCTGGAAGACTGCCACCATAAATGGATGCACGTGGTCAAAATGATGATCTGTCTGAGTTTCCAATGAGGAGATGCTAAAGGTCTCCCATACAAGCATGCCCCAGACTATTACGCTTTCCCTGCCTATATAACACTTCATTACAATAACTTATTAAAATGAGCGGATGGGCTTCAATTTTAAAGAGAAGAACCTTAAGATTATTACTATAATAATCTTAATCCTATAGTAATTAAGCCCAATAAGATGTTTCTAACTATATTAGAAGCATCTTAGATTAGTAAATTGGAGCAGTACCATGTTTTATGGTATTAAGCTATAGTAACTCTTCATGTTATATACTAAATAATGGCTGGTTAAAAATCGAGACAAATTCAAACTAAATTTTAAATTACTGTCAATAACATAAATAAACATCGACCCCTTAGAAATATATCATTCTTATATTGCCATCCTCTAGCAAAACTGTGAAGATCTGCCAGTATGCCATCTCTGTATTGTTACATTGCTCTGTCAGTTTCTCCCCTCTGGAATATCTATTTGCTGGACAGTACGTTGGATCCTCATCTGGCCTGCATGGGAACTCTGGCTGACAGTCCTTCTACAGTGGATCATCCTTGATATACACATTATGAGATAAATTTGTAAGGAAATATTGAATGAATGCGTCCGTTTCCGAGATATCTGCACCGGCTAATTTGGTGCTAACGATTATCTCCAGTTCGAATTCGATTAGGTCACAACTGTGGCACAGCCTTCGCGTTGAACACAGACCGCTGAATGCTCTGCCCTTACACAGAGGCAGTGCACTACTTTGGGTATTTCATGTTTATACTCCAGCACGACCACTAAGTCACAGGATTTGACATTATTTTAATAATGAATGCAATCATTAATCGTATTTAGCAGTCGCGCGAGCTTGAACCACGGTTCACTCAAAGCGCGTGTGCTTCTGCACCTCCGCGCCACACCATTCCGCTACATTGGGTCTACTTGGCTCTGAAACCAAACAAAATTCGAACTTTGGAATCTGAAAAAAAATCAGATTTAATAATGACTTAGATTTATATTTATGTATAGCATGAATATAAATCTAAGATGAGATCTAAGAGGTGTAAATTTGAATTTGCTCATTTTCTTTGTTTTCTTTTCTTTTCTTCACCTGTGATTTCTATTAATGTTTTCGTAACTTTGAAAAGAAACTGCATTTCTCTCAATTATAATATCATAATTTTTTAAAAACGTAATAATCCACCTATTATTCCGATGAACCTGTAAAAAACACAAACATTATTATATTTTTAAAGGAAAACGACTCATTTAAAAAGGGTCGTGAAATTACTTATACTCGTATTATAAAAGAAAGTGAACGAAAAATAAAAATATCAAAAAGTGTTAAGAATCTGATTATAAGGTATCACAATTTGACTCTTTAATTACAAATCCTGCAAGGATCTCATCCACAGCATCTAACTTTTCTTCTTATATCGTCAAAATTGACACAAGAGGTAGCACATGGAAACAAGTTAGTTAATGTAAGCAATGCGTTATATTTCAGACATGTTCGATTTGTTTTCTTAAATTAATTGAATTTTTTTTTCTGTGATTAATAGAATTAAAAAATAAATACAGCTTTCTCGTTATTACCAATTAATTACTAAGATTATAACTCTATAGAACATGTAATAAAACTCTATAGTTTCACGTTGTCTAAACTTAGCCGTTTGGTTTAATTACTAATGCATAATATTTATTACTCTTCTCCCATATACTTTTAAGTATCTTTTCTCTATATAGATATTAATCTCTTTACAAGGAACAGCATGTTCACGTAGATTGTTATATGCGTATATAACAAGCTACGCAATTTAGTCTAAAGCTAAAACCTGTATTTAATCTATGAATTTTTTTCCCATACAAATTGTGTGGAAAAAAATTATAATAACTGCAGGATTTTTGTCTGATTTTAATGAAATTTGAAATGGGTCAACAAATATTTTTAACAAGTTCAAATCCCTACATCGGGAGTCCTTCTGTTACATGCGGACGGACGGAAAGACATGGTGAACACAATAGGCGTATATGAATATGTGAACGCGTCTTAAAACAAAGCTCGATAATGGGAGAACTGCACGACTTCTGTATAAAAATCATCATATTAATAGATTATGAAAATTATATAAAAAGAAAAGTATATAATGCATTATCAAACAATGTGCTACTATATTTGTAAAGCAAACCCATCAACATTGAATAATTTAAATACAGTACGAGTATAGGAAGAAAACAAACGAATTCTGTGCTTCTGGATTATCTTCTCTTCATGCGGTGCTGCGAATGTTTGTTGCAGATTTTACAATATGCCACTTAAGAAATGAGAGGCAAGAACTAGCGAAGATGAGAAAGAAAGGCAAATTTAAGGAAAAAAATAATATAATATTTCATGTAAAGAAAAAAAAAAGAAGCTACAAGTGATGGAAACATGGCAAGACGGTTCTTTGATAACTGGCAATATTAACGCGTTAATATTGCAAGTCAAGCACGTAGAACATATAATCGGACCGTGAATACACACAGTTGAACAAACCTCTGTAGTGAAATTAAATAAATAAATACTCATTTATTGCAAATACAGCAAGCCCATCACAACACATGGCTAGGGGCAGATAATAATACAAAGGAAATAACATAAAATAATCGGATACACAGCAGGTTTCATATAAACATTACCAATTGCCAATGTATTTCTAATACATAAGGGCGTTTCTAAGAGTGAAATGGGAAATTACCGGCCGGTTAGTCTAACTTCAGTAGTAGGAAAAATCATGGAGACAATGATCAAAGTTGGAATTCAGGATCCTTTAGATAGAAATTGAATTCTGAAGGATACTCAGCATGGTTTTGTAAAGGGAAAATCATGTTTAACTAATCTGGTTAGCTATTTTGACAGGGTCACTCAAGAGCTGGACTTTGGGAATAATTTCGACATTGTTTATTTGTATTTCAGCAAAGCTTTTGACTCAGTCCCACATGAGCGGTTGCTTTATAAGCTGGAACAGGTTGGAATCACAGGGAAAATCCTTAGATGGATAGCAGGATGGCTTCAGGGCAGGAGGCAGAGGGTTGTGATAAATGGCTATTCCTCAGATTGGATTGATGTAAGAAGTGGGGTTCTCCAGAATCAGTATTAGGATCACTGTTGTTTTTGATTTTCATAAATGACATCGATGAAGGGATAGAGGGCGTAATGTCTAAATTTGCAGATGATGTAAAGATTGGTAGAGTAGTTAATGATCGCCGCCAAGCAGAGCTTCTTCAGAATGACCTAGATAGACTTCAGGGATGGTCAGAAAAATGGCAGCTATTAATAAACATTGTAACTTTCACAATGTATACTAAAAAATAATAATAATAAATAATATATTAATGCCCACGAAGTTGTAACATTGTAGGGTTGGTACTATATGCCCTCTACCATTCTACAGCTAGAAGGCAATCTAGGGGTAAGCCTACTCGACAGAATTAACTGCTGAAACGATAATTTAAATACCTGTAACAAACAATATTAATATTAAAATAACGTGATAACACATGATGAGTTATTCTGCATCGTAAAAACGTGCATATCCAATTCTCCTTGAATTTTGCTACACTCCCCCACCTTGGTCACAGTTGCAGCCAACTTATTCTAATGTTTCCCAACATGTTGCGATGCTGCGAATTTTGATGTGTCCTTTAATGCTTTTCTCACTCACCAGTGAAAATATTCCTCTCATTTATTTTATTAATTCTCCCCCTTAGGGCCTTATACAATTCAGTCAACTCCCCCTCCCCAAGGTGGTTAATTGCTAAGCTTTGTAGACCACATCTAAGCTGTTTGTCATAGAGATAACGCTTAGCAGTTTTCGCCAATCTAGTCTCCCTTCTCTGCACCCATTACAGAAGTTCTGAATCTTTCTGTAGATGCAGCTTTCAGACTTAGATACAATAGTCTGGTCGCATTATCGTCTTATAAGGAGGAAAATTACTTCCTCCTCTCTACTTGCAAAGTTCCGATAAATCATAGGACACCATGTGGCCTCCTGCTTTCACTACATGTTGAACTTCACATCTTTCTGTATCGTAGTCCAGAAGCATTTCTCATCTTGGACATTCTTAATCTCTCGCTCTCTTAATCTGAAAACCACTCCTGGGGTTTCTGCCCCCCCCCCCCCCAGTGCAATACTTTGTATTTAGTAGCCTTAAACTTTTAGCAGACAATTTTTAAATCCTTCTGAAGCAGCATAGCCCAGTTCAGATCTCTAATCACCCCGTTTAAGTCATCAGCAAACTCGGACAGTTCCTCTATATTTGCCCATCCGTATCATTTAGGAAGATAAGAAACAAAAGAAGTACGAGCACTGATCTGTGAGGGACTCCAGTTGCTACTTCAGTCCACTCTGAAGAGGTCATTTATGACCACTTTCTGTCTCCTATCCTTCCAGAATCCAAACCCCGATCCAATGATGGAACTTCCATGTTATTCCGATCTACTCTAATTTGACCATTAATCTCTCAAAAACTGTACCAAAAGCGTTACTAAAATCCAGATATAGAATTTCAAAATTACTTCTCATCCAACTGCTTTATAACCTCATCATAGTAATTTACCAGATTTGTAAGGCAATGTCTCCCATCATGAACAATGCTCAGACCCATTTAGGGTACCATTCTTATCGAGATTACATTAACAATATTAACGTTGGATGCAGTGTCTGCTGCTTTTTTCAGTCTAATTGGAGGTACCATCCACCTCTGAAGCTCTACACTCTCTTTCAGCCTCATAGCTTTTCATATAGACGCTTCTCTGATTTCATTATGTTACTTATTTTACAACGGTTCAAATCAGCTTTACTATTTCTTCTTGGAAGTAACATTGTTTCAATAATATTTGCCAAATAGCTGTTCAACTTGGACGCCATGTGACAAATATATGTGTGTAGAACTCCTCCCCCTTGGTTGAAGGGCCAAATCTTTTCGCGATTTAACTGTTTTTTCTTTGTGTGGACTGTTACATGAGTTGCTCATGTAACAGTCTGCTCGTATTTTATGGTTTTACTCCTGTTTTTTTAACCCACTTGTGGCATTGTGCTTAAATTTATATCTTCATTTCCATTTTCCACTTTCTGAATATGCCTTCATTGAGTATGCATTTGTTTTCTCCTCTGCAGTTGGGGTTTTCTCCGATTTGTGTTGTACAACCTTGCTGTGAATAATCTCGGAATCCACGTTGCACATACGGTTGGTTCTCTGCATGCTACTTAGGAATGTACATTCTTCTAGCATCTGTAGCATCGGACAGAGTTCGGCACACGTGGCCTGAATGGACAACTCCGGTATCCTGTTTTTATGAACGTTAGGTGTGCTCAAAGTTAAAATTACATTTCTGGTTGGAATGATTACTCCGTCTCTCTTAAATGTTTTTTTTTTTTTTTTTTTTTTCAACTTGTGGCTCGCATCGTTGGATTTCTTGTTCTGACACATTGAAGAGAGGGCCCACTCTGTAAGTAGTCCCGTTGAAGTGCTTAATATAGCATGAGGGGGTTGCCGTTACTGCGGTCCCTCCAAACCTTTTTCTTTGAGGTTCTCATTCATTGTGACTTCTCACTTGGTCCGGGACATAGAAGGCGCTCCACGTTAAATTCGATACCTACACTTTTGATTCCTCAGTAGAGATCTAAAATGAAGCAGGCCTGGAATGACAGCTCAAGGTGACATTGAGCATCTGTTTAAATCTTTCCCAAATATTCGTCAGTTAGCGATTTGTATTCAAGTACGTGGGGGTCACACCTGTATTAATTTTCAAAAATGACACTTTCCGTTAATATTTCACATAAAACTTCTTGAAATCATCCGAAAATCTAACCATTTATTCCTATAATCCCTCTTCACATCATCAATAACTTTGGTCAAAAATCGTGTCACTGTTTTGTTGTGTTCCGGTTTCTGTTTCTTCAAATAGCCAAACAAATAAGTGCCAGAAAAATAGCGGATCCCATATCTATATCGGAGTAAGGTAATCGAAGGGAATGTGGAAAGACAACGGTTAACTTTGTTGTTGTTTTGTTTTTGCACCAGAACTAAAACCATAAGACGCTAGAATATTCTCTATTCGGTTTGCCGGTTTTCTCAACGAAAAACCCAAGTTTCTGGGAGTAGAATAAAATAAAATAAAACCTAAGTAACCATTGCCCGATACAAAGTAAACCACGGCGAAAAAAAAAAGAAAAAAAAAACCCTAAAAGAAATTTCTCTCGCCTATCCCACATTGTGTAGGAAGCAAGCGACCCAAATCACTACGTTGTTGACGAAGTATTCCATGCTCACTTAGACTCATTCCAAATAATAAATAATGTCCCCAATGTCCTGTAAAAATAACAAACAACCTTGGTGTCTAGTTAGAACAACTGCGCGGAAACAGGATATCTGTGGAGGAATTCTAAAAGACATTTATAAACGCTAGAACCGATACCTGAGTACACAAGGAGGAAAAAGAATGGAAAAAACTAAAATAACGGGTATCAACATTTTGCGCAAACATACCATCACGGAACGAAGGTGTTTAACATTCAGGGAAAGAAAACTGCGAAAAAAAAATTAGGAATGGTGTATAGTGACAAAGAAGGACAAAAAAAAAAAGATCAATAAAAGTAAAACACCTACCAAATCATATAGTACGCCTCAATACACTGAAGGCAAAAGACTTACACGTACTGGCCAAAACTTTAGACACCTTTTACAATTGGAGCCAACAGATAATTAAACGTACGGCATGCTAATGTACGAGGGTGGTTCAATAAAGAATCGCCCTGATCTAGCTGCAGAGGTGCTAGCCTGTTGATTCGTGGCACAGGTTTTAGTCCTTCTCTACCTAACCACCGTGCAGATTTACACATTTTTTCCATCGATGGATGAGGCTACGGATACCGCCTTGTAGAAGTGGTGAGGTTGGTCTTTGAACCATGACTCGCAGAAATGAGTGTCTCGTAGTCAGGAAAGTGGGTCCCCCGAAGAAATGATCTGAGGGAAGGAAACAAGAAGTCCGATGGTGCAAGATCGGGTGAGTAGGCTGGATGGGGCAGTATTTCATATCCAAAAGTGGCCGCTTGTGTTGTTGCAATTTCAGAAGTGTGAACTGGGGCATTGTCTTGAAGCAGTCTCACATCTTTGGCCAGCATGCCACGCCTACATGTTTTGATTTTCTCCCGTAATTTTGTGAGTAATTTGGCATAATAGGCACCTATAATTGTTCTACCTTTCGGCAGGTAATCAGTCATTATTATGCCTTTCTCATCCCAAAACACTGTCAGCAAGACCTTTCCTGCTGACGCTTGAACCCTTGCCTTCTTGGGTGGGGGAACCATGATGTCCCCATTCCATGGACTGCTTTTTACTTTCAGGTTCGAAATGGTAAATCCAACTTTCATCCTGAGTGATTAGATGAGAGAAAACGTCTTTCTCATTTTTTGGCACAGGGCTAACAACCCTTGTGATTTCTGTTGTCGATCAGCCTTCTGGAAATCAGTCAATAATCGGGGAATCCATCATGCATTTAATTTCCGTAAATGGTGTTGGTCATGAAGGACTGCTTGAACAGAACCCACACTAATCTTCACCTCCTGGGACAATTCACACACAGATATCCGGCGATCTTCCATGATTAACGACTCCACTTTTTTGATCGTGCTGTCATCAGTGGCTGAATGGGGACGATCTGGAATGGGCTCAGATTCTACTGATGTCCGACCACACCTAAACTGTCTATGCCAGTGCTTCAAAATGCCATAAGATGGGACTTCATCCTTATATACAGCAGTTATCTCCTCTCGGATTTCTTTAGAAAATTTCCCCTTCAAGAACAGATACCGGATTACAGCTCTGGCTTCAACTTTGTCCATGATACTACTTCGTCACACGTTCAGCTCTGTAAGAGAAAAACAAATTAAGACACAGGGCTGTTACACCATTAGTATGTATGATGCTACACACAAAATATCATGACTCTGCGATATGTGGAAGTAGGTGAGGACGATTCTTTATTGAACCACCCTCGTAAGTTATTACTTGATACGATCAAAGTTCCTTGGTATTAGACAAATACAGTACGCTTTCCTGGGACTTCTTAGTCGATCCGATCACGGGGAAGATAGGAGATCTTTCGATTTCCAGAAACAGGAGCCATAATTAAGAAAAAACAATAGAAATCACTGATATGTCGAAGGCAATCATCTGAAAAAAGTAGACATGAGTGGAAGACGAAAGGGGAGAATGCAGCCATAAAAAGGAAGAAATGCGGCCGATAGAAGGTACTCCAAGAACGAACCCGCAGACCTCACTTTTAAAGAACCGTCTTTCTGCTGCATTTAAAGCTGTCTGTCGAATTTAAAGACTTTAAAACGATTTTTGCTCCAGAAGGGACAATCCAGTTTGCAGCAAATGATTAAATATTTCAATTTAGGCAAGAAAGACCCATTTCCAACGAAACTTCTCGGCGCAGTTGAAGAATCAGGGATTTGGTAGTCGCGTGCCTATTCTAAAGCTACTTCTTTCTGTGAAAAATCGAAAGATTTGACTGGAATGGTGCCACCAGAGCTAAGACTGGATTGTAGAGCAGTCCAGTCTTAGTTCCAGACCGTTTCGTGCAGTAGTTAATAGTATTCGCCATATAGCGCAAGGACCCCATAGGCTTTTGCTGCGCTGAAAAAAAAAAAAAAAAACACTAAGTAGATAAGAAAATACAAATCATAGTTGACCTTTGAATTTATTCAAACTGTCAGCCTCAACTACCTGCAAGGGCAACCAGTTCCAGCAATCAACTACTCGCTGGCTAAAAGAAAACTTTGTACAATCTAATCTAAACCTCAACCCCTGTAATTTGAATTTATGATTCACAGGAATTCTTTATAACAGCAAGAATTCCACCTTCATTCATTTTACTAACTCTTCTCAGAGCCTTGTAAACCTCAATCAGATCACCTTTGAGGTGCTGATTGCAAAGCTCTGTAGCCCACATAATCGGAATCTTTCCTCGTACGATCGTCCTTTTGCTGATGTCACCATTCGAGTTCCCCGTCTTTGGACCCTTTCAAGAAGCAAAACGTGATTTTTTTTTTTCACAGATGACATCTCCATTGAACACAGTATTAGATATATGGTCTTTAATTGTCTTATAAAGTGGGATTATGACCTCCATATTTCTACAGGATAATGTTCGATAACTCACGGGTAGGACACAATGGACTTTCCTGGCTGCCCGTTTACACTGCTTAGAAAAACTTCTATTTGCCGGTATTATAACTCTTAGATCCCTTTCCTCTTCGATTGTTTTTACTTCAACTCCACCAAGTGTATAATTTATTTGGGACTGCTATGCCCAAAGTGTAACATCTTGCATTTCGCTCCATTGAAACATAGCTCTCACTTTTCTCGCCATTCTTGCAGCCTGTTAAAGTCATACTGAAGGAGCATCGCTTGGTGCTGATCATTAGCTACCTTACTAATCTTCACCTAGTCTCCAAATTTTATCCCACCTTCTATCCCTTCGTCGATGTCATTTGTGAAAACGAGAAACAGTGGTCCAAGAGTGGACCCCACTCCTGCCCTGACGTTACACCAATCTGAAGAATATTCATAAATCACAACCCTCTGCCTTCTGCCCTGCAGCTGCCCCACAATCCATCTTAGAATCACATCAGTAATCCCAAGCTGTTTAAACTTATACAGTAACCTCTCATGAGGGACTGAGTCAAATTCTTTGCTAAAATTCAAATAAACTATGTCGAGATTGTTCCCTAAATCCAGTTTGTGAGTAACTGTGACAAAATATCCTACTAAGTTAGTTAAGCATGATTTCCTCTTAACAAAGCCACGTTGTGCGTCCTTCAGAATCCCATATCTATCTAAATGCTCTTAGATTTCATTCTTAAGCATTGCCTCGTAGATTTTCCCGACCACTGAAGTTACTAACCGGTCTGTAGTTACCAACTTCACTCTTAGAATATACATTAGCGATACGTTGGCATTTCACCAATCCAAAGGTTATTGTTGTTATTTGGTTTTTAGGAGCATTAGCAACTAAGGCCATATTGGTCCGGGATGGGATATGCGGTGGTCATTCCCTGACCTTCCGCATCCTCCGTATTTGTTGGTGACGGGCTCGAACCCCGGTCTAATCAAGAAGCGTTTGCTACGCACTGCTGCAACTTCCCACCTGGCTACGGAGGAGCCTACCAATCCAAAAGAATCTCTCCAACTCCGAAGATACTTTCATAATTAACTTCAATCGTTCAATGCACTCCCTCGTGCCCTTCTTCAAAACTACAGGGTATATGCAATAAACGCCGGCGGGAGGAGCTTTAATTGCCTTTATGCTTAAAAATTTTTCTAATAAACAATCCGTAGTTACGAGATCACTAATTTCACATGACTCAGCATCGTTCCCTCGCTCGCACAGCCTCTTCTAAGCATGAAGGGTTTTTTTCTCAGTAAAGACCGATGCAAAGTACCTATTCAATTCATCTGCAACATCAGCTGGGTTATCTAAGACTTTCCCACACCCAGTTCACAAGGGTCCGATCCGATTACCTTTCTTCTTTGTTGTATTCACATACATGAAAAATTCCTTGTCCCCATTCTTTGGTCTCTTAGCCAATGCTTTCTCATACGCAGCCTTGGCCTCCCTAACCTTACTTGTGGTACTATTACAGATCAATTTGTATCTACTGTAGGCTTTTCATCACTCTGCAACTATCCCACGCTATCTTTTTCTGCTGTATTTGACCAGCCAGTTCCGCAGTCATCCATTTGGCATCCTCCTCCAATATTTTCTTAAAGGAATGTATGGGTTCATGGCTTTTATGATTGTTGCTTTAAAAGTATTCCATAATTCAAATGTATTCGCCGTTCCTCGGCAATTTGTCCAATTCATAGATGCCATATACCATCTCAAACTGTCAAAGTTCCCTCTTCTGAAGTTAAAACGCGTGCCTTTACCTTTAAACCCTCCAGCTGCTTACAAAACCTCCTAACACCCCATATCATCATAACACCTCCAGCTGGAGGTGGTATCACGATATGGGGCGTTCTGTTGGTACGGACTGGATGCGTTCACACCGGTAGAAGGTTGTGTTGCCTCCAATGAATATCTTTTTTTTTTTGTCGTATCGTACCAAGTTTACCATGAAATTCTTCGTTTTCACAAGGATTGAGATAGACTGTTTCAAAACGAAAATAAAGCGCACCTAATGGAAGAATTCATGCAATAAAAATAACCTTCACATGGAATACGAGTGTAGAGAATTGATAGGGATTCTATTAGGTTCTCTCCTGCAGCAACAAGTCCAATTGTTTGCAGTAATTTTGCTGACTGGGATCTTCTTTCTATCTTGGTGATATTATTCCATTTTGTTTTTCATTATTATTATTTTTAAGACCATACTTGTCAGCAACAACCTACATTTCATGACATGATAAAAGAGAATTGGCATTCAAAATTATACTACCAATGTCTCTCCACAGATGAGATGCAATGTTGCTGGAGAAGATCAAACCCACTCTTTCAGAAGTTCTCAACACACCGGATAAATGTCTTTATTTCCCTTCATAATGAAATGCTCTCCACCTTGTTTTAAATTACCTCGTGCCTTTAACCGTCAGTATTCCTCATGAAATTACGAGCATCTTTAATGAAAGAAAACTACTCTTAAGAAGTCCATCTTGACACAGTGAAGTTTCTCTCTCTCTCTCGCCTCCCCAGAACCGGTAGGCAGTGACAGAGGTTGGCTGGGTGACTAACAAGGAATGCTAATGACGTGTTCTTCCAGAAGCCGCCTGAAAGCCGTAATTACAGGACATAACGGTGTGCCGACTCACGGTAGCACCACTTATTCCATCTCGGAACTGTTTCTTTGCATGTCCAGAAGACGGACGGAAACGCGTCTGTACATTGTTAGTGCTAAGCTAAATAGCCTGTCTCGGAAAAAGAAGGAACACCAAATCACCTTGGCGAGTGCCGCGTGTGATGAACTCAAGCATGGGAAACGAGTGACCTTTCGTGGAACAACTTTAAAATTCTCATAGTGGAAATCAGCAGTGAAGTGAAGAAAATGTTTTCAGAATGGGTGTGTACAGGGGGCCATTGTGAAAGACAATGAATAGCGGACGAACACGAAATGCACTGAGCAGTATCTGCACCGAGAAGCAGAAATGAAATTCCTAAGAATGAGACGTAAATTATCTGACTCGACATTTCACATATAGGCTAGCGGAACTCAATACAGTATTTGTTTGCTGGAGAAGAAGTCGAAGTCAAAGCACGCTTTAACATCCTAAGAGTATTCTGGATACAAATTAATTAAGCCACTAAAAATAAAGGGAGGATGTAAAAATAAGCACCCATCTCAGACATGGTCAATATATGATGGTATTTGAGATTATAATGTATCAATGTATGTTTCACTCCTTGGGAAGGGGGGGACCTGATCTGTGTACTGATCCAGGGCCTCAGCTTACTCGAATTCCAATTGATTACATGACGAGAATTTGTTTTTAGTAATAGAAATATCTAGTGTGTGTGTGTATATATATATATATATATATATATATATATATTTTTTTTTTTTTTTTTTTTATTATTATTATTATTTTTTAAATAACAAACTATGAAAGAGTGGTAAATGCTAATTTTTGGCAGTACATTTCGCGGAACACTGATTGAAAAACATTGCTCTGAATCCGCATTTGACCATTTACTACTGTACGTTGGTATACTTTTTTTTATTATATTAAGCAGTTTCTGCCAAATTTTGGCAACACCACTGAATCTACAGATAATTAAAATCCCTTACCTGTTTTTGCCCAACTGCAGGGTGGGAAGTCCCTTTAAAACGATACATTAGAGCAATACAAAAAAAAAAAAGTAGGACCTTGATTATTCGAACTTACGTTAGCTAAGGTCGCTGTCAACAGAGCCGAATATCAAATTTAAACTTTGAATTGTTTACTCCACAGCGTACCTCAGTTTGGTTTCTATCAACGGGGCAACCTCGGCCCCGTTGACCTTCGATGATCATGGTCCACTATATACTTTAAAAAGAAACGCTACATGTTGATTGGAACATATCATTCCAGCAGCAAGTGGCATTTTAGGTGCGTTCGCAAAGACGTGTATAACGCCTACTATCTTGACCATGCCTGTCCATCCATCTGCCATGTAACTCAACTCCTAATGAGCCGATTTTCATGACCTTTTAGATTTGTCTATTTTATAAAGATTTGTTAGTTATTAAAATCAGAAAAATAAAAAGCCTGCAATTATTTGTCCTTTTTTATTTTCTTTTATTGCCAAAACATTTCTGAAGCCAGGTCGAAAACTGTTAGCATTCGAGTAAGTTCAGCACTGGAGGGGGAGGTGCTTCACCTATCTTTTTCGATGGAAAATATTTGTTGACTAGTTCGGAACCACAGCTCTGATAGAATTAGTGTAATTTTATCATGGCTGTAGTTGTCCTTACCGATGGTATCTTGTTACATACCATATTTGACTTTTGTACGTTACTGAAAAATTTACCAATCTCTATTGGTAAAAGCCCGAAATTCGGAATTTATACCAAAGCGTTTTGGTAAATGCTATGATTTATCAGTTTACTTGTTAAAATCTCGAAATATCAGCAATTTTCATTTTATTTAATAATAATAATAATATTCTTTAATAAGTTAAATGGTATACAATTGTGATTTCATGCACAGATAACCAAAGTAATCTTACAAGACCTCAACTATCATCATCAGCCATTTTCAATCCACTGCAGGATGAAGGCCTCTCCAGCAACTTTCCAGTTCCTTCTGTTTTGAGCACTGGCCATCCATTTACTACCCACAAACTCATGAATTTCATCTATCCCTCTCCGCCTTTGTCTTCCAGGTTTTCTTCTAGCTCCTCTTGGGTACCATTCTGTTATTTTCTTAGTCCATCTGTCATCATGTCTTCGAGCTATGTGTCCGGCCCAAGACCGTTTTAGTTCTTTAGTTTTGTTAAGAATGTCCTTTACTTGAATTTGCTGCGTAATCCGTGTGTTTCTCTTCTTATCTAACAGTCTGATTCCCAATATAATTCGTTCCATTTTTCGCTGTGTAGTTCTCAGCTTCTCTTCCATTCTTTTGGCGAGTGCCCAAGCTTCACTTCCATAAGTCATGGTGGGGAGTATACATTGATTCATTATTTTACGTTTCAGACAAACTGGGATACCTCAACTATACAAGTGACCAAGTACAGAAATACAAAGTTCAGCTACAAAATGACCATTACAAACAAAATATGAGAATATAAAAATAATCGTAATTAAAACACGCAAGACTATAAATTAAGCGTAGCGTAAAATGACATCAGCATACTAGGACCGGCACTTGCACACCTGTCCTTTACATACAGTAATATAGGCCAAGATGTCACTCGATAATACTTATCAATACACCATAGGTCAATGTCGATGTTGAGCGAGTTGAGAGTGTCCAAAGTCACATTTGGGAAGTGTCTATTGAAACTTTGTAAACACTGGAGCCTTGAACACAAAAAGGGAATAACGTGAAGGTGTCTTCCTGGCAAACGCCAACCAATCGTGTTCCAGATGTTCAAGCAATCATGCTTCGATGAATGCAGATGAAGGAATGCCTTTATTTTCCTTACATGGGCTTTGTGGACTGTGGGCGTGTATTGCAGGTAGGAGCATAGTGCAGATTTGGATGTCGTGTAGATCTGGTGAGACCACAAGCCCATTTCAGTACCTAGAATTCTAGACCTCATAGTTTCTTGAGGCTGATGGGAGGTGCGGCAGACCAAATTTCCATGGCATGAGAGCACGTTAGAGATATACATTTCGAGGTATTTCCTACCCTTTTTATTTTCAACTTTTATCACTCCAATACGGTAACTCCTTGCATTTGCAAGTTTGTTTTGGAAAAACAATGATGAAGGCGATTTGTAAGCGCCGACAATTCAAAATAATTAAAGTTATTCATTTTTATAGAAATCACGCAAACAGAAACCATAAACTGTTTTATTTGGAATACAGTGAATAATATGCCCTTGTTTAAAAACCAGCAAACAGATAATCGGACAGCGCAGAAAAGGAATTGATAATTTCCAGGTTTCATTCACTTTTCCAATTTTTTGGAACACCTAATGTACATTACTTCAGTCATAATGGTACCGAATTCGCAAATGCGATTATCAAATAGCTTTTACCAACGCCAACTGTTAAATGATAGAATTTAGTGTATCAGAGAGGAGAAATGAAGAAGTGTGAAATGTGTTAATATTTTTAGCAAGGAAAACTGGCAAAGTTTCGTAGGATTTAGGACTTTTTATAGTAACATATCTATCTAGTTAGCCTTAACCAGTAAAAGGCATCCGACAGCGTTGAACATAGCTACCTATTTCAAACCTTTGGATAAGAACCCTACATCATCGAACAATCCATCTGTTATACAAGGAAGCCAAATTCTGCCTGAAACTGAACAACCAACTCACCTGCCACTTTCCATATTCCAGAGGGATAAAACAAGGCTGCCCACTCTCTGGACAACTCTACGCAATTGCCATAGAACCATTCCTTAATAAAATTGCCACCAGTATACAATCCCGACGAACGCTGCTACCAGAACCCCACTTAAATATAACATACTCAGCATACGAAGATGACGTCACAATTGCAATACGCCACGAGAGCGAATTGGAAGTCATTCAAAAGGCTCATGATCTCTATGCTCAAGCATCAGGCGCAAAACTCAACCACTGTAAGACCAGCGGCCTGTGGGCTGGCAACTGGAAAACTAGAACCTACTCCCCCATCCAATGCACATGGTCCAGCGAGGGTCAGAAATACCTAGGTGTGTACCTCGGCAATACCCTCTTTTTCTCCCAGAAGAACTGGCCCGAATTGCTGAGTCGTTTCAACAAAGTACTCGGAAAATGGAGAAGCGTGTGCGCCACATTTTCGCTGAGAGGGAGAGTGCTTGTGGTCAATCATATGGGGGCAAGTGTTCTCTGGTACACCTTCAAAATTCTCACTGCACCTGTTGACTTCCTCCATCAAATCCAGGCATCTGTCCGAAGCTTCCTTTGGAACAAAACCAACTGGATGTCCTGCTCCAAACTTAGCCAACCACTTACTCACGGGGGTCAAGGGTTGGTCTCTCTTGACGACAAAATCACAGCATTCCGGATCACTTTCCTTCTTAAGACGCTGCAAACAAAATACCCACATTCCAACACTACGGATAAACTAGTAGCAACTAGTTTATCCGTAGAGGAACACTAGAGGACTATCTCTTTCAACAATATTGAGAATGGATATGGCACCGGCACCAGCACCACTCAAACTACCGCCGTTTTATAAAGACGCACTGTACCGCTGTAAAAAGCTAAACCTTCACCATACTCTTGAGAGAACATCTCTTCCCGGAATACTTTCAGAACCGCTCTTCTACAGTAAAAAAATAATAAACCCTGCAAATGATAATATCCTCTTCTTTCCTATGTGGAACTGGGCAGGAATAAGAACCATAGGCGACCTCCTGACACCAAGCCTTGAATGGAAAGGATCAGAAGATTTGCCCATTAAAACCATAAATCAAAACCATAAAAGCAGCAACACAGACATCTAAAATCAGCGATCACACAAGCGCTTCCTGACATCACTACAACTAAAGGGATTGGAAATGTCACTGGATCCTCGCCTACACCAATCTTCGTCATCACGTCACCAGAAGACACGGTACCTCTGTCTTCTGCACCCTCCAAAAAGGTCTATCAGCTAATCATGTCTCGCCATACAACTACGATTTTCCCGTCATCCACCTGCCAAGCTGTCCCTGCACCTCTCTCCACAAGCCACCATCTAACTTTCAGTGGAACCTTCCGTACATGATGAAATGTTCAAATGGGATGCAGACATCCAGTGGAAACTGTGGCACAACATCCTTCACACTCCAGTCAAGCTACAAATCTTCGGGTTACGCACCTCAAACTACTGCCTCTTCTGTGCCACTCCAGGTACCCTGGAACACACATACTTGGCATGCCCTGTGAACAAGGAACTTGTCAAATACGCTTTGGATGCAGCAAAGTTTGCCTGCAACCACGCCCACACTCCGGAGGACTACTGGTACTTGCTTCACTCTGAGCAGACAGCACACACCACCTGCAACTTCCTATTCATTGCGGCCAAGGCCGTCATTTACAACTACTTGAAAGCACACAAGAAGCAGTGACGACGTGCCTCCTGTCGTCACATTGGCGCAACATCTGAAGTGGAGCTCTATGGAGGAAGTTGCAGAGCAGACTTCTACTCGAATTCCACTGCAAAAGACCAGAAACTTTGGATCATCTTAACAGCGAATGGAAGAGTGGCGGTCACCTGTTCACCATCGCTCAACAGTCCATCACCTTCAACGCGTGACACTTAATATGAGACTGATCCAATGCCAAGAAACTGTTTTCTTAATTCCTGAAATTGAAATGTTGAAACGTTTGTATTTCGTTCTAAAAAGTTTCTTTATTTTTTCCCCTTTTTTGCTTTTGTACATAGAATGTAAATAGTTGATGTTGAAAATGTATCTACTGTTCACGTTTTAAATAACAAAAAAAAAAAAAGAAAAGAAAAACATCTATCTATCTATATATATACCGTATTATTTTGTTAAATATATGTATTAATTTATGGGAAAGATTATCGTAAAAGACATACCTTGATAAATCTATGGAGAACGCATAGGTGAAATATATTACATATACACAAAGGATAATATACAAAAACTTATCTCTGTATACCTACAATTTGGGTGACTTCTTCCAGGGTCAACCGCCCAAATTAAAAGGAAAAACAACGATAGGGGCTTCTCTGTAATGATCAATATGCACTATGGCAAAATCAATTTTGAGGTTATATAACAAATAATAGAATTTAAGATTATATATATATATATATATATATATATATATATATATATATATATATATATAATAGAAATTAAGAATTTTCGAATTTATATAATGCACAGTACACGTTGATCATCGTTGACGGTAACGTGAGCAAATGTTGAAAAATCGAAAGATTCGACTGGAGTGTTGCCGTCAACGCCAAGACTGGACCGTGGAAAAAGATCATGTGGTCTGACAGCTTCGAGTTACATTTTATTTTTGCACCAATGGTAGAGTGAATCTGTGGTGTGAACCTCGTGAAGCCATTCATTCAGACTGTCTCTTGTCTACCACTGGAAGTGACAATAATTAACAAATATTAGTGGTATTGTGATATGGCGGTATATTCTCTTTGCATGAACTTGGTCCGCTCATACCATTAGAAAGTCGCGTTATCTTCAATGAATATCTTTCTGTCGTATCAGCCCAACTTCACCCTACCATGCTTCATGCGTTCCCAAGCTTTCCATCATCTACAGATCTGAATCCATCCAAAATGTATATATTATTTATTTATTGTTAAACTGACTTAATGAAGTCTGTATTTGTACCCACGGCACTGGATTTTATCTGTATGGTTAATTTAATAAATAAATTATTATTTGCACCCAACTGGTATTTTTTCAAAATCACGTAAAACAAAATTTATGTATAAAGCATTCTGACTCACAATTCGCTTTATCAAATTCTGTTTCAGAAAAAGAAAAAAAATATATATATAATAAAAGAAACAACTCTGTTGTGCGCATCGTTATATTATAATTAAAAAATAATAATCTCTGATTACAAATATGTTAGAGATAATCGTGAGAGTCTCTCTTATTGGAAGGTTTTTTATTTGACCTTAACTTGAAAGCTTTTCCTCCAGCTATTCAACAGCATTAGAGGATTTTTGCATATTTAGCATGTTCAAAGATTTCATTTTATAAGAGCGACCTTCTCCATTGAACTTTAGCTCGATCACGTATAAATTATTACTAATTAACCTTCTTATGGATCGGTGTTCATCAAAGGTATATCCCAGTCTAAGATAATAAAAATAGCCCAACGAGAGATAACCATCTTCATTTACAAACCAGTCAATCCAAAACAAGTTTTAAAGTGGTTTTAGTAAAAACAAGAACTATAACGAATATCTTGACAGACATCTTTGGAAAAACAGCTGACAGAGAGATGGAAAAGGCTAATATGTGAAGTGAATTTGCAGGTTGTTACTTTAAGGCGTGTTGAAATTACTCAATTTAAAAGAGTGGCGGGTTAAAGAAATGTTTTCCTTTTCTTATTATTCCGTAAACGTTTCTTCTCGATATTTGGGATGAAACTTGTTTGCTTGGCCTGCAAAGAAAAGCAACTTATTTGCATACTAATCAAAAATTACGAATAAAAAAAAAAGCTCTTGTTTCATGTTGAAAATTTTAATCGAGAATAAAAGATAAAACTTCGGTGAATAATTAGCTCCATTAATTTAGTATCGCCCAAGGGAATCACGTTGCACAATGTAATGGGAAGACATGAGACTCAACCCAACCCACAGTAGCACAATAGAAAAAGATGAATGACTGCGCATCAGTTGCCTTCTTCCAATTAAGATCCGCAAAATGTCTGTTTATTGTTACTTCCCCTAATATTTTCTTATGTAATCATCAGTAAACGAAAGGTGCTTTGGAAGAAGGCAGTTGTTCCCCGGGGACAATCCGCGTCACAGGTAGCTACAGGGGGGGCCTGACATTCTGTGCAGTTCAGCGACCATTCCCTGACAGGTGCCGTCGGAACTCAAGCGTCCTAAAAAGTTGAAGATGACCACGAGAATGAATTCACGATAGGCAAATAATCCATCTGACAGGTTGACTGACCACTTTTTTTTTTCAGGTTTCCTTTTTTGTTCGAATCCATCTCTCACTATGCAGCACAGCGATAGGGATGCACGAGACACGACTGAACTCAGGGGTCAATGTACAAGGTAATATAAAATGTTTCTCACATATAAGATCACTACGCTGCCATTTTACTTTCTACAGTGTTGCCATCTATCGAACACCGCTATCATCACAACATAATACACTAAATATCCCGTTACCACGAACTTTTGGAAAGGGGCCACAGGAATCATTTCGTTCTAAAGAATGAATAAATGATTCTCTTTTGAAAATGATTTCAAAAGAGAATTATTATTTTTATATATAAATTCTGCTCCACTTTTCTAATATATGGATAGTAATTTCTGGTTTATGTTACTTAAACACCGATTTTAAAGTAAAAATAATAAATAAATAAATAAAAAGTGGACTACAAAAATATTCTGGTCAGAGTATCGAAAGTATGGGCACCACGAGGTTAAAAAAAAAAAAGCATAATCTTCTAGTGAACAAAGCTTAAATTTTCATAAGGTGATTAATACTTGGTTTATTAGCTTATAAAGCTATCCTAACTGTTAACTCTAACGAGTGATTATTGTACTGTATACTAACAAAAACAGACGTTTAATGAGCAAACTGAGCGCGAAATTAAATCGTATTTTTCTTTTAGTTCAAGCAATATAGAAACGTTGATATTTGCGCATGTAAAAAGCTAACTGCGAAAGAGCATTTTGATCATTGCGCTGTCCACTGTATGTATTAAGTCAGAATTAAATTTTCGACAAATTCCTGCAGTCTGACAGCAATTGAATTGGCTAAAATCAAAGCTTATTTACAAACTTCGTGTTTAACGCCACTTTACAAATAAGCTTTGTTTATTTGTATAATTTTTCATATATCTCTATCCATATATTAGAAAAGTGGAGCACAATTTATATATAAAAAAGAATGATTTTCTTTTGAAAATAATTTCAAAAGAGAATCATTCATTCATTCTTTCTTTAGATAAATATTATATTAATCCACGGAGAAAATGATTGAGCGGGCGATATTTGCTATAATATGTTCAAAAAATATATTAACATAGATTAAAATTCCAGATATTTCGTGTTGGATTACATAAAAAGATGTTAGCTAGCAAGTAGAATTATTAAATTGGCTATTAATTATTTTAGAAGTAAATTTTTGATTTTTTTTTTTATCTGATTGACAGAAGTTGTATTACCTATTGCATACTGGTCTCATAACAACTAATTTAATTAATTTATAGGTTGCTATAGACAGTTTAAAACGATTATTATAAAATATGAAAACAAAAGGATATTCCTTTTCAGAACTACACATAAGCACTTCTACTTCCTCTGCTTCGCATTCTACACCACAGCTAACGGTGCATCCAATTAAACTGTTTTGGCAGTTCAACATAACTGCCAAAAACATTTATACTTTCGTTACTGAAGAACATTGAACTTCAGCACTGAGATATTTGAGCCAGCTCTGTTCTGTAACTAAATTGCGCTTTAAATCATCATCAAATCAGTTTTGAGTAAATGCTGTTCTAATTTGTGGTGACTGGTTTTCAAGCATGTGTCAAAGTAACTAAAAAAACAACTATTTTTAGGCCACACGAATAATTAAATTATCTGCCGTGCTATGTATAATGTCTGTTAATTGCGTGTGTTCTATGGTCGATTCGTCTGTTTTGCTGGACGAAAAACCCCAGTTCTAGGGAGGGAATCTTGCTATCTACGCCTGAGACCAACTAACTCAGCGACGGAGTGAAAAAAGCCCATTAAAGTTCCTCGTGTCATCGACGGGATTCGAACCGGGGCCTTTTCTATGCGGTGTGGGAAGGATGGTGACCCGTGCAGACTGCGTCAAAGTAACTCAAGGGATTAAGGACTAGGAATTGTAACTTATCCCAATCGTTAGATGAAATTAACTGAAATCATGAAATCGTGATCAAATAGCTCGCTGTTTTAATGGCAAGATGAACAAGATGGAATTCCGAAATTAACCACTCAGTCCAGGAAACTCCGTCATCCATATCTAAGAGTAGTAGTGAGGTTTGTTTAATTCCTCATCACTATCAATTTAAAATGTCCAATCCCTTCGCCGGAGGGAGTATATTTCTCAGTGCTTTCTTTCAGTTGAGTTGAATTTATTATTTTTTTTCAAGAGACAGAATGCAAAAAAAAAAAGCAAACAAATCGAATTTAGTTCTTTGGCAGCTTAATTAAAAGGCAAAGAACAATGAAATGTAATGCGGCAATTTCAAATGCATTGCTGAGATTGTGTTTGTGTGTGTATGTTTTATTAGAGAGCAGTGACCTTAACTGTCAAATTAAAAACAAATCTTCATTCAGGGTCTTTAATTGACACGCAAGTTAAAGGAAACGAAGTACCAAAGTTATGCAATTGTCTCATAATAAGAGAGAAGACACAGCTAAACCTAATCATCTGGTTATTGTATGAAAATATTTTTCGTACTTTTTCTTTCCTCATAATTCAGGTTGTCACTTTGAACGACCACCCATCTTCTACATCTGAACAATAGCAACTTTCACTTCTCGTGACATAAGCCAGTTTTACGTTCCCCAGTGTAATACATGCAACGTTTTAAGCATGCGCATTGTCATTGCTTATTACGCAATTATCAATAAATGAGGAGATTTTATTGTGCTAATGTCCGGTATAATCGGTGTCATCTTTTCTTTTATACATCGATCTTCTGAGAGAGCAGCGCAACAACCAAGCATTATTGAACAGGGCAAAAGTACAGAACACAAAAGTATGAATTTTTGTTTTAACTTCTATTGTGATGCTTATCTAAATAGTACCACTCGATATGCCAACAACGTCATGCTCTTGACTACGTTTATTAGATGTTGACCAAATATTAGATGCATCACGGAATGTAAGACAAGACGTGAGAATAACGTAAAAAAAGATTGGGAGTTTTAAGAGTTGTTCTGGATGAGAAAGCGTACGAAGAGTACTCTTTGCTGTCGAGTTTTCTACCTTTATCAACATCAGTCTGGGATTGCTGAATCTGCATTTTGCAAGGTCAGATTCGACACGATCTGAATTTGCTAAGTAGACGATTTTTCTTGTGAAATAGTGGGTAAAGTGCATTCTTGTTTTAAGCTAAGCTGCTGAGAACCCTTTCACTGATTTTTGTTACTGTATACACGAGTGTGCATGGAAGCATTACTTCTTATTGTCATACACAGCCCCAGTCTCTACACATCTTTTAGATACGAAGAATTATTATCAGACGGAGTTAAATACAAAGTTCAGGTGTAGCTATTTAACACAGTTCCAGTAAATTAATCAGGAACACGCGCTGAAATGACGTAAACAAGTTTAGTAGTCACAAGAACTAAAGGGTTAAAAGTATAAAAAAATAGAAAATTAAGTGGAGATTTAATTTGTAGGCGTTTTAGTACAATTATTTGTGGCAGCTGTGAAATCGCTCGATCCATGTGCGAAAATCAGATTTTCAAAAAATTAGTAACATCGCAGTTTAGGATTTTTCTGAATATTTATGCAAATTTGAAACTTATTGAAGGTTTTCACATAAAAATTATAGAGTTTGTATTCCACTGTAAAAACTTGTAACCATTCTCTCCCCTCTCTTAACCAGGAACCTAATATAAAAAGATAATCCTTTGAAGATTGTTTAATTTTAAAGTCTTTTCAAGCGCATATATGTGAATAGCTTCTGTTTATTATTATATTTCTTTATTCACATTATAAATGGAGCGTTTCCTCGACTGTGTCATGCTTAAATAAATTAATTTTAAAATTTCAGATGTCAAACTTATACTTTTAAATAATAATATTGGCTAGGACACAACACTATAGTCATTTGGAAGAGGTCCAACACGCTATTAGCCTTAAAATGTAGACTATTGGTTGCATTAATGCATCCGCAATCGTAACTGGTGCAGGGGACCCTATTACTCTCCTCCTTATCAATGGTCCCAAATTAAGGATAGCAAAAGCAGGCTGTAGACCCTTTTAGGATCCATATCCTGGCTATTTTGTTACTATTTGTGTAGCGTTCAAATGATCAACACCTATAATCAACCCCACCCAAATAGCAGAGGTTCCGCATCAATTACAATCAATAAATATTAAATATAATAGTCCCAGCGATACAAAATATTTGGGGAAGGGGTAAATCCATCAACGTTCATAACAACGAGTTTAAGTTCCACAGACATCTCGTCCGAACCGGCTAGGTAACATCCTTGATATGACAATCCAGACATCCGATCAATGAGTGTAATTTCCAACGTACGTTGTAGAGGATCCGTTTTCAGGAAGTCGTTGGGTACGAATGATTGGGCGTGCATGTTCTTAGTCATATAAGTGGCTTAGTTTATGTGCGAATAAGAGTGACTGAACACAATAATTTTGTTAACTGTTTCAACGGAGAAGAGTGCCTCGAGCAAGAACCAATCTTCTCTACAGCGACATGTCAAAAAAAAAAAAAAAAAAACAGCGAACGTCCGTAGAAGAACAATGTTTTAATTAAGATTCCGAATTTCTTTATTCTCACCTGGCTTGTCTTTACCAACTGTCGAAAGGTCGTGAGAAGTTGCGTGTTTCATCTCTGCAATGTATGGCTAATTAGACTTTTTTTTTAGTACCTTGTAAGGGGTGTGAAGGATTCTTCGGCCTATTTCCGGGAGCTAACGACCTCATAAATATCTGACAATGTTCACCATCATTACAGTGATGTAATCCAAGAGGGCTATCCCGGGATACGACTGGTCATTTCCTTAATTAGCTAATAATCCAGTGCCAACTAATTGGCGACATCGATCTATTCAATTATTGAATTTAGTTTTTCATAAGTCCTAGCAATGTACCTGCAGATAATTGCATGGAAATACCAATCAATTACGTGGAGCTGTCTTTGCTGTTCACTAAAATAGGGCGAGGTGTTCTTTTGTTTGATTAGATACTTCTC
The DNA here is from genome assembly GCF_048544385.1 of Mastigoproctus giganteus. NCBI lineage: Eukaryota > Metazoa > Arthropoda > Arachnida > Uropygi > Thelyphonidae > Mastigoproctus > Mastigoproctus giganteus. Next base: position 153,108,522 of record NC_143577.1, read on the forward strand.
GGAATCTTTTTATTAAGAACAGCTGGTAAAGAAAGAACACTTTCCTGAAGTACAAGTTGACTTATTGAGTGTTATCCTTGAGTGTATTAACCGCACTGATTCATTCAGTTGGAAAACAGAAAGTGAGTCAGACCAAAGATAAAACACCAAATCTTTAAACGAGGGTTAATAAAAAGATATGTATATGTACGAGGATATGAGGGTTAATGAAAAAGAAATGGCATAGGCTACCTAAAAACAGAGATTAATGTACGTTACCGGAAGAGTTTGTTTCCTGGACTGCGAAATGCAAGTGGCAGCTGCATGTAATCTAAGCTAAGTTTACGAAGCAAAGATCGGCGCTCGTGGATGAAGACTGAAGGTGGAGACGGAAACAACGCAAAGGATTGTTTTTCTTAAGAGCAAGAACCGAAACTTCATCACAATAAATAGCTTCATCGTACCCTTTCAAAAAATAATAATAAATAAATAAAACTTCAAAGAATGTGAAGATTATTGATTTCTGGTTACTAGCACTCGTGCCATTTGCGTCCAGTAGTATGACTCAATTGTGGCCATTTCCTAGAGATAGCTCAAGTCATTTTGGGCGTCAGTGCAAGGTGTTGATGGGGCTAATGCTGCTGAATTCCGTCTGCTGCAGCGGTAGCAGTGAGAAATCGTTGAGTAACCTATTGTACTTCTTAAGTCCATGAGTCCTGGTAATTTTGATTTGCTCCTGAAGGGTGACCACTAAGATAACATACTACGAGGTAGGCCACTCCCTCGCAACTCTTCAATAAAACCAGAGTGTTGATGGCATCAGACGATATTTATCTCAATTTGAGATCAAGAAAGATATATATATATATTTTTTTTTTATGCAACACCTGCTTTCCCACTGCTTTTTGAATAAATCTCGTACAACGGAAATAAAGTTCTCTTTGTTGTGAAGATATTCATTTGATTTTGTTATATAACCAAAACCATAATATTAATCAAACATAGGTGAAATGCTTCACATTCAGAAAGATGGAATAAGAGTTTATAATCTTTTATAGAAAACTATTTAATTTAAAATAAAAGCATTCAACTTGGGTTATGTGGATTATTGGTTTTATTACCAGTAAACCTTATATTGTTGTGAAACAACAGTTGGTTGTTTCTTGGATATTTTGTCTATGGTATACTTTGGTCATAGTCTGACAGCACTTTGTGATCTTTGTATTGAATTTTTTATCATACAAGTTGTTCACTGGACCGGTTACATATTATCGGCTGAAAATCAGAAATAACTCCATGGAAAGGGATGACCGTATTCCCTCCACCCAAGACAGGCAAATTGCAGCCCCCAATAAAAGAGACCTTTAAAGATTCCTCAAGTCTCCAACGGCATTCGAAACTAGACCTCTCCAACTGAGAGACAGAGGCCGAACCTACTAAACTGTCATGGAGGACTTCTGGAGCGTACTTAAGTCTAAATTATTGATTTTAAACAAGTAGAACTCCTCCTTGTTGTCTTTCTTCAATATTAATTTTCTCACCCGGATCTCCAAACAGCGTTTGTGGTTTTGCTGTTTCAAATAACGCAAGTTGAGTGCTTTTAATTTTTCGATTTAACCAAATAAAATTTTAAATAACATAACTACTCATATAATTGACTGTTTTTTTTTTTTTCTGTCGATGTGAATGATGTATACGCTTTTATTTAGTCAAGGCAACCGAAAATTAGATCGTACGTATAGCTTAGCTTAATTTTCAGCACTCACCTCATAGTAATCCGCTTAGCTGGTGGAGGGTTTTATCACATATATAGTGGTTATAGGATTCTAATACCAGCTAAGCGGATTACTATGAGGTGAGTGCTGAAAATTAAGCTAAGCTATACGTACGATCTAGTTATCACATTACAGCACATAAAGACTCCTTAAAATATCAAGAGGCAACCGAAAATTTAATCTTTCATCATCATTATACTATAATAATAATCTTAAATCCTACAATTCACGTGACGTGCTATCATCCATTGTCATTAGAACAGGCAGGATATCGCGTTAGAGAATCTGGGGGTAGGGGAAGGTTGGGCGATTCAATTTTCCTACCATAAATCAGAACACTAATTTGAATCTCACAGTTATGTTGCAACCACTGACCGGGTAGTTCAGGTACATTCTTCTTTTTATGAATGCAGCGTGTTTCCTTTTATTGATTTAGAGTTCGTGTATTTCCGGTTTTCTTTCGCAATCCGTGATATTAACTTAATAAAGATTCTTGTCGGTCGCCCATTAAAGACAGATGTTTGCTCGATTAACAGTAAACACGTTTAACAAATGTGTTTATCATTTATGATAATTAAATATCATTTATGAATTATATAAATAAATAAAATCTTACCAGTATAGGCAACAGAAAGTTTCATTCCCCTGGACTTCCATTGAACAAAAATGTCAACAAATAATTTAAAGTAGTTAGAATACCTATTGAGATAATTTCACCAAACCAAGGACACTAATTGCGCCACCATACGGAGGATTTCAACAAAACAGAAATCACTTCGAAATGACTACTGACTTTTTTTTTTTTTTTTTTTTATGAAAACCCGAAAGGTATTAAAACCTATAGTAATTAATACCGTGAGTCGATTTAATGTTAAGAAGATGAAAGAAGATACTTGTTGACATTACACTTGAATTTCTTTAGATTGTAACTTTTAGGAAATATATGTGAAGGAAGGTTGTTCCAGTTGTTGTTATTGGGTTTTAGGAGCATCGGCGACTAAACCATGTTGTTCCATGTACTGTATATTGTCTGTAAATTGCGTGTGTTGTGAGGTCGATTTTTTGTTTTCTGGAGGAAAAATCCGAGTTTCCGGGAGAAAGAACCATGCTGCTCTCGCCTGAGACCGATTAACTCAGCCACGTTGTCAACAAGACCCATAAAATTTCCTCTCGCCATCGACGAGATTCGAACTCGGGTCTTTTTCACCCGGTGTGGGGAAGACGGCGATCTTACCAACTGTGCTACCCACAAGGGCGGCTCTTCCAGAAAATGTAAGTTGAAGGGATAAATGAGGAAAAAACAAAAATTGGTTCTATGAGTTTGAAGTTGGATAATAAAAAGATACTGAATGGTTACGGCACATGTTTGAACTCGTTTGGAAGAGAGAGCGGGAATTATAGAAGCCAATTCAGAAGAACAGTGCCCATGGAAGTATCTATCGAAAAGCCATGCAACAGAAACAGAAAGTCTATGAGAAGAGAGTGGAGAGACTCTGTTAGAGATGAGTCATTAACTGACCATCTTTTGAATGGAATCTAGAAGCCTGAGCGAGGTTCTGGGGGCACCGCTCCAGTGTGGGACAATATTCCTGATTTGTGATTTGTACAGAGTGAACAGCTGTTTGGAAGAATTGTTTGTTATTGTTATTTGGTTTTTAGGAGCATTAGCAACTAAGGCCATATTGCTCCGGGGATATGCGGTGGTCATTCCCTGACCTTTCCGCATCCTCCATATTTGGTGGTCACGGGCTCGAACCCCGTTCTAATCAAGAAGCGTGTACTACGCACTGTTGCTCCTGCTTACCTGGCTACGGAGGCGCCACTGTTTGGAAGAAAAGTAACGCCGAGAGCGAAAGAGAAAACCAAGTTTTTTAGATGCAGAGGAAGCATTATTTAAGAACTCTTTACTGTATATATATAAGTCATACCTTATACAATACCTTTCACGGCTATAAGCATGAAAATACGACCATATACATAATGAAAAACGACGATAACACCTAAAATAATAAAATATTAGAACACAGTATCATTAAAAATTAGACAACTATATGATTAAAGATTAGAGCACAAAAATTAACAAATTCACATAGGTTCACTTATATAGGAAGTTTATTAAAAATATATCCTAGTATACAATATTGTGTTAGGAAGAAACTATACAATTATTGTCTTGGATGAAGTCCTTTTATAGTACGGGAAAACAGTAGGGAGACTAATTGCGTGGCAAGGACCTAATACCATAGCCTGTCTGTCTTTAATTTATTCCTACTTTCAGAGCTATAAATTGTGAGATCCAGGCAAGCACGATTTCGTTCTGAGCACAGATATGCGCAGTTTACCTATGGTAAAGCAAAGATAGTCACGAATAGGGATACTTAGGTCACCATCTCAGCAAGACTCAGAGAGTTCGGATCACTGGAGTGATGTAACCGTGGCTTTGATGAAGAAATCTTCGGGAGCAGGTTCTACTGCATTGTGACAGGGTCCGGGGAGGAGGTCCATGAAGTAGGTTCTGCCAATATTTTTTTATCCATTGCGAACTTGTAGAGATCGCCATCCAGGGAGTGCATGTACCGCAGCGTTTGTATGGGTAGGAACCAATCAAACATTTACTGGATTAAGGTGGTCTGTAGGATTGGGTTGGCCCTATGGATTGGAACTGGAATCATCTACCTTGAACCCAGATGTCGGTTCAGAAATGATTCCCACCATAATTTTGACAACAAAGACAAGCCTTCTTTTGTGAATGATGACCGGCAGGTGGTCATCATTCATGAGAGACGAGTTGCCGCCGTTGTGTTCCTTAGTGCACCGAGAAGCCGAAATTACCAAATGACACAATTCAACAGCCACAATTCCCCCGTGAAAATTCATCTAGGATACATCACAGCAATAGATGTCCAGACTTCGGCGCTATAGAGAATGACAGGATAGACAGAGGTCTTAATGTATTTGTACCCAACAGATTGTTCGTGGACGTATGAATGTTGGTGCTTTAGCAACCACCGGAATCAGCAGAACATAATTTGCAATTGATCTATATGTAGAAGAAAGGAGAGCTTATTATAAAAAATAACACCAAATTGATGTGTTGGTGGACATTAGAGATCGTGCATCCGCTTAAAATGAGTTGCATCATTGTTTGATTGCGTTCGAGTGAGAAAGTCAACTGTTTAGACTTATCAGGATTGATGCGGAGACCGAATGCGGACAGGTAGGCCTCGAGGGTTTGTATTTTCTGTTGGATTAAGGCATTGATATAGTCAGCGGTGTTCCCAGAGTTGATGAGAGTGAACAGTTTTATATTATCAGCAAAGGTAACGATGGCAGTTCAGCCGTCACAAAAGACACAAGAATACCTGAGAACAAGACACCAGAAGACAGAACTCCTCCTTGCCAGATTTCAGCTGTAATTGCCTTAGTGTGTCTCTGATGACGATCCCGAACAATAACAGTCCTAAATAAACCACTGTCTGAATAAACCACAGTACATCTCCGCCAGTGAAGTAATACTCACGTAGTAAGTTCTCAATATATGAACGTATTCATACGTTCGCATGTTGACATGTGGTATGGTACGGTATCAAATTCAGCCTGAACGTCGACATACGTAACTGGGACTTCCAAACCGTGCTCAGAGGTCCCAAGGATCTTGGTAGCGTGGTGATGAGATTTGTGGTGGTCATTCTTGACCGAGTAGCATAGTGAATCTGCAGTAGTTGTTCTGGCATTACAGTACAGTATTTGGGTGGTTATCATTCTCAAAAGAGATTTCTCAGAGTTTTAATACTCGTAGATCTGTTTCAGAAGAATTTGTACGGAAGTAAATGGGTTGAGAAGCAGAAAGAATTTTAGGTAGCAGTTTTTTCCATCCTATGTAGGAGGGAAAAAACTGCTACCTAATCTGGTGTAACAAAATTTTGATTAAGGGTCTTGTTAAATAGCGACAAGATTGGATCAACAATAAATTAGCATTTCAGCATAAGCTGAGGAATCCTACTGTGCCAGATGCGGCCATAGGCGCTAAGCTATTTTTTACTTTGATCAGCTGATTTTTTGTGAAGTGAACTGAATTTATAGAGCATATTGAAATAGTATTGAGTGGAAATTCCACTGGTGCGGTGGATTCTGGTTGGGCACAGAACCTAGTTCTATGGTCGAGCCATCTGCAAAGGTTGAATGAGATAACGGCGTACTCGGGTTGGCTTCTATCCTCGGGTCTGCAGGGATTCCCCCTTATTTATGGTAACCTCTAGATGAAGTCTTATCTAGAGGTCACCTCCCTCTTGATTCTAATAAAGTGCACACCATTTGTGATGTACTTATGCGAAGAAAGATTAGAAGCCAGAATAATCTCTAATAGAGATAGGTGATCTTGTCTAGAGATCTGAGTGCAATCGAACACAAGCATGGAAGCAGTAGGGTCTTTTTTGCAAGATATAAGACAGAATTGAACTTGAGAGAGAGAGAGAGAGAGAGAGAGAGAGAGAGAGAGAGAGAGAGAGAGAGAGAGAGAGAGAGAGAGACTGAAATTAAATAAGTTATCTTTACTCCATTACCTGGAAATCAGTAAATCAACATGGAATTCGGGGTGCACATTCGAGAACTTGAAGCTATTCGTGCAGGAGAAGGTTTCTAAATCTGTAAGATGGAGGGCAATGTACTATTGCCAGCAAAATTGTGGATAGATATTTCCAGTAGTGGAAGAAATAATTAATATACATTCCCCCTAAAGTTTGGAATCATAGCGTATGACAACAATTTTCGTTTGAAATTAGTTATACAATATAAGATTTCACAAAACATATGGCAACCTTGCAGATCGCTTGGAATAATGTTAGTGAAGACACTATTATAAAATTAATCGCTGGAGTGCAGTATTTGTATAATTTGTGTTGTTGTTGAAAAATCAGTGTAGTTGTTAATATTAATCATTTCAATATTTTTTGCTGTAAATTTTTCAGTGCTTAAAAAAATTTTAAAATGCTTTGTAGTGTGTAGTTTTTATATTAATATTAAATCTTATATTGTCATAGCTAATTTCAAACGAAAACTGCTGTCATATGCTGTGATTACAGAGTGTAATATTTACAGACAGTACACTGCCACCTCATGCTTTGGCATAAAAACAAATAATAGCATCAGCTCGGCACACATACAAAACAACCCCAAAGAACCAATACCCTTAATGAGGGATAAAAATGATCAAAGAATCATTTTTTTCATTTGATTTTCCATTTGATTTGAATATAATTGTAACAAAGAACAAAAGGTTTCTTGACTCCTCCTTGATATGTCTCATTACTTTCAATTCATTTTATTGTTCTTTAATTTTTGCATCCACGAAGACTTGCCAAGCCAATAACCACAAAATATTCAATAAACTCTCAGCAGTATTGGTTCGCACACTTACAATGCATCTTTTGTCTTTTTTTTCCCTATGTTTCCTATTCGCAGCTCCGTTTTTTCTACCCTCTGTTTACGCGTATTTTATTTCCCCCTTTAGCCGATTTAATCGATAGTGGGAGCTATCTCTCACTATCGATTAAATCGGCTCCTCTTGAAAAGGCCTCAGTAATTTCACACCGTGACTGAAGAATTCGGTCTCGGTGCGAAAAAAGCTTCCCCTGTCGATACAGGATTAGAACCTGGGTCCTTTCCACATAGTGTGGAAGGATGGAGATCACAAGCACTGTGGTAGCCAGGAGAATGAACTGTCGGCTTACTAACTGAAATAACCAAACCGATGTTTTCCGACTTAGAACGCTGAAGAGTTCTGCAACTTTCATTCTCCTCGAGAAATTCTGGAATGTAACAGCAACCCTTTGGTACCTATCGAAGATTTATTAAATGATTTTGCTATTTTCAGGAGGATCACATTTCAATTTAATAGAACATAAACGGACGCATCTTTGAAGAAATGGAAATTTGGTGGGTTTTCTTTCCAATTTCCCTACGGTTTAGAGCAGCTTCCTTTTGTTCCAACTTTGCTTGACCGTAAGAAGTTTTCAGTCGGTTGGAGCAGAAGCTACTTCACTTCCCTTCGTTTGATTGGGCATTGTTTCTTCTTTATCTTGCCTGAAGAAAGACACTTTCTTCTTTTGTTTATCCCCTTCGCTGTACTCGGGCTATAGATTCGCTTTGAAATTATTAAAGAACTAAATTTCATCCCCCCCCCAAAAAAAAACAGGAGGGGTGTTCTTTGTCTCATGTCCGTTTTAAGTAATAGAGATGTTCACGAAGTCTTTATCTCAACAGGCAGAGGCCATACTTTGATGCGCAAATTAATGGCAGCATTCGTTGCCAACCATTCATCACAAGCTAGAAGCGGAACAAGATATTTCAGATTTCTAACTGCGAGGTTAGTGCCTGAAGGCTGGGTGAGGTGGTCTGTAAAGAAGTGCTTACAGATTTCTGTTATCAAGTTATCGTTAAATGCAGAACTCAGTTTCGTGCGGATAAATTGCTTTGGAACTTTGTAAAAAATGTAAAGTGCATCTAATTGATCAGACAGGAAGATTACAAATAAGAAGACGAGGGAGGATGCAAAACTAAAATTATTCTGGATTGCTTATTGCAAAAAACTCATTTGCATGAATTTTTTTTTAAATCAGAACTGAAAATGTTTTCTGTAGAAAGTGCAAAGGATTCAGTTCTTTTAAGATTTTAAGGATTCAGAAATTTTTAAGCGCTGTGTCGATTCACTAAGAACATCGCAGAAAAACAAAACGCTTAATAGCCTCAATTTATTATTTATAGTATTCAAAATGGTCGGTGATATCAGTATGTGGGCCGGCTGCATTTATTCCGAAATACCGAAACCATAAGGCATCCATTAAACTCCTAAAATGGTCAAGGCGTATCTTAGTAATATTGGCCAATTCATGTAAGAATTCAGTTCTCATCACTTTTTGGATGTGCCATTCCAAATAACCCTACGTCTTCTCGATCGAATTAAACTGCCTGGACTGTACTGTCTTTGACCGGAAAAACTTCCAATGGTCATTTCACTAGGAGCTGAGTAGATCGATCTCACAAGGAAGGGTAGGGTCCACCTCAGGATATTTTTACTGAGATTTTTTTTTACCAAATACCTAGGTGTAGAGGCACGGTTATAATATATAATTATTAATAATAATGACAATAACACACAATAACTGAAAAGCATAAAATAATTTCTTAAACAAAAAATGTCATCAGTGAAATCTACGTGGTGCTTCGAATCTGTAAAAGGAAGAACAAAGGAATGTGCTGTGCAGAGAGCAGGAAGAGAGAAATAGGAACGATGCCACAAAATGCGCAGGCAATTAATAGGAATGATAACAGATAACTAATATGCATCAGTAATATTCGAAGTGATTTGCTTAAGAATGGGGAGGGGCTACCCAATAGTGAATATATCTTCCCCCCTAGTCCCCAGAATAGTTTGGATTCAAAATGACATGAACGTAACGAGGTGTGAAAGCGAAAACGTGCCACAGGAGTTAAGTCCGTGTACACTCAGGTGATGACCCGTGTTGGTTGCGGATCTGCACTCCAAAGAGTCGTTCGACCTCATCCCACAGGTGCTCAATTGGATTGAGATCTAGTGAATGGGGAGGCCACCACTGCAGACTGAATTCCTTTTCCTGGAACCAGTTCTCTACAATTTTAGCCTTGCGATATGACACATTATCTCGTTGAAAGAAACCCGTTCGCAGATGCGAATTCTGCAGAGATGAAGGGACGTACATGGTCCGAAACAAGTTTCAGATGACTTGTGGTATTCAAATGTTGCTCCACTTGTAACAAAATGTCTAATATGACCACAAAAAAACACGCCCCAACACTTTACATCTCATGCTATTTTCGCCACATTTTGCTCCTCTCATCAGCGGACAACAAGAACCGACATAACGTTTTAACAATCCTCCATTGTCCAGTGTTGGTGTTCCTGGGAACAAAGTAACAGTATCCTTGTCTTTTGCTGACAATAGTGAAACTTGGTTCGGTAGTCGGCTGCAGTACCCCATCCATTACAAGGTAACACATGTTTTGCGTTCTGAAATGTACCTTTGATTATCACTGTCGTACTTGATTTGATTTGTCTTATTGTATCCTATCCGTATATTTCCAGCACAAATCTTCTCAGCTCCCTTCGGCCTCTTACATCAACGAGCTGTTTCCGCCCACAAAACCGCTGTTGGTTATATGCTATTTGGTTATTGGACCAATCACGATATACACTCGAGACATAGTCATACGTGAATACTCCAGCAAGTTTTCAATTTCCGAGATATTCATACCGGCTTGTCTGACCCTAACTACAACGCCACATTCGCAGCCACTAAATCTTTTTTGCTTACCCATTCTCGCACTGAATTACACATAAGCAATATCGTCCATTTATCTGGTAAACCAGCTTTATATCGCATGGTACGAACACGTGATGCTCTTATTAAAGAAATGGTCCACTTTATGAAAACGGTACTACTTAATAAAGGGGCCGCTCAGTATACGTTGGAATAAACAAAAAGAGGGTTCCATGGTATTAATCTTATGGAACATAATAATGGCTCGTTGAAAGAAGAATGGACAAAAATTTCCTGCTGCCTTCTATAGGGAACTGGTCGAAAAGCGCTTCACAGCACATCAAATCTATGCCGTCACTGGGACCAAAGTTAGTCTAATGGCAACATTATTCTGCAGCTTTTAATTTATTCATTAAAAGTAGTATTTTTTCACATTATGAATGATTTTTGATAAGGCGGTGTATGTGAAACTTGAAATACACACTGCTCATTTGTTCAGAAAGTCAAAACACCTTTCATCCTGTTCATCCCAACATCTGTACATCTAGAGCGGCAATAATTTGTGCATCTAGACATTATAAACGATTTTTAATGAGAACCTTGTTCCTGCATAGCTTTTCTCACGAGTGCTTTACTGTTTGTCAGCTAATTGTGGCTAATAAAACTATAAAATTCATTCATATTCAAACTGTTTTTACAGTATAAACGATTTGGAAACAGCCGTGTTTAAGTATATTTCCTAAGCGTGGCAATATTGGCTTGTCATTACATTGTATGTTGGAGAATTCTCTAGCAATACACCTTTGAGGTTCCTCAGTTCTTCAACCTGGAGAGACAGTCGAAAAAAAGAACAGACTGTCTATTTCGGAGATATAAGGAGAAGGGTTATTCACTTTCAGGCTTACTTGCATTATACACTAAGACGTGAAAATACACGAGTACTGTATATTCCTTTTAGTTTGGTATTATATCTGACAATTGCGTATTCCTGAAATAAAATAATACAGAACTCAAAAAGCCATCTATTTAAGTCCTAAAGAAATCATTCTTGTAATCCAATTAAAGAATGTTATAAGTGTTATCATCATAAGTGAAAGCATTTGTTTTAATAATGACAAATTGTTTGGTACCCAGCTTCATGGTTTTTGGCCATCCTCTCTCTTGTTGGATCCTCCAGAGTTTTACATCAGATCTATTGGATTCCAGCACGAAACAGTCCTACCATCTTTAATATTTCCATTTTGGATCGGCATTTGGGTGACGCTACCATAACATTAACAACATTGCGGGACCTATGAGCCTTATAGCGTATAGGCATATCGACATTCGTTTTTTAGCATCGTACAGGAAATTTCTGAAATAAACCGACTTCATTTCTGATAGCAGTTAAAAGAACTCTTCCTTAATTCTTGTTGTTTGTATGCAATTATTAGAGTTCCGTACTGTATTTCTGTTGAAGTACTATGCTTGAAGCCTTTAGAATGCCTCAGAAACAAGTTCCTGTTAGGTTTATTTATTTACGATAAGCGCCGAAACAGCTAAAACCATGGTGAAGTCATTATATTGTCTATGACTGTATGTGTTTGTTCAACCGGTTGAAAAACCAGACTGACTAACTCGTTCATGGTTCGGAAAAAAATATCGTAAATATTCCTCCTGTTCCAATGAGATTGGAACCAAGACTTTTTTCCACATGGGGCGTGGTGTTTGTAGGAGAGTGACCGTAACATGTCTAACTGCAAGGTCAACAAATTAATGCCCGATTCTTTCATATATTGTTTCTTGTTCAGAGTTACCAAAAACAAGTGCTTGCGCATTTTATGCTGGTGAAAGATCCCGGATCCATGGATGTCGATACCACCACCTACTTTGCCATATTTTAATACTGGCATGAATGTTCTTAAAGTATTTTTATGTCGGTGGACGACGCTGCTCATAAAGGTTACCAGAAATATAAGCAACATCAAAGTATTAAAGGGAAAACCGCAACCTTATTTTTAAGCCTAACTGTGGTCTTAGAGGTGTTTTAATTTTTCTGGTAAACTTCCCCAGACGATTTATTTTCTAGATGGCAGTACATCTTCCTTCCTCTTTTGCTACTGGATTCTTTAACTTGAAGGGAAAATTGTTCGGTATCCTTGCAAAGTCAGACGTCGCTTATTTTAAGTGCACACTTCTGCTTTCAAGTCATCCGAGTTGTTTACAAAGCGCTTTGCGAGCAACAGAAAAAGTGATTTAGAACGACGGATAAACATTCCGGATGGCGACCCTGAAAATTACGAACCCGACTCAAGACCATTTAAAGCCATTTAAAGTAACTAGAAAAGTAGCCTTTGGGTCCCAACTTAACTCCTTCCGGTCATTTATTATCGAGTGGATAGTGACTTTGATTTCTCATGCGTGAACACACTCTTCGCCTCTTTACACACCACATCACACACACACACACAAATTGACGAGGAGATAACCTTCCGACCATGAAAAATTCCTATCCATCATTAGGCAAACCACCTTCTTTTGATGAAGCAGGATGGAAAGTAAAGTTTCAGCCAAGTACTGAGAGCAAAGGGGGAGGAGAGAAAAAAGGCGAAGAAGGATAAAATCTAAAGTCGGGAGAAAAAAAAACTCTTACTCCATTAGAAGATTTTCGACTCTTCGAAAAAGACCTTGCCTTCAGATAGAGGGCGTGATGATGAGACAATCCATGGAACTGAACCCTCCCACTGTAATTATTATAATTATTGTTTATAGTAGAGTCCCTCTTGATGCTGGGAGAAGAGAAGGAACATTAGCACTCGCTTAATCTATATAACATTACAAAGTAAAGGATGAGAAAAAATATTCAAGAATAATATTGAAGGTAAATAAACAATGCAACAAATTATTATTTCAGAAACGCAGCTAACGGAGCACAGTTACTTTACCTTAAAAAGTCATATTTAGTATCTAAATAACTTTATATTTCACAGCCAAAATTAACAAATTAGTCCAATATCTCTAATAGTAACGGAGTGTACTTTTAACAATTATGAACAATAAATTAATACGCTTGCATGTTACATTCCTCGATCACCTTAAAGATTAATCTCAATTATTTTTATCGACAGTCTAAATATTTCAAAAACTCCGTAAATGTTGCTCCTGAGAAACACAAATAATGAAACTCAGCTCCTTTTATTTTCAATTAGATTTCGTTGGGAGTCAGTATGGCATTATTGAGTTATCACAAGTGATAATAATTTGAAGAAATGCGCTTTTCGTACAATATTCCAAAAATTATTTCAGAAAGACCAAGAATAATTGATAAAAAAAAAAGGTAAATTGCTATTTTAACTTTGTTTCAACATTTTTTAAAGTTTCATCAAAAAGGGAATAATTAAAGAATATTTATGACCAACCAATATACCCAGCATAGCCAGGAGAAACTGAATATTAAATTTAATACATTTTTAACCCAGAATACACCGCTTTGTAAATCATTAATAAATTAAATCACTGTCACGGACCTTTTGATTACTTTCTGATCTTATTTCTAGGTTTGTTTCTATTTCTTTTTCTAGTCTTGTTCACAATGCGTCTGAAAATTCAGTTTGAATACGTCCCAAGGAACTTAATCAAATTACCCAGGAGAGTTGAATCCTGTTCAACCTGAGACTCATTGTAGAACAGACCAATGACCAAAAGAAAATTTTATAATTTTTATTAATGACCCAAAAATTACAAAAGATTTTACAACATCTATTTAATGTGGTCGTCATTATGGTCTTCACAAAACTGTAGTCTTTTGGGCACAAAGCGGCACACAGCAAGGTAAAAGACAATTCCTCAGAAATGTTCTCAAATTCTCTAATTATCGTTTGCTGAAGCTCCAGCAGAGATCTGTGTTTATCATTAAATACTTTATCCTCTAATAATCCCTACAAGAAGTAATAACAGGATGTTAAATCTGGGGAGCACGGTGGCCAATCAATAGAAAACTCTGTCCGATCCAAAGAGCTGGGAACTTTTCATTTAAGGATTATTGGACAACTTTTGCATAGTGAACTAGTGGTCCTGCATAATAGTGGTCCTGCATAAAAAAAGCTATACAAAAAATTGATTTTGTACTAAATTAATGAAAATATTTTGTCTTTTAAAAGTCTCAGGTATCTTTCTCCTGTCGCGGTTCGATCAAAGAAAAAAAGAGGGAACACCCGTGTCCAAATTCCAGCCCAGACTCTCAAGCCATGAGCGTTTAAAGCCTTGTTAAAGAATAAATGTGGGTTGTAAAGAGAGTAATAAACGCAGTAATGGAAATTAACGGTTCCATTTAGTTTAAATATGATTTCATCAGTCAGCAAAACATTGTTGGTGATATCTGGTTTTGTAACAAACAATCATGGCCAAAAACCGCTCGGAAAGTTCCAATCTTCATTCAAACTTTGTAACAATATGGCATGATAAAAACTTGTATTTAAATTCCATTATGATTCTGTTTAAGCTTGTTTTAGGTATTTTGGGTTCTAGACTTCGTTAATCTTCTTTGAGATTTTCTCGAATTTCTCTCGATATCCTCTTTTACCAGATAAAATTGGCAAATATCTTTGGGATGCAAGGTGCACTGTTCCACTTCATCAAACTTCTTCACAATTCGCTTTATAATTTATATTGTGGGCATTTTATGTTAAAACTACTTTTTGGAAGGGCGTGCATCTCCTGCAGTATTTTCATATTTTGCATGCACTTTATAATTTCAATCCTCTCCTTCGTTGTAAGGCTATGGTAATTTACCAATCTTCAAATTATTCTGAAACAATAAAAAAAATTATAACTATTTCAAATAACACATACAACAAGCTTTGTTTGTCTTCAGGATACTTAGAGCTATCCGCAAGCCAAAACTCTAGGAACAACAGATAGCAGGTCTCGCTCAAATCTAATGGAGTTCATATCAACAGACACTTTTGTATAAAGTTGACCGACTTGTACCTTAGTCATCAGGTTGCTCCTACTAGCACTCCACCCATAACTTTCTTCCATTTAAAGTGAATGTTACTAAATAGTAAATTTAAAGATATTATAAATATAAGCTGTTGTTCTAGATAAGATTTTATAAATATGACTCATGTAAACTCGTTGTAGACACGATTCACGTAAATATTTATCAGGTGGGACTCGCATGTACTGTAATATAACCTCGCGTGCATGTGGCAACTTGTACCAAAGAATGTAGCTATTACCCTCCTAGCCTATGGCTGTCCAGGGGTGAATCCTATAGGATTAATAAACCGATTGTAATAATAACAATAATAATATTTACACTAGCGGTTATTCAAAACAGTTTCTTCTTTAATTATGGACTACACAGTATGTGACATACAGTATTACTTTTAATTTGCCTCAATAATAATAATAATAATAATAATAATAGAACGAAGTTTGCAGAATTGAAAATGATTATTATTTTCTCTTCTAACACGGCAGGTATGGACACAGCAGTGCAACCAACTTTACAAGCGGATCCATAATTTGAGGCGGAGTTTAAGAGAAAGGTTCCTGTGGTAATAATAATAACCTGAAGAAGCGAATGTCTCATTTCGGAATAAAAGTGCATGTTATATTCTATGCCAGGTGTCTCTGTTATTACATTTTACAATGAGATTGGGGATCCTCACTGCTAGGGGGTTTTATTGTAGAATATGTTTTCAGATCGTTCATAAGGAAGCTGGAATGATACGAAAGCTGCGATTACTTCTGACATCTGTTTTAATATTTTTAATTTAACAGCAGGAGCAGCAACAGCACAACAACTTGGTCACCTTAAAGAAGGCCAATGAAGCCTTCTCTAAGGCGACTGTGTTGTTGTTGCAAGGAGAACAAAATAAATTGTTCTACCGATGTAATTTGTTGTTGATATGGAGGTTTGATGGCGCATAAGCTACTTTGGCTATAATGCGCCTTATGTAATTTTGAACAGTTGAACCAAGAAATTGCTTTACGACATCCACAGATATCTTTAAAAAACAAAACACAATTTAACACAAACAGTGCGCCAACTGAATGTAGCCAAAAATAAATAAATAAATAATAATAACAATAATAAAAACGAACAGGGAGAAAGTAAATGCGATGAAAAACGTGAACGTAGTAAGTAAGATTCCGTAATTATATTCTGATTGCTAGAACCGGTTTCTAAAATCGTTCATTCGTTTTTTCTTATGATCGCTTGTAAAAAAATAAATTTTCTCTGTGACTCGTGCGGTCACTGGCCATCTAATCCGAGCCTATGACACGAGGTGACATTTTAAGTACGGTTTAAAGAGAGAGGTTGTGTACAAGCAAGGAGGTCAAGTGCAACACCCAAAGAGCATTCGTGTCATCCACCCGTAATTTTCAAGGGTAGCGTGTGTCAAACGAGACTCGCCCGTACCGTACTTGTCAACATCATTGTTAATTCGTAGGACACATGACACATTCGGTAATTAAATTTGTGTTGTAACAGAACGTTGCTAGAGAACGATGGGCTTACATGACAGGATGCCCGTGCAGCAGGACGACGTGATCCTCTTTCACCTAACAGTAGTACACTCAGCACGAACTCAGAAACAACTGGTTTCAAAGACCAATAGTAGTAACCTCACGTCAGTCTCCAGAACTGTTTGATACTATCATTCAGTAGAGGTACTAACTGTGCTAGGAATGGGTTTTCGCGTCCGCTAATATTGAGTTGGGTTGTTTACGGTACGCCCTGTGGCAACTAAGGTCACTAGGAATCCGTATACTTTGGATCTATAAATTAAGGCTGGACTACGCCGTTTTCTTCACGCATGTGAGATGAAAATAAACCCGAGTTTCAAAGAGAAAGGTCCTGTTCTACAAAATTTGTTTTAGAACTGTTAGAATGCTGAAATCATAATGCTCCCAAATAATACTTTAAATTATGACTACAAACCACTTGAAGCCACTCTTCCTACGGCGTGATGAGCCAAATTCACAGACCACAGCTTTGAAAGAAATCCCCAGAATTGCGCACGACTCTAAATATCTCAAAATCGAGATAGCAATCGACCTTCATTTTCAAGGTGACAGCGTCCAAATGCTTTGTGGCCACACATGCACACAGTGCTGAAGTATTTCCTTGCCTCGGCTGTTGAAAATAGCTGCGTCATCTCCACACCAAAATATCACCACCAAAAATAAATTATCGCAAGCGAAACGTTCCTTCCTGGAAACGAAACAACCTGCAATTAATAAATAAATTACTGTTTATACTCCTGTCAGCAGAGACTTCAAGAGTTTACAACTTCACTGTAACTGTTTGATTGCAGCCGAGTTATCAACGCAACAGCTAACACTGCTCGATGTACTTTTTGTTGCAGCATACGGCTCCATCTCGCAATGTGCGAATTTGCATCCATTAACACAGGGGTTCTCAACGTGTTTTGTTATCGTACCACTTAATAAAATTGGAAGATTATTGTACCACCACAACAATAAATCATAAAGTATGTCAGTGTTTTTATGTGTTTGCAATTAATTTCGAATTTAATTTCTTACGGGTTTGGGTACCATCTGGCACAATGAGGTTTACCACCAGTGGTACTCATACTGCAGACTGAGAACCTATGCCTTAACACATATGAATGTGAAGCTCACGAAACATGCGAAAAATGGGAATGGGTAAAAGTCTGCTTGTTGGGATCACTAATGTTGATGCAAGTCATTTGGTCTTTTTCCGATTTTCCAAAGGTTGGAGAGTTGCTGCTCTAAAATATGAATCAGAGTTCCACAGACAATAATCAGCTGTTATTGATTGCGCTAGAGTGACTAAGACTAAGACTGTGAAGTATCGGTATGTTGGGGCTAAAAAATTGCGAGAATTCTGTGGTTGGTTTGCTAGATGAGACACCCGAGTTTACAGGAGTGGGAAGATTATGAAACCTCCTTCAATTAGTCATGATTTGAAGAAACGCTTATAAAATTCCTGCTATCTTGTCTGGATTCTAAGCCAAGACTTTTCCATACAGTGTGGAAGCTTCAATCAGGATCAATTCGAATTTCTCATACTGCCTTACGCCCTTACCCAGCCAGTGGTTTTGCTACCTGTAGATTACAATACTAATACTCATATCAATCAGTACCTTTCGATAGTCTGTAACTGTCCCATGCTTTTTTATTAAGGGGGTGGGGAGAATAGTAGAGGTATATAAGATCTCTAAAAGAAACCAGTAAAATGAACGATGGCGGTATATTTTGGAGACATTAATGTAGTTTCAATAAGCAAAGATAATTGCAAAGTACTTATTCAATTTGGCCGCCATTACACTCAATTGTACCCTGTCGATGTTATACATATTAATACGAATTATTTAAAGTAGTTTAGGAAATTTTAATAGAGAGCACTTTTCTGCATTCATTTTCAAGTTTTAACGAAGGCCCAATGTTGAAAAGTATTCAGATCTAGCTGTATTGCCCTTCCCTAAAGAACTCGGCACCCACGTGATTTGAGGAGTCTGAAAACAAGGCCGTAACGTGAAGCTGAAACCAAGATATTCGGTTTATACCTCGGCACGTCTACTAAGACATATGAATTTACAATTATCACTTCGATAAGTAATGCTATCGTTAACCACGGGCTTGTCCCCAGTCGAGCTTGACCCACGGTCCAATGAAACGCACGTGCTGCTGCACTCTCTCTCACACTTATACTTAACCATTACTTAAACAGCTGCGCTTACGATACTTTATGTACAGTCACAACTATAGTCTATTAAGAAAAAGTGATCATAAATTATTCAGCACAGGACCAACAGCATGAAAATAGATTATATATTTTCATATCAATTTTGCAAAAAATCAAAATTGCAACTGAGTTGAGAAGGTCGATACGTCTGCAATTTTCATCTAATATTTCAGATTTCATTTATAATACAATAAAAATTTGTTTTAAGTGAAAAAATAAATAAATACCATCGTAAATGAGGTACTAAATATCGTTAAAAAAGCAGTTCAGAGGGCTACTATTGTTTTGTTTTTTTAAATATGGGTATTCGTTCGGGGCTCTGGCGAAATTATTCATAGAAGTCTGGTGCTTTCTGAAATCGAAGATCGGTGCTTATTGAAATAAATTCCAGCACAGAATCTTTGAAATTCTACAATGTTGCACATTTTATTCAAACCAAGTCGGTTGACGTAAAATATTCTTCAAAAAGTTGAACAATGTCTTTAACATCAGTCAGTGTGTTATTTGAATCGCAAAAGTTTTAGAATTCCTCTCACTGATCGTGTTTCAGAGCTGATGGAAATCGTATTAGAACACCATTTTTTTGTCTAGTTTAAATATTGTTTGTATCGACTAGCAATCATTATCTCAATATTCTTTCGAATTTGTCGAAAATTACGATGTTATTTTAAGAGCTGTATTTATATCCGCGTGAAAATTACATTTTTTTTTTATCACATGCTTTTCTTTTGTGTGTGTGTGTGTTTTTTTTCTGGAAGAGATTCATCAAACTATCTGAGTTCTGCTATTAAGGAGCCGCATTACAAATAACACCATACACTAACTATTAAGGAACTGAGACGAGTTCACACTAATCAGCGTTGGCGAATTACGCCAACTAATCGTTCTCTAAATGATTTTTAAGTATTCCTGGTTCCGGTTACGATAATTTAGGTCTGTATTAATTTGAGCTTTTGTCTGGAAGATGTAATCCGAGTCGAGTTTGACGTTTTCGTGATCGAGAAGGAGGGGGAAGGGAAGCTTAACGTAGTTAACTAAACTAACATCCCAAAAGTTATGTCTTTTTTTTATTTTTTCAACAAAATGTTAAATTTGACTTGTATTTTAATTATAAAGATTATGGCTTCAAAAATTATAATTTTAACGAGAACATGCTAATCAGGTCGACTATGTATAAAGTCTTTTCATTTATTTGGGAAAGCTTTCGATGATTCCGTATATTATTATGGTAAACCCATGTAAATTCAGTTTTAATGCAGGCCTCACACGATCAATATTACTGTCAGTATTTTATTCACTGACAATTCATCAGTGTTCAATTTGAATTTTTCCCAATATCAGTTCATCAGGATCAATCTCACGTGATCAATATTACTGTCAGTATTCATTGATTGACAGTTGCGTGTCTTCAATAACTGGTGGCATCCAAACGTATATTTTAACGCACATTCTGTTCATGTGCATTTGGTGCCATGTGCACCGCAACCGTCAGCAACTCCTAAAATACAATCACTCAACTATTTCACTGGGGAATGGGAGGGAATACTGATGTGACTGGATATTACCATCGAAGTAGAGAACGCCACTGTCCTTCATGCAGCTGAAACTTTCTCTAACTGAACAAACTGTAAGGGCGTACGTAGTAGAGTATTACGAAAAGAAACATCCCGTGGCTCGCTGTATTAGGCCGATGTTCACAGTGTCAGCAGTGTTTGAGGTCACGGGCATCAATTAAAATTGGCGTGCCAACAACCTTTGCCTAGTAATGCACTCCACTGTGAAAGTCAACTGCGATGCCCTTAACCCGCTGAGAGAATATTGAAAAGGGGGGAGCGAGGAGAAACAGAAAGAGGAAGAGATAATTTTCTTTTGAAAAGAATTTCACCCTTTTGCCATTGTTGCTGTACGGAGCATTGGAACCACTCCTTGAATCCCGCATACCCGTGTGACACGACTTCTGTAGGTCATGTAAGGGGGTTCTGTTGTCCAGCAGAAGTCGCGGTGATAATGCACACACAGTGGGTTCGAAATGCACGCATTGGTTCTGGATAAATAGCGACGAATGAAAGGAACAATGACTCAGGTCAGGATGTCGACAACGAACTGAGTTCGAAGAAGGTTCTGTTTTCTCAACTAGTAATGACGGACGTCATGCTGAACTACGAACAGAAGATGACGGACTTCACTAAGATCTCCGCCTGCCCCAAGAACATGTTATTACCACACGTGAAGGGTTGTGATGAGCAGGAGAACGTGATTTTTGTAGCCAATCAAATTTCAGCGCGCTCATTTTTCAGAATTTTCCCGTATGGCTTGAGGTGTAGGGACGTGTGAAAAGCGGCGAAATGTTTTAGCCCTATCTCTACGTGGCGGAACTGACCTGAGGTCAAAGCTAAAGCTACTCGCAATTCAGATGCTTCCTTTACCTTACTGTTTGGATGTACTGCATGCGCGCGTGCACTGTGATTTAGAAATTGAGCGCCCTTCCTGGCAGTCCGAACTCGTCATCCTTCATAAGAATCTGAAGATTAAAGTCTTTTACTTGCAGTTGCGTTCCAGACCTACCCAAAACTCGCTTTCCTTATCTACACCGTTGAAAAGAATTAACGGAAACCGTGATTAGAAGAAGATGCACGTGCCTGATTTTTTCGCCGCTAAGATTGTGAGGTGTGTCTTGTAAGCCGTTCCATTACACACGTACTCGGTCATGTCAACGTCGTCTTAGTCAACAGTTATCTTTCTCTTAAGAATTCGGAATCCTTGCCATATTCGATTACAAACTTGAATCCTCGAGACTTCTCACCTCCTCAGATCTTACAATTGATCCCGATTGATCCAAATGCAACGTTTACGCTAAAATATAATATTTACGAGAATAATAAATAGATAAAATTACATGATGGCATTTTTGTTCTTTATATTAAAATTATAAACAAAAATATGAACATATTTTTGGTAAGTATTAGTTATAATTAAAATAATAAAAATAGAAATAATGATTTAAAAATTCATACACGATAAAAAGGGGTTCAGTATATAAATAAATAAATAAAAGTTCATGCACTCTCTTAACAATTCAGAATACAATGTTACTTATTGGTTTATTTCTGAACAAAAGTATAGATGTCAAATTATTGAGTTAGCAACGTTTTCTATACGATGTGAAAAATCCGGTAATTTTTATCATCATCAAACATCAGTAATTGAAATTTCATCGCTTAATTTATGGCATATTAACTGGTATAAAATAATTACTACTGGCGGCGAAGAGCGCGGGCAAAATAGGCGACTGCCCAGGGACTTTCATTTGTGGAGTTTTCGCAGCCCAGCTCATATAAATGTCCAGAAATTCCTTTAACCTCAGATCTTATACAGCCCACGATAAAAATAGCACATGTTATTGCCACTTACATAGCACATTAGCATCTGAGGTCATATTGCGCTGTGTTAGTGTAATATAGTTCTATTTTATAATAAACTGAATTTTTAAGTTTGTCTGTTTCTTAACTGTATTTAAAACATTAGTTATGACCAGCATTTAAACTGATAGTCAACGATATAGATCTGGCGAGGTCCATACAAAAGTCTCAAGACGTCTCAATGCCTCTGGCTAGTCAGCGCCTGCTTACAAACATCACACATGTAAACCAATGTTAGTATTAGTAGCGGAAAACGATGTAAGTAAGCAAACTTATATAGAATCAACCAAAAAATAATAATAATAAATAAACCAGCTGCTCACACTATTTGCCCATTTCCTCTAATAATTTGCAGTATCCTTCCTTAAATTCATTTCAAACTACACGCTTCCCCAACACTACAGAGAAGACTGTTCCAATAATGAACTGTCCTGTTTTTCGTTTTTAATTCTTTATCAATTTAAATTTATGGGCCCCTTATATGAATCATCCGAGAAAGAATAAGGATGCCATCAGCATTTCGCTTCCTCAATAAATTTAAAGTCATAAACACCTCAGTCGAATCTCTTCGCAAGTGCCTAGTTTCAAGACAGTGCAATTTACAGAACTCAAGGGTTTCATGGTGAAAATACGCTGTTGTGACTTTGACTAATCTTGTTGCGCATCTTCTTCACATCTGTTTCAATAGAACTATAGCATTCCTAAAATGATGCTTCCGGACCTGTAAGCAAAACCAAAGATGCAGCCCAACCGTTGCCTTATACAGTAGACAATCTACTGTCCCTTCTAACAAAATTCCTGCATAGCATTGACAGACCATGAGCTATTTTGGCAGTCTGTCTACGCTTCAGGGAACTTCATGTCGGGCTGTACAATTATCACGGGACACTTTCGTTCTCTACAACCTCGAATGTGGTACCACCTAATTTTGGTACGTTAATCCAATTGAATTACTGCTGCCGAAATGCAGTATCAATGTTAAAAAAAAAAAAAAACTTTAATTGCATTTCTCAGCCCACTGCCTAATTTTTCTAGGTCTTGTTTCAATAGTACGCCTTGATTCTTGCCAATACCCACCATTCCAGCATATTGTTGGCATGCATGTTTCGAATATTCATTTATTTTTTCTCTGATCAGAAAAATTACAGATTAGAATTAAAATTTGCTGTAATCAACGCTGTATACAAATACTGCAATTGAAACGCCCTGTGTCGCTCTCGAGGGTAACATTGTAGTTATAATTACCGCCTTTTCCCACGCGATAGAAAAGGCCTGAGGTCGAACCCACAAAATTCTTCTGATCCAAAAATATATGAATTTTTGAAGAATTTTTGCTGACTCCTAATAGCCGTAATTGTCTTGGAGTTTAACCTAACCTGCTAGCTCACACGCCGTTGTATTGACAGGAAAGTTACATCAGACCGTGCATTACGTCAACCTTCTCAATCCTGTGGTTCTTTACAAGCTCTTTTAAATTCCTATCGCTAATTATTACCAATGAGCCTTTAATTTTTGTCACAAATAACAGCAGACAGTCCTATAACCTTATAATTAACTGCCATAAATGAATTACAGAAAAGGAAAGACGTCTTAACTCTAAAACCACCACAGTATATGCATTGTGCATTACTGGGTTTATTTCAAATTTCGAGCTTGATAACAATTTTTAATCTGCGCAGTGAAACCCTCACTCATTCAAGGTGTACGCGTCCAGGAATTCGCTATGCTTCCTATGATAATTACTGCATTCTAAACAACGGATCACAGTAGAGTATTCTCTAGATAGTACAGTGTATAATATTTTGTTTTAAAATCGGTGTTCCCCTTAGTGCGCACCCCACATTTTGTGTACCTCTGCTTTAGAGTACCTGGAAAGTACGAGTATATTAGTGTCAAAATAATCTACCCGATTTATTATCATTTTCTTCATTTTTTATGCACTTTTATACTCCCACAACCATTTTTAAGTTTTCTATAAACACGATTTCCAGAGGATTATTTTTTATTTTTGCTGCACTCAATTGAATTACATTATACGAGATTTCTGTTTAGCCAGTTTTCGTATATTAAATGAAAATCAGTTTTATTATTACTCTTTTATTATTATCCGACATGTGGATTAGCTGTTTCACGAGCTAGTCCACATGTCGGATACTAACTGAAGCCCCTTTCGAACTACTAGAATCGCCGCGCTGTCAGAATGAACAATGCTGGTCAGAGAAATTAGCCACCAGCTAATAGGAAAGAGTAAGAAAGATATTTAAAGAGAGGGAATGAGAATAGAACCAGCTAAGTGAGGGTGATGAACATTATTATACCGATGATGTGATGATGCCCGAAAATCATGACATCAGCAATGATTCATTATAACTTTGGAAAAAGATCACGACATTAATGACCCATCACAGCATGCATGTTCTACACTTTCACTGGTGTGTGGCAACCGGTTTGGTAATCAACTAAGGGTCGCCAAAATATGCACGATTGCCCCAAAGGTCACCAAAGAGTACTTGATGCATTTACTAAAATTTCTTATAAAAATGCAGAGGGATTAAAAGGCCAATAGCTGAGTGGTTCATTGGACACGTCAGAATGCTAACACGTTACTATTTGTATCTATTTTTCCAATATACAATGATGAACAAAATAATGGACACACCTAATATGAAAGTAGTAGTTTTTGTAATGGCTATGACGTATTTATGAACATGCAGTCATGATTGAAACTTCTGACTCAAAAATAACTGCAGAACTTTGTCTCAGCAATCTCTGTGAGTCTCAGCAATCCAGCTTCTAGAAGAATAGTTCGGCGAGAACGTCATAAAGCCGAAATTTATGGCAGAACCGCTCATGCCAAGTCACTCGTTACTGATGGTTATGCTAGAAAGAGGATGAAATGCTGTAAGCAGTACAAAACCTGGACAATTGATGATCGGAAACTTATCATACATTCAGGCGAATTATCATTTACACTTTTTCCCACGTTAGGGAAAGTTCACATTTGGCGAATGCCAAAGGACGCATCATCCTGATTGTCTTGTGATAACTATCAAACGTAGAGGACGATCAACAAGTGGTTTGGCCAGCAATATCTTGATATTCTTTAGGTCCTACCATCACCATGGAATGGTGATGGTAGGACCTAAATTCAGGACACAACAAAAAATAGGACCCATCAATTTTACCCAGATCGGCAATCACGAATAATTCACAAAATCAAAGAACTCATAAATATCAAAAAGGTAAATTCATTTGCCAACTTGTACATAACGTAATCATATTTATAAAAGCATAAATTTATAAATATAAATTTCTCTCGATTAGCTTGCGTAGCGTAGAGAACTTATACTTAAATTAAGGAGACACTTTGAATATAAGGAGTTTTCTTTAAGCCGAGGAGTTATCAACTTTTAGAACATATTTCTACTTTATGTCTTAGAGGGGCTACAGGACTCTAGAAGTAAGTATTGAATCAGGGATTGGATAAATCATCAATTTGTCCAATTCCACCTTAAATGAAATCAAGTGAGATTCTAAGGCTCGTGCTAAATACTATAAGCCTGGCAGTCTTCCGTAACTTTGCCTTTATTAATGCTAATAAAGCAAGTTAGGTAATGTGGCATTTTATTATATCCTTTCGGTTATCAAATAACGTACTTCAGGGATTAAAAACGCATAGATTGTACTAAAAATGCTTATCACGTGATGACTAACATGAACTTAACCTCGTGATGATGATGGGTGGATGTGAGTAGCAGTACTCTTAAACGGAGTATGGATGTTCAGGGAAAGTGGGTTAATCCATCACATGTTTGTTCTTGAAAAGGTTTTAGATCCCTAAAACCTTTCTAAAGACAAACCATACATCAAATATATGGTGTCAATCTGGCTTTTCCCTTCTAGAGTTATGCACATTGGAAACATACTTTCATTTATATAATATAGATTTCTATAATGAGAAATGGAAGAGCAGCTACGGATTCGGAATTACTCCTAAAACCTCCCCGAGACCATCGAAGGTTACTCTGAAAATTTGGTATGGATCCAATTTGGGAAACAGTAACCCCAGAGCAACGTATCAACTCTTTGATACTACACTGACAGTGGTAGAGAATGAAAAGGACCTGGGGGTTATTGTGCAGGCAGATATGAAGTTCTCTGAGCAGTGCAGACGGGCTGCAAGAGTAGCTCATGGTGTCTTGTCAATGATATACAGGAATTTTTCTAGCAGGGATAAGGAGGTGATTATTCCCTTGTATAAGGCAATGGTCAGGCCACACCTAGAGTACTGTATACAGGCCTGGAGGCCTCATTTCAAGAAGGATGTAGAGCTGCTGGAACGAGTACAGAGAAGGGCAACAAGATTAGTGAATGGAACAAAGGGTTGCTCTTACGAAGAAAGGCTTAAGTTTTGCAATTTACAGAGTCTGGAGACTAGGCACCGGCGAGGTGATCTGATAGAGGTGCATAAAGCCTTGAATGGTTTGAGCATGCTCAATGCTGATGGGATTCTTCCGCTTGCTCAGAATAATCACCTGAGAGGGCATAAATTCAAATTGAGGAAAGACAGATGTGGGATAGATGTGCGGAAATTTGCCTTTAGCCAGCGGGTAGTTGGTTGGTGGAACAGACTTCCATCCCTTGTTGTGGAAGTTGATAGCTTAAATAAATTTAAGGCTCAGCTGGACAGGTATTTCGAACGAACGGAGGGGTGAAATGGGAATGTTTTTTTTTTGTTTTTTTTTTGGCTGATGCTGCATAAGCTTGCTTTTTTGCATCATATGCCTCTACTAATGCTAATTTTTCCTCCTCTAGTAAAACCCAGTCATCAGAAATAGACGTTCATGTATGCTTACTCGGTTCTTTATGGGAGGAGGAGAGGACTACAAAATCAGACATGAATTTGAAACCTTGGAAAAAACTGCGGGAATTAATAGACATACACTGCAAATTTCGTGTTCCATCCAATACGCTTATTTGAGCGTGTTGGATGGAACACGCTTATTTGAGAATCGAATCCGCAGCCTGAAATGTAACATATCATAAATGTAACATGTCCCAATAATCACCATCTTCTTCAGACTGGGGCTGTAAATGAAGTAGGGAGTTTTTTTGAGCTTTTTTTTACAACGTTTTTGAATTAGTCGATTTCAGGGGAAGCTTTCGTGGTTTTCTATCCCAAAACTCGGTTTTATGCCCAGCAAACAGGCAAATCGGCTACAGAATACAATAAACTTACAGACACAATAAACTGGCGCCTCACATCCTTAGTGGCTTTAACGCAAGAGTACACCAAAAGGAATCTGCCAAACTACAGCGGTTAATTCTTTGAAAGATTTTAAGCAAATAAGTTCTTATTAACGCTGTCCGATTCAGTTACAACTGTGGCTTTTTGAATTTTAAAAGTGGCTATGAAATTTTTAATGCTAAAAAATGAAAATATTAATAAAAATAAGCAGACACATAAACTAGTAAAATGTTTATTCATGCTGGGTGCTTGCCTGCTTATTCTTATTTATTAGTTTTTATTTTTTTTACCTTTCAGTACTGCGTGGGCATTTTTAAAATTCATATATCCATAGCTTCGTAACCATTCAGAATCAAAAACATCTTTATATGAACTTTTTCAATTAAAATCTCTCAGGGAATCAATTGAAGTTTGACCGATTCCTCTTTTCGTACACAGATAACTCGAAATATAGGTGTATATATACAAATTGCAGAATTTCCATTAATTCTACTAATTTTAATGAAATTTTCTTGAATTTTCCTAACAAATCTCTTCTAAAAGATACAAACACAAAATTCTATAAAAATTGATCCACTCGGAGTAGAGTTGTTTCGGGTAGACGGACGAACAGAGTGAAGATAATACATTTTACACATCTATGATCGCGCTTAAAATGATAGAAATGCAATGGTCAATTGGTAATAACAAAGGCAAACCAAATTATTTCCTGCTATTACTTACAGATGGTAAACAGTGGAAGAACATATACAATTCTCACAGTCCATTTCTGCATGTACAGAAGCGGTGAGTATATTTCTATACTTTTGCTTTTTTTGAATTTATCCTAATCCCAAGTTAATTTTGTGAACAACAGAGATGGGAATGTCGAATAGCCCGCGAGCATTATACATTTTTGAAAAGATCTTCAATTTGGAAGTGCAGAGTTTGCAGCAAGCATTGAGTACCCAGTTCATTTAAAACCCTAGCCATTTACAGACTGGGAGCGATCATTTTCCCAGATCTAAATCAAGGGGAACGATCGTCAATCTGTCTGTACTGGTTGCGAGTCCTCCAACGTCGCTTTTCTTCCACACCGTCTAAAAATGTAATTTTCCCACGACATTGCATGTTTCATCGAGTACTTGGGTTTTTATCTCACGAAACAGCAAACCAACCAAGATTAACCTATTTTATAGACAATATGCTGACGCTTCGTTGCTTTAGCTATGAATTCTTATCCTAAATAATCCAAGCCAACACGTCATCAGCTTAGAGGAGACATTTGAAGTTGGTAGATAGATTTTATTCACAAATAAAGAAAAAGTGTGGAATGATTGTGTCCTTGTGGAACACCTGTGGCCAGATCAGAGATTAGTGCGGTGTTCCTCAACAACGACAAATCGAAGCCAATTAAGAAGATGGGAAGAGAACCACGTTAAAAAATCTTCGGAAGCTCAGCGCGCTAATTGTGAACAAGGAAATTGCGATCAACAGAGACTTTTCTGGTGTTCATTGTGAGATTGTGAGATTGACAAAGCCATGGCAAACATAAAGAGACATTGCACCAAGTATGTGTCATTGCCTTGGCAACAGCTTAAAAAAACCGGGTCATTAAGAGCATTTGTATGTGTAACAAAATTTGTTGATTCTTTGAGCTGTGAGACATGCGTAATAACCTCAGTGTTAGGGGATGGGTGGGAGGGAGCCGTACAATGGCCTTGCCCTTACGGAGACAGACTTGGCAGCTTAAATACGAAATAATTTTTGAAAATGGGAAATGTCTTTGCTGACCAGGTGGCATAATTCCTCGCGCACTAACTCCTGCAGCCTCATTGTTTCCACACACAACCGACTTCCAGGTTAGTGTCGGGCATTGTGTTTTGGCGCAGTGTCAAGTAAGTAATGGAACGTATTACAACAGATGAGCCGCTATTGTCGGTAACCCTGTGTTCTTCCTTTGCCGCTCATTAGCCGAGAGAAGAAAGGCACAAACGCGCATGCAGTCGCAGACGGCTGGAGGGAAAGGAAGTTCACAATGGGACGGTGGAAAATAGCGCACTTTTGTCATGTTTGCTTTAATGTAATCCTTTAAAGGTAGTTGCTTAAGTACATAGTCCGACAGTCTTTATTCTGCTCTTTTTCTTTTAAGCCCTCATCAAACTAATCAGCGCTCTCTTGCAGGGTCTCTCCAGCTGCTTCCTCTCGTGGGTTCTCTGCTTTATTTCTCACAACTGTCTTCGCCAGAAGGAAGTGCAAATATTTTAGCGTGTTTGCGAGTGTCAGGCGACCACCTGAGTATTTTCCAGATTTCTCCCATGGTGAACCCTTAGTCTGTTCCCCCTGCAATGTAGGCAAAGAAACAATTCATACTTGCTCCTACAGACCACTTTCTTAATTTCATGCGGTGAGCACAATATGTAGGATCGTAAAATGTAGCGAGACTGAGTATTCGTCGACTTATTTTCGTGGATCGCCAGGCGAAATTGAATAAGTGGGATGGGGAGGATTAACAGGAAGAAAGCCACGCATAATATGGAGGCTATATTATGCTCTGTGGTCGATTTGCAGTTTGTTAGATGAAAACCCAGTTTCCAGGAGAAAAAATCACGTAGGCTATTCTCGCCTGAGACCGACTAACTCAGCCACATCGTGAAAAAGCCCCATAAAACTTCCTCGCGTCATTGATGGGTGAACTCGGGTCTTTTCTTGTCGGTGTGGGGAGAAGGTTAATAATATCATTTATACTATCAGCGAGGTCAACTAAGCCGGAGAAAAATAATTTTATCGGGAATGTAGAGTCGGGGATTCAACGTTGCCGCACTAGAAGAGCAATTACAACTATAATTCGGTGGGTTCAGTAAGGCAGGAGTGGGTCCATCTCCTCAGCTCATTCGCTATTTAAGTCTGAATAAGTGTGAGATATTCATATCATTACGCTTACTGAAGCATAGAAGAATTCGTTTTATTTTAAATTGACACTGATTAAAAATATAAATAGGAATTAATAAAATAAATAAAATCGATGTTTTAAGAGTGGAATGGTTTTGCACAAAGTCATCGATATGCCTTTATAGCAGAAAATACAGTATTGGAACGGCCTATGCAAGAAATTGGACTTCTGAATCCGAGAGAAAAAAATTAAAATAAAATATTCCCAGCCGCTCATACTTCCCCGTACCTATAAAGTGGTTATTTAGTTCCGCCTTGAATTTTTCTAAACTCCTCGCCTCGGCCACGCTGGCAGGTAATTCATTCGAGAGATCTACAAACAAGCTACCAGAACGATAGTAAAGTTCATGGGTTTTAGCCCTATATTACTCCCAAAATTTTATATTCGTATTCCATCATTGTTGTCTTTCCTATCAACTAAAATACAACTCCCTTGTTCATTTTATTTATTATGGACTTAATACACCTGAGCCAGATTCTCCCCCTTCTAAAATATCTAGTTGTCAAACTTTTCAATCACACTTTCTTAGCCGTTCTTCATGCGGACATCGGTTAGCATCCCTCAGCAAACTTAATTGCCTTCTTTGAATCCTCTACTTAAAAAAGTACAGCCTCCAAACCTGAAGAGAATATTCCGAATGCAGTCTCACCACCGTCTTTTACAGAGGGACAATAGCATCCTACTTGTACAGAAGGCAGGAGCAATATGGCCTTAGTTGCTAATGCTCCTAAAAACCAAATAACAACAACAACAACAACAACAGAAGGTTAAATCATTGTCTCATACTTTTTACATAACCAAAAAGTAATCTATCATTTTGAACTTTACCAAACTCTCCGTTTCAGTTGCTTTACTTGGTAATTTATTCCAGTGATTCACAACACACACTGCCCAAAGGTAAACTTTACGAAATTCAACCTTCGTGAAATCCAACAATGCGCTTGTTTATAATCGTTGCCCATCCTTACCGCGTGGAAAGATTTCGATTTTGTCGTTTTTTTTTTTTGTTTTTTTTTTCACATCGTGATGAGTGGTCGACTTTGATGAGTTTTCCATGATTCTTTTCTCCAGTACGTTCGGTCTTTTTGTCCCTGAATATAGGCTGACCATGAAATGCATATAATACACACACGATATAGCGATGCCTCATGGCTTTCGTTGCCTACATATAATTTTAAAATAACCCAACCTATCTTTGGGATGATAAATGCCGATTTCTTCTGTGGAACAAACCACTGGCCTCCACCTGAAACCAATTATAAGTTAATACCGGGTGACGGAGGTTCAGAAAACAATCTGAGTTGTGGCACAAAACTATAAAGGAACAACCAAGAACATAACGTATGAAATTTAGCAGCATCTTCCCTTTATGTGGAAATCATGCATCTTTGCATTAACATGTAATAAAAACAACCAGCGAAAGGCATACCTTTAAAATATTTAATTAACTATATTATTTTGATTTCATATTCCACTTTGTGACCTGAGTTAACATTAGTTATTATCACTTATATCTCTTTGTAATTAATGTAACAAAGAGATATTTACTCCAAAGATTTCCTTCTTGATTGCTGTGTTAATCGTGTTATGTGTGATGTCCTTTTCCAGGTGATGAAGAAAGTGTACAGTCGTCTAAAAATATCCCGCGGCTGTTTAGTTCATCTAAAACAAGTTCTACTACATATTCTTATTAGTGAATGAGAACACCGATGTTTCATTCTTCCTACGGCAGTTCCCATCTCCTGCATTTTCAGAAGTCCCCCCAACCCCCCAACGAAGCAGTTTTCCTCTGCCTCTGATTAGAAATTTAATAGCAAGCGGCTCTAAAATTTCCAATACCCTTTTTAATAACTTTTCTAAAGTGGCCAAATAATCATAATGCGGTTTCTTCATCTCTCCTAGTAAAGGGTTTCTCTCCCGAACTTTTCTCACTCAGAACTTCTTGGTAAAACGCTAAAATACGGCTATCTCTGACTATGCAGCCAACAGGTGAACTGAGAATGGCTCTTAGAAAAATTCCAGGGCAGAGATTGTGGAGCTGCTTCCTGAGATGCGATAAACTCAGTGAAAAGAATATTATTAAATAACCTCCCTTCATTTCTTGCCTTCCCGTCGTTAAGTTTGCAGAAAATCTGGGGGAGGAGAACATCTCTGACTCTTCTAGAAGGTTACTGCTCTCAAGAGAAAGGCTTAATGTTCGTGGAATTTCCTGGCCATAATCTCAGTTGCTCCTTTCTAGCTGCGGACGAGGATGAGCGATTTGTCAGATTTAGCGCAGATTCGAAGAGGTCAGAAAACCCATAACCCATAAAATAACACCTCGTACTCTTACGCAAAAATAGGCATAAACCACCCCCGCCTTGGATAATTTCACAAACAGTTTCCTGTCTGGTTTCTTATGACTGTCTTTAGCGGAGAGTTAAAGTACTTTAATCTCTTGGCTCACCTAATGCACCAACACAAGAAATCAGTCAGATGATTTATAAATACAGAGTTGAGCTTTTATTGTCTGCTTTTGTGGGGAGGAGGTGGGGGAGAAGTAGACAGCTTTAAAAAATAATGAGAAAACTTAAAACGATTAGAAGAAGGGGTAACTTTAACAAACGTATTAGCTAATTAGAAAAATGTGCAATGATTATTAGCATCAAAGCGGTTTAAACCTAAGTTTCGACTGCATGAATCGCTTATTTTACAGGATAATACACTGCTTCCTGGTTTTCGATTATGATCATATAATATGGTGGGTAGCACAGTAGTTATAGTCACCTTCTGCCCACAGCAAGTATGAAAGAGTCCTAGTTCGAATTCCGTGAAAAACACGAGAAATTTTAATAGGTTTTTCACAACGTGGCCGAGTTAATCGGTCTCAGATGAGGGACATAATTTTTTCTTCCCATTAACTCGCCTTTTTCGTATAGCAAACAACAAACCGACTGAAGAAAACACGCAGTTGACCACAACCGCTGCCATAACACACCCAGGCTATTACCAAAAGGGATCTCGTTAAAAAGAGGAAGAATTAGTTCCAAGTAAATCAAACTGGTTTGTGAAAGTTCTTAATGGTGATAAAGCTAAACGCATTCTATTAATCATGCCGTTCTACTGCAACTAGATTATTGCAGATATAATCTGCTCTCCTCATTCTCTATTCATTTTTCTAATTTACTGAACTCAATTATTAAAAATACTGCAACATTCTTTATGCAGAAGGCAACAACATCTTTCCCATGCTAATTATGTCGGTTACTGAACGATTACAATAAGATTTATTGCTCACTTTGAGTATGCCAGTAGTATATTAAACAGCCCTGCTGTGGCTATTCGAAGTACATTTAAATTGCTCTTCCACGAAATACTAAATATTGGACCTTATTCATACTCAACAGGTGTGTTAAATGCGACGTTTCACTAATATCTAAGTTTCTTCTATTGATTCTTAAATGTTTCGTTTGAATGGCTTCTAAAAGTAGCCGTTTAGGTCACATTTAGAAAACATTCAAATAAAACGTAGCAAAGTAGAATCATACTTGACAAAGCACTGTCGATAAAACAACTGGAAGCGAAATCGAAAGGGAACAGATGAAACCACACAAAAAAAAGTAACGCAGCAACAAAAACCGAATATCTTCATAAGGGAAGAAGATGAGCGTGATAGGACTACCCGGAAACGGCAAGCAGACATCACGGAAACTGAATCGTCAGCGTGATCTGAAGGACTGCAGTGTCAGAGAGAGGGGTATCATTATCTTGTTGACCACAGACGACATCCCCTTAATTGCAAGTCGCTACTACCGGTTTTCTTACACTGTGAGTCCAGCTGTAATTAATTTCTGACGGGTTACCTAGGGCGCTAACCTTTTCCCTTCATAATGGACTTAAAAAACCTCGTGATTCCGTCACGTGCAGATTTCGGGAATGATGGGAAGATCGTGCGTAGCCATCTTTAAGCCTATTTGGAAGGAACTTAAATGAAACTTGAAGAACTAACTTAATACAACGTTTTTTGCATGCTGGAGAAACCGCCTTAACTTTTGGAAATAAGATGTCTGCGCCAAATACGATGTTCTTAACAGTCGCATCTAAATGCAATTAGTTTATCCAGGTTGTGCGACAAAGAAATAACAAACTGTTTTAGAATCATTGGGAGGCTGTTTAAGTTAAAAAAGAATCCGCAATACGCATTATTTTAAAAGCTTCCCTTTTGAGGCACGAGATCATCCAGCGTTCCCCTTAAATTGAAACAATGAGCCTCATAATTTATCTCTTAAGCTTTAGCAGATAGGGTTATTTGGTATTATTTCCTGCCACAGAATTACATGAGTTTTTGAGGCCCTTGTAAATTCCCCGATGAGGTTAACTATAATTACAATGGAACTTCTTTTGTAAAGTTCTAAACTTAACTAAGTTCAACTAACTGAACTAAGCTTATCTGGTCTAAGCCTTCAAAGAGCAAAATAAATAAATAAAAAAAAAAAATATATATATATATATTGTTTTCCAGATATACCTATTTTATAACAACATCTTAACTTATAAGGAAATACAGTACACAGCACTTAAAAATATGTATTAAAAACAACAAACAAAGAAGGTCTTCAATACACGCTAACTATATCCTAAATAAATCTTAATCTGGACTAATTCTTCCAATGCGACTATTAGAAAATGCACTGTATTATGAGAAATTATAAGTTTAGTGAAATTAAGTCGAGTTCGGATCATTACAGTATTTGGCTGAATGAAAATTTAGACCCTGATGAAGAGATTAAGATCACAATTGAGATCGCGAAATCCGGATTCATGACATACAAATCACTGGTTTTGGAAATAAAACTGTGCATCAAGTCTGTGTGCTATGTGTGGCCACTACTTCTATATGGAGTTGAAACGTGAACACTCAGGGCTTCAGCGGTGAAGAGAGTGGAGTCCTTCGAGATGTGGGTGTATAGAAGAATGCTGATGATCCCTTGAGAACAAATGAACAGGGGTTACAAATTATCGGACATAATCGGCAAATGATGAACATCGTGACAAGACCCAAGGTAAAAATACTTGGGACATATCATGAGAGGAAGGAAATACGAGGTGTTGCGGGTGGTCCTGGATGGAAGGATGGAAGGAAGAGAGGATTTTGCCCACGAAAATCCTCGTAGATGGATAACATCAAGAGATGGGCTGGACTGCAACACCACTATTATTATTTTTGCATTTTTAAACTGTTTTAAATTAGTGTTTATAGCGCGAGTTTACACTTCCATTGAACATAAAGAAGCATAAAATATGCTACATGTAAACTTTTCTAATAATGTTATTATTTTTCCGAGTGTTAGCATATTTATTAGCAAATCTATTTATTTACTGTGAATTTCTTCAGTTTTTCAAGTGTCATTTTTCTGCGTTCTATCCTCCAAGTTTCTTCAAAATATAAAAGTGTAAAAAGAAACATACAACTGTCGGCGTATATATAAAAAAAACAGCCTAATGCTTTTCTGTAAAAATGCAATAAGTGATTATTTATTTATTAAAAGGTGTTGCCTCTTGGGGATGAACGGAAAAGGAAACCATGCTACACTCGCCTGAGACGACCGACTAACTCAGCCACATTGTGATGTGGCTGAGTTAGTCGGTCGTCTCAGGCGAGGGTAGCATGGTTTGATCTTCAGGGAACTGACATTTATCGTTCAGCAAACAGTAAAATCCATCAGAAAATACACGCAATTTGCAGACACAGCATGCTGTCGCCTCATAACCTTGTTGCCTTGGACCCCACACATGTAATGAATGTTTTTATAGAGAAAGTATTTTAGATTATCGTAAATATAAGAGAAAGAGTTTTTAATTAAAGTGGATTTTGATATCATTTGTTCGGATTTTTCAAAATTATGTTCTAGCAGGAGTAAGAGAGTAGGAAAATCGAAAAGTTTCAAGAAATAACAATAAATTTTTTTAGAGCCAAGGTAGCCGAGTGTAATCGCGAGAGAACTGAGTTTGCACTCGGGCGATTGACCTCCGTGCCTGCTAAAATACGCTTAACCATTGTGTTCACTGTCAAAATAATTAATTTTAATCTCCTCGTGCCAAAGTATAAAAAAAAATTAATTTTTTAATTCCTGTTTTTCTTTTTTTAATCTTAAAAGGCGCACGCAGAAGGCGTGCGGGGAGGGAGGGACTTAGGTGGCTAAAAGTACTCTGACGAACATTTTGTTTTATATTACTGGATAGAACTGTACTGTAATGTGTTGACGCTTGTAAAAACTACCGACGTACGAGTGAGTATTGTTAAAAAATAAGTGCGTTTGCGAATTTTGGTGGAAATCTGTAAGCCGATGAAACGGAATTTTCTTGTTTGCCTTCAGGCCTTGATACGCCGGCAGATTTAGTCTGATGAAGACTTGTCGTTTTCTATATTTAAGGATGCAAAAAACTATTTAATTACTAAATAAGATAAAACATTAACGTGGCTGAAATTCTGCGATGTAGACACATCCATCATCTTACTAGCTATTTATTTTTATTTGTTTTGGTTTGGTTATGAAATATATCGTATAGTGCTGCCATCTCTTGCTAATGACAGGAATTATATTCTACATCTAAAACTGAAAGTTCGAAAAAATATCAAATGTGAATACTGCTGCTGTCCACGTTTGAGTGATCTATACGTATTGTGATATACAGTAGTCAGAAAATTCGGCTCGATGTGCTGCATGCTACTGTTGGAAGTTGTAGGTATCGTTCTTTTACCCTAATTCTTAAAAGTGTGGTCAGATGCTGGGATGGGTACGTGCTGGCAAGTCTATGTTAAAGCCATGTCCTCGTAGCAAGTCTTGTATCGTAATTCTTGGGGGGGGGGGGGGGTCCAACTGCGTTGTTGCTAATTCCACTTGAAATTTTCACAACATGGACCAAAAAGCATCGCCTATGCAGAGTGTCTGGGAATGGATTTTATTTTAAATGCGCAGTTCAATGTCAGTGATTGTCATATAGGATGGTGGCTTAGTAGCTTCCAGGGGCGTATTCAGGGGTGGGCAGAAGGGGCATATGCCCTCCCTTAACCAAAATTTTGAAATTAAAGAAAAAGAAGGCAGGAGGCGATCTAAAAAAAAACTTAAAACTCTGGACACCATGCCTCCATGCCTTAAAACTCTGGACACCACACCTGGACAGAGGCGGATTAAGGTCGGTTGAGGCCCCGGGCGCAGAAGAAAATATTGGGCCCCTTAAAATAAAGAGAGAGACAGTGAAAATAAAAATACATGTTAACCATTTTTTTAAATAAATAAAAATATAATGTACTATTAATGTTTTATTTCCAATAAAATTTGAATATAATATATGTATAATATAATTAATAATAGCGTAATAATAATCACAAAGTTTTGAACTAATAGTTAAACATATGTAAAAGTATAATTATAATTAATGAGTAATAGGAGTAACAATCAGAAATTTGAACAAAAAAAAAATCATGGAATTTTACTTGAAATTAAAATTACAAATGTGAAAATATTTAAATAAATAAATTTTTTTCTTGCTTTTCGTTTTGCAAACTTATTAACTATCTCATCACAATCAATAATTTTAAGTAAATCGCTCTCTATATATAAAATAGCCATATTATTTAGTCTTTCCTCTGAAATTGAATTTCTTAGATAATTTTTTACTCTTTTTAGACAAGAAAATGAGCGTTCCCACGATGCGTTTGAAATTGGCATGGTTAACAAAATTTCCAAAATAATTTACACATTTGGAAAAGTTGCTTTCATATCTAATGCTTTTTTGTATATATTATTAATTGATCGCTCGTCTTCTTCATCTAAAAAGATTTAAAACTGTTCCAACTCATCTTTAAAATTACTCGAATCAAGGTCATCTTTATACATTTCTATTAAATTATTAACGCATTTTTTTCTTTTCTTCTACACACAATGTAAACAGGATAAAAACTCTAAAATTGCTTATAACATTTTCATAGATTGTTCCGCGTCTGTTCAGTTCTGCTATTAAATGATCGCATATTACGTAGAGCACATTATGTAAAAAAAATTCCTTTCGATTTTCTGTACACGTTCGCTCGCGATCCTCTTCAAATGTTTTATCTGTTAGTTCTTTAACTTCTGATTCGATTTCGTTTAAATTATGTAAATAAATTTGTCCAATGCTCCTTTCTGTTGGTTGGCAACTTGCTCGGCGTCTTTTTTTAATTTGTCTTTTTTCAGCCCCTGATAGATGTCGTTTCATTTTTCTAGCTACCATTGGTAGCCTACCAATGAAAAGAAAAATATAAAATTTACTAGTCTGATGATTAGAATACTAGAGAAGAGATTTTTCGTTATAGTGCAATAAATTAATGATTAATTAAAATTCAAAAATTATTCATAAACTACGAAAATCCAGGCGCTGATGTAACAACAGGAATTAATTTTGTCTTAATATAATTTCAACAATATACTATATACGTATATACACGATATACGTATATGTATATACGTATATATATACGATATAAGTCTGCACTGCAGGAGAACCTTTGTAAGTACAAAGTAGCAAATACGATTATATTGCTCCGATGAGCGGTAGCGCAGCCGCGCGGGGCCTATACAGCGTAGTATGTGTATAGTATGCAGCGTAGTAATGAAATAATGAAAATAAGCGAATATAAACATACTATCAGGTTTTACTGCCGATTGTAAACTTGTACGTAATTAAAATTGCACATATGAAACCAAACTGGTGTCATTAGAAAAAAGTGTAAAGTTGGGGTTTTGCGGGGCCCTTCAAAAGTCGGGGCCCAGGGCGCGCGCCCGGTGCGCCCGCTTTTAAATCCGCCACTCGTAGCTTCAGCATAGAGACCAGAGTCCTACGCGGGTACACTTTGTTAGAGCAGCACCTCAATAAATGGACCATCCGCACCGCATTGTTTGTACCCGCAACCAGCAAAAAAATTAAATAAAACAAAATAAATAAATAATAATATTAAATAAATAAATAAAATAAGAGAAATTGGATATGATGGATTAGGAAGATCGTATTTAACTTCCTACACGTCGGTAAGAATGCTATAATTAGCTTTAAATTAATTTAAATCAATCAGTAATAATATTTTATGGTATGTAATACACAAAAATATTATAAAAAAAATTAGGAAAAAATGAAACATATTCATAATATAATTATTTTTTTGTTAAATGGCTATGTGGAAACAGAACGTCAAAAGTTTCCAAGTTGAGCACCATTCTTCTTTCTTGTATTACAAATCCAGCTGCAGAAAACCCTTTCTTTCGTTGCGCTGTTGGCAGGAATGCAAGAATTAAATCCTTCCCGTTCTCCAACAGATTCGGGAGGAATGTATTTATTCTTACTGCACGTGCTGTAAATAATAAGTGCAAAAAAAAAAAAAAAAAAGGAGAAAGCAAAGAATTTTTAATTAGATCCGGACATCGAGAGAAGCTGCACATTCAAAAGAAATGTGAATGATGTGATGGGCGGCTCCGATTTATTTTAGAAGAGAAAAAGAAGGCAACCGATCTTACATTTATTCTGTAATAAACACACACACAGAAGGACAAAAAGAGTACAAATAATCAGCGCCGTGCGAAGGTACTTGAGGACCCACATGCAAAAGGGGTTAAGGGAACTCGTTTATTTATGCTGAGACTTTGACGGTTCCCTCGATTGGGGGCACTAGATCTGGAGCCCTGGTGCGGCACATCCAATGCACCCCCCATTTGCAAGGCCCTCAGTACCATATGCGAACGTGCCTGCTCTGAAGAAAAAAAAAATGCAAGTGTTAAACGACAGAGTGCGCTGTCGTAAAGATTGAAAATAATGCATTTTCAAAAACGAAACAGTATTGCTCATGTATATTTTATTTAATAACCTTTAAGTGTTATTGTTATTTACTAATCCCAGCGTATTCTACAAAACTTTGATTGTTGGAAAAAAATGGACACGCTAATACGCCCATTTCTCATCCTGTCCGCCTCTTTTTTCTTTTTTTTTCTTTTTTTTGTTGGGGGGGGGCGCATGTCGCGCGTTAAAGCAGGATGAGCTGTACTTAATATTATTCGTTATTTATATATAAAATTGTCGTATTCGAATTGGCCATAAATTACGTGTGTTCTCTGTTCAGTTTGTCTGTTTTGCCTAAAGGAAAACCCGAGTTTCCGGAGACTGCGACTTCTTTTATATAGGTCTCGGGCGAGTATTGCAGTCTTTTCCCTCTACTTGAAACACTCGTTTTCAGTTCAGCAAACCAATTGAAGAATACAGCAGTTACAAACATAATATAGTATTAGTATTAGTAACGGCCGTATGGTGCCAGAAAGCCTATGGCTTATGCTGCACCAGCCAAAAAAAAAAAAAAAAATCCGAACAAAACAATGATAAAAACAAAAATTAAATAAATAAATAAATAATAATAATTAATAAATAAATAAACAAATAATAATAATTAATAAATAAATAAATGAATAATAATAATTAATAAATAAATAAAAATAATAAAATGAAATTAAAAATTAAATAAAAAGGAAATTAATCCTATCATCCTATGCGCTTCCCTTACCCGAAAGTACTATCCAGATGACCTTTGAATTTCCCCAAACTGTCGGCCTCTACCACCCATGAAGGCGACTTATTCCAGTAATTTATAACTCGCTGGCTAAAATAAAACTTCCTGCAGTCCAATCTAAACATTTCCCCGCGTAACTTGAATTTATGTCCCCTAGTTCTAGCATCATTTATAATCTTGAAAATTTTGTCCTCATTCATTTTACTGATGCCTCTCAGAGCCTTAAACACCTCAATCAAATCTCCTCTAAGGTGTCTAGTTTCCAAACTCTGCAACCCACATATTCGAAGTCTTTCTTCATAAGGACGCCCTTTTGCCGATCTCACCAGGCGAGTTACCCTTCTTCGCACCCTTTCAAGAAGCTCGATGTCTTTCTTTAGGTGCGGTCTCCATACTCGAACACAGTATTCCAAGTGTGGTCTAACAAAGCCTTATATAATGGGATTATCACGTCCCTATCTCTACTTGCAAAAGTTCGATAGATCATCGATAGGACACCATGGGCCTTCCTTGCAACCTGTTTACAATGCTCAGAGAATTTCATGTCTGACCGTATCGTAACACCCAAGTCCCTTTCCTCCAGTACTGGGTTTAGTTGAACTCCACCAAGTGAATAAGTTATTTTGGGATTACTGTTTCCCAGGTGTAATACCTTACACTTTGTTGGATTAAAGCACAGCTGCCATTTTTCTGACCATTCTTGAAGTCTATCTAGGTCTCTCTGAAGAAGCTCAGCTTGACAGTGATCATTAACTACTCTACCAATTTTAACATAATCTCCAAATTTAGACATCACGCCCTCTATCCCTTCATCAATGTTGTTTATGAAAATTAAAAACAACAGCGGTCCTAATACTGATCCTGGGGGAACGCCCACTTCTTACATCAACCCAATCTGAGGAATAGCCATTTATCACAACCCTCTGCCTCCTGCCCTGAAGCCATCCTTCTATCCATCTAAGGATTTTCCCAGTGATTCCAACCTGTTCCAGCTTATAAAGCAACCGCTCATGTGGGACTGAGTCAAAAGCTTTGCTGAAATATAAATAAACAATGTCGAAATTATTCCCTAAATCCAGCTCGTGAGTGACCCTTTCGAAATAGCGAACCAGATTTGTTAAACATGATTTTCCCTTTACAAAACCATGCTGAGTATCCTTGAGAATTTCAATTCGATCCAAATGATCCTGAATTCCACCCTCGATCATTGCCTCCATGATTTTCCCTACTACTGAAGTCAGACTGACAGGTCGATAATTTCCCACTTCACTTTTAGAGCCACCCTTATATATGGGAGATACATTTGCACTTTTCCAATCCAAGGGAATCTCCCCAGAGTCTAGTGATGCTCGCATAATTAGCCTCAATGGTTCAATGCACTCGCTTGCCGCCTCTCTCAAGATTATAGGGTATATTCCATCAACTCCAGGAGCCTTACTGGTCTGTAGGCTTGAAAGTTTTTTCATTAAATAATCTTGCGAAATTTCAATATCATTAATTACATATTTTTTAACTTCGCTCCCACAATTTCCCTTTGCCACAAAAGGCTTTTCATTTGTAAATATCGATGCAAAATAACTGTTGAGTTCATCTGCAACGGCAGCTGGTATATTTATTACTATCCCCTTTCCCTTACGTAAAGGTCCGATCTGGTTTGTCCTGCTCTTCTTGGCATTTATATATGTGAAGAATTCTTTATCCCCCCTCTTTGCTCTGTTTGCTAGTGATTTCTCATAAACTGCCTTTGCCTGTCGAACCTTTTCTGTGGCTCTATTACACATCACCTTGTAGCTGTTATAGGCTTCAGTACTTTTTATTGCTCTATAACCTTTCCATGCCACCTTTTTCTGCTCAAGTAATGTGGCAACTTCACTATTCATCCAACTTGGAACCTTTCTCGTGGAGTATTTTTTTAATGGTATATACGCATTCAAGCCATCTGTGATTAATGTTTTAAAAGCGTACCACAGTTCAATTGTATTCATTCTCTGCGCGATATCTACCCAGTTAATAGAGGCCATGTAGTACCTTAAGGCATCGTAATTTCCTTTTCTGAAATTAAAACCCATTCCTTTGCCTTTTACTTCTGCTACCTCTCTCGTCATCATCCACCGTAGAACTCCGTGATCACTTCCTGCTACTGGTTCCTCTACTGTCAGCCCTGTTATGTCATCTGATTCATGTGTGATGATGAGGTCTAGGATATTCTTTTCTCTAGTACTTTCCCTGACATGTTGATACAAATAACAGTCATCTAGTTGATTTAAAAATTTTGTTCCCCATGTCGAGTTTCCTTCCCATTTACTCCAATCAATTAGAGGCAAATTGAAATCACCCATAATAAGGCATTGACGCTTACTTGCCCATTCCATTTGCATGTAGAGGCTTTTGTCATAATCTTCACAATCACCTGGTCTGTAGATTACGCCTACTCGCATTGTACCTTTTTTTCCAACTATCTCATACCATACAGACTCTATACTAGCATGTGAAATGTCTGAATCTGGGAAAGCTATCGTCGCACTCAGGCTGCTTCTGATAAGAAGCATTACCCCACCACCCCTTCTATCTACTCTATCCTTCCTAAATACATTATACAAGCCGTACTGAAACTCATCATCCCCAATTTCCGGGTGACACCACGTCTCCGTAAGCCCTATTATGTCCGCATTACTTGTTTTAACCAGCAGTTCGAATTCGCTCATTTTATTGACGACACTTCTAACCTTACTGTATAAACAATTAAGATTTACTGTTCTTGTATATTTAACAACCCTAACACAACCCTTGAAGTTTTTTAGGCTCTCTTCCCTGATATTAGCTACCTGCTCACGTGAAACGTCTTTGGCCCCAGAACATCTAGATAATACGTCCAGTTGGGGTAACAGATAAGAACTCTTAATGTATATATTGACGCCTCATATCCTTAGTTTCTTTGGCGCTTAACCACCATTCACATACTTTCGTAAACCATTGCCACTTTTGAGAAGGCACGATACATCGCCGCCTGTCAAGATTTAGGTTCGATTTTCGTCGATAATTGGAGAATTTAATAGTTAAAACTACAGTATTAAATCCTCTGTTACCCATCTTTCTTATTTGTAGTTTCTTTTTGACCTGAGGAGAACTTGTGTTTAAGTCGTTTGAAGTTCTACCATTTCAG
Organism: Mastigoproctus giganteus; assembly: GCF_048544385.1. Taxonomy (NCBI): domain Eukaryota; kingdom Metazoa; phylum Arthropoda; class Arachnida; order Uropygi; family Thelyphonidae; genus Mastigoproctus; species Mastigoproctus giganteus. The sequence goes on from NC_143577.1 coordinate 153,152,624, forward strand.
GTAGTTGTAGATTGCTGATTTTAACTTGAATGAATAAATAAATACTGCCATAAAAAAATGCTATATATATGTAGCATTTTTTTTTTTATCTGTTGATCTGTTAATAGCGAAAACAGGGAAAAAATTGGAAAAAGTATATTATTTTTTTTACGTATATATAAATTCTGCGTGACCCAAAGTTAGAGAATGTGAAACTCAATGGATACGACATTTTTTTTTTGGCAAAAATTATAGTTGTGGCTCACTGATTGGCTGAATACAAACACCATGATAAACGCTTGTCTTGTGGCTCCATCTATTGTTAGGTTATTGAAATAACCAATTTATAACATTTTATGTTATTTAGGTACGCGACTGAATAGCGCAACATAAGCGAACGTACATTTTACGTCTACTGACGTTTCACGTGTAATGAGTCAACGAACTCGTATCTTTGTGGATCTCAGTTCACGTGAAACCGTTTCAGTGTTAAAACTGAACAAGCTGAGCCACGCAACAAAATTCGTCCGAGGTCGTGAAATTAAAAAAGAACAGAAGGAAGTGAAATTTCCTGTTAGCATTTGGCACATCGAGTTGAGCAACGGGAACTGACATGCAACAGTATTCCTCAGTACCTCCAGCCACGGATGTTCTTTCATTTATATTTTTATTAAGGAAGTTGTTTTCATTTATTCATAATTATCCTTATTAAAGATTTTCAGTAACATAGAAATCATAAAGGGAATTTGAGTATCCTGAATAAATACTTCGCCTCCCCCAAAAGGAGCGCTTTGTATGCTTAATTAACTCCCCCCCCCCCTCAAGATTTACAAACTCCTCTTAATAATGCTGATCAGAAATCGATAGTGGTTACAGTTGCACTTCATTTATGTATGTTACTTGTCTGGAAATTAACTTACATCGATATCTATTGATCTGTTAATAGCGACCACACCCTTCTTTGTTCTCTCTCTTTCTCTCTCATACATAGTTTTTAAACTTCGTGTCCATGGAAGTTTGCCCTTAAATGTCATTGACTAGCTCGTACCTTAACCCTGGAGTCTAGAGTGGCCTCGGAAACCATTAACACATTTGGACGTTCAGTTATCAACAGTGCGCAGATCAACAAGTACGGCAGCTTCGTTCCATTCGCGTTATCGCCGATTCGATATCTCAGAAGGTACCGCCAGGCATTTAGGAGTTTCACAAGCCTTCTGAAAGTGTTTATACGACTGTGCTCGCGTTGTTTGCTATTCTTTTCTCGGATTTTATTGATAATATTGCTCACTTTCCCAGATAAAACACCAGAAGGTCGGTCGTGTTGGCTTCTCTTCTCTGTCCTTGTTTTTGCAAGCAATGTTTACTAATTTAGTGTTGTGATGTCTCTGGGGTTCAATTAAATGATTTCTGACACATAAGTTGAAAACAAGTTCTGAAAATAAGTTTGCACGCAAACTTTCCTTCAACATTTATAATCATCCATATAGGCGGATGGTCGATAGGTGGAATGGAATTAGTGTATGTCTGCCAGGGGCAAAGGTTAATGACGTTGTAGAGAAGATATCATCTTTTAAAGGCACAAAAGGTGATATCGTTGTACACGTTGGCACTAATGACATTATGTGTAAGAGATCTGGAGAGACTTATTCTACAGGGATGGGATACACTTAAACAGAAAGGGTGCAAGAATATTTGCTGATGGTATCGAGGCAGTGTTAGGTGGGTTGGAAAACTGCTCACTTTGGGGGGATTCACAGACTAAAAGATTAATGGTAGCGGCAGGCAGAGGTGGAAACGATTCTTGCTTGCTTCTATTGGAATGAGCAGCAGCCCCAAAAGCAAGTTGCGGGGATTTCAGGAACTGCTGGGAGTCATGAAACAAGTAAATGCATGGGCTGTGTTAGAGTAACTAAGAGTAAGAACAGGTGCATGAATACTTGCATGTACACCAATGCTAGGAGTATAGTAAATAAATCTGAAGTGCTGGTTAAGCCATCCAAGGCGGATGTTGTTAGGATATCAGAGACATGCTGTCACCCAGATATAAAGGATGCAGAACTGGAATTTTGGGGAGTACAATGTGTACAGAGAAAGGATAGACAGGATAGGAGGGGTTATTGTGTTAGTTAAGAAACGCATAAAATCTAAGTGCATCCAGGTGACATAGATGGACAGTGGAACTTTGAGTCAGTTTGGTGTGACATAAGCACTGAGAAAGCAAAAATGAGGGGAAGAAGTTTGTTATAGGCCTAATGACTCTGATGAGTACAATGAACAATTATACAGATAAATAGAGTGTGCCAGTAAATCAGTGTCTTGTAATGGGGGATTTTAGCTTCCCAGATATTGAGTGGAACTTGTGGACTGGTCACTCGCACACTTTTGTGGATTTATTGGATGATCGTTTTCTACAGCAGCATGTTAGAGAGGAAACCAGAGGGGAGTAATGCTCTTGATTTGATTATCAGCAGTGATTGTTGTTCATGCATTAATAATTTACAGATAAAGGAGGCAGTGATCACAGTGTACTGATGCGGGATTTACTTAAAGATGTAACTACCATCAGGGGTAAAGGGTTTTTGCTTTCGTAAAGGTGACTATAGTGGTCTCAGACCACTATAGTCACCTTTACGAAATTCTATACAGTGGGAGCAACTGATGATGTTACCAACAGCAAATTCTAAATGGGAAGCATTCAAGGAAGTAATTTTGGCTAATGAACTAATGAAACTCGTGGCAGAGAAGAAAAATGCATGGAATGCACATAAATTGTCAGGTGACACAGAAGCCTGTGGTAGATACAAGCTAGTCTGTAATCAAGTCACAAAGAAGGCTAGGCAAGCGAAGGCAGATTATGAAAACTTTGACAAAGGATGCAAAGAAAAACAGCAAAGGCTTCTTTAAACTCTAAAAGGATGAATCAGATTGGTGCACTTGATATCAATGGTTTGACTGTAGATGATCATTCTCAGATAGCTCCGAACTAGATGAGTATTTTGCATCTATATTCACACATCAGGAGTTATTCAAGGAGGAGAGGGCCAGATGTTTATCACACTCTAACAGGGAGTTAAATGATGTTGAATAACTGAGAGCAAAGTGGAGGAGAAATTGTTGAAGTTAAACATGAGAAAGGCACCTGGGGTGGATGGGATCTATCCAGTTATATTAAAGGAGATGGCAAAGGAAGTAAGCAAACCTTTACCCATAATTATGAGAGCATCTTTGGACTCGGTGGAAGTCCCCATGGACTGGAGATGTGAAAATATAACCCCAATCCACAAATGGGGATCAAAGGGTGACACGAGTAATTATTGACCTGTTAGTTTGACTTCTGTTCCAGGGAAAATAATGGAGTCACTGGTTAAAGAAGCATTGCAGCACCATCTAGACAAGACTGCAGTAATACTTCAGACATGGCATGGGTTTGTCAAGGGGAAGTCTTGTGTTGTCTGACCAACTTGATTGGATACTATGATGTTGTCACAAAGGAACTGGATGCAAAAAGTAATTTTGAGATCATATACTTGGATTTCAGGAAAGCTTTTGATACTGTTGCACATGGAAGACTACTGTACAAATTGGAGCAATATGGCATTAAGGGAAAATTGCTACAATGTATAAAGGGATGGTTGAGTGGGAGAAGACAGAGAGTGGTAATCAATGGATACTGCTCTACGTGGACTAATGTTATTAGTGGTGTCCTTCAGAGTTCGGTGTTGGGCCCATTGTTGTTTTTTGTATTTATCAATGATATTAATGAAGGTATATCAGGCTTAATGTCCAAGTTTGTAGATGATACAAAGGTTTGCAGGGTTGTTAATAACAATAAGGACAGTATGCTGCTGCAACAGGATCTGCAAATGTTGGCTAGATGGGCTGAGAAGTGGCAACTGAAGTTAAACATTGACAAATGCAAAGTTCTGCATATGGGGAGCAGTAACCCCAGAGAAATGTACCAACTGGATGGTGTTACACTCAGGGTAGTGGAGAATGAAAGAGACCTGCGGATAATTGTGCAGTCAGATATGAATTTTTCTGAGCAGTGCAGACAGGCTGCCAGAGGGTCATGGGGTTTTGTCAATGATATAAAGGAATTTTGCGAGCAGATGTTGAGTACTAGGTACAGGTCTGGAAGCCTCATTTTAGGAAGGATGTAGAGTTGTTTGAGCGTGTACAGAGAAGGGCAACAAGGTTGGCGAAGGGAACAAAGGGTCCTCTTATGAAGAAAGATTTAAGTTCTGCCAATTGCTGCTTCTGGAGACCAAGCACCTGCGAGGCGATCTGTTTGAGGTGTATAGACTTTAATCAATGCCACTACGTTCATCAATTAGTTGTATACACAGCCCTACCAAAATAGGCAGACACCACTCCCATTGAATTGAACGGCGCTAACAACATTTATACAAAGCAGAAACAGGTTTGCAAATGAAATTGGTAGCCAACAGCAGATATCACAAACATTCAATCACAAATATCATATTTCAAAGGATCGCCAAAATGGCCGCCTTCTTACTCACACGTGCTGTTCATCGCTCCGTGAAAATGTGTCTGGATTATGCGTTTTAAGTTTAATATGGTAATTAAATTGTGTACTGAAGGATTTATCTACATCAGTGGATCACAGTGGTGAGATTTGTTTTCAGTTTTATTGGGTGAGATAGTGCATTTCAACTCGTTTTTGATTCAACGCTGGCAACAATGTGTCAGCTCACCATGGCGGCATTGTTCTAGCGTTGGAGAGAGTGGCATTCCACTTATTTCCCTGCCACCGCGGTTGAACTGCACTCTTGACTGGGGAGGGTGACCCCCTGTGTTATATATTGAATCACAATTTAACAGAAAGCTTTTGAGAACTAGAACCTGTAGTGTCTGCTAAGGAAAATATGTTTAATCTAAATTTTAAGCATTCGTATATTCCAGTTAATTAACAGTCGAAACCAACAGCAAGCTTAATGTTCATTCAACGCAGCCGAACCCAGTGATATTCTGCTTTAGGCAACACGTCACTTAAGCTCCTGGCAAGGTCAGGTGGCGACAGGGTTAGTGATTGTTTCTCCCCCACTCCCACCCACTGCTGCATACTTTCTCCTGTAGTCATCGAACGGAAGAAGTTCACTACCACTACTGAACAATGATTTCTAAATTTCTAATGTGCTTCCCCCACCACCCACCCCACGTGGAACCTAAAATGTTAAAGACACGATTGATAACCATGCACCATAGACAGAATTAACACCACCGTTGTACTTGTTGACCCAAAACCTACTAAAGGTAGTCCCAGCTCCCTGGTGTTATCCCCCCCCCCTCCTCAGTGACCTGCGGGGGTTAGCTGAAACTTTGACACGCCATATCTCGGCTTGGACTTGTGCTACGAACTTGTAGTCAACGCTATTTGCAATCTTGTGAATCACTTTCCACAACGATACGCATTACATTCGTTTATCTGGAATAGCTCGGTAATCCGAAGTTTGGTTCAAGATGCCACAAGAAACTGATAGCAACACCGCCCAAATAAACACTGCTCCGCAGGAAACAGCAGGCAGTACTCTATTGGAAACTGTGCAGCTTGAGTATACAGAGGAAACGAACTCCGCACCCAAGCGGAAAAATAATAAAAAACAGGTCGTCGAACAGAGTGACAGAGAGACAAGAAGCCAGCAAGGAACAAGAGGAAGTCAGAACATCCTCTGCTCTCAAGCAGAAAATACCAACAATGTAAAGGAGGACGAAAATAGCGAGTCGCTAGATCCGACTCTCCCAGAGGGGACGGTACTGGAAAAGACCCTCGCCCTCAGAACAACGTTAGAGAACCTTCTGAAAGATACCAGCAACAGAATAACTACTGGACTTCGAGGAAAAATAGTGTCCATCTGGACAAAGCTGGAGACAGTCCTACTACAAACCAACCTAGAGTGCGAAACAGCTAAAGCGAAACTGGAGGCCTTCCAATCCGTGGGAGCAGACCAAATGCCACAGCGCGCTCCCTCGTATGCGCAAGCGCTGAGGACCCGACCGACTGCTGACCCAACTGCAACTGCGACTACAGCGATGAAACGCAGGACCCTCCTGCCAACACCACATTTGGTAATACTGCGCCCGACCTCCACAGACGAAAACAGTAGCAGCGAACAGGTCAAAAATCTAGTGGTCACAAAGTTGGCAGACGACTTCAGAGATACCAAAATAAAATCGGTAAGGAAGACCCGAAACGTAGGGATTATCATCGAGACTCAAACAAAAGAGGACGCAACAAAAATCCTACAAAATGAGAAGATTCAAACACTCGGACTTGAAGCCCTACACCCTAGACGCAAAGGACCTAGCATCAGAATATATAACCTCGACAATGATCTGACACCAACTGCTCTCCAGGAGGAACTGTATTACAGAAACCTCCAGCACGCACATCCGGAAGAAGAACCCGCCAACTTGATTATTCCCAAGTTCAAGACGAAAGCCAGAACAGGAAATGCTTGCCACTGGGTCGTCGAGTTGTCACCAGCGGCCTGGGTCACGCTTAGCCAGACCGACAGAGTGTTTATAAACTGGGGCAGTCACCGCTTTAGGGAACACGTTGCTGTCCCTAAGTGTTTCAGATGTTGCAGGTTTGGGCATACCACTCATACCTGTGCCCAAACCCAACCCACTTGTGGCCACTGTGCAGAACGTGGCCACGACTTCAACACGTGTCCGAATAAAGACAAGCCGCCGACCTGTGTAAATTGCAAATTCCATAAACTACCAGCAGAGCACTCAGTTAGGGATAACGAATGTCCAGTGTACTGTAAAGCAAAGAGCACTTTCCAAATGAGACTAGATTATGGCCACACGCCCTAAATCCTATAACATCAACAGGGTTAAATTCATACAACTGAACGCACAACGGTCCAAAATAGTAGCGGCGCAGCTCACAAAGAAGGCGAACGAGGCAAATCTCGACATATTCCTCCTCCAGGAGCCATCTGCATATCGCAAGGAGGTCAGGGGTTACCCCCTGGCCTATAAGATAGTGCAGGATAACAGAGAAACACCCTGGGCCTGCATATTGATTCGGAATCCAAATATAACGGCAACAAAACTAACCAACTACTGCACATCCTGGGCTGCATGTGCCCATATTATCACGCCCCTGGGTGAATTTTATGCGGTATCGCTATACTGTCACCCAGGTGAAGATATACTACCAGTAACCAGATATCTGAGGAGCCTCCAGACAGACTTCCCAAACAGTAAAATTGTCGTGGGAGCGGATGTGAATTGCAGGTCCCCAGCGTGGTTCAGCGAGACCATGGATAGACGTGGAGTACAGAACGGGCAACAACTTGAAGACTACTTAGCAAATAGTCCGTACACAGTCCTCAACCGGCCAAACAATCTGGCAACGTTCTCTAGTTCGATGGGGGAGGCCACAATCGATGTCTCTCTGGCTACCAGATCCCTCGCTGGCCACCTAACATCGTGGACCGTCCAAGAAAGCTGGACCACGTCGGACCACAGGGCCATCACGTTTGAGCTCCAGCGCTCCCTTAGTCGACACCAAGCAGTGAGGCAGGCACAGCCAAGATATGCCATAGAGAAGGCGGATTGGCCACTCTTCCAAGCCACACTGACCACAGCAGCCCAATCGTTGAACATCATTGGACTCAGCCCGGATCAGCATCAGATGACGGTCGCTGGTCTCATCACTGAAGCTGCCAACACCTCTATCAAAAAGAAAAACCCAACCCCGGGGGCTGTACCCTGGTGGTCTCCAGAGCTACAGAGGCTTAGGCAGGAGGTGCACAGGAGAAGGAAACTCTTCCAGCGGGCAAGGCGCTCCCAGCCGGCAGCGGAAGTGGAGGCACTGAGACAGAACTTCCGAGATGCAAGGAACCTATACACGGCAACCATTCGCCAGCGTAAGATGCGCAGTTGGGAACACCTTGTTTCTACCACTGGGAATGATAACCCCTGGGGTGTGGTATACAGAGTAACCACAAACAAACTCCCCAGGGGTGAGACCATACCAGCGACGAGGACACGGCAGGGTACTTATACCCGGACCTGGCAGGAAACAATTATTAACATCATGGATACCATGTTTCAAGACCATCTTGCCCCCTCTACCCCAGAGCAGATAACCCTCTGTGCAGACAATGAAACCTACTACACGACTGCAACAGAAGAACCTTTCACCAAACTTGAACTGGAAACAGCTGCCATGAGGATTAGAAACAAGAAGTCTCCTGGTTCTGATCTTTTGGAGCCAGAGATTGTCAAGAAAGCCGTCGAAACCATTCCAGAGGTGCTTCTTAATCTATACAACCACTGCCTCAAAGAAGGCCTGTTCCCCCAGGCCTGGAAAACTGCAAACTTGTGCCTCATTCCCAAAAGTCCCAACAAACAACTGGACCTTCCGGGGTCATACAGACCCATAGCACTGTTATCAGTCCTGAGCAAGCTCTTTGAGCACTTATTAAGAAACAGAATAGGGATCCACTACACTGCAGCCGGCTTGCAGTCACCCCGACAATATGGATTTAGGAAGGGATGCTCAACCTTGGATGTCCTGGAAAATATTACAAATGCTGCAACTACCTCAGATCAGAAATACTTTCTGGTCATAGCAATAGACTTTGCTGGGGCGTTTGACACTTTATGGTGGCCAAGCGTCCTGGCCCGACTCCGGAAAGCCAACCTACCATCAAATCTGTATCAAGTCATCAAATCCTACCTGTCGAATAGGTTCGTGACAGTCAGAGCACCATATTGTTCAGTAACAAGAGAAGTATTCAGAGGATGCCCACAGGGCTCAATCCTGGGCCCACTCCTATGGAACTTGGTTCTAGATGGCTTTTTGAACCTGGAACTCGGCGACGTCGTTCCCCTAGCCTATGCGGATGATGTGGTTCTGATGCTGCCTGGGGGATCTAGGGCGCAACTGGAGAACACCGCCAACAGAGCAATAGAAACTCTAGAGGACTGGGCTAACAACAATAACTTGAACATCTCATCCTCGAAGACAAGATCTATATTATTAAAAGGAGCCCTAGACACCAGACGACCCCCTCAAATCAAGATACAAGGTAACACAATCAAGCTTACCACCGAATTAAAGCACCTTGGAGTCGTACTAGACAAAAACCTGAGCTTTACACCACATATAGTGCACTTACGGAAGAAAATTAGAGGATACTCCGCACTTTTTGCGCGAATCACACGCAAGGAATGGGGTTTGAGGCGGAAAACCCTCAGCCTCTACTATAAAGCTATTTTCCTGCCAGCGATTACATATGCTTCTGGAATATGGTATCGCAAGGCTACCACTGCAGTGAACCGGAAAAAATTGGAGACTACACAGCGACACATACTCTTAACCATCTCGAGAGCATGTAACACTGTAAGTACCCACGCACTCCAGGCTCTAACGGGATCCCTCCCTCTGGACCTGGAGATTGTTAAGCATGGGCTACTCTATCAACTGACCAAAGGCAGAACGGCAACATGCCTCGACTACACCATAGATCTGTCAAATGATCCCAAAGTAGAAAGGAGCCGTCTCTCCGCTTACCTCCAACAAACTTGGCAGGCCCGCTGGGAGACCTCCAGCAAAGGTGCAATAACTAGAAAATTTCTACCCAACATACGGCTGGTATACCCGAATTATCCACCGTGGCTCTCACCAGGACTCTACACCACCTACCTGCTGACGGGACACGGGGCCATTAGAGACAAACTACAAGGATTTGGACTGAGTGATACACCGTTCTGCCTCTGTGGTGAACGTGAAACGTGGGAGCACCTAATGTACAGTTGCCCACTATATGAGGACCTCTATTGCAGGTTCATTACTAGAACACAGCTTAACCTCCGTAATCAAGAAGACCTCGCCATAACTGAAGTTGACACATACAAGGCATTCGTGCAGCTGGCCCAGGACCTCTTCACAAGGAGAAGGACGCTCCCACAGCCTCAACCACTGCAGTAAACAACCATGCCGTGCAGGCCAGCAGAATGTCTACACAACCACGGAAACCTTCCCAGATACTACCATGCAAGGGCTCAGAGAAATGATTGCAGCACATTGCTGCCACCTAGCCATATGGCGATCTGGGCTGGCAACCTTGACCAGCCTGCTTTCACTCCTATTCCTTGGCAGGGGGGGGGAGATGGCTCGCTGTCTTCTCCTCCTCCTGCCATCCCCCTTTCCCTCTGGTGGGGCATGGGCATGCCCCACTGACTGTAGGGGCCATCTACCCTATCGGCCCCTTACTTCTCTTTCTTCCCCCCAGCCTTCAGTCTCCCTACCCTTCTCTTTGACTATTCACCGCGAAAGCCCCACGCATCCAAATTTAAATTAGCACCAAAATTATTGCCCGCCCCATTAGGCCTCTAGAACTTGTCATTTTAGCGTACAATCCCATGGTAATTTCGGGGAACAAACCCCACATACCAACTTAATAGCGATTTTGCAATTATACCACCGCGATTATCTATCTTTTTTTTTTTTTTTTTTTTTTTTCTATAGGACCCAGCCGCTGAAATCCCAGGAAATTAGGCGGCGGGACCTGCCAGAGTATAATAAATTTCAAGGTACACCTGGCCAGCCTCCTCGTTGGCATAGTACGGACAACGTCGGGTCTCATCAGGGGCTCGACGGCCAATAGGCCAGAAGAACAATGGGCACAACATACTACACAACACATGATCCACACACTTTTAAATCTCTGGTCTTGACAGAGTACTGTCCCTCGATACAGCGAACACTCGCGGAGATGGGAGAAATTCCTGGTGCCGTTTGACCCTCAACATACTTTGTACTTTGTACTTTGTTTGAGGTGTATAAGGCCTTGAATGGAATGGGCAGGCTCAATGTATGGGATCTTCCTCTTGCTCAGATTAAAAACCTGAGGGGGGCATAGATTCAAACTGAGGAAAGGCAGATGTAGAATAGATGTGTGGAAGTTTGCCTTTAGCCGGCGAGTGATTGCTGGAACAAACTTCCATCTGTTGTTGTGGAAGTTGATAGCTTAAATAAATTGATGGCAGAACTAGACAAACATTTGGAATGAATGGATCAGTGAAATGGGATGGGTTTTTTTTTTTTTTTTTTGGCTGATGCTGTATAAGCTTGCTTTCTTAAATCATGTGCCTCTACTAATCCTAATATGTTTCATTTGTCAGTAGCCCTCGTGAGTAGCACAGTTGGAAAGATCGCCGCCCGTCCCCAACACCGAGTGGGATCGAATCCCATCGATGACAAGAGGAATTTTTATGTGTCTTTTCCACAACGTGGCTGAGTTAGTTTGTCTCGGTCAGAATGGTTTTTTTTTCCCGGAAAAGCGGGTTTTTCGTCCAGTAAACAGAAAATCGACCTCAGAACACATGCAATTTATAAACACTATACAAGGGGAAACATGGCCTTAGTCGCTGATGCTCCTAAAAACCCAATAATAATTTACCTCAGGGGCTCACATCTGGTGAGTATGGGCTTGGCACACCCAGAGTCCTGAGCTGGATATCATTATTCTTCTCTTTCTTGGTGATTCCCTTTTACTTCTGACTCTTGTTTTCTCTCTCTTTCTCTCAGGGTAATTCAGATTTTTTTTTTTTTAGCTGGTGCAACATAAGCCTCAGACTTCCCTGCACTATATGGCTAATAATAATAACCGTGGTCAATATCTGTCTGATTTCGTATTAACAACATTTTCAAATAGCAAATTAAGAATTCCGTTATTTTGAAAGTTAGAACCAAGGAAAGATTTTTAAAGTGCACGATAATGCAATTTAATGATAAATATTGTATTCTTCGAACACTTCCAGGCAATTCTCAGAGCACTGCGTTGGATGCTATTTAATTTTAAGAGAATTCTTTTCCAGCGGAGTCATAAATAGGGGCTCCATAGTCCCTGTTTGGGGCTATGAAGCCCCTCTAAATGGGATATGATTAGCGCACGATTCAAATTTAGCAGGGTACCGATCAGTAGTATCCCATGGTTGTTGCAGAAATACTTGAGGGTGTTTAATTTTTTTTTAACAATCGGGATGCAAATATGTTATGACTAAAAAACTGATTGCAATTGTGCATTCAGTTTTGTTAGCTATAATTAAGCCTGAAACTCGAAAATAATTGGATATTAGGCGAATTTTCAGCAGCACTTCAGGTTCAAATTCGTGATATATGCCACGCTTTTTACAGAAATTAATATTTGATTTTTAATAGTGCATTGGCAGTACAGAAATGAATAATAACGAGTAGCGATAGGCATTTTGCGTAATCGAAGAAGCTGTTTCGTTTATTGTGGTTTGAAGCTATCCTTCAATGGAATGAATATTCTGCGAATGACATAAGATTGTTAGATCATCTGCGGACAAATATATGTCCACGGTATTTGCAATATTCTTCATCATATTACTTACAAACAGCAAGCAAAGTAAGTAGCAGTGAGTATTGATCCTTGCGGAAGCTTCCTTGAACGTACGAATTTTCCAACGTACCTGGAAAATTCTGCGAAAGAGAAAGCTTTGTAAGGTGAGGTAATCGTCTCCGTAGTCCTGTGGAGTGAAGGTCTCGAAGTATCTCAAACAGGTGTGGGATAATTTTTCTACATCGAAATTAAAATAACTAAATGTTACCTTCTGATAAATATTAATTACTTAATATACAGGATATTGTGGAGTATGTTTTTAATTCCATCAGTGCTGTTTTTAGAGTGATTACAGCCAGAGTGTCTCTGGCCTTTTTCGTTTATTTCTATCATTCCAGAAAAAAATAGCTTCATTGCAAAGTTCTGCATTTGCTTCACCTTTCAGAATCATTAATTGTTTGGTAACTCTCTATTACCACGGGGCTTACTGAGCTTGATTCGTGTGCTTCGTTGCAGATAGTTATGTCTAATCCACTATTCAATTATTGAAGTGCATCTATTCCACGTCTACAATTTGTTTTTGCCACCATATTTACATAAAATTCTAAATGCTGCAGTTCATGGACCAACAAATGCGGATCTCTTATCTTATCCTTTCCTAAACGGGCAGGTCAATCAACGCTTGTTGCAATCGATTTACCTCCGTTTGATAGATAATGCACTGAAAAAACATTATGTGCTTGACCCACTCATGTATATGTTAATTAAAACCTTGACCTGTAGTACGCGTTTATGTTTCTGGGTCTCGTTTACCACTCAAGAACCTTTACTGCTGTCAGTCATCGTATCCTGTTGATTGAGTTAGTGGAACGCAATATAAAAAAAAGGTGTTTACGGAATTTTTTTGAAGGATCCCGAGAGAAAGTTTAGTTTGGTTTATATCAAGTTCCTTGAATATTTGAATTATTTGTTTTTTTATACAATTCTTAACTAGTACACAATACGCTGGTCCTGTTAAAAGTATGGCAGTAACCGAAAACGACAAAAGGGTAGAACAACTTAAAAAAATAATAATTACTGTAGATTAGCAGTAATAATAATTACTGTAGTTTGGCGGGTCTTGGCTGTAAATCTCTTATAATTTATAAAACTGGTGGTCACAGGGTTTTGCGTAATAGATTCTACGCTCCGTTTTATTTTATTTATTTATTTATTTATTTTATTTTTTTTTTTTGCAGTCTCTCAATCTTCGTGATTTATACTTCTATGGCTGCTTGACTGTGATTGTGTGATGGAAGCAGACGCAACTACCAGTATTTATTTCGTAAGGTGATCGGTAACTGTGTCAATAGGGCAAGGTTCAATGATTTGGTCATCAACACGCGCCGGAAGTGTAATCCAATTTGCCCAAATCTGCGTTGGAAATTTTCCGTTTTATGCGATTCTCTGCGGTTATGGAGTGCGATTTTCAATTCTACATATTAATGGGTTAGTGATTACTATTCAGTGGATTGTCAAGGGCTATCCACTTTATGTTAGGAAAGAGGATCTGAGAGAGAGAATCCATTGCAGAGGTTGATTCTGTAGAAAAATGGATGTAAGTTGGTGAGCCAGTATTTAGCCGTTAAATTTTTGTAGTCTGGCAATGAGCATTTCAACTCGTCCATCTGCATTGGGAGAACCCCCAAAATGGATGATGTCCACTGAAGTCGCCCAATAAACAAAAAGGGATTGGCAATTGAAGATAGGCGAATCTTCAAGTAGGCGGCAGGTAGATCGAGACAAGTGTTTAAGTAATGCCAATCACTATACGCGTGGCAACAGCTTCAATGAGGCTTGCAAAGGAATGCGTTTGCAAGGGACTCATGAATTTAGGAGTATGACTACCCTCCATGAGCATTATTTGTAACATAAGGCGTTAAATGTGTCTCTTGTAAGCAGATGCCAACTGCATTATGATGACTATCATGGATATCTTCAATATTGCTGTGAAAGCCTCTGCAATTAGTTCATCATTTGGATTTAAATGAAGAAGCCGATTCTGTCTGTTTTAAGGAAAAATCGGTGCTGTACCCAAATCAATCTCTGGATGGAATTCCAGAACTGTTTCTTATTGATATAAATTTCAGTGGTATCCATAAATAAGGAGTAAGTATGTTCCATTTTAACGGAATCTGTGTTTTCTATTTGGACAGGTCTTATAGGAGTTGCGTGAACAGCAGGCGGTATAGACACTAGTGTGTTTTTAGTCCTATCTACAGTCTGTTGCTTTGAAGACTAAGATGGAGAAGAGAGCAAAGATGGAGCCCATTCAGAAATGGAGATGCTTGACGGAATTTATATATCAGTTTGAGTTGAGACTGAGAGAAATCTCTGGAAGCCTGAAGCATATGGAAATCTTGGCATGTTCTGTTGTAATTGTTTTCTTGCTTCTGAATATAAGACTTTCTTTTCTGTCTTGTATTTCTGGATTTATTCCTTGTATTTCCATAAATTTTAGAAAAGGTAGGGTGATTACCTTTACAAATGGGGCAAAGCAAGGACTGGGCGTTACAATCAGCTTGGGCACACTCTTTCAATTCACAGTTTGGACATACTGAATCACCACCACTGACCATTTGAGTGTCCAAATTTATAACACATCTTATTGAGTTCTGAATGTACGGACGAATGCGATAGTTCAAATACCCGTCTTTCACTGATGAAGGTAAGTTTGGTGAACTAAATGTCATACGATGCTGCGAGTTAAAATAAGCTTCCTATCTTTCTTCAGCATAATACTCTCTTTTTTTTTTTTTTTTTTTTTGCCTGTGTGATCTGATCCTTCAGTTTCTGGACAGTGTCATCCTTGACACATTCATTAGGCCCCATTCTGAAATTAGAACTTTGGAGGTATTCAGTGTTGCATGTGGAGACACTATACTGGAAAACTCCATCAAATGATGTAAGTTTCAGAAGAGACTCAGTGTTTGTGGCCTCAACCAACAAGTCACCAGATTTAAGTCTTCGCACCAATCTCGGGTTTGGTTTGATTTTTTTTTTTTTTTTTTTTTTTTTGGCGCATCAGCAACTAAGACTATAATGCGCTATAACTAGGTTATATACAATATAACAGTTAAGAATTCAGTGACCTAAGGAATTAGGTGACTATATCCAAAGTTACTTTTTTACATATATTTATTGTTATGCATTTGGACATAGGTAACTTTTAAATACGATTAAAAATGTTTAGCGATTTTAAATAATTAAAAATGGTTGACACATGGTCACTGTTGGATAAAATTTGAGTGTATAAGGCTCAGTCAAATCACCAAACCGGTAAAATATAAAAGATGTTCGTATCTATATCGTGGACTCTCGGATAAAACATGTCATACGTACTCAAAAATTGTCAAAAAGGTGTCACAGTTCTCACACATAGGAGAGGCATCTGCTCTTAGCAGGAATGAATGAGTAAGGTGACTGTGTCCTAGGCGGAGGCGAGCTAGAACAACTTCCTCTCTGTGGTTCCTGCACAGACAAAACTGCTGGTGACGGATTACAGACTTTATCTCATATAGCGTGTTTGTGACCTGGCCATGCCAAGACTGCTGCCACTGGGAGAGTAACCTGTTGCGTATTATTTGCCTGTAGTTATATAGGGGACTAGCAGGTAACGGTTGTGCTTGTGGTGATATGGCTGCAGTTTCAGCCATTTCGTTACCCTTGATCTCAATGTGGTTTGGGATCCAACAGAACTGGATGTCGAAAAAGTTCTCAGAAAGAGAGTGCAGCATCTGCTGGACCCGGGTCAGGTATGAATGAGGTATATATCCCATAAAGCCTGTAGTATAATGTGTCATCTTGTTTTGAAATGTTGTTGCAATAAAGATTCTCTCTCTCTCTCTCTCTCTCTCTACTTAATGAGTTTGTATTCACCATACCAAGTCCTTTCTCCAGACTTGGTTACCTACTCCAGTATTTTTTTACCAGAAAACTTTATGAACGAGGTCAAGAATAAATCGATAATGCTAGGAAAGGTCAGTGGAACAAGGAGAAGAGGTCGGAAAATAATACGTTGGCTCGACACCATCAAGAGCGACACCGGCATGAGTATGAAGGACTTGGAAGAAGTTGTTGAAGGCCGTACAGCATGGAGGCAGCTCGCCCATAAAGTCTCCGAAAGTAGGCTGCGTCCGGATGAAAGCAACAACAAACGATTCACCATATACCTTTGGTAATTGTGAATTTTAATGTGGCCTAAAGCTAATTCTATCTACAGCATACAACTCTGCGAAATATATGCTGCATTCGTCAGGAATATTCTGTAATATATGGGAAGATGGCAGCATACCCGACAGATGAGTCTCACCTAGAGCCATCAGTGAAGACAGGCAGACAGTCAGTGTGTTTAGTTGGGCAGCGTAGAGTTGTTTGTAGAGAGAATTGGGAGTGGTGGCCTTTCCTAATTATGACCGGAGAAGTTACATGATGGTATTCGGGCATGCCAAGGTGGTGGTGATTGCCTTGATGACTCAGCCACATTGTCTACCTTCATATTTAATTCTCTTAGAAAAGCTTGGATATGGATAAAAAAAGAAAAGGTTGGCAGGCTTGTGGCTGCTATAGAGGTTTACCCAACTTGGCTCCAAAACAGATGCTGACGTGGGGTTGTCTGGCAGGGATTTTAGTTTAAAGGCGTACCGTAATGACAACTGCTTTCGTCGAAGAAACAGGGATGGTTCGGTTGCTTCGACATACAGGAAATGTTCGGAACACTCCAGTAGCAATGCAGATGACCAATGGTGGACTGGGTCAAGCCATCGCAGTAGGCCGTTTCTGGTAGATGTATACACCTGGGACCCATAATCTAGTTTAGAACGAACGAGTGCACGATAAATTTGAAATAATGTGCAAAGATCTGAACTCCACTTGTTGGAAGATATAGTCCATAACATGTACAGGATCTTTTTGCAACTTGTTCGAAGTTGACGGATGCGATGTCAGAATGTCAAATTTTTATCGAATATAAGGTCGAGGAGTTTTGTTTTAGATGCTACTACGATTTTTCCGGGCTTTAGACCTAGTTCAGAATGAAAATTACGCTTTTGACGAACGTGGACGCAGACGGTCTTTTCGGATGAAAATCTGAACCCATTTACCATTGCCTAAAAATTGGTACAGTTGCTGCAGTTGCCTTTCGATAACAATCATATTCACTGATTGTGAAAAGATGCTAAAGGCATCAACGAAGAGGGCACTGTTTACGGTTGGAGGAAGTTGTTCAGTAATAAAATTGCTTTGATAGTTCCTCGAGGATCAGCACTTGGTACTGATCTTTTGAGGAACTTCTCTCGGCAAAATGGCGAGGGAGAGAGAGGATCGTCAAGAACTTGGAATGTTTGAGAGGAAGTTTTTTTTTTTTATAAAAATGGCAACGTGTCCCATAAGACCAAATTTATAAATATCATTTCAAATTCCAAACCTTCAAGCCGTCTCATACGCTTTTTTCCCTATCAAAATCACCCCGGGGGCTCACATCTGGTGAGTATGGGCTTGGCACACCCAGGGTCCTGAGCCGGATATCATCATTCTTCTTTTTCTTGGTGATTCCTCTCTCTCTCTCTCTCTCTCTCTCTCTCTCAGGGTAACTCGGAATTTTTTTTTTTTTTTTTTTTTTTTGGCTGGTGCAGCATAAGCCTCAGGCTTCCTTGCACCATATAGCTGCTAATAATAATAATAATAATAATAATAATAATAATAATAAAGAAAACCGACACCTGACCCTCGCGTTTCAGGAAAGCATCACGGATAGATGTTTCCAGGTGGATTAAATGGTATAGTGTTGACCTGTTTCTCGGAAGCCACATTGTGTCCTAGAAAGAAGGTCGTTAGCTTTCAAACATCACATGAGTTGATCATTCCTCCACAAGCAGCTGGTCAGAGCTATAGGACAATAATTAGCAGGCATTTTTGGATCTTTTCCTGGTTTAAAAGGCAAGTACGATTGCCTTATGCCAAGAGCCCGAAAACTGCTCTTTGATATAATTCTATCGTAGAGGAAGAGCAGACAATCCATAGATTCTGACGAAAGATGTTTAATCATCTCATAATGGATGTCATCTGACCGACAGCACTCTCCTGATAATGAGAGAGTATCACTATCAGTTCCCATTGTGTAAAATGCTGATTGTATGGCTCACAGCCATTTGAGGACAACTTCAAATGCCGCTTTTCAAAATTTTTTGTTTGAGGGCCAGATACTCTGGAGAGTAGGATGTTATAGCGAATTGGCGAATCTCGCCCCAAAAATGCAGTGGGTCTGGAACTGCACATCCATTATGCACAAAGAATGTTAAAGTGTGTGATGTGTATTGCCCTTTCATTTTCTGGACTTTGTCCCAGAAAATGGCCCTAGGTTCTCTGTGGTAGGGTATCGACGAAATATCCTCCACGCCTTGTTTTGTGCCTTTATTGCTGCTGTGCGTTCTACGTTCCACCATGGTTTCTAATATGACGGAAACCGTGTCGATGTCTTCGGAATTTCAATTGCCGCTGATTTGAACAATACTTTCTGTGATGCACTTAACTGCATCATTAATTTGTTCCTGGCTAACTGTGGTTGTATTGAACATCGCCAGATGTTTGAAGGCATTGCGGTCAACATGAGTGATCTTCCATCGTGATATCCTAGATTGGTGGCATGGTCTCCCATTGCAAACCGGGAAGGTGATCTACCTGTAACGGTTTTCTTCAACCTCCCATGTACACACAGGCAAGAGGGAAGCGGGGCAGATAGAAAGATCAACGGCAGTAACCATAAGGATAGCCATGTGGAAAAGGTATTAGATCACACATTTAGAAGAGCGAGCCGGATCGTTGTTTTCAAGCAATCGCTCTATAACTCGACACCTTCCATTGATGTTAGCACTAACCCACAGAGTACTATGTCCATTGAAATCCCCTCATAATAGAAAAGGGGGTGGCAATTGCTTAATGGGATCATCAAGGTATGCCTGGAGGATGTCGTTCCCAAGTGGCAAATAGATTGAGCAGGTAGAAAAAACCTTACTGAAAAGACGTATGGCTACGGCTTCTAAATTGGTGGTCAATAGAGTAGTTTGAAAGAGGATATGGTTACCCATAAGGATGGAGACTTCTCTATGGTCAGGTCCATCCTCAGTTCTGTCTTTCCGGTTGGTAGAATAGCTATGCATATGAGGGTCTTCTTTTGCCTTTAAATATGTCTCCTTTAAGCAGAAGCACGTTGACTTGTACTTACGCAGGAGGGCCTTGATGTCTTCACTGTTTCTGTCGAAAAAGTGAAGACACTACCCGGCAAGCTATAAATGCGCTCGGGAGTGGGACGCCAGGACCACCCAGACACTAATACCCGCACCGCAGCCAGCCTGAATCCTGTCCCTCGGACCAGGATTCATGCCCCCAGGGACAGGATTCAGGCTGGCTGCGGTGCGGGTATTAGTGTCTGGGTGGTCCTGGCGTCCCACTCCCGAGCGCATTTATAGCTTGCCGGGTTAGTGTCTTCACTGTTTCGACAGAAACCCAGACACTAATACCCGCACCGCAGCCAGCCTGAATCCTGTCCCTCGGACCAGGATTCATGCCCCCATCACATTGACACGGTCGATCCTTGCAGTCGAACTCACTATCCGATTTACCAGCCGACCGGGCTAGCCGAGTGGGTAAAGTACCTGCCCGGCAACCCAAAGGTCGCGGGTTCGATTCCCGCCTCGGGCTTGGATCAAAGTACTGCAAAAACCTTGGGAGGTGCAATATGGCCACAGAAGCCGATGCGCCAACAACTACCAAAATCAAATCCGATTTACCCTATCCGGGCCATCCAGGACCAAGCCGGGGCCAAAGAAGTGTGTTGAAGCTGGGCTCCCTCAACCACCAGGACTCCCTTTCTGAATTTCCATAAGTCGCAGCACACGGCAAATTTCCTATGATGGCTAGCCTAAAACCTAGGCTGTGGGCGCTGAATCCCAGTGATGCTAAATGGAGGACCAGCAGCGTCACTGGGAGGTCCCCTCGCTATGGTTAGGGAAATCATCTACGCTTCCAAGACATTCCTGTACGAGAAATGGAGATAGATCGCTTACAGACTATTTTGTTAAAGAATGCAGGATAAAGAAACTTCTTTTATACTCTGCAAGCATTCATCTTCAGTCTCTTTGGGTTAGTTACTCATCACGGGGTTGATACAAATCCATGGAATTTGGATTTGCAGCTTAATCGGTGAAGGTTGTCGCAGTTCATGTTTTGCTCCTTTTGGTGCTGGAGATTATCTTATCCAACCAGCTTTCTGGCCCCACCATGGGGAGGCAGGAGAAGCACCTCAACACCGCAAAGTGACCAAGCGGCTGAGTTAATTTGTTAGTACCGTTAGCAAAAAAAAAAAAAAAAAAAAGGTAGATTTCCTTTCTGAGTCCCTGCCTTCTTCTTGTAAGTGAGAAAGACTGCTCTAATTTACAAATCAAGAAGACGATAGTTAAAAGAAACTAGAATCTATTCACTGAAAAGCTCTTCAGAAATACGGCTTTGAGGAACACTAAAATCGCTTGGCCTAGGCACGCGGACAGCAGTATTTGCACCGAGGAAAATGAAGGCATGAAACATCGGCGTATAATTTCGATAAAATATGTATATCGACGGGTGGTTTACTTGTTTTGATGAATAAAAACGAGAAACTCCTGAAAGAAACCTTGCGATACTCACCTGAGGCTGACTAATTGATGAGATCAACTAATTCGATGCAATGTCCCCCCCCCCAACTTCCAACCTTCATTGAAAAAAACTTCTCTGGAATGCAATAAATCAAAATCTCCGAAATTTTAAAACAAAAATTTTAAGGTATCGGAATAAACGGAAGCTTGTGTGTGTGTGTATCTATTTGAGTTACAAAATTCCGCTGAAAAGATAAAAAATGAAAATAATGTTTAATGGTCGTGAAAGCTTTGTTTTTTCAGATACACTAGGTTTTCAGGGTTGGAATTTTTGGGGATTTTTTTTTTTTTTTGCATTGGAAACAATTTTTTTCTTGTATATATAAAATTTAACACCCTGAATAACATAAAAGAAAATACAGTGTCAGCACTTCTGAACGAAGTTTTATGGAACCATAAGAAATTTCTTGGTAGTAATTCAACTGTTCAGGCAAGACATTTAATATTTATTAAGTTCCACTTTTCAAAGTTTTAGAGTTGCTGTTTTGCTTAAATCACATAACAACTAATTATTAGAGTTTAACTGAATTTTTAACATTTTAAGCCTGCGTCAATATCGTGGATTACTGTTTATGACACCGGAATACGTTGGAACAAGCAATTCTCGCTTTCACAAACATTTAAAAATCAATGAAAACTAAGTAAGCTATAGGTGGAAAATGTATGGTTACAGTAGAATGATTTTCTCCCACTATCCAATTATTTAAACCCCTATTGAGAAGGAGCTAGATATTTTAATAATAAAAGTAATAATGTATTGAATATTAGTCACATATTAACTCGAGCCTTCGCCTGATTCATTTGTATTATACACTAAAGAAAAATATAATTGAAAAAAAAAAAAGGTTCGCCTTTCCTCAGTGTGATGCTGCCCTCTTTAATTCAGCCTGATGTCACTTATAGTATTATCTCATGGGGTGCTTGCCAGCTGTCATGGAAAACTTCACTAGACTCAGAGTCAACTGATACGTCCGTATAATCTTAGACCTTCCGTGGAACCCAATCTGTAAGCAACGACATGAGACCCCTCAACATTTATGACTTCACTAACAAAAATAGTTGAAGTCTTTGTTTTTAATACTCTCAGCACACCAGCGTTCTGACTCTCTTCCAGCCCTTTTCGTTACAATGGAGAATGAGAAACTTTCTTGTATTTTTAAGACAGTAAGAATCTTACTGTTCACGAAGCCTAATGGTCAGAAAAGCAGGAGGTCCAAAAATTACAATAAACACGAGGTCCAAGAATGGAACAACCGTCTTTCCTATATTAAGACACTGAAGTCGCTAGATGAATTCAAGAAACTACATGGAATTCAGCGTACTTGAGGAAAAAGAAAAACGAATCAATTTTAGATTCACCTTATTGTAAGATATTGTACAAATATTGTACAATTGCACACACGAACAAATTGAGAGCTATCGTGGCCATTTATATTTTATGCCTTAATTTCCTTTGTCAACTACTGCAGTTTCACAAAGGGTTAAGCAAATGCTTTCAAAGTGTTGAGGTAAATGATATAAGCATGTAGATTAATATAATTTTAGTTCTCGCTAACCTCCATACATTTAACATAAATTTTATAATTTCAGTTTTAGATAACATAGCTGTCGAGTTATGACTCATCAATTTTTTGTCACCATTAATATATCCTCATCAAATTAAAACTGTGATTCATTTCACCATCGATCTAGGCAAGAAATGATTTTCGACCCCTTATTTTTATTAAAATAAAATTTTAATTAGGTATAATATTTAAAAAAAATGTTGAATCATTTTAATAACATAAATATGTATTTTATTTACGATTTCTTTATAATTTTACAAACATCAAGAACATGAAACTTAATATTACAATATACTACTTATTAAATACAATTTGGCAAATATAAAAAAAATATAATATAACTAATAAATTTACGAAAAAAAGTTAAAATGTTACTTTTAGCGCTTTTACATTTGCGAAATCATTAATAAAATCCACTATATTTATGCTCAATAGCCAGCATTGCAAAATTGCACAGTCTACTTTGACCAATAGCATTTCTTTTATAATTCGTAATTTATTAAATGATCTTCTTTCTTTCAGCAAAGGCAGCTGGTGAAGTAGGGCCCTAGGCTTTGCCTACTCTTGCTATACGGTAGCTACGCCCCTGACTGCCACTGTAGGAACACCAGGGAGAGAGAGAAGAGAAGAGAAGAGTATATGTTCATGAATCCTCTGACACAACAAATTTGCTCCTTTGCAGGAACCTTGAGATTTCGTGCAGGGTTGCTGCACAAAAACGGGAAGTTACTATCGTCAGCAAAAGTATTTGTTAAGTTTGACAAAAAACAGAATTTCGTTTAAGGTGCCAGTATAATATCCATTTATATTTCGTACGAAGCCAGTATTTAAATTGCTGAGCATCATATGCGAGGGAAGCAAACAGCTAAACTATTTATTTATTAATTTACTTCGTTGCGATCACTCAGGTCCAACCCTCGTTGAGTCCAGTAAAAAAGCGACGAAATCATTTTTAGAAACGCTGGTCTTGCAATTCTCATTTCACGGATGAAGAGCTATAATGGTTCGTGTTGTTCTTTATCGCCTAACGTGCTAAAAAGCTGCATAACGCGCACGTATTTCGTGTTATTGAACTATTGAATGGTTTGTACCGGGGAGAAAATCATTTTGTTACAAATGTATTACGTGCATCTTAGTCGTCCGCTGTTGACAAAAAAAAGTGAAACTTCACCGTCATGAAGTAAATTCCGCAATAACTGAATGGGAAGTGCGGTGCTGCCATACAAACCCATGAGGGTAGTACGATCGCTTTCCTTCCATACCTTGTAAAAAGGCCTGGGTTCGAATAGCTTCAAGAAGGAAAGAGTTTTTATGGGCTCACCCGGAAAATCTAGATTTCCGTTCAGTAAAACAAACAAACCAATCACTGACGCCTCATAACCTTAGTTTCTTTTGATCTAATAGAAAGGGATCAACTGTCATACGATGAATTTTGTAGAACCGAGGATTATTAAGAACGTTGCTACAGCTATTAACAGAAAATTTCCATCGGGTAACCCTTCTCCAATATGTATGTACAGAACTGGTTCTCTAGGGCAGTGAAGCTTCTGAATTCTCCTGGGAGCGAACGTGCCATTTAAGCTTAGTTGGTTGATTCTGGGCAAAGGCAACTAAGACCAAGTTGTGCCAGTTTGTTGCCTTTAATTGCGCTACAGTACTATAAGTTCTCCTGGATGAAAAACTCCAATTTCCAAGCTGGGTGATGAGAAACCGCTTAACTCTCGGTCCGACACCAACTAACTCAACCACCATGTGAGTAAACTCAAAAATTCTTCCCATCTTAACAGGATTCGAACCTAGCCTTTACCGCACGGTGTGGATGGACAAGTGATCATAACCATTTGTTGAAGCCAAGGTTACGAAAGTAAAACTTTTTCCCAAAACGAAGAAACTTGGTATTTCAACAACTGCATCAATTTTTAAAATTTAATATGCCAAAAGGATTTTATTTCAATGATGGGGTTGTAAGAAACGACAGAGAAAGTGTTATAGAAAAGGTAGTTGGAATAATAGTGGTAATGTTGAAAATTCCACAGCAATAGGAATAACAGTATTTTGATAACGTAGTCCAGTTATACGGGTATCTTACGAAGTCCGTTTTTGTTTATCGAATGACCTGGGCTAAAGCAGACAGCAGAATAACGATGAAAAACGAGATAAGGAAACTGATAAGGAAGTCTATCAAGTTTTATTTCTACTGAAAGTTATCACTGGAAGAACAGAAAAGATGATGTATGAAGGACGATTATTCTCTAACTCCATACAGAATTCAAGAATAAAAAAAATGTATTTATCAATAGATTAAGTATTTAAATTTATTAAACCTATTAAAGACAGAATTATATGAGTGTCTCAACTTTGATATCTTTTCACATTTGTAATGGCTTAATAATAAATGGCACAGCTTGGGACTTTGAAAGAAGCGGTCCCCGAAATAAAAAGAATTTAGGGAAATGAAAAGACAACGAAGGAACAATTTTTAAGTCGTTTAGGCATTTTGGGGAGGGATTGATGGAGACAACATTTGGAGAAGTTGGAGGTAGAAGTGATTAATTCCGATGTCCAGTTCTTAAGGAAGTGCAGGAGATTGAACCCACCAGGGGCGCGCTGACCGGGGGTGCAAAGGGTGCATAGCACCAGGGCGCTGAATATTTAGGGGCGCAGACGCTAAAGGCGATTAAATTATATAATTCTTATATTAAAAATCTCAACACAATTTTTTTAATTAATAATAAGTGACTTAAAATAATAATTGTTAATTATTATTAACAATTATTATTTTCAGAAATTTATCTTGCCACCATTGAAAACCAAATACTTAAAGATTAAATTATTCATGCGATATGCAGATGACGTATTAATTATAAGCAATACAACCACCATCGATGAACTCCTACAAAAATTTAATTCCATCCACAACAGACTAAAATATACTTCAGAACTAGAAGAAGATAATGGTATTAATTTTTTAAATCTGACCATATATAAATCCGATAACAAACTCAAAACGCGAACATACAGGAAAAAGACACATGCAGGAAAATTCCTACATTTTCATTCCCACCACCCCTACAACACAAAAAAAAAAATCAGTATTATACAACCAAATGTGCAATGCGATTAAATACAATCATTCACAGGAAGATTTGACTACAGAACTACTATACTAACAAAAACCTTTATAGCTAGAAAATACCCCAAACAGTTAATTAAATAAACCATATTAGCTGTAAAAGAAAAAAAAAAAAATCCGCGCATTGATAAATTAGTACTGATCATACACAAAATACAATAGTCACACTGATTTTTTCATCACATAATATTTTCTGAACTTTTTCAGAAAATACAGAGAAACACAAATACAATATTCAAGACACAAACAATATTATAAGGTATATAATTTTATATAATTTTATAAAATGCCAATCTGGATGTAATGCACGCTACATAGGTAGCACCACCACCACAAAACATGGAACTTCCAGAACAGCCAACACGAGAGTATACTATCATTATAATAGTTTCAAATCAGACCAACCAGGAACTGAACTCAGTCAGCACGTACACTCTTTTAATCATGATCCATTAATAGATAACGCAATTACACTAATTAAACTTAAATCGAATTATAAGATATTCCAGTACGAAGCCCTAACTATAGAATGGTTCCACCAAAAAATAAAATATTATGTAAATTTTAAACACTAAATTACCCACGAGTCTATCACCAATATGGCAGCTCACACGAATCAAATTTTCACGTGATGCATCCTGGGTACAACGATACTATAAATCGATGTCATCGTCATCAGTTGGTGAATGACGAGGACATCGAAAGCTTCTCGTCCAGCTCTCGGTTTTTCAACACGCTAATCTTCATATAATTTTATAAATGACAACCACAAAAAAGGTGGTGCAATCCCTCTTCCTAGAGACATGTTTTTAAATTAATTAATCTATTAATATAACTGAAAACTTTTACTCTCTTTACTTTCTTTTATGTAAATTTAACTCTAACTAATACGGATCTTGAGGTGTGTACCAAGATAAGCTTTGCTGAGAATCATAATATTTTAAGTAATGGGGCGGTAAATTAAAATTAAATTTTTAATAATTTTGGATAGAAATTAAATAATTTTTGATAATTTATAATTATAATTAATTTTTTTGTTGTTGTTAAATATTATTTATTTAAATAACAATTTGTGGAATCATTCTCTTTAGATGGCTGACAGAAAAAAAAATAAACTTTCTGGCGCAGCCTACCGAAAAAGAAAATTAGAAAAAGAGGAGAGTATAAAAAAAATTACTACTCCAATTTCACGATTTTTTGAACCAACATCTGCAAAAAGTCAAAAAAAAACTGGAGAATCATCGCAATCACAGTTATATACTTTCTATGATGACAAAATCAGCGAGGAACAAAACATCACTCAAAATTCCATAGAAGATTGCTTTTTGGAACATCAACCGCTTATTGAAGAAATTTCATCCAAAGTTGAATGTACGACAGGAACCTCTTCCTGTGATATTCCAGATTTGACCAGTAAATGTTTCGAAAATGATATGCACGATCCAAGGTTATGGCCAAAATTCTTAACGAACAGTATTAGAATATTTTTGGTAGAACTCGATATAGAACAAGTTCAACATTGTAACTTTCCTTTAGATGGTAAGAATATATCATTTTCTACAGAATATTATTATAAACAATTAAGTAATGGGGAAAAAAATTCTTAGAAGCTGGTTGTTATATTCAAAGTCAAAAAATTCTGTATTCTGCCTTTGTTGCAAACTATTTCATGTTGTTATAAACTATGGTATATTTACACCAATATTATATAGCTAATTTCGACCCATAACATATTACGCCTTGTGCATTTAGTTTTCAAAATAAGATATGTACATACGATTCGAACTCGTCTTCGTTAACTTTCAGTGACTGACGAGAAAACAGTTGATGTAAAAGGCCTAAAGGGAAGCAAATTATTTCTCGCACGCAGTCGGCAAACACCCTTGGCGCGCCACTGGAACCCACCCAAGCTCCTGATTAAAAAGGGCCCCCTTCTTCAATCCTAGCAAGGAGAATCGAGGATATCCAACATTAATTCTTGAACCTGGGCCTTTGAATTCTAGGCAGTTGACTAGACAAAATCTGAATAGACAAAAGAAAACATGCACCGTCCCTGAGACTGACTAAGTTGGTCACGGTGTGAAAATATTCCAGAGAAATTCCTTTTGCCCGTGAGAGGAAGTATTTTACAACTTAGGCGGGTGTCTTGTCGCTATAGAGCAACAAGATCAGCAACAACGTGCATCGGCGACTTAGACTATATTGCGCCGTTATGTATTATGTACATACAAGTGTATGTTCAAGAGTCAATCTGCAAGTTGTGCGGGCTGAAAAATCCGGAATAACTTCATGGAGGAAACTCCACCTGAAATCGGTTAACAACAGCCTCGATTGAAGAGGATTTCAGAAATTAGTCCAGTTGTCGACGGGGATCGAACCATACCTCTCCAAGTGAGTGGCAGACGGTGATGTATCTGGAATACATGATGGTCTGCCATCACACAGGGCAGTTACCCAGGGGACACACACACACTGTTCATATTAGGGCCAACCGAGAATGATCTCATGTAAAAGGCCAAAAGCTTGTTTTGCTGGAAGAAAAATCCGAGTTTCCCAAAAAAACTTGCTATCAACCCCCTGAGACAGACTAACTCAGACACGAGTGAAAAAGAGGCAGTAAAAGTTTCTCACGCCATTCATGGAGTTCGAACCGGACCATTTCCACCCGGTGTGGAGATACCCGGGTGGAAATGGTCCGGTGGTGTTTATAAACACGGGCTGACCAGGACAGAGAAATCGACACGTGGCGGATCCCTCTATCTGTGATTAAACTATCGAAAAGAAGGAAAAATTCAACAGTAGAATATCTAATCACATTTAATTTCCAAAAGTATGCATTGAAATTTTGTGCAATTTTATAATTTTAGAGATTATTTTTTTATTTACCTATACGAAGGCTACACTATAACTTTGTCGTGCACGTGTCGGAAGAAACACAAGGGACAGACCTTAAAGTAGGTCAGTTGGCTAGCAATATAGGCTTATTGCCAGGAGAGTTGGCTAACAGCTTCACAGCAGCTGGATAACTGTCGTATTAAATTAAACGAGGATTTATTAGATGTAGAGTTGACATTGCACGCTGTGATTGCAGTTACTGAACGTGCAGACCATTTCGTAGGCAGTGCGAAACACGTCAGCTGAGGAAGAATTTCTGCGTGATATACGTTCTATACTCGCTATTCTCATTACTCTAGAACTCATTCTAGTGTAATGCGCTTTGTGGTCGTTTTATTTTGTATACAAGTCTTGTACAAAACATCCTCTGAATATAACGGCGACGTTTAGGTGTTTATTCCTGAAATACGAGTTGGTGTCAACCGTTTCGACTTTGGCTATTAGCACATTTATCATTTGGCTTTAAGCCAGATGATAAATCAAGTGCGACTACCAGTTTTTATCGGAAGTTTTAAGTCGTTGTGCAGCTTTCATGAATTAAAATGCGCAACGGCCTAGCAAATCCTGAACAGACACCAGCGCATCAGGTGGATAAGAAAATTCTAGAAGTATATTTGCTGTTCCAATAAGAGTGATTTAGTATATAATAGATGGTGTAGATAGCTGTTTAAGTGTTTGTAACAGCCAAAACTCCATCATCTGAGAAAATAATGCAGGGTTTTTGAAATTACTATACTGTTTGGAATTATGGATTTCTTCTACTGCTCGCACTCACCGAATCTGCTTTTGCTGGTGTCCTTTTATCACAATTCTCATTTTTGTTTTGTTTAAGGAAAGCTGCAGTTCTCGTTTAAATTCAAATAGATAGACCAATATAAATTTACAGATTTAATAATTAATTTTTATGTGTTTTGTATCCCTTCTGGCCTGATAATGAAATTAATTAATTTTAGAATCAGCTCAAAGTGATACTTCAGCCGAAAAAAAAAAAAAAAAAAAACTGAAGATCGCTGAATTACACTTAATAAAGACATTAAGTAGAAATATTAATAAGTAGGAAAATTTAACAAGTTAGTTAATGTGTTCAGGCGGCTTAACAAACAGTAATAATTCGTAATGTATTTATTATTAGATCTTTTATTTCATTTTTCTATCTTTACAAATACTCTGGAGAAGAAAATAATGCAATAGCCTGAATAGTCGTGGCCAGGGGTTAACACAAATAATTAAACATCATATAACAAACACATGATATAAAGTTGAGTAACACTAAGATGATACTTAATCACTCAATATCTAATTATACAGACTATATACCTATTATATTACATAATTAAGATGGTATTATATACAGAGCATGTAACATTCACTGAAGTCTTGTAGTAGTTTCTTCACCAGTGAGGCGACATGCTACCGTCAGCAGAAGGGCTGTGTAGCGGTGTCTTAAGGGTAAGAGTTAATGGGTAAACTTCATGGTTGAGTTCATCGAGGATCCTTTTTCGATACCTTGACTCTTTAGAGAATTTTACGAAATCACAGTTCAGTTGTTGGACCAGGCTAAGCAACTGAGTCGGGATAAACATGTCTGTGTTGGGCAGTGGTGACATAGGGACGGGGGAGCCTTTAGGCGACAGATGGATATCCTCCAGTGTCAGAAGTCCCACGCCCGAAGTACGTCAGTGGCATCAGCAAGAAGTTTAACAGTAGCTGTTAGCCTGATGTCTCTTATTTTCGTTGGCAACCTGTAAATGCTGATTGCAGTTAAAGATCGGTGGTGTTTCGACTAGCTCGGACCTGGTGCTTGTATGCAGTCCATCTCAGCAGCCAGAATTCCTATGCAAACAATCGCCTCAGAGTAATGGGGCGGCAGATCTCCACACCATAAAAAATGGAGGAATATATAGCGTTTATGTAGCGTTTTTATGCAAAGGCATCAACATATAACAGATGCTGCTTTGCATTCCATATCAACTTCTTCAAGCTTGCTGTGATGAGATCAAGTGATTATTGAATGTGAGCTATCTGTCAAAAACAACTCCTAAATTAGTGTGCTGTCCAGCTAGGGAAATAGAGATGCCATCCAGAGATGAATGGATATCCGTTTGGCATCGTATCAGGGAAAAGACTAGTGTAGGGGATTTAGTAGGATTTATTTTCATTCCATAAGTGGCCACTTATGGAATGAAAATAGATCCTACTTCTGATAGCTGATTGAGCTTGTGGCTAATTAGCTGGTTTTTAATTTTGGGTCATCATGTGCCTGAATGGTTGCCAATAGCGTGATATCATCAGCATAACTTGTGTTATTTGGTTTTCCTTTAAGGAGTGGTAGCAATATAGCAGTAAACAGTAATTCTGACAGCACACTACCTTGAAGGACTCCCGTTATATGTCTGGATAATGTTTATTGACCAAATCAGGTAGATATGTTAGATGTTAGTGTCTAACGGCTCCTCGGATTTCTCCCATCTACACAAATCAGGTGTAGCACTCTTTCTTATAGGGATTTTATGAATTTTATTATGTCACCCTTGATATATTAACGAGCAAAAAGCAAAGATTTTTATGCGCGAACCGAGAACTAATTATTAAGAAATAACAATTGCTGGATTTCTATTGGTCCGATTTTAATAAAACTTGTACAGTCTTGACAAATTGCTCTATAAAAGCTATAAGCTATAATTAAAATTTAATGTAAACCCGTTCAACGGCACTCAAAATGCGGACAGATAAAGAAATAATATTTCCAGGATTTCTATTGGTCTGATTTCAATGATATTTGAACTGCTCGATAAATCTTCCTAAAACAGACACATAATAAAATTTTATAAAAATCTATCCATTCCTAAGTAGCTTGATTTTTGGACGGATATGGTAAAGACAATAGGCGCTTTATTCACATATGCTAAAGCGCCCAACAAGTTTATTGGTATTTCTCACGAAAATTACCTATCGTGTTCACTTTAGTTATCAGATCTACTTATATAACTTCTTACAGATAAGGCGCCTCCGTAGCCAGGTGGGAAGGAGCAGCAGTGCGTAGCACACGCTTCTTGATTAGACCGGGGTTCGAGCCCGTCACCACCAAATACGGAGGATGCGGAAAGGTCAGGGAATGACCACCGCATATCTCGGAGCAATATGGCCTTAGTTGCTAATGCTCCTAAAAAAACTAAAATAACATAAAAATAACATCTTACAGATAAAAAAAGCTAGTCAGGTTTTGAGATTATGCGCACATTTCAGGAAAATTTCCCTTTGTTTACTCCCCTCACGTGCAAAAGCGTTTAGTTATTGCTTTCTTTTAATGACTAATCTCCCATGGAAATTTGACTTCCAAGAATTAGATTTATCTATAATTTGAAGAGTAATTTGACAACACAGAACACACGGTTAACCGTTCGTAAACATGAAGGGTGTTATTCCGATACCTAATCAACACAATGACTTTTCCAAGATAAGGCAAAGCTGATGACGATGGTTGTGAAATAAACTACCTGATGCTATCTTCAAATTGTAGTTACGTTTCAGCAATTACGTTCACCATTAATTTGAAGCAGACAAAGAGAAAAGTTTTTGAGTAATGGCGTCATCTAACTAAGAGAAGGAGGGAATCGTCCCAACTAGTTTATAATTTTGCAAACGTGCACAGATAAATGTTATTTTACTTCTTTAATATCGCTTCGGAGCTTCGCTTCATGAAATCCTCACATTGCTGACAGCATGCTTGATTACTTACTTATTCTTTTTTTTCCATTCTGTTTAATTCCTTCTTACAATAATCCAGCCGCTACAAACAAGCAGCTCCAAGAAAGAAAGATAGGGGGGGGGAGGATGAGATCAGTGAGGGAACTAATTAGTTAACTACACCTGTAATATTATTCCATAAGCATGCTCTTACAAGTTATTTCTGCATTATCAGTATACAGGAAAATTTTTCTATTCTGTCAGCCCCTCTTTCCCGAAGCATGAAGGCTGGATCCGCCCCTTGGACTCTTATCCTACAAGCTACGATTTTAATTTCGCTTTTGCAGAACTACACGACAGATATAGAGTAACTACGAATACAAACTGATATATGCTGATACATGCACAGAAACAACAAATTCAGACTCAAGAACCTTTCTCCCGATTTCCTCCCCGTTTCACTTTACTTTACAACCCTCGCGTGTAGGAATGGTTACAATTCCTATCTATGCTGTGCGAAAAATGCACGTTCGAATCCCGTCAACATGGGAATTTTTATGGTTAGAATGCTGCATAGTTCTCCGCCCCTCGACACACAGATTCTTCATCCACCAACAGGCTACACGATCATAGGATATCGAACTGGAGAACCTTCTCGAGAGTATCTTTGTGCCACCTCTGAGTATTTTACGCACAGTAAAAGATTTCAGATCGGCACAAAAGCTACAGTGGTCAAGAAAACAAAGAAAACGCTGTTTAAGCAGCTAAAGATTATTCTTAGCATTGGTAAATGATGCAAATAAGCAAACTTATATAGCATCCGCCTACTGCTTACTTCCTTGGTGTGGGATTTACCTCTCCCAGGCGTTCTACACTTGACGGCACTCTTACGTTCGTTCTTTCTTTCTTTCTGTCCTCCTATAGAGCCATTCTTCTCTAAGTTTCCTTGCTCTGTTTCTCTTGGGAATGTATTCTCTAATATCCTCTCTTTGCCTACCCCTGTTATCTCCTAATTTCCTTTCCTATACACCACTTTCAATATCGTCCTGGTCAAAGTATTGGCGGCCGTCAGAGTCTTATCTATCAAGTGTTCCCTATGTTCCATGACTGGTCCGACTCATGCCGTGGAGATTCCTGGTGATCTGAAATCCCGGTAACTAAGTGACCACCAGTTAAACAATAAGAACAACGCACTACTTACAAAAACCCACGCTATTCCCACCGGCTCGTTTTACAAAGTCGTGCAGCCTCACAGAGGGTTTGATGCGGATTCGTGAGGAACCACCATCACAACAATCACACTATGTAAAGTACATCAGCCAAAAAATAAAAAACCGCAATACGCCTCATCTGTCTATCACCTCTAATAATAAATTTATTCAAACTACCTACTTCCACAACACCAGATGCAAGTTTGTTCGAACAATCAATCACTCTCTGGCCAAAAGCAAACTTTTGCACTTCTATCCTACAGCCACCAATCCTTTTCATCCATTTTCAATTTAAATTTATGTCCCCTTATGTGTGTCGTCCGAGAAAGAAGTTACGCCATTTGCGTTTATTTGCTCAATCCATATAAGGCCTTAAATACTTCAATGAGGTCTCCTCGCAAGCGTCCAGTTTCAGACGCTGCAATTTACAGAACTGAAGTCACTCTTAATAAGGGTATCCTTTTGTGTGTAAATAATTGAAATGAATTTGAGGTTTTGATTAGCCAACCAATGCCATAAGGGAGTTAACACAAACGGAGTGCCACGGGATGAATGAAGAATTTCATAATTATAAATACAATTTGTTAAGGAGAGATAGGGAGGGCAGAGGGGTACGGGATCGTGCTTCTTATCAAAAGCTCCAGGGAGTTTCTATAGTCAAATCACATTCAAATGGACTTTGTGAGGTATTAGATGATTCGCAGTAAAGAAAATGTGAGAGCGGAGATATGTTACAAGCCAAATTCTCAGAAGTAGGAAAATTCCCCTTAGGCAACTTCAATGGGCTAGAAAATGTTACTGCTTCATTATGGAGAAATTCAACCTATTCACATAGGTTAGGAATCATAAGGGTGTCAATACACTATGCATAAATAGTTTTTTTTAACCATTTTGATGGCTGGCTGTTATTTACTGCAATATTTCAGAAAAATTACGGTGGGGGGAATCGAAAATCTTCAATATAGTTCTCACCAAGAATACAACAGTGCGAAAAATCTGGCGAGTGGGATCTCCATAGAAATTTTCCGTCGAAGAAAAAGGTAAGGATGGCTTCAAATTTCAAGAGAGGGGGGAATATAATTGATTGAGTTATTTCTTAATTTTCTCCGTTTTTTAATCCAGGTTTCTTACAGGAAGCTTTCAACGGATTTATCCTGGAAGCCACGAATGCAATTGTTCCAGTGTAAATATTTAATACACAAAGATTCCAAAATGAATAACCTAGTAAGTCAAGGGTTTAGCATTAGTAGAGGCATAAGATGCAAGGAAGTAAGCTTATATAACATCAGCCAAAAAAAAAAACCCTTCCCATTTCACCCATCTATTCACTCCAAATGTTTGTCTAGTTGTGCCTTCAGTTGTTGACCTCCACTACAACAGATGGAAGTTTATTCCAACTATCAACCACCTACTGGATAAAGGCAAATTTCTGCACATTTATTCTACAATTGACTTTCGTCAATTTGAATTTATGTCCCTCCACGTGAGTAATCTGAGCAAGAGGGAGAATCCCATCAACATCGAGCTTGCTCAAACCATTCAAGGCCTTATACACCTCAATTAGATCACCTTGCAGATGTCTTGTCTCTAGACGATGCAATTTGCAGAACTTAAGCCTTTCTTGGTAACACCAACCTTCGTTACACTCACCAATCTCGTTGCCCTTCTCTATATTCGTTCCAGCAGCTCTACATCCTTCCTAAAATGACGGCTCCGGACCTGTACGCATTGCTCAAGGTGTGGCCTGACCATTGCCTTATACAAGGGGACAATCACCTCCTTATCCCTGCTAGCAAAATTCCTCTATATCATTGACAAGGCACCATGAGCTACTCTTGCATCCCGTATACACTGCTCAGAAAGCTTCATATCTGATTGAAAAATTACCCCCAGGTCCTTTTCATTTTCCACTACCCTGAGTTTAGTACGACCCAGTTGGTAGATTATTCTGGGGTTACTGCTACCCATACGCAGTATACTTTGCATTTGTCAATTTTAAACTTCAGTTGCCCCCCCCCCCCCCCCTCAGCCCATCTGCCTTCATGAATATCATTGATAAATACAGAAAACAACAATGGGCCAAACACCGAACTCTGGGGGATTCCACTAATAACATTAGTCTACGAAGAGCATTGTCCATTGAATACCACTTTCTGTCTTCTCCCACTCAACCATCCCTTTATCCATTGTAGCAACTTGCCATTAATGCCATTCTGCTTCAATTTGTACAGCAGCCTTCCATGCTCAACAGTGTCAAAAGCATTCTTAAAATCCAAGTATATGATATCACAATTATTTTTTTGCGTCTAGTTCCTTTGTGACTACATCGTAGTATCCAATCAAATTGGTCATAGAGAACTTTCCCTTAACAAATGCATGCTGTGTCTGAATTATAACTGCAGTCTTGTCTAGATGATCCTGCATTGCTTCTTTGACCAGTGATCCATTATTTTCCCCGGAACAGAAGTTAAAGTAACAGGTCTGTAATTACTTGTCACCCTTTGATTCCTCTTTGTGAATTGGAGATATATTTGCACATCTTCAGTCCGTGGGGACTTCCCCTGAGTCCAGTGATGCTCTCATAATTATGGCGAAGGGTTTGCTTACTTCCTTTGCTGCCTCCTTTAATATAACTGGGTAGATCCCATCCACCCCAGATGACTTTCTTATGTTCAGTTTCAACAATTTATTCTTCACTTTGCTCTCCATTATCACAAAATCATTTATCTCACTGCCAGAGGTTGATAAGCTTCTCTCCTTCACTTCACTAAAGAATTCCTCATGTGTGAATGTGCAAAATACTCATTCAGTTTGTCAGCTATCTGAACAGGATCATTAACAGTCGAACCATCGATATCAATGGACCAATCTAATTCATCCTCTTCCTTCTAGAGTTTACATAAGTAAAGAACTCTTTGCTGTTTTTCTTTGCATCCTTTGTCAAAGATTTCTCGTAATCTGCCTTTGCTTGCCTAACGTCCTTTGTGACTTGATTACAGACTATCTTATATCTACCACAGGCATCTGTCTCCTGATAATTTATATGCATCCCATGTATTTTCCTTCTCTGCCACGAATCTCATCAGTTCTTCTGACATCCATTTAGGCCTAAATCTTGAACAATATTTTTTAGTTGGTATGAAAAGCCTAGTAGCTTCCACGATTAATTCTTTGAATGCTTCCCATTTAGAATTTTCTGTTGGTAGCACCATCAGTTTGTCCAAACGTATAGAATTTAAAAAATCTTTGAAACCGCTGTAGTGACCTTTACGAAAGAAAAAAACCCTTCCCTTTACCCCTGATAGTAGTTACATTTTGAAGTAACATCTTTAATCGAGGGAAAAGGAAAAAAGCATGGTACAGTTAGCGAATGTCACGAAATACCGATTTATTAATATAATTAATAAGCTTTTAGGTAACAAAATCACCGATGGGATAAGGAGGTGAAAACTGAGTACGAGAAACCGCTTGCGAAGAGCCCTGAGAATAGGACGAATTGTACTCGTACGTGAATACAAATAAGAAAGTAGAGAATGAATCAGATTCCTCGTATTTTCTTTTTTTCGCCACTTTTTTGTGTTCTTGAATAAGAACCAAATAATGCCATTTTCGAAAATTTCACTAAAATATAATAAAAATCATCAAAATGAACAAAGGTAATAAAATAAGAAAGTGATAATTGTTGCCGTTTTAAACTTATTTTTGTTTTTGATCAAAGAAATTATAAAGTAAAAAATTACGGCGCTTATACCCTTTTCGGAAGCTATAAATTCAAGCAATCGTCTCAGTGCGTTAGAAATGTGTTAGTAACATTGATTTCCTGAAGTGCATTCACCTCTCTCTCTCTCTCTCTCTCTCTCTCTCTCTCTCTCTCTCTCTCTCTCTCTCTCATCGGTTGAAAACGTGATTCTTCGTTTCGTTAAAATGGAGCTCATTATGTGATTCAAAACAAGATGGGGGATTCGAGTTAATCAGTACAATGCGTTTTTGGATGTTTACAATATGGTTATTATTTTCAAAGAGAATTAAGTAAGATGTTATCCTTGAGATTCATTTCGTCACGTGTTTTATAAATGCTCGTTGGGCTCACTAAGACTATTATAAAATGTACGGGTTTGTAAAGCAACTCCTTGTTTCATTTCGCTTATGAAAAACAGAAAGATGATGCGAATGGGAAACGGTTTAAATAAATATTGGGGGAAAAGACAACAAAGAGGAGTTCTTGTCTAGATTGAGAAGTCCCCTTCCTCTCTCTGTTGCTATTTGAGGCCCTTTTCAGTACGGAATCGGGTGTATTTCACCTATAGCATCCTCTATGAACTTGTCTGGTAACTCTTTGTCCATTCATTCCCTGGGTTCGGAAAATCATTTTTAAATGTGACTAAGTTACCCATACTGTGTTTTTACAACGATCAAACAAAAAATATGGGTCTATTACATGCCATATTATACACTATTCTATTTTAAGATTGGCATTTTAAGAGCGAAAGAGGTCACCTAGTCCAATGAAACGTAGTTTCAGTTGTTCCAGCTGACAGTAAGGCCAGAGTATGGCAACAGCAGCATTAATCATTGGAGCCATCATGCCAGGTGATAATTTCGAAATAATAATGGTGCGAAGACCAAGTTAAGAGGGTAGTATGATGGTTTTGGCAAGTATTTTCGTGGCACACGTTAGGTCCTCCGATACCAGTAGGTCAATATCTGTACGGAATTGACAACTACCCTGTTTTTTCCAACAGAGTAGTGTACCATGTTACATGGCATGGATCGTTCCGGAATGGTTACTAGGATTATTGAGAAACAGCGGGACCAGGGCAAACAGCTACAGTGGGCCAGTCTTTTCTCCTTAGTTCTTCTTGTCCATAACTTGTGGCAGTGATTTTGTACACGTTGTTCAAGCCCAGGTAGCTGGTGTGCCTTCTTCCCCCACCAGATGGTTCCAGGATGAGGAGAGTAATTTTACTATACTTTAAAAGCTTGTTTATTCATCAGACTTCAACCAGACTGAACATCTGGGGGACGAGGCAAAACGAGCTCTTCGCAGCAGGGAGTGGCCAACAAATACGGGACAGATTCAGACATGCATGTGAAACACACTCAGTACCTCGTTCAGTCCAGCCCCGAAAACCTGATGCCGTTCCGAGGGCTAAAGGGATGTTACTCTCTATTAGTCAGTGACACTAATAAACTGACGACTAAGCGTATGTCATATAGCCTATTATATGTAGCACAGTTAAAAACAAAGTGCGGTAGAGTAGCCGTATCAACTGAATACGATCGCCATCCTTCCTCACCGTGTGAAGAATCCCTCGATTAAAAAAAATGGAGACTGTCACTCTTCCTGCTAACCTAGCAATACGAAATTTCTTGGCTAATGGAGAGCTTGCATATTTCCAGGTCACACTTTTAACTTGGATACAGGATCAATGTGATGTTCTCATGTCTCATCCGTAGTTTAGAACCGAAACGAAAGGCCCATGATTCTACCAACATCTGTCTCTCAAAAAAAGCACAGTATTCTGACGTCTTCGCGTGGTAGGCATTCTAGTCATTGGCTAACATTAATATAGTCCATCGCACGAATCCCTTTTTCAGCTTCAGTTAGTCGATAAAAATATTCACTACCTTGAGACATGCCTATAGACTCAGCAGTATGCCCTCGTGGGTAGCAGTTGGTATAATCACTGTCCTCTCACACCGTGTGGAAAAGACCTTAGTTCAAATCCCATGAATTGCGCGAGGAATTTTATGGGCTTTCGAAACTCCTTTGGAGATGCTGACCTGAGTGACCTTCAAATGACTTTCTTCCACAGACAGAATTTGAAATATTTTACGCAGAAGGTAGTTAATTTTCATAAAATTATGAAGAATATAAACAGATATATTCTCTTGAGCCCTTATTCACTATCATAATCAGAGAAAATGGCACAGATTGTACAAGTCCTGTTTTCTCTGTAAGTACTATATATCAAAATTCGTTCAACCAGTCCTTGAATCTAGATCCACTTTTATCATGACGAAAGTGATGCTTGATGTTGTTGAAAATGCATCACTGAAATACAATCTTACAATAAATTTTCAAGAAATTCTATATGTTTCCCACAGAAGGTTCCTCACTGGATATTGGATACCTCACTGGAAGGTAGCCGCTTTTGCCACAGCAGCTACCTTCTATTTACCAAGTAATTCGATGGCTTTTGTTAGTTACTGTTCTGCTCACTGTCTTCTGAAATGAATAGAACAGTAATCATAAGGATCAGTAGTTCCTTCTGATTCTTATGATTTTTATCGACCCATGAACCCTGAAATGATAAAATTAAAGTGCTTGCTATCTAACATTCGTATAATGGTTTTTAAATACTGTGAATCCATAAGTTTGCAAATTTTAACATTATCATGCATGAAACACATTTTAACTTAGGAAATTTTGGCAGCATTACCATGTCCATCGAACGTTTCATTATTGCATTAAACCCATCACCAGAGGAAAAGTCCCACATCGTAAAAATACCTGTTAAAAAGTTTCATTGCTGCATTCCAAGATGTGTATTACATAAGAAAGCATCCCATCGAGCAATTATCATTTTAAATCGAATTACCAATAATAAAACTGTAGAGAAAATTTATATGCTATTTTGGAATATGAGGAAGCAAATGTAAATTCGAAAGCCGTTTGAAGGACCAAACAGTTGATTGCCTCTAAGTTTCTTACACTACAGAACTCTTTCTAGTGTGAAGGTTTTAAAGACACACGCACAAACTAGTACTGTAATTAAGAGAATTATTTGCTCCAGGAAGAAAGATGTTTGGATTTAGGTAGCCTCTTCTTACTCATTCTTACATTAAATAAAGTCGAATTAACAACACTAAGAAATTGCACGATAGAGGAGCAAAATTGTAAGCTTTGTAGATGTGTAGGCATATATTTTGCAAAACTGAATTAAATTATTTCGAGCAGTTGGATGACGGCGTTTAATTTTAGGAGTCGTTATCAAGTCTGGGAGGTTGAGAAGAGACTGCCAATGTGTGAAGCCGGACAAAGACAGCTTGTGTTCAGACGGTCGCTTCTCTTATAGGCGGTCTCTTACCAGCCTTCCAGACTTCATAACCTTTAGGAACGTCGCTCAGAGTTGAGCAGCTTTTGATGAGCAGTTGGTCGTCTTGTTATCGGCCTGCATAATTTAATTAAAGTTTGTAAAATATGCCTAGATCTCTATAAAGCTTAAAACTATATTTTGATATTGCGCTGTTTCTTAGTTTATTTAATCTAACTTTGCTTGATTGCACTTCAGCTTCTCTAAAAACAAGATTTGAACTTGAAAGAAAACCGCGCAAACGTATCACGATTTCTACATCAATCATTGCCAGCTAATGATGCGCTTTTTGTTTTGATCTGACGAAACGATATGACAATAGCAAAATCGAGTTTATCACAGTTTCGTTACGTAAGATTTCCTTGGAATACTTCCATTTTCAATAGTGACATTTCTTACTTTTACTTCGCGCAGCACAATGACCTCAATCTGTAAAAAAAGTCTCAACAGCTTGCACTCAGAATTCTCCGATTTTGAATTTTCATTGCAGTTAATTTAGTATTTAAAGTTTTGATTAATGCGAAGATGGAGCTTTATTCTAGAGTTCCTTCAACCAAAATGTTCTAATTTATTCAATCCACATTCCAAAATAAAATTATAAAATTACACATGAGAAGGCTCTACATTCACCGAGACATGATTCGATACACGGATTAAACTCTTTGCTTTTTATAGTTAGGGAAGGACATTACGTGGTGATTTTCCTTAGAATTATATTTCAATAAATGAAATGAGATTTAGACAACGTACAAGTTAGCGCAAACGCATCATATTAGTACGCATATAAACTCTGAATTAGCACAAATATGCAAAGGCGGCATCGTTTAAGTTATATCTCATATTGTGAATACCTTCACAACGAGTTGCCATGATATTGCACTACTTCGAATAAGTAACGCTTCACCAAAGGAGAAGACTATTGTTACTTATTCTCAGCGGATACCACCACCCAGACGGCACCGTTTCAGGGTTATTTGTATATGTGTGGGATGATAACTCGACTATCCACTTGCCCCTATTAGACTTAGAAAAGCAAAAAAAAAAAAAAGTAGAGGGAAAGTAATAGTAGGAGTGGAAGAGGAAAAGAAACAGTGAAGAAGAATGAAAGGGACAGTAACTCCTTCAACTCACACCACTCAAGAACTCAAACTCCTCGAATAGGCAACGCTTCCCCACCCAGTAGGGAAGACTGTTGTTACTTATTCTTGGAAACTCCGGACATCATTAGGCTCCCCCCTGGTGACACTTTCAGGGCTATTTGGCCCTTCTTCGGTCGGTGGGTAGGTACCCTAGTGATGCAATGATGATAAAATAGTTATGAAGTATAACTTCACAATATGAGAGATGCCTGATGGTGTATAATATAAATTAAGACTGAAATGTGTTAAAGGCTTTAGCCTCGGGCTGCGAGAGATTTAGACATGTGTTAAGGGCTAAAGCCCTTAACACATTTCATTATACACCATCAGGCATCTCTCATATTGTGGAGTTATACTTCATAACTATTTTGTCATCATTGCATCACTTGGGTACCTACCCACCCACTGACGATAGGCCGGATATAACGTTCTTCTTTCGTATAATCGCCTGACGAGGTTGTGCTGCTTCAAGGTCCTTCTAGATCGTAAGTTCTTAGATTAAGTTGTTTTTTTTTGCTGACCCTGCGAAAGTTTCCAGG
This sequence comes from Mastigoproctus giganteus, assembly GCF_048544385.1. Taxonomy (NCBI): domain Eukaryota; kingdom Metazoa; phylum Arthropoda; class Arachnida; order Uropygi; family Thelyphonidae; genus Mastigoproctus; species Mastigoproctus giganteus. Next base: position 153,194,945 of record NC_143577.1, read on the forward strand.
GTGGGATTAGTGCCTGCGGGCACGACAATTGTTACTTTTTTTTCTCTACAAAATGAGTTTCTATATACGTGAGAGGACCTTGGAATTCACTCTGGATGCAGAGTATGAACCGAGACAAGTAATTGAGGGTTTAGCGAAAAGCGTAAATTTATCTAGATTACAGGGGTTCACCCTCCTACCCTTGAGGAAATACCAGGTAGTTTGTAAAGACTGCGTGACAAGAGACACATTGCTGAGGGGCTTCCCTTTTGAAAACCAAGTGATACACCCCCATTTGGTGGGTAGTATCAGGAAATATATCACCATAGAGCGTTACCCAATTGAAATGCCGAACACATATCTAAAAACTTCATTAGAAGCATATGGAAAAGTCTCGAGAATAGAAATGCACGCGTGGGAGGGCTTTCCAGAGCTGTATACGGGAAAAGTAACAGTGCAAATGGAAATGAGAAAACCAGTTCCAAACATCATCTATGTAATGGGAAATCGACTACTTCTGAATTACAGAGGGGTAGAGAAGAGGTGCTTAAAATGTGGCAGCCTGGATCATTTAGGCGCGAATTGTACAAATGGGCGTTGTTTCAATTGCAAAGAACTGGGGCATATCAGCAGTGACTGCCCCAAAGCATGCAACAAATGTGGGGAGACAAGCCACAAAGCGGGAAGCTGCTCAATTAGATCATATGCAGATGCCATCAGAGGAGGGGAAGAAAAAGTAGGCGAAGAAAATTCGGAAAAGGGAAATATGGTCATTTTAAGGCCACAGGGAGTCATAAAAAAGATACTGTCAGCTGAACCAGTGAATCCAATTACAGGAACAGGGGAAGAAAAAGGGGTTATAGACATAAGTCAAGATACCCCCACTTCAATGGAAATAGTGGAAATAGCAAGAGGTATGAAGAGGGGGGACAACAAAGACGAAGAAAGTCTAGAGGTAGAAGGAAAAAGAAAGAGGAAAGAGGAAAAAGGGAAGGACACAATACAAGATCTGAATGAACTAAGTTCAGATGACTCCGAAACAGAAGGGACATTAGGCGAGGGTAGTGACAAATTACTGGGGGTGGAGCATTTAAAAAAATACGTGCCAGTAGGATCGGAAACATTAACTGTTAAATTAGAAGAATGGGAACAGCGGCTAGGAAAGCCGAGAATAGTGGTAGAGCATGCTCAAGGAGGTAAAGTAAACAACATCCAATTCATGTGGAGAGATATTTTTTGGAAACTTAGCAGGACAGACGGTACTGGGAGTAGTGCAGCAGCTAAACAATTCCCGAATCTCATGGTTATTAGGACATGAGCAAGAGTTAGGCAGAACCTTGTATGCTCTAAGCGTATCTCTGACACAATAGATCAGATTTCTACATGGTAATCATAGGTACTTGGAACATAAGGGGTTTTGCTCAAGGGCATGCTCAGCATCATGTATGGAGAAGCATGTTGTTACTAGGGGTGGGTAAAAATTTTATTCATCCAAGAAAGTCATTTTTTTAACAGTGTCCAAGTGCGAAAATGCCAGAACAGATACAAATGTCTAAGCTTCTGGAGTTTTGGCTCAAGCAATTCCAAGGGGGTAGGCATCATAGTCTTACCACCGGTCATAGGAAAATTCTGCAATCTTCAAAGGGACATAGAAGGGAGAATAGTCTGCATTGACTGGAGAATAGGGTCGCACACAATAAGACTGATGAATGTATATGCACCAAACACCGCTCCAGAGCGGAGGCGGATATTTAGTAGTTTACATCTTTTTTTGGTGGGGGCCCGATTGATTATACTAGGAGGAGACTGGAATTGCGTGTTAGACCCAGTTAAAGATAAGACAGGTACGGGGGATCCAACAACTGGCACAGAGGGCTCCTTGGAGCTCAACAGCTTGAGCTTAAAACACGACCTGATAGATATATGGAGAAAGAAATATCCCATAAGTCACGGAGCAACCTGGTCTAGGGGAACGGTAGGGACCCGCATTGACCGGTTCTATGTCCCAAGCAAGATAGCAGATAAAATAAATCGGGTAAGACATATTAACATTTCGGGACCCCGCGCAATAACAGATCACAAATTAGTTATAATGGACTTTCCACTAAGCCTAACTGTAGAACAGGGGAAGGGCCCCTGGAGGTTAAAACTGGTGCTCTTGCAAGGTGACCCGCAGGATATTAAAAGACTAACACAGCTTTTGAGAAATCATAAACACTGGACTGAAGGGAGCTGGGTGCACTACAAAAATTCAATAAAAACAGCTTTTCAAAAATTAACAAGGGAAAAGCACCTGGAAAGCAAGAGAGAGCTAAGACACCTGTATGAAGTTCGGAGACTCCTAAAGTCTTGTCAGGATGATCTGGGGGAAAGGGAAATACAAAAAGAAATCCTGTCGCTATTAGAGAGGCAGGCAGAAAATGAAGCTATCCAGACGCGTATATGTTACAAGAAAGCTGATAAGTCGTCTGCTTTCTTCTTTAAGCAATTCAACAGATCACGCAGAGACAGCAGTTTAATCCATCAAATACAGGTAGGCCCACACCAATATCAGAACACTAGTGACATCATTAAGTGTTTTGCACATGCTTACAAAGAAATGTATACAGCATTTAAAGGACCAGGTTTACTAGAAAGCTGGGAATTACCAGGGTTCCTGGCAGTTCATAGACATGAACAGGATCAACCTATCTCCCTGAGTGAACTATCATCAGCATTGAAAGATATGAAAGGAGGTAAAGCGCCAGGTCCAGATGGGCTAACAGTGGAATTTTATAAGAGGCATTGGGAGGAAATTGGACCAGTCTTGGCCGTCATTTTCTCCAAATTCTTCTCGGAAGGGGCTGTCCCCAAAGAATTTATAGAAGCCCAAACCATATTTCTCAAAAAACAGGGTAAAATGGGGAAAGAAGTGGGCGAGTGGAGGCCAATATCACTACTAAATACAGATTATAAGTTGTATGCCAAAGTATTAAACGCCCGACTCAAAAGGCATTTAGGGCACATCATAGGTCCCAATCAAACATATGCAATTCCAACAAGATCTGTGATGGCAAATCTGTCATTTCTAAGAGATTTGCAGGTATACTGCAAGCAAAAACAATACAGTGTAGTGGTGGCTGTACTGGATTTGGCAAAGGCCTTTGATAAGCTTTCCCATGAATATCTTAAAAATCTGCTGCATACGGTCCGAACGGGTTCTTTGCTAAGAACAGCCATTATCAGTCTGTACAAAGGGGCACAAACCACTCTTTTGATTAATGGCCACAGCTCGGAGAAAATAGAACAGCAACGAGGAGTTAGACAGGGGTGCCCACTAAGCCCTGCACTATTCTCGCTGGCATTAGAACCCATATTAAGGCAATTAGCTATTTCTAAAAACATTAGCGGGGTTCATCTTCCTGGCCCACACTCGGATTGCAAATATGTAGCACATGCAGATGACGTGATCCTAACTTTGGCGGATAGCAGTTCTCTACAAAGAGCGCTGGAAACCTTCAGTCATTTCAGCCTATCCAGCGGCCTATGTCTAAACAAAAGCAAGACGAAATGTCAACAGTGGGGAACTGAGGCTCCAGTACAATTGCCAGCAGGCCTCACATTCTCGACAACACCTATAACCATCCTAGGGGTTCGCTTTGTGAAATATCCGGTAGTATCGTGCCGGCAATTACTAGATTCTTGGGAGGTCGCTCTGTCAGAGTGGAATTTGGGGATGCTATCTTTCTCCGGAAGGGTGTGTATTATGTGGACGATTCTGATACCGATGCTGATGAATACTGTGTCAATTACATCATTTAATTACTGCGTGCAGAAAAAGCTTACTCGAAGACTATTTAAGTTCTTTTGGAACAGCAGACAGCAAGAAGTGACACAGCAGAAACTATACTGCAGGAAGTGTGAGGGATGTTATGCAGTACCACGGTTAAAGTGGTTAAGGTGGGCATATGTGTTAAAGCACATTTGGACTGCCCTACGGGGAGCCCATGCAGCTGCTGCCTTAGCAAAGTACAATATGGGAAGGTTTACTAAACTACTAGGAGAGGAGCACACTGGTCCAACAGTAGAAATATAACACCCTTCTACAAATTGGCAATCAAACACTTACAAGAGTTATCTGCAGGGGGTTTGCACATGGGAACCAAGCTTAAGGTTTCGGAAATATACTGGAAGCTATCCGACATGAATACACCGCCAGTACCGGTACCACGCAGTTGGCTGAGACTAGATGTGATTCAGATGTTGGACAACCTACACCATCATATAGGTTATGAGTCACTGAAGGACCTGGCATGGAGAATAATACACGGACACCTGCCAGTGGAGAAGAACAAAGCCAAATTTCGAGGGCACACGAATGTTGAGTGTTTTTTCTGTAAGGCGTGTGAAACAGTGGAACATGCATTCTTCTCTTGTCCGGTTACTCAGCGCATCTGGCTTAGTGTACACAAAACAATGGGAATACCACGCTTGACCAGGGAACAAGTACTATTCTTACAGTTCCCGGCCCCCATTTCCAGAGCAACACGCATCCTGATATACCTCCTAAATGAAGGTAAATATCAGGCCTGGAAAATCAGGAAAAGAAAAGAAGGCGGCTCTGCACAGGAGGTGTCAAAATGCACCCTTCGAACGATGCATGGTGCAATAAGAAGATTTTTGCTATTAGAATTACGACAACTTGGTAAACAAAGATTCCTACAATTATGGTGTTTCCCCACACCTTTATGTCGGCTTATAGATGACAACATATATGTGCAGCTTAGATGGTAAGTATGAGGCTAGGCTAGGGAAGCGTATGTACCAAACAGATTAGTTTAGTTATTAGAGGAAAGGGACCAAGCCAGCTGCAGGGGTTTGGTCTCTCTCCCAGATGAACGGCAGCCGAGCTTTGAAGGCTGCATGAAGCAACAGGAGTGTGGAAGAGGGGGATGACCCTAGAACCCATGTAGGGCAAGCCAACTCCAGGCGGCCACCAACTAGGTGGTCACATGGACTGGGCCTTCCTCGGAGTGTCAGTGGGAGATTGAGCAGCCCAATCGGGTTGAGGTGAAAGATATGAGCGGACAAGGGTGTCTGTCCCTGTCTGCTCATTACAGGGAGTTTTTTTTTTTTTTTTTTTTTTTTTCAGCGATACAGGCCGCTAGGCAATCCCAAAGCAGGATCCATATAGGATTCTTGAAGGTAGTTTCCATACAAATATCTGGAAACTGGAAAACATGTCTGGTCTAACCAGCAAGCCTACCCACCCACTGATGAAGGCCAAATAGCCAGAAACATGCAGGACTCCGATTGGGTAATAAATATCCCCGTCAGGGGGACACATTGCCCATTCGGGGCAAAGAGCTTTGAATTCAGGTGAATAACAACTAAAAAATCCCTTTCATTCTTCGACGGCATGTTTTTTCCTCTCCCTCTCCCTCTCTTACTGTCACTTTCCTACCTCTTTTTTCTTTGCTCAGCCTAATAGGGATATTGAGGATAACGGACATCTTTATCCAATACCTTTTTCAAAACAGTGCCGTCTGGGTGGTGGTGGTATCCACTGAGAATAAGTAACAACAGTCTTCTCCTTTGGTGAAGCGTTACTTATTCGAAGTAGTGCAATATCATGGCAACTCGTTGTGAAGTTATATCTCGTATCACAATATGAGATATAACTTTAACGATGTCGCTTTTGCATATTTTTGCTAATTCAGAGTTTAGCTGCGTACTATATGATACGTTTGCACTAACTTGTAGGTTGTATTTCAATAATTACCACACAAAAAAAACAAGAAAAAACAACCACACAAGACATCCTTTTACTATTTCTATAATTTATTCACAATACTCGTATAAACTTCTGCGCTACCTGTATACTTACCCATTTTTGCTACATGATAAAAAGTAATAACTTCTCATGACAGTTCAGTAAATTCTCATCTAATAATTCAGGATTCACTAGCAGATCCCAAAATTAAGTTATCGGCTGATTAATCAATACATAAATGATCTTAATATGGAAGCCGAAAAAAAAGTTATCATATTCTAATATTAGTACAACCAAACGTAAAGAGATGAGCGAAATGTAGTAGAAACCGTTTATTCGGCTACGTGTTGTAAAAGCCCATAACACTCATGTGAACCTCGATACCTTCACTCTCTCTTTCTCTCTCTCAGTTCATGGTTTAGTGAATACTAAGAACACCATGTCTGATTCTGAAATTCAAACACGGACACTTCTTTTTAAAGTGGGGAGGGATATTTTCCAGGATTTTTAAACTAATTTGTTCAGTAAGCAATTCCAAAAACAAGTTAAATTAATTTTAAATTGTTTTTGGAATCGGCATTATTCGTGTTCCTTTACATGGCAATGTCACAGACAGAACTAAAAAGAATTAAAGGAAAACAGTTTTCTAAAAGAGAAAAAAAACCTCATAGGACGAACAAACAAGTTGAAATTCAAGTAAATGCTGCATTATTCATTAGGCTTATCATTCAGTGAAACCTGTGGGTAAGCTGCCAGGCTGCGTAGGTGTACAGCCAGGGCCTGATGCAATGCAGCTCTAATCTTTCCCATCCCAGGTTGCTGCTTATTTTATTTATTTTTTTCATATGCAGCAACAAATCCAAGGAAGACAAAATAAACAATAACAACGTCATTAAAATATATTTTAAAGAGAAAAACTGAAGAGTACTCTAGTAATATCGTGTAATTAACACACATTTTGCCGTACCGGCTAAGCCATTATCCATTTATTCCGCTCTTAATCCGATAGACCCTCATCATCCAGAAATACAGAACTCACATAATCACTTCTTCTGTCCACGTTATGAAGCAAACATTACATACTGAACATTTCCCAAACCTTGGAGAGCACTCTACAGAGGCAATGTCCTGACCAGGTCTCGAAACTCTTTTTAACATACAGCTGTAATAGCATCGATTATTTCTGAAATAAGGAGAATCTCTCCCACCGTAAAACCTACAAACACCAATTGACAACTGTAGTCCAAATGCATCTTAATCGGTATCACTGATCTCGTAGATGCATCGGTTAGAAGAGAATCGCCATTTCAAGAATAAAGAAATAAATTTACCGCATTTAGCAGTCATGAGAACCTGAAATGTTCCGATGGTACATTTCCCAGAAAGGTTTTGAAAAAGCTTTTCGCTATTTACTGGTTAGATACGTTTTCTGGCCTCTTGATAGATGTTCAACTCTGTTTACCGTTTTTGGATTTATTTTCTTCCTTCCACCGCTGGCGTACTCGAGAGTATGCAGGGTGCTCTCCTTGACAATTTCGACAAATTGGCTTTGAAGCTGGACATTCCTTGCTCTCATCACATGGAGCACAGGCAGGGTTGCTACGAAAGGCTGCTGGCGAGTGGCCGTAATTTTGGCACTTAAAACACCTCAGTGGATTTGGAATGTATATCCTTACTAGGCAGTTTAGGTAGCTTGCCTTGATGGAACTTGGACACCGTGGAGTATTGAATGTAAGAATAAGAATTTAAGTAGGAACCAGATTCCCGTTCTTGTGCACCGATTTTTGTTTAACAGCTGTCGCACCTTGATATTTCAATTTAGAGCAGATCTCTTCTTCAGAGACACGAAGACGATCTCACTCTTATATGACACCACGTGAAAAGTTCAGAGTATTGTGTGTTGGGGGGGTATGGTGATAGGTATTCTCCCCCCCCCCCCCCATGGATGTGGTTTTCAGAATTTGTTGGGCATGTTTGGCGCACGAGACTTTCACTAAAAGATTTCCAGATTGTAGCCTTTTCACAAATTTTAGGGATCCTGCCAACCCTTTTAATCCTTTATGGATGAAGAAAGGCGACATTTTCCCGATTGCATGCTCTCCGCTGGAAGAGAGAATGAGGTAAAAGTGGCTTCAATGATGCCATATCATCCGGGGTTTTTTTGCAGAGGTGTTATCAGTGTTGTCTGATTAGTTAGATAGATCCCTCTTTTTTCTTCTGCGGGCGCCAATAAGGCGCCCGCAGAAGAAAAAAGAGGGATCAAAATTATTCATAGGGGTAAAGTAAAAAATTTCTGATGTCCTAAGCACCTCACTCACCACAGAGCCCCCGAGGGAAGTCCAGTAGCAGGTACTAGGCTGCAGTAGCCTAGTGGTCAGGCGCGCGGGTGCGTAAGTACACGTGCCTTGAGTGACCGGGGTTCAAGCCCGTGACTACTGAATACGCTGCTGTTTCTTGTATTCTATCTATCGTGTGAACTCCTCTGACCGTTTGGTCGTCCCGGAGTATAAACAGAAAATTTATTTATTTATTTATTTACTACGTACGCGAATGGGACGCCAAATTCGTTAAGCATCGTGCCTCACATTTCCAATAAGTTTTGACCCTTTCCCAGGACCAAAGGAAAGGGGGTGCGGTTGACCCTAGCAATAAGAACCATCCGCTGATTGATCCCAGTCGGTCTGATCAGGACCTCGAAGCAGGGCCAAAGTAGTGTATTACGGCTGGGCCTCTCAGCCACCAGACTGAGGGGCCCAGCCGTATCCCCTCTTTCCGACTTTCCACTGATCGCGGCGCACGGCTGCACAAGCTGTATTTCAGTGATCCGGCGTATGCAGCAATCCTGTAACCAAAGTATGGACATTGATTTCCAGGGATACTAATATGAAAGTCTAGCAGCATCACTGGAAGGTCCCCTCACCACGTACAGATGCCCACGTCGAGGAGTGTTCTAAGAAAGAAAGAAAAAAAAAAAAACATAGCTGATGCTGAATTCACAAAATGGATAAATGGTAACTTTTAATACACCTATATATAGAAAAAAAAAGCAGAGCATAAACTAAGCAGCAACTACTTAAGATACCATCATCCAGGGATCATAAGTTCCCTAAACGAACAAGAAAATCCCAAATGGAATATCAAAATGCGCATATTATTCCGCCACTAGTCTAAGCATGGATAATCAGGAACTCTACATTGCATTCAATTTCGAATACGATGCAGATCTCGTATTAGCCCGATTAAGGATAGGCCATACGCACCTGACACATCTTTATTTGCTTGCAGCCACTGACCCACCACTGTGTACAAACTGCAACACTCAGCTCACTATCCACCATCTACTTATTGATTGTCCCCAGTACAGTACTGAGCGACAAGCTATGTTTATCTCATTTCCCACGACGAACACCTCTCTCAACATTTATGACTTACTAGCAAACACCACATGTGACCAAAATTTTTAATTTCCTCAAACAGATAAAACTGTACAACACGATATAAACTTGAATAACATCTATACAGATAGAACTATGTATTTAACATCACCATAGTTAGGCGCATTATGGCCTTTGCTGTTTTTGCGCCATAAAGCCCTTAAACAACAACAACAATGCAGGTCGTGCATAACCAATGCAACTCCAGCGAACAATACACTAAATGCCAAGTTCGATCCATATATAAATAAATTTATATAGTTATTATAGCAATTATAGTTCAAACAACATCGGAAAGGCTCTGTCTCTGGTTGCAAAATATAACAGACAGGAATAAGCTCACCAACGGGCATTTTGTTGTAAAAGGAAGTCAACCATAACTAATCTGACTGGCATAATAATTAGAATTCGGTAAACTTTCCGGTAAAGAGCACAATGTGATATCCCATACTTGACATAACAGCACCTACGATGACCTGAACTAGGATGAAGTTATTCAAATAATAAAGCGCCATCAACGAAATACGAGGCGCGATCATAAAAAAAAAAGAAAAGAAAAGAAATCCGAAGTGAATGTTTTTCTTTGTACTTGATCGTATTTCAAGGCCATTTTATGTCATCATTTTCAAGGAAGTTCTGTCGCTACCTGATACGGCGAATCCAGCAATTATGCCATTATCGGCAGCATTTGTGAATTCCTAAGTTTTGAAATCCGTAACTTCAAGTTTGCGATTCAGATCGAAAGATGATGTCGAAAATTCATCCCCCCCTCAGAATGGAAATTTCAGTTTTGGAAAAAACAAAAAAACACGGTGCTATATCTGGCGAGATGGTGCGCGGGAGTGGGAGATAATCCTGCGGTTTTAGTTAAAAACACTTGCACATTGGACATGTATTTACTCTGCAGGCGGATTGTTGGTTTCCCCCCACTACAATCTGCAGATGACATCAATTTTTCCATGTCCTTACAGCGATATCTCGGGGCTACGTGCATAGCTGCTTTTTAGGGACACCCTTTTGTTAAACTATATTATGGAACACTAGTGTGGTGGAAGCCGGGTGTGTCGCATCCAATGCACCTTTATTTGCATGTCCCTTAATTTTTCGGGTTGTTTTGCCACAAAACGTAGTAGCTCACATACAACATACGAGTACAGTACATACAAGTACAATGCTTGTAGAAATATTGGGTTTGAGTTTCCCGATTCCTGAGATCTATCGAAATCGAAAGAGGCAATCACCATCTTCTCTTCACATGGAACTAACCTATCCAACCATACCCGCGCGGCGATTTTGGTCTCTACCAGTTTTGCACGTCGCTATAATTCTCAGACGACTCCACCAATGTGGAAATCCTTACGATTGGACTGGTGTGGATGGCCACTGAAAGACTGAAGGGTTTGAAAAAGTCATAACTTGTTCATTTTTAATCTTTTTTATTTTATTTTTTTAAAGGTTATAGAGCATCCCTTGGAGATTAAAATGTGGTCACTGAAAGACTGCCCACCCTTTCAGAATCTTCTGAGGCGATGTTCTGGCGATGCCTAGTTGAGCAGAGCGACGACGGGTAAGTAAGGTGTAAGGTGTAAGGTGTATTTAGTGTCAGACGGCACCAGGGGTTTCCCCCATCTCCGCGTAGTTTTCATTGTGGGTGTACCAGTTCACTGGAAATGCCAGAGATTTAAAAGTGTATGGATATTGTATATGTGTAGTGCCGTGTACCGTTGTTCATCTGGTCGTTTAGCCGCTGGACCCCTGCTGAGGCCCAACGTTGCCCCACCTTTGCCCCGTGGAGGCAGACCAGGAACCCAGTAGACTTAAGTTACTCTGGCAGGTCCTGCCACCTAATTTCCTGAGATTTCAGTGGCTAGGACCTAAAAAAAAAAAAAAAAATAAAATAAATAAATAAATAAAATAAAATAAAATAATTAAAAAAAATAAAAAAAAAAAATAAATAAATAAAATAAAATAAAAATAAAATAAATAAAGAAATAAAATAATAATAAAAGGATAAATAAATAAAATGATAAGAAAAAAAAAAATGTATTTATATTGCATGCATATATGCATGTATACAAGCACATATATGCACACACAACGTGCATACATGTGCCAACGTTAATCGTGGGGTTGACGTCACTTGAGTTGGGTGCATATATGTGTACATACAAGTACATATATACACACATGCACATATGTACACACAACGTGCATACACATACCAACGTCAATCGTGGGGTTGACGTCGCTTGAGTTGGGCCAGAACGTGGGTGAAGATATTTTGGATGTATTTAAATTTAGGTGTGTGGGACTTCGCTAGCGTGAAGATAGAGAGGGGGGGAAGGCTGAAGACTGGGGGGAGAAAGACAGAAATATGGAGCCAATAGGGAAGACAGCCCCAAGTTTAGTGTGGCATGCCCATGCCCCACCAGAGTGGAAATGAGGGGGGGGCGACGAGAGAATCGTCTCCCCAGGGGAGTAGGGTTTAAAGGTGAAGGGGGCTAGGGTGCCCTCTTCAGGCTGCCGTGAGGCTTTGGGAGCTAAGCTGCAGTTTGTTGTTTGTTGTCTCTATTCTTGTCCACTTGATTCAGATTGGGACACTCATGAGGCAATCCCTGTCCCCCTTTTTTTTTTTTTTTTTTTTTTTCTCCTCCGTTGATTCTCTTTTCTTCTTCTTTTTTTCCTTCTTTTCTTTATTCCTTTCTTTTCCATTCATTTTCTTTTCTTCCACAGTTTTCTTTTCCAGGAATTGTCTCTGTCTTATGCGATTTATGTTACTGTACTATCAGTCTCGATGTATGGCAATTAACACCCTTCTCCTTGTGAAGAGGTCCTGTGCATACTGGGAGAACGCTCGGTACTCCTCTTCCGTGTCAATGAAGTGATGTTCAAGTCCTTTGGGGAGGTAATGGATTTTCGTGATGAGGGTGCATCTGAGGTCTTCGTATTGTGGGCAGTCGTAAAGCAGGTGGTCCCAGCTTTCGACCTCCCCGCACGTGCAATTTGGGTCATCGACGAGGCAGAAGCTGAACAGTTTCTGGTTGAAGGGTCCATGTCCTGTGAGTAACGAGGTCAGGTGCAAGCCCGGGAAGAACCAACCCGGTTGCCTTGGGTATATTTTGTTCAGTTCTGGAAAGAATTTACGAGTGATCTCGCCCTTTGTCGTCTCTGTCCATCTTTGCTGCCACTCCTGAAGGAGGTAGGTCTGTAGTCGGGCTCTTTCCGTTTTTTGACTGCTTGCTGGGTTGATTGTGAAGTCCTGATGATTTGCGGCCACTCCCTTTGAGTGCAAGTAGAGCAGTCCTGCTTTCACAGCTTCTAAATCCAGGGGTAGCGCGCCAGCAAGCACCTGCAGTGCAGGTGTGCTTACCGTGCGGCAAGCTCGTGTGGTTGTCAATAGGATGGTCCTATGTGTCATATCCAGGATTTTCTTGTTGGTTACCAGTGATGTTTTGGTGTACCATACTGCAGCTGCGTAGATTATTGCTGGGATGAAGGTTGACTTATAATATAGGGTTCGTTTTTTCAGTCCCCAATCCTTCCTCGTAATCCTAGCCACTAGGGCTGAGTATCTTCTTATTTTCATTCTTATGTGTTTCAGGTGAGGTATGAAGGATAGGTTATTATCTAAGATAACTCCTAAGTACTTCATTTGCTTGGTGAGTTTGATGGTCAGGCCATTTATTTTTATTTGGGGCGGACGCTGTACCTGAAGAGTTCCTTTCAGCAAGATGGATATGGTTTTCGTCGGTGCAATTTTTAGCTGGTTTTTTGTGGCCCAGTATTGTAATTTCTGCATTGCCTGATTGCCGATGTTTTCCAGTTGGACTCTGGAATCTGCCTCAATAGTAACAATGAGATCGTCCGCAAAGGCCTGGGCCTCAGCCAGCCCCAAGTCCTGGCACAGGAAATCGTCCAAGACCATGTTCCAAATGAGAGGACCCAAGACAGACCCCTGCGGACATCCCCTATGTATGTTTCTTGTGATTTTTTGATAATTTGTATTTATTTCCACTCTTCTGCCTGAAAGGTAGTCTTCCATTGCTTTGTATAAGTTGATTGGTACTGCAGCTTCTCTCAGTCTGTTCAGGACGCTCGGCCACCAAAGTGAGTCGAACGCCCCGGCAAAATCGACTGAAATGACCAATAGATATTTTTTCCTGCACTCTTGTGCTTTCCTAAGCAGATCTCCAAGGGCATCCACCGTAGAGGATCCTGGCTTAAAGCCAAACTGATTTTTAGCTGCCAGGCCTGCCCTTTCGTAGTGGTTCTGTATCCGCATGTGGAGTAGCCTCTCGTACAATTTACTGACTACTGAGAGCAGAGCGATGGGTCTGTATGATGATGGATATTCTGGGTTCTTAGTAGGATTTTTCAGAATTAGCTTGGTGTGACGACGGGTAGAGGCAGATGGATCCTCAAGGACACTCTGCCGTACAGCTTCCACCGCTGCGTCAGTGCGCTTAGGACCTCTTCCCGGAAGATCGCCGACTGATCCAGTTCTTTCAAACCTGGCGATTAGGTTCCGAATCATGTTATCGCTAGGAGGACTTTAAAATGTTGCCGGTATTTTCTCCGAGTTTCAATAATTGATCTTCCACTGGAATAGAAAAACCCAACGAGTTTTACTCTTTGCTGGACATCGGTGCTGTTTCTTGTATTCTGTGTATCTTGTAAACTCCTCTGACCATTTGGTCGACCCGGAGTATAAACAGAAAAATTATTTATTATTATACGTAGCCATTTTAATCTCCAAGGGATGCTCTATAACCCGTAAAAAAAGAAAACAAAAAATATTAAAAATGAACAAGTTATGACTTTTTCAAACCCTTCAGCCTTTCAGTGGCCACCCTGTATATAAATCAGGGGTTTTCGAACGGTGAGTCGTTTGGTTTGGTTTTGGTTTCATGGGCGACTAAGGCCATGGATGCGCCGCGATGAGTCGTACTGCTCCCAAACGGAGGTTCTCTAAAAGGTATTGGGGGTCGGACATATCATAAAAATTGATAACGCACTCTATTTTAAAATTTATAAAGAAGTTTATTTTTTGACGAAGAAGGGAACTTTGCTTATTATGACCAATAATTCTAATAGGATCACAAAAGGGATGCGAATTTTGGTTCGCTCAAGAAAGGAATTGCGAGAAGTAGATAATTGAGGAAACACTCTGTTGAATCATTAGCTGCCGCAAGCACTGGCCTTGAAAATCCCACTAACTACACCGCAATTATTTCTCGCCATTTCCTGAATAATAACAAAAAGAAAATCTGAATTACATCAGCAAGATCTTGTCTGTAATTCAAACGCATAAACAACTATATTTTCTGCTATGAAACAACAGACCTACCGCAGGATTGTAATCTAAAAAAAAAAAAAAACGACAACGAAATGTAGAACGCACATTCTTTTGCAATTTCAATGTAACCACCAATTTGCTTTGGAAATAAGGTTTAAAGATTCTGTTGCAGCCTTAATTCACGCTTGAATTAAGACAACACGTTAAGCAACACTCGAATAGTACACTTTTTTTGTATAAGCCGCATAACCCTTTGCGATTGCTTTCCATTCTGCATTCTACTGCGAATGATAATTGCATTGATTGTAAAATCAAGATGCATTAACATTTTTTATAATAAGTTGTTTTTTTCCCGAATTTACATCAGTTGTGATGCTTACGTTTTCTAAGTTATTTACAAATTAAGTGTAAATTGTAGTTTATGTCATTGTTCTTTACCTATGCCTAAAAAAATCCTAAAAACATTATCGATTACTTTTTTGGGGGAAATCGCTGTCAGGACGTGTCCTTAGGGGAGGGGACAGCGGGTGCAATGCACCCTGGCTGAAGACTGAAATTGGTCCTAAATCCCAACAAAGGGTACAGATTGAAATTGGTCCTAAATCCCTTGACTATATCGTGTATCCTTTTTTTGGGATTTATGACCCCGTATGTCACTCGTCTAGAGAGGTCTGGGTTCGAGTAGCCGATGACTGGAAGAATTCCTAAAATCCTCTTCAGTCGAGGCTGTAATTAGTCGATCTCAGGGAAAGGAAGTAAGGTTTTTCCGTGTGAGCTATTCCAGGTTTTTTAATCCGCACCACATGCAAACTGACCACTGACTTCTACAGACACAATAGACACATACGGATATAGGTTACTCCCGGGATCGTTAAAATAATAGTAATTATTATTCCTCCCTTTCTCCAGCACGCGAACCTCTCCAACTGAAGGACCGCTCCAAGGTGAAGGTAGAATTTCTGACACGAATCATCCTGTATGAACTCATATCAAGTTAGGATAAAAGCCTGATCATGGACAGATATGGTTCTTATGCAGTGTAAGTGTTCTCGAAATGTTCAACAAATTGTATACTTTCAAAATGTAAATACATGCTTGAGAAAAAGTGTCCGGCCTAGGAAACCTCACTTTTTGGTTACCTCTCGTACATATGACATAGAAGACCATTTGATAGTGCATTTAGACTGAATGGCAGTATAAACTTTATATGGTGAGGTAAAATTATTTCGGCAGCGCAACGAAACAAATACTCAGATTCAAAAAAATAATAATATTGTAATAAATACAAAGCTTAGTAAAGTAAAGTGTGTTTGGGGTCAAACGGCACCAGGGGTTTCCCCCATCTCCGCGTAGTTTACATTGTGGGTGAACCAGTTGACTAGAAAAGCCAGAGATTTAAAAGTGTATGGATATTGTACATGTGTAGTGTTGTGTGCCGTCGTTCATCTGGTCATTTAGCCACCAGACCCCTGCTGAGGCCCGACGTTGCCCCACTTTCGCCCCGTGGAGGCAGACCAGGTACCCACTAGTATATAGTTCACTCTGGCAGGTCCTGCCACCTAATTTCCTGATATTTCAGTGGCTAGGACCTTAAAAAAAATAAATAAATAAAAAATTATGATCGCGTACGCGTCGCGGAAGCGCTAGGGAGAAGTCCAAAATGTTCGGCGAAATTAATTTAGATTGGTGACTTTAGACTGTGTGGGGCATGTTCACATTGCTGTCATATAGAGTGAGGAGAAGGCTGAAGACTGGGGGGGAGGATAGATAGAAATATGGAGCCGAAAGGGAAGGCAACTCCAGTTTACAGTGGGGCATGCCCATGCCCCACCAGAAAGGGGAGGTGACAGAAAGGGGAGGAGACAGCAAAACCGTCTCCTCCACTCCGCCTGGAGAGGGAAAAATAGTAGGCCAGACAAGGGGACTGCCCAGATCATCAATAGGGTGTGGATGCAAGAGGCTGCTGGCCAGGTGCTGAGGCAACAGGGTTGTGCCATCCGGGAACCCAGGAGGTCCAGCGAGGGTGTTTCCATCCAAGGTTTTGGTCTAGGTTTGGTAGTGATTTATGTAAGTCCTGGTTACATATTCACTCATGGGATACAAGTCCCGTCCATTGGTCGTTGTTCAGTAGGTTTGTCCTCGTCGGTGGTGACTCCATTCACAGATCGGCAAGTAGGAAATCCGGACAGTCAGCCAGGATTTGGATGTAGGCCCGATTGCGGTCCATGCAGGTGATGTCATTCGTTGGTTCAGTTCTCTCATGGGATCAATGTCCCGTCCATGGATCAATATCGAAGGCCGCCGTAGCCTAGTGGTCAGGCGAGCGGGTGCATAAGTACACGTGCCTTGAGTGACCAGGGTTCAAACCCGTGACTGCTGAATACGGTACTGTTTCTTGTATTCTGTCTATCTTGTGAAATCCTCTGAACGTTTGGTCGTCCCGGAGTATAAACAGAAAATTTATTTATTTATTTAATTAGAAGTGAGGTTTAGTCACAGTTGATTGGTGCAGCTTTCTCTTGCATCAGGTCGTTGTGGTGGTAGCGAAATTCGAGGTGGTCTCCAATGTTCATTCTTGCAGCATATGTTCTTTTGGGTTTTGTTAGGGTTTTTTGGGTTTTGTTATTGCGCTTCTGTTCGCTCAGTTTGTAGGCTACCAGTAAGTCCGAAGGACTTCAGTTTCAGTATGTACAAATTGTATGTATGCTGTTTTATCATGCCGGTGCGAGTCACCTCAAGATCAAGAGGGAGAGCACCCGTGATCACTTGCAGTGCATGGGTAGAGACTGTCTTGCATGCTCGGGTGAGCGTCAATGCTTAGCAGTGACACACGCACATAAACATGTATAGATTTCTAATTTCTTGTGTAGGATCTTATCAATGTTCACAAATGTAATATGTGATCAACACCATAGTTCAAAACAGGGTCGATAAATGCTCGATCGCGGTGAATAGAAATAAAAATGTTATATAATTTTTTGGATGACACCAATTCCCGAATATTCTTATTGGCAACTTGTTAGATTTAGCGTTTTAATTTACTTCACATTTTATGTACTTATTTATCTAATATAATTTTTATAATAAAAAATTATAATAATCAAAATAGAGATACACTTGTAAAAAAATTGGTAAGTTGTTTCGTGACCTTTATTTTTAAACGAAGTGTAGTAATACAGGGCGAAAGGCTGACGGCCCCCTGTTTTAAATACAGTATTTGTTGTATATATGACAGGAATTAAGTTAGATGCATTCTTAACAAAAAACATAACAATACATTCGCCTCATTATGGCAAATTTAATTTTTTTTCTCTTATAATTTTGCAGCCCAGAAAAATACGTAAACCCAGAGGTCGAAATTCTGTTCAGTTCTATCACGTCTGTGTAATTTAGTATTAGTACACTGTTTGTTCAAGTATAGCAAAGACGACGAGGAATCAGTATATGATATTTATATATTGTTTGATTTCTATGGTCCGTTTGTTTGATGGATGAAAAACCAGTTTTTCAAAAGAAAACACCGTGAACCCTCTCCTGAATTTGACTAATTCGATCACCATAGTTTTAAAAAAAATAAAAATCCATAGAGCTACTTGCATCACGATGGGATTTGGACTAAGGCCTTTTCCATGCAGCGGGGAAGGACAGCGATCGTAACCATTGTGCTAGTCACAAGGGCTATTAGCACACTTCATAAGTCGCTATTGTGTGTCGTTTAGTATGCTGCCTAGTCACCTTGAACGCAGTGGCTTTCTGTAGTCAGGAAAAACAACTAGAATGGATGTTAACCCCCTTATAGAAAAAGATAAACGTTTCCTGTTTTGAAAGTGAGCAGGTGACCTTCATGGTGCAACTCTAGGACATCTGGTTGTATAGGCAAATAGACTGACAAATGTCCATTTGTCAATTGCGTGATGCGCAGATTTACTGCGCACCATTATTATACGCAATCTGATTTTCACATCTCTTTTCCTCTTACTAGCCCAGTTAACCTGGGATCACAATTTAATTTCCTGCTGTAACGAGCATCTCTTTGAGGTCAATTGCAGTTCCCACATATTTCTCACACAAAAACATTTCTATCGTGCATGGCAGCCAATAAGGCCAAGATGTTTTCGAGAATCTAATTAATTCTGACTAAGTTACGATGCCCCACATAACCCTACTGGATCTAAGCTGCCCTTATACCTTTTTAAACGTGCCCCGATTATTGCCCACTCTACAATATACGCAGAATACTGACGTTATCGATTTACGTTTAAGCAATTTTCCCAAAACAACTCCAAATAGCTAATGCGCAGACGTATATCAGTTATTTATATGCGACAGGGAACTAAAAGTCGCGTGCACTAGCAGCTCACTCCATAAAATTTATCTAATGTTTCTTTTATACATTATACATATATATTTTACTCTGCGTTGCTGAGGTAGTATCATTTGTTTATTTGACATTCTTATTTCTCCAGTTTGGGCTCTGTTTCTTTATACACAACAATTGTTGCCACCTGTTTAAACTTCGTCACACTTCATAAAGCTTTTCTTACAAATACGTCACAAGCGGCCCATTAAGTTACGCAAGAAAGCAATTTTATATGCAATCGGGCCCCTAGGCCAACAGGATTTTTCTCTGTGTCCTGCCAGCCCATTCTGCCTCTGTAGTTGTACAGTAAATATATCTTTATTACAATCAGTGAATAGACTGGATTACATAGAGGACTGATGCAATACCCATAATAAAAAAAAAAAAATGCTATCATCATAATTATTATTAGTCATATGGTGCAAGGAAGCCTGAGGCTTATGCTGCACTAGCGAACAAGAGTCAGAAGTAGAAGGAACTCACTAAGGAAGAAAAGAATGATGATATCCAGTTCAGGACCCTGGGCATTCCAAGCCCATACTCACCAGATGTGAGCCCCTGGGATTATTTTTAAACTGAAGATAACTACAGAGAATGTTTTTAATACTCTACGGCAGTACTTTTGTCTCCATTAGTTTTATTTGCTTAAATTCAATGTTAAATCCAAAAGAATATATCGGTAATTGTAGGCTTCATCCTACTTTTTTCCAGATACAACATGGCACCAGTTATTAAAAAAAGTCATTAAATATCACATAAATGAACTTACGAGGTGCTACTGAAGTTGTGAGAATGGTCGACCAACAACGCAACAAAAATTGGGCGAATTTTTCCACTTAAGTGTGACATTCACATTCCGAAAGTCACTTGTGGTACGCAATTGTGTTTTGAGTTATTCAGGCATATGAAGCTGTTTAGTTCGAGTGCGTGTACAACAAGGACTCAAACCAAACGGAACGGAATGTACTTTATTAAAATTTTTTTTTTTTTTTTTCTGTTTATACTCCGGCACGACAACCAAGTCAGTAGAGTTTACAATAAATCGTCAATACAAATATTTATCGTATTTAGTAGTCACGGGCTTGAACCCCGGTCCACTCAAGGAACGCGTGCTTTGCACCCTCGCTCCTGACCACTCGGCTACGTCAGGCCTGATGTGAGACTCATGAACGTGGTATCGATTGTGAAGAGACCAATACGAATTATAACTACCTACCTAATACCGTGTTGGGCCACCCTTCGCATGGATAATAGCCGCTAATCGCCTAGGATAATAGCCGCTAATCGCTAACCGCTAATTGACTCCACTGGATCTAGTGGTCTGCGGCCACGCTGCCTGCAAGGCTTTCCACAGTGCCGGAACAGATGACGGTTGCGTGTCCATAAGCCTCACTTCCGTTTCAAAACATCCCACAGGATTGAGGTCAGATTGATTAGATTGAGGTCAGATTGAAATTGATTGGACTGGGGTCAGATGAATTTGGAGGCTAATCAAGATGGGTAATATTTTCACTGTATTCCTCGAGCCGCTTGTGCAAAGTGCGATTCCGATGATAAGGCGCATTATCGTCTTGGAAGATCTCTTTCTGTTTGGAAAAAAAAGATGGAGCATGGCAGGGTTCACATGTTCTCCTAAAACCATGTTTGCCATATACGAAGGCGTCCGTCGGCGTGTTGCACCAGATATTTGGATTCATCCGACTAGCACACTTGTTTCTAGTCCACCAGTGTCCAACCAGAGTGTTTCTGACACCACAGCATTCGCCGTCGACGATGATCAGCGGTGAAGAGAGAGGGCATGTCTTTGCTTGACTGCTGTGGAACCTCATACGTCTGAGTGTGCGGCGCCTCGTCATTTGGGATATTGTTCTTGCATTCCGCTTGAGTTCTGTCGGCGAGAGAAGGTTTGACCCGCTCGACACCATTCTTTGTACACCTTAACCGCAGTGAGCAACTGACACTGCATACTGTTTCCGATATGGAAGTACCGAAGCACGAGTTCCCACAATCATGCCCCTTTGAAACTCCGTGATATCTTTACTATATCCCATAACTGTAACTTTATCACTTTGACTTGCACGACCAGATGCAAGTTACCACTGTTCTAACCTACGAAACTGTTCGGTTTTTATACTGCGAGGTGTGCGAAATAGTCCATTACGGATGGGGTAGTCATAATTCAGTGATCACTGAGTGTATATATAGAGAAAATACTTTAGTTTTACACAAGTATGTTTTCGTAGTAGTAATTAATTGATAAAGAGAACTGTATTTACTTTTCACTTCTATTAATCACACAAAAAAAAAACCTTCAATTAATTTAACAAAAATCGAATTCTCGCTCCTGAAATTTAGCGCATTGTATTAACTAACTTGTCTTGTTTATTTACTAATTTTATTTGTACTTCACTTGTTTCGTTTGTTTATTTAATTTATTTTTGTTGTTTTAATCAAGCACTGTCAATCTTTCTTTTCGCAAATAAAGTCAGAAATTATCACGTAAAGAAATCCGATGGAAAGAAGTGATTGGTAATTTTAAACACAAGTGGTGCATTTCCCCTTCCCCTGCCATTCTTAATTTTTATCATTAACTTATAATCTCAAAGAAGCACCGGAACCTGGTTAGAGGTATTGTACAATAGGTTTCAATATTTTTATGAAAGTATAACACGCATTTATTTCTCTTCTTGTTTCGTAAGTCAGTGCCGCAATGCAATTATTGTGGTCACTTTGAAATGGTTGAATGCACTAAAATTTGAATTATGTCTTGCTGTATCACCAAAAAAGGGAAAAGACCGCTACAAGTCATTTTCTTTCTTCTGTAAGAGGAAATCCTCCAGTAGATATACATAGCGGTTTTTAAATATCGAAGCTTCTACGTCCTAACAATCCTTAATTTGAAACCACTAATCAGAAAGGTAGTTTCAGTGGCCATCAATGAAACGCGTGCTGCTTTGTAGAACTCACTCTCTGTTCATCTTCCACCACATTCATTTGTAACATAACGAAAACCCTCTTAACTGCTTGATGCCAAAGCTTATCTGATTTATGCTGGTAAAGGAATTTATTTCTAGAGATAAAGCGGTGAAAATCTCGAATATTAAGGTGGCTACGAGAGAAGCTGATATTCATAAATTAAACTTAAACCTGCTTCAGAAAATCTTAGTGCGAAATGTCACCTGTATAAAAAAAATAAAAGGCCAAAAGCGGAATTGTGTGTAAGAGAGAGAGAGAGTGTATGTGTAACGACCCCAATTTGTCACGATAGATAACTGCATCTTAAAGAATTTAGGATATTTTTTTCTTGAACAAACACAGCAGCAGAAACAAATAAGGTCATTCTCTGTTATTTACGATTCCATAGGACTGTGTTAATCCTGTTAGATCTCTCTCTGAATGGTTGTAGAAGACAAGGAAATTCATCTGTAAACATTTCAATACAGAAAATAGGTTAAAAGCGGAAAACCCATTCGTCAGATTTACATTACTATCAGCTTATGGCTGTTTTTATTCAACTGATGTAACACTGGCAAACAAAGGTTTGCTGTCAAATTCTCAAACACTGCAAGTTTTTTTTGTGTGTGTCATTATTATTGAAATTTAACTTAGTTCCCCCTCTCTCTTTCGGTATATTAACGGTGTGCCTAATAGGAAGGTCATAACCGTTATTGGACACGCATATATGGGCGAAAAAGTGCTTAATTTTAAAACCAAAACTAGTTAAACAAACGTGCTGAATTCAAACTGAGAGGTGTGGGATACATAATAATATCTTAATATGTATCCCATTCTCAAATGTTAGAATACTATTAGAATCTAAAGTTGCGTAATATCGCTGTTTTTGTTAAAAAGTGTGTCAGGGTAAAGGAAATTACCGTAATTCTTATTTTACTTAGAATTTCAGTATTATAATAACAATAGTAGTGACTGTAGCTTTTTGTCACACAGCATAATTATAGTAATTTTTAGATAAATAACACCAATGTGTCACACTTTAACCTTCCACTGTTAGTATGGCATCTGACAGACTCCACTTTTTTAGATGTTTCTGTTATTTATTTATTTGTAAATAAAATTAAATCCTTCCATGTATCTTTGCTCACCAGCTTCTCTAATTGGTTAAACGGCATTTTCTGCTTTCATTTCGATGTACTGTGAGTTACGAAATCCGAAATTTTTCCCCGCGTGGTATCCGTGAGACGCCAGCGAGTGTCTAATATCGTAGAGCTTTCGTATCACAGACTAAACCTTGTGTGTGCCAGATACCAGGCGAACGTCTCACCCAGAGGATCCGTGTTTCCATCTAGGGGATGAATGACCTTGAAAATTCCAAAAATATACAATAATTTATTATCTTTCTATATATTAAAATAATTTTCCTCCTAATGATATTTATTCAGCCAATGGGAGAAGAGAGATGCGGGTTACGTGGTAATACGTAACAAATATTAAAATATGTAACAGAAGCTTGTTTTACTGTGGTCAAACAAGCTTCTGTTTAAGCGTGGCCAAGCGCTATGTTTATCTAACATGACCACGCAGTACCATTCTTGATTTCCACATGTAACGTATTTATTCAAATAAACTAAATGCAACAAGGCATAATATTTTAAGATTCAATATCTAGATAATATCGGTGTAGGTACACCATAGACAACTCTTAAAGAAAAACTGAGATCGTAGTGTGAAAGGCACCCATCGATGAAAAGCCAACTAGCTTTGAAACGGTGCTGTCTGGGTGGTGGTGCCCATCGAGAATAAGTGACAATAGTCTTCTCTATTAGTGAAGCCCTTGTTATTCGAGGTAGTGCAATACTTGGTAACTCGTTGTGAAGGATGAGCACAATATGAGATACAGATGAAATTATGCCTTTCACACTACGATCATAATATTTCTTTATGAGTTGTCTATGGTGTATCTACACCGATATTATATAGATATAGTAATGTATTTGTGTATTCATAGCTGAGGAAGAGATACACACAGAGTCGAAAGCTTCTGTATTTCATTTTATTTTATCAAAAGAAGCGAGCGCAGCCCCCTAGTTATTATTATTGGTTTCTTTCGTTTACTTTCGTTCAATATTTTAAATCAGTTTAGCAGATCATAATAATCAAACTACAATTCAGTACAAAAGTTGTTGCGACAGAATCTTATCGAAACACCTTATATCGAGCATAGTTCACCGCTAACAGGCCTGTTTAGCAGTTGGAGGGGATCATACCAAACTAATGTCATGTGACCATATTTTCGAGCATGGACCTCTGTAATGCACCTTTTTGTAATTCTTATACAACCCCTATAAACGTCCCGTATGTAGAGGTCAGAAGTTTCTTGCTGCCTCCTCATTTCTTCGTTATTCTATGGTACACCACCATACCAAATTTTGTTCTGCTTCATCACAAACTGCACGAGTTATACCATGTTTTCTCCGTGTTCTGTTAATTTTGTCGAGCAGTGTATTAAGATACACCATAGAGTTAAACTTGATTATTTTGATATATAAAGGTCAAAATTTGAAGCGCTTCTTAAATGACTGTAGAAAGCCAATGTTCCCAATAATACTATAAAATCTAACAAATAAGATTAACAGAACTATACGTAAATATAAATAAATATCAGTATTAAAAAACAAAAAAGAAATATTTTAAAAAATAAGAAAGAAACTAGAACTAAGTATAAGAACATTGAATTTAAATATAAATTTGTGAAATTAAGTGTTAGCAAAATATTCTAAAAATTTTATATATTTTCTTTCCGATTATACCATTATTAATTTTGGGATACTTAATCAGATGAATGAAGAATGTGCACTACTAGCAAATCGATGTGTAAGAGATAACCTTTTAAGATAAATAATAATCACCCCAGCCACTGGTACCATTACCAGTCGCGGAATGGGGAGAAAAAAAAAAAAAAAAAATCAGGAGAAGAAAGAGATAATAATAACAACTGATTCCAGTTCTTTGACCTCATGCCATTTTTCTCGTAAGTTCCTTTTGATCTGCTACGAAGCTCGGTTAAAAAGCAAATCGTTTGCTACCTTCGCGTTCCCAGATGGAGGATCGCCTAAAGCAGATTGAGCTCCTCTCAATTGCACCTTCAAAAATCTTCACTGGAACCGTCTTTTAATTGCCTCCGACTTCAACTGGGCTACCGTTGTATTTCTCAAAGTTATTGATGAAGGTTCTCTTTGATTTCATCCCCTATACTCGGGGCCAAAAAAAATAAAACGTTCCCCGTTTTGTTTTCATCTTAGATCAAGGAGCTTATCCGCGAAAAGGCCATGTGCAGAAAATCTCTCAGATCGACAGAGGAGTCTCACTATCACATTCTCTAGTGCTCAGAGCCGATTGTGGCAATCAGGTTGATGTTATTAACACGGACCTTGCCAAAGCCTTCGACAAAGTAGCACATCACCTGTTCGGCGATAAACTTGTACACTACGGAATTCTTGGGCTCCTGCACACATGGATTGTGAGCTATCTCAAGAACGGTAAACAGTGTTTCATCATCTAGGGTTGTTCTGCTGAGTCGTTCGATCCTCAGTGTGGTGTCCCACACGGTTCTTCCCTCGGTCCCTTCCTCTTTATCATCTTTATAAACAACCTCAGCCGTGCCAATAAATCAATCAATAGAATTTGTTAATCGTATTTAGTAGTCACGAGCTTGAACCCCAGTCCACTCAAAGAGCGATGCTACTGCACTCGCACTCCTCACCACTCGGCTACGTCAGGCCTTCATGTTCTAGAATCCACGTCTCTCAATTCTTCTCTTTAAATCTTTGGCATTAACTGTCCTAGAATTTGTATTCCTTGCCTGGAAGTCCACATACCTGTTACCTGATACATTTGCAGGAACAAGTGTAAAGAAATTTCATCAGTTGTCTTTGAGAACCTATGTTCTCCCAGAAGGGCTTCTACAAGCAGCTTTGTTGCCGTTTTAGTTCGGAATCGCGTTGTAGGATTCAAAAATCTTACAAAATAAAAATAATAAGAAGTTGGTTTTATTAATTAAGAAATAGGAGTTCTTGTTGCTAGTGAATACGAAAGTAATATCGTCTGATTTCAATAAATAGGATTTTTCAGCATGGAACATAAATTTAATGGGTAGTAAGTAATAAAAGCAGAGCCATTATCCATCAACTTCCGTTATAAGCGGGGAATAAACAGTAGAAAACTACTGTAAAGCGGCATGGGTCCAAACAAAAACAGGCAAATTAAGGTTTATGCGGGGTCGAACTTAGTAGGGACACTCCGGTCGTAAACAGGAAGTGGTTTCTTGACCAGCACATAAGTTTCCAAATATAGGTGCTGTGGTCAGGAGATGTGATGTTCGTGGTTTTAGAACAACACGGGGACAAAGGCGTTATATGACAGGAGAAGAGTTGTTTTTTGGATAATCGGCAAACAGCAAAGGGCACACAGTATGGGAGAAAATCTGGTAGAATTGTAAAAAGTGGGTGTATGGTAACACATGCTACTGGACAGGCTTAGTATAGGCCTTCTAACAAATCAAATGAGAAGAATTCGTAAATGAATATAGGATTGGAAGAAGTCACTGGGAAGAGGCGTGGCGAAATCGGGAATAAGATGAAGGAAAAAGGGAGTGAAAGGGTGGCAGACACGGACACAAAGTTGAGATTTTGGCGGTGTGAGTTAAAATGGTTTAGTCGGTCAGAGTTGAGCAAGTGCTGACCAGTTTAAGATGGTATATCAGTCAGAGTCAGTAAGTTGAGTAGTTGTAGTATAAATTAGTGTTGGAGAGAAGAAAGGGGATCAAGTTAAGATGTAGCAGTTAGTCAATCCGTCAGCCAGTAGCAGACACAGTTTTGTTTCAGTAAAGAGAGTTCAGAGTTTTTTTTCAGAGTTCAGTAAAGAGCAGAAGGCAACTAAAATAGTTGAGAAAGCAGAATACGGCGAAGTTAGCTCATTGTAGGATAAACAAGATGTCTGATGCCCAGGAAATAATGGAGCTGAAGCTGATAGAATCCGGAGCCGGACCGAAGGGGGTACAAACGTGCTGACCAGATGAAATGAATCGTTTTTTTTTTTTTTGTAGCAAAGGTACTCGAAACCCAAAAAGCAAACTCGAAAACTCTTGTCGAACTCTCGAAGGTTTGCGAGATGCGTTCCAGATGGAATTGACCTGCTGTTCACCGCGAGAAAGATGAAGGACATGCCGCAGAGCCCGCGAGATAACTGACTAAGTGGCTAGTTACATAAGTATTCTCATACACACAAAGAACTGTAGGAACCCCGAAATTTAAGTAGCAGGACTTTTAAAAGATACTGTGTATAAGAATTACTCAGTTGTAAGGATAGGTTATTTTAGGATATGTGCTGAAGGACATTAGCCAGGGAAAGTTAATAGATATATAAATAATTTTGGAAGGGAATACATATATGTAAAATATTTGAAGTAATTGATGCCTTGTTTATAATTTCTTGATAGGCTACAATTAAATATGTTTTGGATGGGAATTAGAAGTGAGTGATACCTGTTAATAATCATTGTGATAAGTAAACGAATAAGTATTGAATTATGTAAGAAATAATAGAAAGAGGATTGATATATTGTTATTAATGGTTTTAATTGATGCATGATCGATATATGTAGGAAATAATAGAAAGGGATCGATTTTTTTTGTTATTTATGGTTTTAAATGATGCAGGATTGAATGTATACAGAAGGGAATTGAACGGGATTGGTATTGTTGTTAATGGTTTTAACTGATGCATGATTAAGATATATACAAATTTGTATATAAGAAGATGAGACTAGATCATGCTGTCATATGTTTGAGTTTAATCATTTTGGTTTTGATCTATTCATGTAAATATGTACAATAAACTGAATTTTATATATAACCTTTGTGTTTTTTTGTTGTTCTGAGTACCAGCCTATCCGAAGGGAATTAAATCACATGTGAACTGATGTTAACATGACAGGAGTACCATAACTTGGAGTTTAACCAACTTAACCGTATCAATCCGAGACCACGAGAAGCAAAGTTTTCTTAGCTATGCATAGTATCTCAAGGTTTTCTTGGTGTCACTAACAGTCAGTCGGTTGCTAAGTATGCTCTGATGAGTCTGAATGAACTGCAATGTACGAATCTTTCATCTGATCCTCTGTGGCAAATGGGCAGAGTCGAGTCTTAAAGGATTTCTTGAATTGGAGCATTTGGTCCAATTCAAAGAAAGCAGACTTCGTCGAGATAAGTTAGTACTGCGAGATTCATAAATGTTCTCGAATAAATCTAGCATCATCTTAGAGCAATTGCGTTGGTGGAGGCTTCGAAAAAGATCAAACCCTCTCAGTGAACCAAATATTGGTTCATAAAAAACGTTAAAACTGTTTTTCACAACCAAGCAACGCTCTTCAGGATGTTGCAGAAGTCGCCGACCCTTGTTAACTCCATCAAATACAGAAAAAAAAATCAAAAGCACTCTCTATGCGCACTAAGAGACATGCTCATTGACACACTCTTATGGGGAGGCTTGCTGGCAAGTCAGGTTTTGACTGCTCTCTGGACGGGAATGCGCTACTAGGTCGGACTAATCACACCTTTCTGTAGTTGACCTCCGATTCCCCCCCCCCCTCCTCTTGCTGTGAGAGTGAATTTATACCGGAAAATAATAAAATTCCGCTTTCTTCTATCAGCCTGAACAAGCGGGATCTTGTCTGCTCAACAAACAACCTACCAAGCAAATGCACTGTCGGACCCGATGAATTTTATTTATTCATGCTAAAAATTTGAGGCCCATTCATATAAAAATTCCCTCCTGCTTACCTTCAACAGGATTTTCAGGTTTGCAACCATACTTTAAATCTGGAAGCAGTACATCGCAAAGCCCATAGCGAAAAAAGAATAAAAAAAAAAAAAAAAAAAAAAGGTCAAAAATCCAATAAAGAATATAGACCAATCTCCATAGGATGCAATATGCTAAAACTATTTGAGAACCACAGACCCGGCTACCTACACACCGCTATAAAGAACAGTCAACAACCTCAAGTCTCCTCGAGACCTTCTGTGGAGTCCAACTTTCCCTTATCAATAGAGGACAAATGGATGTACTTTTTCTCGATATCAAAGTAGTTATGGCAGGTTCTCCATCAATTTCCTATTTAAAATCCTCGAGAACCACTTCAGAATTACAGGGAAAGCTTTTTTGAATTACTCAAGCTTTTTTGAGAACTACTGACTGGAAGATAAATCCTTGTCAATCATAATATCAGTAGTTTCAGGTACATCATAAACAGAAACGTAACCCAAGAAGGCGTTCTGTCCGCATCCCTTTTTGTTGCAGCATTCTACCCTTTCATGTCGCTGCAGAACTTTATTTCTATTGCAGATGACCTCAAGATGTTCGTCTCCTCACAGGAATGCCAAAACGCTGGTAGGCTACAAAACTCCAGATTTCGAACCTAGTAACCCACCGAAAACTATTGTCTTAGAATTAAATTCCAGCAAGTCCGCCCAGATCACTATTTTAACCAAAAAGAGTAAAAATAACATCACAGTCCTACCAGATGGCCTTACTGTCAATAGAGTCACGCATCATACAAATTTAGGAGTCACCTGGGATGAACAACTCATCTTCTCGCGGCACTTTGCACACATCAAGGAAAAAAATATCCTTGCAGCCCTCTGGAAAGCAAAGTAAGAACTCACGTGTTTACCATCCTAGCCTCATAACGCAATATGTCCTGAGATGGGTCTTCCCGGTTGCACCCTACGCATCTATTCTTCGGTAGTTTGCGTAATCTACTCGACTCAAGAGCATCCTTAGCATAGAGTACTGGATCCCAAGGTGGCTAAACAGGATACACGGAAAATATTTCACAATTCAAGAAGCATCCAATAGACCACCTTTAACTGGACTCCCTGGGAATTAATCATAATCAGTATCAACATCATTACCCCAGCAAAACTGCTTGCAATCAGAATAGACGCCAAAGTTTGATTAGACGCACCGAACGAGTTGATTTCGCTAGTCTCCAACTAACTCAGAAGCATACAATGGATGTTTCCATCCAATACGGCAAATCATGGTAAATCTTATGAACTGGTTTGGCATGGATATAGCACAACTCTGTGCCAGTTAGAATCACAGAAACGCCAATTTTCAGAAAACTTACCAGCTTATAGAGACCTCTTGACAGTTCACTGTGCGGCAGCAGCCGAATCGCCATTTTTATATTAATTGTATATATTTCATTTATTGTATATATTGCACTGTACTTAATTTATTGTATATAGTGCACTCTGCTATGGACTTCTTATTCACATATTATTGCTTATTTTTATCTACCCCACTAGCATATACTACCGCACCGGGGTAAACGAATATACACTGGTGTGCAAAACATAAGGACCAGTCAGGTTTTCACCTGTAGCTTCTCATAGGAGTGGCTTGAATATGGGAAAAGCATACCAAAGGAACCTCGTGAGGTACAGAAATGATGACGGAAACAACACCGACACAACAACGGAAACAAAGCGGTACAGAGGGACTTTATTCAAAAATGGCAACCAGAGCCGGCCCGAGGGAGGTGCGAACGGTGCGAGCGCACAAAGGCCCCGCGTTTCTGAAGGCCCCGCGCCGCTGACTGATTTTGCAAAATAAAAATGGTTTCATTTTTTTTTTTTTTTTTTTTTTTTGTTTTAATACTGTCGCAAAATCTAGCGACATCGCCATAAAATGGCCATATTTTTAATATACATAAGAAATAAAATGTCAATAATCATGTTATTAACATTATCTGAAAGCCCGCCAAGAATTCTCCAAAGAACACGGAAAAATATATTTTCTTTCAAATATATTTAAAATATCTTTCCTTACAAGTCGCTTAGACGTACGATTATTATATGTTGCCAACGTTTGCATAGTTATCGTACTCTAAAGGCTATATATACCACCGACTAGGTTTTCTCGGCCCTTTTTCACTTTCTACCTTCGAGAGATTGAGTGAATTCGAAATTATTCAAAAAGTCGACTTAAATTTTCTTCTGAGAAAATTTTAAGTTAATAATACTGGTTTGACCAAAGCACTTATCCTGCAAAGGAATTCCAAAGCACAGTATATGCCCTGCAGAAGTCATAATTTGAATTTAGTTCTTGGAGACATTTCAAAATTATCTTCTCTTGCAAATTCATTTTTTGAGACTTTACAAAGCATATACAGGGTGATTCACTACCAGTGCGACAAACTTGCAGGAGGTGTAGGGGGCACAAAGACGAATCGGAATCACATAGCATTGCAGGGTCCGAAATGCTTTCGTCATGCGGTAGAGGACGTTGAACGGGAGGTCGCGTGAACAGCGATCCCGCTGGAAGTCAGCATTTGCGAACCGGTTCCCGAGGCAGTAGGGGGACGAGTATTCAAACGTTGAACTGGCCGACATGCACCTCGTGTATGGAGCTGCGGACTGTAACGGGCGCGCCAGGAACGTTTCCCGCACAGGCGTGCTCCTCATCATACGATTTTCGCACGTGTGCACAGAAGGTTACGTGAGACCGGTTGTTTCACGAGAGGTACCATGAATCGAGAGCGAACGACGAGGACGCCAGACAATGAGGAGAATGTCCTACGTCTTGCAGAAGGCAATCCGAGTACGAGTACTCGAGCGATAGGCCAACGATTGGGTATTTCCCAATCCACTGTATGGAGGATACTGTCAACAAACCAAATGAGTTCATACCATCTGCAACGCGTCCAATCATTGGAGCTTGAGGGTTATCCACTCCGGAGGACTTTTGCTACTTGGTTTCTTCAACAGAAACGGTTCGCAAATGCTGATTTCCAGCGGGATCGCTGTTCACGCGACCTCCCGTTCAACGTCCTCTACCGCGTGACGAAGGCATTTCGGACCCTGCAGTGCTATGTGATTCCGATTCGTCTTTGTGCCCCCTACACCTCCTGCAAGTTTGTCGCACTGGTAGTGAATCACCCTGTATAATATTTTTGCAAGTTCTGTGATACGCTGGGATATATTAAAAGAGCATGTCAAACATCTTACTCCAAAACCACTGTCAGCAACGAGGTGGGAATGTCGCCTCGAAAGTGTGAAATGTGTGAGATACCAACTACCACAATTTTCTCTAGCTTTGAAATACCTTTATGAACATACCAGTGACATGAAAACGAAATCCAATCAATCGAAAATAAACTTACTTCATTTGAATTTTTATTAAGTTTGGTCATTTGGTATGACATACTGTACGAATGAAGTAAATATTGTGAGCAAGATATTTCAAAATTCAAATATAGATATCGGTACTGCAAATTCACATTTAAAAGGCCTTTAAATTTTTTTGAACAGTATCGTGAATCGGGATTCAAATCTTCTTTAATAACTGCAAAGGAAATAGCTGAAGAATTACAAGTGACATCTGAATTTAAGAATCAAAGAACTGGACGAAAAACAAAGCAATTTTGTTATGAAGGAACCGATCAGCCTATTTCATCAGGCGAAGAATATTTCAGAATTCAATATTTTCTAGTCATAATTGATAGTGAGATTATTTCTTTTAAGAAAAGATTCGAAATTTATCACGAACATGACACATCATATGGTTTTTTATATAATTCGGATAATATTCAAACACTGACTGAAAACGATCTTCTTAAATGTTGCAAAGACTTAATTGCTACCTTGCAAGACGATATTGATTGCATTGATTTATTTAATGAAATCAAAATTTGTCGTCGAGTTTTGCCTTCCAGGATCACAATATTACACATATTACAATATTTACTGAAAAATAATTTTTGAATTGCATCCAAATTTTGTTACTGTTCTGAAAATTATATTAACCTTACCAATTACCGTCGCATCTGCAGAAAGATCCTTCTCAAGATTGAAAATAATAAAAAAATTACTTGAGATCTAGCATTAGTCAAGAACGATTTACTTCCTTAGCCATTTTATCTATCGAATCCGAAATAACCAAAAATCTAAATTATGATGATATTATCAACGAATTTGCTATAAAACATGTAAGAAATTGAAACAAAAGTCACATATTGGGACCTTATTCGATTAAGTCGCATACGAAATTGTATTTTATAAGTATATGAAGCAATTATTTTTCTTATTTGATTTATTAAAGAGTTTTTTGTGATTGAAATGTTAAGTTTATTAAAATAATTTAATTATTTATCATTTGCATATAATCCTTACTAAACCAATTTGTGCAGTGTAATAAATATCAAAATGCAATAAATTATTTTTTTGTACGAATTTGTATCAAGGCTCCGCACGTCAACTTTGCACCGGGTCCCGCTTTTGTTCGGGCCGGCCCTGATGGCAACATAGCACTGGCTGCCATTATATTGATACAGATGCGGATGCATCACTGCCAAAGATGGAACAAAGGGAAGAGGTGGTCCTCACTAGGAGATATGGCTACCCCTAATATCGATGCAGGCTTTGCACCGCCTGTCCATACTTGGAACAATTTTGTTGATAAGTTCTGCGGTTACATCATCCATTCCTCTATCAGCGCCATCTTCAGCTGATGAACATTTTCTTGTGGGTGTGGATGTGCCGCTAGGCGTCTCCCCAGAGCGTCCCATATGTGTTCGATGGGGTTTAGATCGATGGAACGAGCAGGCCAATTCATACGAACAATGTCCCCACTTTCCAAAAGCATATCAACAGCTGCAGTGCGATGGAGTGTGGCGTTATCATCCATAAACACGAACTCGGGGCCAATGGCACATCGGAACAGACGCACATGGGGAAGAATTACCTCAGTAGAGTAGTGTGCACCGGTTACAGTACCGCCTTCCAGTATCTGGAGGTGTGTAATTTCCATCGAAGATAACGCCTCCCCAGACGAGAACACCTCGACCGCGTTATCGAACCCTTTCAGTAATGTTTACGGGGTGATACCGTGTGACAACCTCTCGCCAGATTAGCTGACGTCCACAATCGCTGCTGAGACTGAATCTACTCTCATCAGTAAAGAGTACCTTATCCCATTGCGCTGCTGTCCAGTCCTTGTGTTCGATGCATCACTGTAAACGGTGTCTCCGATGGGAAGGTGTTAAAGGTACACAGCGTATGGCCGTCAGGCAAACAGTCCACCTTTGGGGAGTCGCGTGGCCACAGTAAACCGCGATATCCTGCGTCCTGTGCAGCTGGTTTGCAATGGATCCCGCTATCTGGTATCAGTCCTTCTTGGCCTGTAGGAGTATATAGCGGTCAATCATTGGGCGTTGTTTTTCGTGGACCAACAACACTGGTCCTTCCAACAGATGTACCTGTCGTTTTGAAGGCCGACCACGCATGTGAGACGATGCTATGGGCGATACTGAACTCTGCAGCCACACTCCTCGCACTTCGGCCTTCCCAATTATTCACCCCGGGTAAAGTCATCCAGATGTTGTCTACTGGCCATTTCGTTGTCTGTAGCACTGTATGAAACCAATCGAACGTCTGTAACAATTGTGCTCAACATTCGGTAATTTGCACTTAACTGCTGAACTGTTGCTTTTATCTGTATATGTGAGCCCTGTCATCACTATTCAATTTTTTGCATGTCCACCAGCTTTCTGCTGAACGACTACAGTTATGAAAATCGCCACAGGCCGTTTCGTTTGATTCTGTGGTTGCAACCTTTAGAAATGGTGTTGGTCCTCAAGTTTTGCAAACCAATGTACTTGAAATAGAGTAAATAAATAAATAAATTAAATGGTGACTCCTAAGATAAAGATAATTATCAAGGGACAGACAGATCCTTTAACCCGAATTTGAAGCAGAGAGGTTGTCACAGACATTCTCTCAGATATGCCAGACGCTTGTACTTCCTACCTGGGAGTCTAAAACGCTGATGGAACTGATATTCTGGTGACACTCAAGTCAAGTGGACCCAATTTCGGCGAAGTCCGGACGGTCTGTGACAGCCAAATCCTCTGCTTGCACCTTCACGATGGTGGGACTTTTAGTAATCCTTGGTATAACCTCCATGCGCAAGTACATGGTGGGAGACCACCCAGGTGTGAACCAACGTAAGCAGGGGTCGAGGTGTGGCGCCCACACCACATGGAGGAATGGGGCCCCTCCATGTTACCAGCCACTACGAGGTGGTAGATGACTCTCATTAACCGGTGCAATATCACCTTTGCTTAGTGGAGGATTGAAGTGGTGGAACCCATGTTTAGTCTCTAGAGCTAAGTTCCGGTCAACCCTTCCATCATGCAGTATGTTTGATGACTTTTGAGGTTATGATAAACGTCGTGGCGACATCCAATCTTCCTTACATTTCGAGGGTACAGCTCTAAAACGGTGTTCGCAGGCCGGACGCTAGTTAGTACACCGGACCGAACCTATTGGTAATTCTCTAGGAGGCCTCCGGATCAGCTAGTGTATAATCTTGCTACCTCTACTCTGTCAGACAGTGACTGGAGGGAGTCCAACTAGTGTGAATGCGGGGACATTGTTGAGGCCACGTTATGTCAAGGATCTGGGTATATTCTTACCATGTGTACGCCATATCCAAAAATTTCATTACTTCATGCAGCATGCCCCACCCACTTTACTTTTTCTTGCTATTGAACACACCATGAATTGTCAAACTAATAGAGCAAGTTTATCTGCGAAAAGATCTAAACCTCCCAAACACTTCCTAATTCATTTCACAAATATACGTGGTCTCAATTCTAATCTCAACGATGTCCATTTCCACTTGCAGTCTGCCAAACCCCATGTACTTTTTCTGACAGAATCTCAGTTATCGGTTGATTCAACTACTGCTCATCTCAGATGCCCAAATTATTCGCTGTATGATTCCTTTCGCCTCAAAGGTGGTACTTGTGCATATGTCCGTTCTGATATTCCCTGTCAGAGACTTGGCAATTTGGAATCTCCTCTCTTTGATCTTCTCTGGCTTAAAATCTCTCTACCTCATTGTGTTAAATTCATCTGTTGTCTCTACCGTTCTCCCAACTGCACTAATCACTTGGAGCTCTTTGACTTCCTCTCTTTGCAACTTAACTTTCTCCAGTCCAACTTTCCTCACAGTGAGGTAATTTTCTTTGGTGATTTTAATGTTCACAACTCCAGCTGGCTTCCGTTTTCTAGTTACACCGACCCAGGTTGTCGAGATGCTGAGGCTTTGCAATTACTAATGACCTTGCACAGATTGTTCATTTACCTACAAGAATATCAGACAATCCTAATCATACAGCCAACACGCTTGATCTTTTTCTCCGAAACAACCCTTATAAGTACAGTACACGGTCGAAGTGAGAGGTCCTTTAGGCACTTCAGATCACAACTTGGTGATTGTCACTTCTCCAATGGAGCCTTTATCTCATGGCTATTCCCAACCTCGTGTTGTTTGGCATTACAAGAATGCAAAATGGGATGACCTGCGAGATTTCTTTTCTTCTTTTCCTTGGTCGGATTACTGTTTCAAAACTTCTGATGTCAACGTTTGCTCAGATCGTGTCAGAGATATTATTCTTGCAGGAACGGAATACTTTATCCCACATTCCACTTTAAAATCTCGTCCTTTATCTAAATCTTGGATTTCCAATAAATGTGCTAAGGCTGTTCAAGAGAAGAACGTTGCATATTGTAATTGGCGTGTTTCTGATTCTTCAGTTTCATTTTCTGCCTACACCAAAGCCCGCAACAATTGTAAAGCAGTTATTAATCAGTTCAAACTAGAGTTTGAACAGGCTAAGAGTAGAAAACTTGCTTCTTGCTCTAATGGTAACTGAGCATTCTGGTCTCTCGCTAAAGCTATTGGCCGCAACTTTTGCCCATCTCTTCTTCCACCTCTGTCCAAACCAGATGGTTCTGTTGTCACTTCAGCCAAGGATAAAGCTGATCTGCTAGCATCCCACTTTTCTTCCAACTCATATATTAATGATCTTGCTAAAATACTTTCCAACATTCCCGACACGCTTCATTCAATGCCTCCTGTGGTTTTCCGCCAAAGGATGTCAGAAGGATTTTGACGAATCTCGATGCTAAGAAAGCTCCAGGTCCCGATGGTATTTTTCCACTTGTTCTCAAAACCTGTGCTCTTGAATTTACTCCTATTCTTTGCCGCCTTTTTCCGCTTTCTCATTCCAAAGGTGTTTTTCCTTCTGCTTGGAAATTTGCTCATATCCAGCAAGTTCCTAAAAAGGGTGACAAATCCCTCCCATCCAATTATCGTCCCATTGCAATTACTTCTACTCTTTTTAAAGTAATGGAGAAATCAATTAACCGTCAACTTTTAAACTATCTAGAAACTTTCAGTCTGATCAATGACCGCCAGTATGGATTCCGTCAGTGTCGATCCACTGGTGATATTCTGGCTTATGTTACCCATTTATGGACTAATTCAATGGAAAGGTTCGATGAAACACAAGTAGTTGCTCTTGACATCTCAAAGGCTTTCGATCGTGTTTGGCACAAGGGTCTTCTAAACAAGCTTCCATATTATGGTTTGCCAACTGTTTTTTGTAATTGGTTATCCAGTTTTCTCTCTGATCACTCACTGAAGGTGATGGTAGACGGCTCTCTGTCTTCTAACTTTTCCACTAATGCTGGTGTCCCCCAAGGTTCACTTCTTACCCCACTCTTTTCCTCTTGTATATTAAAGACCTTCTTCCATTGACTGGAAATCCTATCCATAGTTTTGCCAATGATAGCACGTTGCATTCCACTTTCCATTTTGTGAAACCTTGTCCTGCTCAATCAGCTTCAACTTCTCGAAAATCTGCTGCCAATTCCTTAAATGCCGATCTTCAGGTAATTCTCCAGTGGGGCAAAGACAACTTAGTTGATTTCAATCCTTCTAAAACTCAGTCTTGTCTTATATCTCGCAAAAAGGATTCTTCTGCTCCTATGCTTATCTTCGATGACGCTCTGATTTCTAGGCAAGATCTTGGGAATTACCCTTACTTCTAATCTCTCTCTCTCTCTTGGCACAAGCACATTACAAATATTGCTTCCTCTGCATCTAAAAAAACTTGGTTTTCTCTTTCGCTCTCGGCGTTACTTTTCTTCCAATCAGCTGCTCACTCTGTATAAATCGCAAATCCGCCCTGCCATGGAATATTGTTCCCACATCTGGGGTGGTGCCCCCAAAATCTCTCTCAGGCTTCTTGATTCCATTCAGAAGAGGACAGTCAGGTTAATTAATGATTCATCTCTAACAGAGTCTCTCCACTCGCTTTCTCATAGACGTACTGTTTCTGCTGCTTGCCTCTTTTACAGATACTTCCATGGGCACTGTTCTTCTGAATTGGCTTCTATAATTCCCGCTCTCTCTTTCAAAACAGTCCGAACACGTGCTGCCACCAGCCAACATCCATTTACTGTCCAACTTCAAACTCACAGAACCAACTTTTCATCTTCCTCATTTATTCATTCAACTGCCGTTTTCTGGAACAACCTTCCTTCACACGTATTTCCTGAATATTACAATCTACAGAAGTTCAAGTCCAATGTCAACAAATATCTTCTTTCGTCTTCTCGACCTCCAACCCAAGTACGGTATCAAGTACTATAGGTTCTAATACCTCTCGTGTTTGGAGTTTTCATTAAAAAAAAAAAAAGAAAGAAAGATCTGGCTTCATTGCCACGGATTTCCATCGTCGCAGCTAGCACAATGGTTACGATCGTCATCTTCCCATACCATATTGGCAAAGACCCAAGTTTGATTATCACCTAAATGGCGAGAAAAATACAATAAGAAAGAGCTTTTCACAAGGATACAATTTTGAAAGCCTGCAGATACCCCTATGGTGTTGTGGACTGCTAAAGGTGCACAGTTAAGTATCGAGTCCACAGATACGATTCTACTCAAAGTTCCCAGACTCTCTAACTATCAAGTTCCACATCTTCAGTCTCAGTGAGACAAAACTAAGTTGAGGCTATCACCGTATTCATTCAAATTTCCTTCTAACTAATAATTGGATCTTGATATCACAGAATGTGATGCTACATAGGAATTCTCACGAAACTAACTTGAATTTTTAAGGTTCCTCCGATTGTTTTGTCTCATTTAAGATGTATCATCAATTTTGTTTCTCTAACCACTGAACGAGTGTAACCTTCAGCACCCTGCTAAACAAATTGGCCGCCTAGGGATAATTTTTGATGATAATAATAAATTATTATTAATAATGGAATGTAACACAAAACAACACTTCTACTACTATTACTGGTGACAATAACAACAATAATAATATATAATGCAGTACAATAATAATAATAATTAATATTCTAGTTTTATCAGTAGCAATCAAAAATATACGATGTAAACACATTAAGAGTCTTGAGACATTCTCTTTATCTCCCTAAAAATCTTTTATTACCATCGAATTTACCCGATTTATTCCGATTCTGCAGACTTGAAAACAGCCTTGTTTTGCAAGTTAAGACTGTTTGCCAAGGTGAAACTATTGATTTTAAAAAAAATCGTTGTCCACGTGGAAGGATTTCGTAGATGCGGGAGATGAATTTAGAAGAAAACGCCGTTATTGTTAGTAGAATAAAAAGGAACCATTTTGGTCCCGCGTCGGTTAAA
Source organism: Mastigoproctus giganteus (assembly GCF_048544385.1). Taxonomy (NCBI): domain Eukaryota; kingdom Metazoa; phylum Arthropoda; class Arachnida; order Uropygi; family Thelyphonidae; genus Mastigoproctus; species Mastigoproctus giganteus. The sequence continues at coordinate 153,234,310 of NC_143577.1, forward strand.
ACAAACGCGGGCGCCTCCACCATTGCTATTCTTGTCACCCTCATTACGTCAGGGCAAACACCTTGATGGCCCGTATTTCATTTCTGCTTTCATGAACACGCGCGACCTTCACTGTCGCTATTCAGTTTGAAAATGACTGCCGGCGTGGTATTCCGTACAGGTAAAGTGGCTGTGGGGAGCAAACCCCTGCGCCGGTCCACTAAATATAGATCATGACTCTCAGTGTTTTCCAAATTTCTATGGGTGAAGAGAGGATGATAATGGAGCCCAAGGGGCTGCTATTTGTGAGTTTATTTTTAGGCTGTTTACCTATAGCTCGGGGTGGATGCGTTATACAGTATTTCACATAAGTCATATTTCATGACCTGACCTTAAAATACTTCGCCCTGGAAAACACAGAACGGTGTCAGTGGAGGTTTTGCGGGTGCCGAAATTAGCCGAAGTGTCTCTGTTATTAGAAATTGTTTTTAAATCGCACCTAAGGTCAAATGAAGACAGAATAGTCAAACAGAATTTCTTTAGAATAATGATGTTACACTCAGAACTCTCGGAGATAATCAGTGCCATTATATGAAGTATAATTTCTTTAAGTCATGCGCAAAAGGTTTTTAAGAAATTCAGATTCGCGCACGACCGCATGTAGCTCACGAGTTCGGCACCACCTTTAGGACAGCGTTTCTCAAACTTCTACTTCTGATAACGAAAGTTGAGTCTTGAAAACACGTGCAGTTACTGGTCATAACAAGTTGAATTATTTGTGCTATTAATTCATTATAATATGCGCGGCCTTACATATGTAAGACCGTATTTAGAATATTGCGCCCAAGTATGGAGACCTCATCTGAAAAAAAAAAGATTAGCTTCTTAAAAGGGTCCAAAGACGGGCAACTGGCACGTTGAGATTGGCAAACGGGCGAGAGTGCGATAAAAAAACTTCGATTATGTGGGCTACAGAGCTTGGCAACCAGGCACCTCAGAGGTGACCTGATTGAGGTTTATAAGGCTTTGAGAGGGATTAGTAAAATGAATTAAGGCAGCACATTTCGCTGTTATAAGGACTTCCAGAACTAGGGGAGGGACCATAAATTCAAGTTACAGGGAGGAAGAGGTTTAGACTAGATTGTAGGAAGATTTCTTTTAGCCCAAGAGTTGTTGACAGATGGATAAAGTTGCTCTCGCAGGTAATTGAGGCTGACAGTTTGAAGTAATTCAAAGGTCAACTGGATAGTTTACCTTCATGAGGAGGGAAGTGGTCCAATGTCTGGTAGTGAAAATGAATACAGGTTCTATGTGTCAGTTTGATTTTCTGGGCAGAATTCTATTAAACTACGGAAGTATTTTTCGAGTTATCGGGTCTACTAAAAATATACTGATCATTCAATCACATTTTTAAAATATAGAAATGCATATAATTAGCACAGTGTTAGGCTTCTTTTAAATTATTTCAGATAGCTTTTGCATTTTTTTTAAGCGGGTCTCCTCATTATATATACGAGTAACATAATAATAATAATAACAAAGGGGATTGACCCCCCGCTCCCCCCTGCTTTTTACGTAAAATGTAGAGGTATACGGAGCAAGTCAAATCTTTTCTACGTAAAAGACGCACCTATCGAAACGCACTGGTCGATATGTATTCAGGAAATGACCGATGCAATTATTTGCCTGTGCATTTGTAGTCCGCGGCATTCTCAAGGCCGAATAAAAATCACGGTAAATCTCCAGAAAGGTGTACACCCTCCAATATGGCGGCAAGCAAAACAGTGGGAACGCAGCGATTGACAAACGGACTCCCACGTTTAGACAAACGGACAGGAACAAAGCAGTGATTGGCAGAAGCCAGTGCTTTCCCCGCTAATCCTAGGTTGATATGCTTAGGGTGTTTTTCCCCACATTTGCCGCTGTTTTTAAATCGGGAACTCGTTTTCCCATTTTAAAACAGCTGGATGGAGGGATAAACACCCTAACTAAGCTAAGCCCTCCCTCCTCGACGACACAAAACAATCAGAAAAGGGAGATGCCTTCACCTGTCAATTATTGCCATCTTCTTCGCTTTCATCGAACTACCTGCTGGTGTATACTATCCTGGGCTTCAGCCAATATCATCATTATGTAATTATATACCTGAATTTACATAGATCACTTAGGAAAAGGCCTTTTGTTTCGGGTTCCATAATGCATGTGGAATATTGTTGCATCCCAAAGAGCAGTACAAATATATTTAACTGAAATATTTACAAACTGTACAAAATAGAAACCACAGTATTTATAAATATACAATATTCATTAATATACAAAAAACATTACAATAGAACATCAAATGTTAAACAGAGAATCACGTGCACGAGGTTGGTGAACGTTATGAAGGCATTTGTAGTGACGTAATTTTCTCGCCCTCTTCTCCCATTGGCTCGAATAAATATTACTAGGAGGAAAACTTTTTTAATGTTTAGATAGATAATAATAATAATTAATATAATAATTATTTTTATTCCTAATAATAATGGTATTATTATCTGTTTATTTCCCTTCCGAGACACCCTTGTGGCTTCTCTTTCGTCACTTTCATTTTCTAACTCAGCAGGGATCCCCAAACTTTTAGAGAAGCCGGCCACATGAATTTTTGGAATATTTGGGGGGGGGGGCGGAGAAAATTCCGATTCCAAAATAAACCGATATAAATATACCAGTTTGTTTATATCAAATTTTATTTATTACTTATTTATTGTACTAATCACAAAAATACAGTCAGTAATACAACAAAATTATAATTAGTGCGATGAATGTGGGTGTAGAGTACAACTAAGTTTCGTAATATCGGGTTTTAAAGTATTAGTTCCAATTCTTAAAAATTCATGTAAATGCGGGTCAGTTAGACGTGATCGTATTTTTGATTTTACATATTTCATTTTTGAAAAGATCTGCTCACACATACATGTACTTCCGAATATTGATGTAACTTTTCTTGAAAAATTTTTAAATTTTTGGAAAATCTGACTCAGATAATGATTAATAAAACTGAATTAGATTTTCTTTTTTAAATAGTCTTCAGTGCATCATTAGATTGAAGATATACCAACTCTAATTGTAAATTCCCATCAACATCGTTGACAGGTACGTCAAACGGATTTTTAAAAAGTTCAAACGCCTTTGAATTAATTTTAAAATCAGAAAATCTAGCCTTTGAATTATTTTTAAAATCAGGCCATCTAGCCTAAAAATTTTCCTGCAACAGACTAACGTTTTGAATAAAATTTGCAGTGGAAAAATCACAACTAGGCATATTTTTAGATAAATTATAGCAACATGGAAAATGTGAATAATTATTACGAAGTAGTTGACTTTTAAATAACTCCAATTTTGTTTCAAATGCTTTGACATTATAATACAATTCATTGACAAGTTTCATATTAAGAAAATTCAGTTGTTCACATATAGCTGTTAAAAAGGCAAGGTACCACAATCATTTGAGATCTGACAGTTCCGGAACAGGTTTTAATTTTTCGTTCATAAATAGATTTATTTCAACCCTAAGTTCATAAAATCGCTTCAACACGTTATTATTTTATTATTAGCCATATGGTGGAAGGAAGCCTGAGGCTTATGCTACACTAGCCAAAATAAAAATTCCCGAGTTACCCTGAGAGAGAGAGAAATAGAAAGGAATCACCAAAAAAGAGAAGAATGATGATATCCAGCTCAGGACCCTGGGTGAGCAAAGCCCATACTCACCAGACGTGAGCCCCTGGGATAACGTTACGCGAATCAACCATCGTACTTCATTGTGGTACAACAAACCACCATCAGCCTCAATAGCGTCAAGAAAACTTTTGAATTGACGATGATTCAGACCAGTCTTGTGAATAAAATTTCCTGTTGATATTAACAGTTGACACGACTGAATCTACGCCCAAAAATTTTCCACACAAAGACTACTGGTGAATTATACTATGAAATTGCATTCGTTTTTTAATATTTTTATATTTATGAAGCTAACCCATGAACCATCAGGGTTGGTGTGCAGGCTGGCAAGGGGGATTACGAAATCCCCATTTACTGTCTCTAACGTCTATTGCTATTTAATGACAGGGTCAAGATTCTGCATTACAGGTTCGACAGTAATGTATTTACATTTGTTACAGGTGAAAAAATGGTTGGAAGAACGATCCATTACAATTGTTAGCTGGCCAGGAAACAGCCCGGACCTGAATCCTATAGAGAACTGTTGGCATCGTGTGGAATTTGCAGTTGTAAGAAAGAAACCAAAAACCCTTTGTGAACTTCATAATTCGTGTTTGGAACCACGAACTGTCAGTTGATTATCTTCAGAAATTGATCTTGTCAATGCCTCGACGATGTGCTGCTGTCATCAGGGCCAGAGGCGGTTCAACTAAATATTAGTTTGCACCTGGTGAACTTTTCATTTTTTTTCCATTTAAAATGATAAACTGAAGCAAATTGAGTGCTTCTGATAACATTTCAGCCATAATTGTCGTGTTTACCAAAACTGTTGTATAAAGGTTGCAAATGCTCATTTTGGAATATTTTGAGAGCACCTGTCAAATATTACATAGCTTTGCCTTAACTATTAATAAATATCTTTTGTTTATATTTCTATTTGTGATGTGGTCATTAATGTAAAATACCATCGCGAAAAAGGGTTAGAAATGTGAAATTCCCAGGTGATGCACTTTCTTGGAACACCAATGTACATACTGTGTGTATATATATGTTATTATTATTTTTTTTTTAATTTGTTTAATTAAACACAGCACAACAGAAATTTAATTTGCAATAAAATGATCTATGTACTGGATATCCATTATGTTCGCATATTACAGTGTACAGTATTACCAGACAAGTTCTACAGCTGTTGTTTGAACGTGAAATACCCACATTGTACGGTTCTGACGCTGAAAAGGTCTGGGTGCACCAGGATAAGGCGTTCAGCCACACGTCATGTTCCACCCGCGCTTTTTTGCGGAGAATGGAAGTGGCGACAGGTATTCGTTCGATCCCGTTTTTTTTGTATTTACATACATGTTTATTACATATATACAAAGATACAAACACTTTCTATTTACAATCATCGCATTCTGCGTAAGAAACAATTTTAATTATACAGCTTCACTTGCAAGCAATAAAACACAATAATAGATATACTATGTATGTATGTATGTATGTATGTATGCGGATGTACTTGTTTTGGGTGGCACCTATATGTTTAGTCGAACTCCACCTTGGAAAATCTGTGTTGAGAGAGAGAGAGAGAGAGAGAGAGAGAGAGAGAGAGAGAGAGAGTAACTGTGTCTACACTCTACAGCGATCAATACCCGGTCAATCACTGCCCATTTCTAAGCATGAGGAGTTGTGTCTACTTTTATTATCTAGTGCTGCTGCACCAATTTGTTGTCCAGTGGAAGGAGTGCAATACCAAAGGACAGGAGCCCTCAGGCTGCCCAACCCGAGGGAAAAAAATAAAAGAAAATAAATAAATAAATAGAAAAAATATATATAAAAAATTCTATGTATAGTTAATACCATTATATACATTCTATATTATTACTAATTTAAGAACACAACATTTAGTTTCTAAGTTAACAGATTTTTTGACCTAGTAAGGTAGAAATATAATTTCATGAATACATCAATCTACTGTCCACTTCTAGAATTAGTAAACAAGGTGAGTCTTCTTTTAAACACCTTGTCAGAAAAAGATTGAAATTCTGCAAAGTGCTTAGCATCTTGAATCAAAATATCGAGGTTATAGGTTGAGTGCTGTTAAATAGTTCTTGTCTGAAGTCGTCATAAGCCGGGCAATAAAGCAAAACATGCCTCCAATCTTCTACTGCCCACACAAAAACACAAAGGGTCAGGTTCAAGTCCAAATTTACACAATTTATCTTGCAGTGAACCATGTCCAGTAATTGAATATGACGTTGTCATTGAAGGATAAAACCATCCCATAACTTTCTTATTTACAGCAAACGTTGCATTTTCAACGAACTCCCTGGTAGTGAGTCCTGTTTTACTGGATTGCCATCTGTATTTCCACTTCTCAGTGAATTTTTTCCAAAGATTAGTTTTCTCTTACCGAATGTCTGTGGCCGGATTACTTGCAATGTCGAGGATTTGAGTTGCCAAACCTTTCTTTAAGTTAGAAATCATGCATTGGTATACCACATAAAGATCAATCGGAATACAACCTGAGATCACTTGTAATGCAGCATCTGTGTGTTGCCAATATCATCTTTCTCTGCAATTATACAAGTTTGGCCTTCACTGTGACGTGAGTAACCCAAGGAAACCATATGGCAGCCGCATGTACTACCATGTGCAAAAATATAGCCTTATAATATATGCCAAAGTTTTGTGCTTTATACCCCATTCAGCTCTTGAGAGCCTAATCACATTGGCAGTAAACTTCTTAATCTTTTCAGCTAAGTTCTTTACGTGGGGGATAAAAGAAAATTTATCATCAATTAAGAGACCAAGATATTTATTTTGAGAAACAAGGAATTTGTACATTGTTGATATGAAATTTAGGAGGTCTGTTATAATCCAGTTTATTCTTGAAGATCATCATTTTTGTTTTCGTCTCAGAAAATTTTAATTTGTTTATTTTAGACCATTCCAACAATCACCCAGGATTTCTTTCCCATATGTTTCTGGCAAAAGTCTTGACCTGCCTGATATGCATAGCAATAAATCGTCGGCATACGCTATTTTATTGCAAATTTGACTTTCTTTTGGTAACCATTGGTCTAAAACAGAATTCCAGAGGAGAGGCCCAAGGAGAGGCTTTGTGGGCATCCTCTGGAAATGAATTTTTAAAATACCAAATGTTGTGAGATGACTTTTATCTGCCTATTGGAAAAATAAGATCTAATAACCTGATAAAGTAAATATCACATTCTGCCTCTCGAAGTGACCTGAGGGCGCTCTCCCACCAGAGTGTATCGAAAGCGCCCTTAAAGTCGATAAAAACAACAATCATCTATTTCTAGTCTGTAGTTTTACATAGATTCACCAAATTTCTGATGGCATCTTCAGTGGAGGAGCCTTTCTTAAAGCCGAACTGTGAATTAGAAATCATATTATTTGTAGCCAAAACCTTCTGCATCCTAGGCGCTAATAATCTCTCATAAAGCTTTCCAAGATTTCCTAGAAGGGATATAGGACGATATACCTTGGGATCCGGTGCCAATTTTCCAGGCTTTCTGAGCATTTTTACTAACGCAATCTTCCAAAAAATTGGAAAAGTCCCCTCTAATAGACATTTGTTGAATACATTCAACAATATATGTGGAAAATGTTGGTGAAATCTTTTGATTGCCGCATTTTCAACTAAGTCGATTCCAGGACATTTTGACAGATTGGTTTTAGAAATTGCAAGTACCAGTTCATCTAGACTAAATTAGTTCAGTGTCGTTTGATCCCTTGTAAGATCCGTTAACGAACCTTATCTGATCTTGTTCGGTTGTGTCTTGCACTGGGTGATCATCAGGGAAAAGTCTCTCTATAATAGCTTCAATCGTGGAGTAGCTCTCCACGATTGAAGCTATAATCAGTTGTCAGATTTCTCAGTAGTCAGTAGTCTACTGACTATAATCAGTAGTCAGACTTCTGTTAGAATAAACAGAACTATGTATCTCATGAGTTACAAGTTTGTCACGACAAATTTTGTATATTAATCCCCATGGACCAGAATTACCTGTATGGAACACTAGTTTCTGCCATGAGGATCTTTTGGCTTCCACAATAGCTTTGAAATATTCCTTACGTAATTGACAATAGACTTCTTTTAATCGCCTAACGTCTGTTTCTGTTAAATACAACAATGGCATTTTTTGGCTGCTTGGATTCACATGCAACGACTCTAGCTACTAACGGGTATCCAACAACGTGATATAACTTATCTGTTTGTCTATACATCGAGTAGGGCTCCTGAATAGCCAAAATGTCCACTTTATCCTGCAAACATGAAGCTCTTAGTTCATCTGCAACACAAGGTGAAAGTTGCGCGTTCACCTGCATTATTTTTAGGAAGTATTTGTTGGTAGATCTATTGTAATTTAGATTGTTTATTCGTGTATTATTCATTAGCAATTTTCAGTCTTGCAAGCTGCCTTCAGATATTCTGGACAGAGTGGATCCCTTACAGAATGTGCATTGTCCCTATTCCTCCTCTTTCAGTTTATACATCTCCGGGGTTGTTCTTTATGGGGGCAATCTGCATATATATGTCCCCCAGCCGCACAATGACCGCAAGATACAGTCTTGTGGGTGCAAAACTGCGTGAGGTGACCAAAACCCAAGCAACGGAAGCATTTTGTCACTATTGTAAATTTCCTGTATTTATGGGCTGAGAATCCCAAGAAAATTATATCGTTTTCTAAAATATGTCTAAATAATCTTGGTGAGAGACCTATCACCCAATTTATCACTTTTGTGTGTGTACCGGAGCTAAAACGTAACATCACCTCTTCTTGAATCTCTTCAAAAGTAAAGCCATAATCTTTAAGATTTTTCATAAAGATGTCCTCTACGATTTCTTCCTTAGTTAAATCTCTTGAAACGTCATAAACTAATAGTGTAGGAAATGTCATTTTTGGTTTGTCCAACTGTAACCCAACATCTTTAAATGTGGAAGATTGTCTAAGCAGCTCTAAATCCTCCGAACCCGAGGCCAGCTTGGAGTCGTCCACCGGTCTAAAGATCGCCACATGCTGAGGGACATTGATTTGTGTTGTAACAGTTTTAGCTTCCATAAGTATGCTATCTCTAGATAGAATCGATCCCGTTTGAAGATATACCTATTAAATCACCTGACGCCGCACCCATGGATCTTTGCGGATTCGGACTTTTGAAAAGAGCTCTCGGAAACCGCCGCCACAAAACTGTTGAAGGTTTGTGGAAAGTTTGCCAGCAGGAATGGGACAAGATCGAATTGGCAGTTTTGCAGCGCGCTTTACTTCAATGGAAATTGCGATGCCGTGCGATAGTCAATAAGGAGGGAAAACTGAACAGAACACAACCGGTGGCGGCGGCACGGATGTTGTTGTTTGTTATTTTGGTTTTTTAGGAGCATTAGCAACTAAGGCCATATTGCTCCGGGATATGCGGTGGTTATTCCCTGACCTTTCCGCATCATCCGTATTTGGTGGTGACGGGATCGAACCCCGGTCTAATCAAGAAGCGTGTGCTACGCACTGCTGCTCCTTCCCACCTGGCGACGGCGGCACGGAAAGGACTGTCAAAATTTTTATCAAAAGGCTGAATCGATCTTCCGTAGTTACTTACGCTTTTTTCATTTGCAAAAATAAATAAGTCAAAGATTAGAATATTTGTTCAGTATTTATTTATAACTATTAAATAAAAATTTCAAAAGTAAAAAACAAAGACAAAAAATTAAAAAAATCAGAAAAGAAAAAAACGAAAACAAAAACTCCAAAATAATATAAAAAATACTGTTCAGAAGAATCATAGAAATTCCCATACAGGATCGATTAAGTATTCTTGTGTGACTGCCCCTTTTGTCTGTTGGTCAACAGCAGAACGATGAGACTGCAACCAAGTTCGGACATAATTCTAATGGTGGACCGTGTAGTTTAATAAACAACAAACATTTAGAAAAAAGTACCAGAACGTCGTACGGGTGCGTTCCAGCCCGAATACACCACTGAATACCGGCATATAATACCGAAGCATTTTGTCCGTTAAATCAGAAATTCGTTATATCGGGGTCCGTTAAATCGAGGATTTACTGCAATTTAATATAATAATACCAAAATTGAATATATTAACTTATAAAGTAATTGTTTTATTAATACTTTTCTGAATAACATTATTTACTCAATCATCAGGTATGTATGTATATCAGACCTATTGCGTACCAATTGTGACATATGCTGAAACTTGGACTATGAGGAAAAAGGATGAAAGCAGAATGCAGGGGGCAGAAATGAGATTTGTGAGGAGCATAGCCAGAAGGACAAGACGCGACAAAATCAGGAACGATGATGAGGAATAGAATTGAAAAGTCCCTTTTGAAATAGTTTGGACATGTCAAAAGGATCAACGAGAGGAGTTTGCCAAAAAGAATGTTTGATTTACAATTAAGGGACAAAAGACACAGGGGCAGACCGAGAATGAGGTAGCAGGACATGATAAAGCCCGATGTCAGAGAGGAGGAAACTGGAATGAAATCAACGACGGAGAGAAGTACACGGACAGGGCATGGTGGCGAGGCTTCATCGTCGACCCGTGGAATAGGAGAGCTATGACAGATGATGATATCAGGTACGTAACAGTTTTTTTTTTTTTTTTTTTTTTTTTAGAATTATACCGACGCTACCCCACTACAGATATCTTTATAAATGACATTCGTTTTCTTAAAAGGTACGATTAGTTCTTAGATTTGAAACAATCATTTTAACTGCCCTTCTTCATTTCCAGATGCGAAAAGTAGGCGAAAATAAAAGACTAGTATACTTAGACGTAAACAGTATAATGGATATTGGATATTGCTTTGTCCGGTCTTTGTCAAGTACATTCCTCTGCTCTGTTGGAGAAAGGGAGGGATTTATTTACAAATTATTTTTGTAAATAAAAAAAAATAATTATTTCAAATTATAGTATTTAAAGCTAATTACTGACGTGTAGAAAATTTAATGCAAATTTTCTTTATATGCCTCTTTTTTTTCCCTTTTTTGCGGTTGCAGGTACAAACAATGTGGGTTGGGTTCAGATAAAATAAATAAATTTTCTGTTTATACTCCGGGACGATCAAAGGAGTTTACAAGATCCACAGAACACAAGAAACAGCACCGTATTCAGCAGTCACGGGCTTGAACCTCGGTCATTCAAAACCGCGTATACTTAGGCACCCGCGCGCCTGACCACTAGGCTACGGCGATGCAGTTCCAGTTACTGTACATGCGGGTCTAATACAGGAAACCTGCGCAGAACTCTGCTTTGAGGCGATAACATCCATCACGTTGGGCAACTCGCAGACTACCTGAACAAGTTTGGATTGAGGATAAATAAATCAGTAATGATGCTGTTCTCGCTAGAACAATGCCATCTAAGATCCTACCGCCTCTTCGAGATTTATCTCAGTAGTGAGTACCCGCAAGGACAGGAATCGCTGCGATCCCAAGCTTATAGAAATGAATGAATTCTGATCCTGATCTATCCCTCGGTGCTGTATGCAGCTGAAGAGTTTATGCAGAAGACTACTAGATTCTGAAATGAGTCACAAAAAAGCGTCATCTACCGCCACAAATGCAGACTATTCAAAGAGCCACGCAAGTAAATCGACGAAGGTTGGCAACAACTATTAATAGTATGAGTACCACGATTGCACAACCTGCTTACAGGTGTAAGCGCCTCCCCTAACTTATGGGAGATCCGCACATGTCACAACTGTCATCAAACACCACGCCGGTTCTGGGAGGCCGCAGGCTAAAACTCTGCGACTGATTCGTATCAATGAGGAAAAATGGAGCTCCAAATGACGAAAGTTTATGGGATAAACCATGAATAAATATGCATCATATGTTAGATACAAGAGCAGAATAACAGATCAATTACCCTCCAACTAGATGATACGCCTCGCCAACCATATTCCCCCACCAGACTTCATCTGTCATCATCATCATGGATAAGATCCCTGAAAACTGCTTTCATTAGCAAAAGTACCCCCTTGTATGTATATGTTTAATGAAAATATAACTGAACTGATAATTGTATCAGAATTAAAAACGTTAATTTTATATATCCTCCAACTGGAAAATCCCTAACTTTGCACGCTATGGATGGGCCCTAATAGCCTTACTGTGTTCTTTAGTAAGCATTAAAGATTCTTTATTTATTTCCCATTTTCGGTTTAATCGAAAAACTTCATCACTGATCCAAAAACTTCATCTAAAACGAACCTAAATCAATTTTTCTTCAAGAAAAAACAAAACAAAACAAACAAAATGGTATTTGATGTTCGCTCTTCAGTCCATGCTCGTTCGGCAATCCGTGTCGCGTCTCTGCGCCCTACAACCGTTGTGATGTTTATTATTATATATAAATATTTGTTTTTATTTCTTCAAAATAAAATGATTTACGCTGTTTACAGAAGTAGTCTATCAAGTACTGTACTTTTATCTTCTGGTCCAATGTCTAGGTCAATAATGTTTTTAGACTAAATCGAATGGGGGAATAACTTTCCTATTGAGGAAATAAAATCATAGTTCATTAGGCAAAATTTTTATTTAGTAATCGTAAAGTCTAAGTGGTAATATATAGTCTAATTTTAACATCTGATTCAAAAATTTCAGCCCAAATATGACAAATAAGGTCCAGACGACAAACAACCTAAAAAATAAAAATAAGAGAAATAAACCCCGTTGCATTTTTATTGAGACGCCACGCCCTCTATAAAAAATATATTGTACAACAATCCCTCGCTAACTGCGGGTGATACATGTTTCTGAAAAGTAATGCAGTTGGCAAGACTAAGATAGCATAGAAAATAGGTGGTTAGAATATAAATGCCAATAAAATATATGAAAATAAAAACAAGTGGATTTAATTATCGATTTAAGCAACATCGTCAATCAACCTTCCATTCCAATGTCATTACTTTCCTGGCTCTTTTCACACCTTCATTTTCAGCACTTAGTGAACGTTCAGAAGCCATAATTATGGATAAAATAAAAGTTAGTTTAAAACAGACAAACAAATCTTTCAAACGTTATGAAAACAAGTCCAAAATACATCCTGGAAAAATAAATATCAAAAATGAAATAATCTATGGAGAGGTAGCTTCAGGTCAATCCACAATACAAGATTGCGTGTAAATAAATTCCATCCCCCCCTACAGTACTACTGCTCCCCCCGTAAGATCTACGGAGACGGGAGCAATAATTATCGTCCTTTTGTTTAAGGAGGCTGGATTAAACAGTGTATACTGTACTTAAAATGCGGATTGTAAAATTTTGGTATGCAAATACAAACCCGCAAATTAAAAAGGTGACCTACAAGCTACGTTAGTGCTTGGCTGCTTTTGTGGTTCTCTTTTACACAATGTATGGAATTTCATTTACGTTTTTTAACCTCTTTATGACAACCAAGGATTGGAGATCTGCATTTCTACTTCCTTGCGCTCATTTTAAAATCTGTTTAAAATATTTTCACCCCATTCCCCGCCTTAGTTCTTTTTAATGCTTCTTCCAACCTAAATTTAACCACCATCTACCAAAAATATTTTATTGCAGATTTATACAAGGTGAGTTACCGTTTTCTAAGCATTTGCTATTCATTTTTTAGTCAGATTTATCACGGTATTATAAGGTTACTATAATTTCACTATTGTATGGAAAGGTTCACGGGTCGAATCTAGTCTCCACAGTACAAACGTCCATTTTTTTTTTTTTTTAATAAGTGTTTTACAAGATTTTCTTATCAAAACAACGATCTATTCGTCATACTTCAATTTAAGCAGTCTCAATGGAATAATTTAATGCGAACACGTATTCATTGTTCATGTGATACGAAAGACGCCAGACACTAATATTTGCAACTTATTTTAGTATAATAACACTTAAAGTCACTGTTAATCATTAACGAAATCTTAGATGGAATGCACTTACCTCATCTGCCTCGTGGTGGAATTTGTCAAACGGATTACCATCAGCGGGAACATATTAATTGCTGATTAGATCGGACTAATTCAGTTCATTAGGGAGATATATGAACTGGTCCTCATGCATTCTGAGTTCAAATTCGCACATCGGCACCAAGATATTCATTCCTAATTATGTCACTAATAAACTAGCTGCTTTAAGTTGCAGTTAACTCTTCTGGTGGTTGTGGATGGCCGTGCCCAGTATAAAAAGAAAGGGAGAGCCCAGACCTTTTTACCAGTTTTGTTAATCCGCCATTATCATCCTCAGATCGAATTCTTCCAGATGTTTATACTTTTTGCTTACTTTTAGAGCAGGACTCTTCCACGCAACTTGGTTTTCGACTATTTCCTCCAAGAGAACGGTGTTACTAGCAATTCTCCCACGGTTAATTTTTCTTAGCGATACTATTTCTAAATAAGCCACCACAGTTACGTTGCTTATCCCCTAACCTAATCAAACGTTCCTAGATATTCCTAAATATGAAGGATATTCATTGCATCTACAACTTTCCTTATATTAATAATTTTATCTCAACTGTTTACTCTCCTAAAGATTTTAGTAGACACCAAAGCAACATGTGTCTTCTCGTATTTGGGATACCGCGCTCTCTCTTTGTTTAGCTTCCATTTTTTTTTTTTTTTTTTTTTTCCTGGTGTTCAAGAGTTTTTTTTTTCTGGTGTTTTTTTTAAATTCTGCTTTACAGCAGAATTAAAAAATAATAATAAAGAGGCTAACGAGACACAACCTTAATATTTCTTATACTGATTTCTCGTAATAAAATAATTACCATATAGCTTTAATATTTGATCTATTAAATGCATTTTGCCTTACGAAAGCTAAATTTAAACAATTTTTTTCCCTAAGAGTACTAAAATTTTTTTAATCTTTGCAAAGTTTGTATATCCTTTTATAAGCATAGAAATAGCTAGTTGCGTTGAAGAGAGGACAATCAGTAATTGATCGTGAGTGTTCATAGGGAGGGATGCACTCTCTCAATGAGCTTGCAAAAATCGCTAGACGTCCTAAACAGAACTGATGGATTCTATTTTCCACTTATTTCAGTATAACGAATAACAGCATATTTACAGCCTGTTTCAGAATGGAGGAATGAAATAAAATTATCCCCTTCCCTTTCAGGGTAATCTTAGAAACTGCCATCCCCCCCCTTTCCTGTAAATTTGGTTTGGATGGAAATGGAAAATTTAACAAATCGGAACACTTCTTAAATATCTTATTTTTAATAATGAAAATATCTTATTTTAAATAATAAAATATGTGTGTGTGACATTACCGATGCGTATGACTGACAAATCAATATCTGTCAAATCATGCTACATTTTCAATATCCATCAATTTCTACAAGTTTCTTTCTAGTACATCCAGCACCTCATGACTCTATTTGCCTCGGCGTTTATTCTAAACAATCAAATCCTAGTAGCCCCTCATTTTATTACTATATTATTATTTTTTACCTATCCTCTCTTTTTCTTTCTGCTCCACTTGGGCCATACGCAAGTTTTCAGCGAATTTCCGAACTTCGCTATTTTTAGGAGTCAGGCAAAGCCGACTTACGCACACGCTACATTTGGTACATTGCCAACACACACACATAGAAGTCTGTGAACTTGTCACCAACAAAGTTGGGGAGCGCTAAATTTGTAAGGGTAGAAAACATGCACAAATGAATAAGACAGGTGTTTCATTCTATTATTTAAGTCTTTCACCACTAATTCTCCCTCTCGTTTTCTTCTTACACTCGTTTTTTGGGGTTTCGAAAAACTTACTAATCTTTACCCTCGATCCCATTCATATGTGCCAACTTCACCTCTCCCAAAAAAACTTTCGCTTATTCAGATACTACTAGCTGCAAAGCTCTTTAAGGGGGTTAAAAAATTCCTTGTCGTTAACGAGAATCTAATCCAGACCTCTCCAAATGAGTGAAAAGTGGCAAAACCACTTTATTGTCACGAACAAAGATACAAATAATTCTGTACTTTACTTTCATTTCCTCATAGGAGGAAATCTTTCAGTCCAACCATGTATTAAAAGTTAATGCAAAAGTGTATTACATTCCAGGCGCGTTAGCAGATAGTAACATGATTATCGAAAATGCATAATTTACAAAAAATAATAATAATAAAAAAGATCAAAAACCAATCACTTTATGTACAAACCGAGAGTATTTCGTTTCTGCCCATCCGCCATATTGCCTAATAAGTGCACAGCAACAAAAATATGCAATTTCAGCTATAATATACGATGATCCTATGTGATATGCATAGAAAAAAAAAAAAAAAAAAAATCGTTCGAAAAGAGCTAAATATAAAATTTCATGAAAATCCATACACTGAGATGAGTTGTTACATGCGTATGGAGGGGGGGGAGAGAAAGCTAGATTTTTATTAGTTCAATTTTAATGAAATTTGGGCCAGATTGATAAGCTTGTCTAAGAGAGGTAAATGAAAAATTTCATCAAAATCCATCAAGTGCCAGTCCAGTTATTTCACGCGGAGGGACGGAACAAAGAAATAACTGGTTCTTCAAAATCAGACCAACCAATTGATCCATCCGTTAGGAGTCGAGTTATTACACGAGGACAGAAATGAAGACAATAGGCGCGTTATGCATATACACTCCTGCCTAATGATTTGGAATCACAGCATACGACAACACTTTTCGTTATTTATTTAATTATTATTATTTTTTTTAAATTAGTTATGACAATTAAGGTTTCATATAAAAAACAAACTAAAAACTATTTTATGATATGTTATTAAGCATTGAAAAATGTACAGCAAAAAATATTGAAATGATTAATATTAACAAGTATGCTGATTCTTCGTCAAAATATCCACCAAGAGATTTTATCACTGCATTAAAAAAACATGGCATTCCGGCAATTAATTGTATAATAGCGTCTTTCCTAACATTATTTCAAGTGATCTGCAAGGTTCCCATAAATTTTGTGAAGATGGGCAGACTTCACGGATATGACGGTCTAGCTCAGTGGTCTCCAAAGTGGGGTGCGCGAGATGATCAATGGGGTGATTTGGTAAGCAGAACGAGGATGAAATCCTTCCATTTGGATCAACATACCTATGTGAGTGACTTTCCTTGCAATGACTATTATTAAAACTGTTCCACTTTTATTCTATTCTTTAAAACTATTCTATTATTCTACAATCTCCCACACCTTGGTCTGACCACTGAACACCACAGCTTCCCCTCTGATCACTCTCCCATCACGTTTGAGTTCAACGTCACTATAAACTCAAACGCTGGCGAAACTTTCGGGAATGAGGTGATTACCAAAACAGTATTTTCCGTCAAATACTTAAACCCAGAAATCATCCTTGCACATCTCACAGAAATAAATTGGAAGGATCTACAGCAATAATCAATAGACATTGCTATATCTAACCTGGCTAACCAGTTACTTGAAATTGCCTCCCAAGGAGCTTCCAAGCAATTAAAATTCTCTGATAGATCCAATACATGGCTCAATGCTGAAGTCCGAGAAGCATTCGGCATTCAAAGCTACATTCAAAAAGCTTTCAGAATATGGAAACAGTACCATAACTCAGCTGACTACCAGATGTACAAGAAAGAGCGGGCAACCTTCCTCCAATGTAAACGAAAAGCAATTCGGCAGCTGGTACTCAACAGAATAAACCACTCCAAACGTATTACACCCAAAAGCAAAAAGATTTCCATATCGATGAGAAGGTATTTCAGGAATGGGTATCTTTAACTTTCAACGAGGTGCCATCAGTTCCAAAAACCCCAAACCTAAGTGATTTTGTCATACACTCCAGAAAGCCCCTTTCAACTATAACTCTAACAAAACAACACCTTATAAATATCACCAATAGACTTCCCAATAAATCTACAACTGGTCCTGACGCCTTCCCTCTATCCATTGTTAAAGTGGTAGTGCCTTCATTGTCGTAATTATCGTAATCTTTAATCGCATATTGAATTCCGGATCAATCGCGACAATGTGGAATCACTACACGGTACAACCCATACCCAAAAGAAGAAACCCTAAAGAACCTAAGGATTTGAGACCGATCGCAGTGGGCTGCTCTCTATTAAAAGTGTTTCAGAAAACTATCTTATCAGTACTGATCGACCAATGCTTCTCTCATAGACCCAAACATCTGCATACTGTGATCCCCAAAAGATCTACATATACAAACCTGCTGGACAGCCGATTTAAAATTCAAACTGCTCTCAATAGTAAATCGCAGCTGTCGGTCATCTTCCTAGATATTTCATCTGCTTATGATAAGCTCTCAATTCCCACTCTCATCTACATTCTAGAAAAGTACATTGGCAATACTGTAAGCCTGCTAAAAACCATCAACCTCATCCTTACACCAAGACAACTCATCATCAGCTATAAATCGTTCCAACAGGAGTGCATTATAGCGAGAGGAGTACCGCAGGGAAGTGTCCTGTTCGGTGTACTGTTTGCCGCTGCCCTTGAAGGTACACTGATTTCTCATCATATGCAGACGACCTCAAATTAGATATAACATCTAAAGAAGCTGAACAAACTTACCTGACAAATCAGCGAGTCTCCATCCTGATCGAAAGCTTTGCAGCCTATTTACTGCAAATAGGTCTGGAACAAAACGTTTCAAAATCAGCTCAACTTACCTTTACAAAAAAGAGAATCAAAAATGACATCACAGCCTATCACAACGGATTACAGATAAGGAAAGTGAAGTCTTACACCGACCTCGGCATGACTTGGGATGAGGGCCTCACTTTTCAGACCCATTTCTCGACCATGAAATCAAAGACTTTGTCGGCGATGTGGGCAATTCGACAAGAGCTGACGAGGTTATTGAACGTCGATGCAGTCGGAGGATACGTCCAACGGTGCCTACAACCTATCGTATCACTATATGCATCACCAATCTGGTCTTCTGCCCCGACGTCGTACATAAACAGATTCCTGGCTGTCGAATACTGGGCAATGCGATGGATGAACAGGGTCACGGGCATCGCATTCACCATCTCCAGGGCTGTTTTATATACCAACTTAAATATCACTCCCTGGAGAGTTCACATTGCATCCAGGAAATTCACATTGCATCGAGGACTTATTTCTATTCCACGTGCTGGACGCAGTAATGACAACCCCTACCTACCGTTGCATTCTATACTGTGCAACCTGTGCTGTCTGAAGAATTTCTTCCCAAACAACTCAGTCAACCTTTTAAATTCATTGACAAGAGACCCTGTGAAATACTTCGAAAGCAAGCAGTACAGAATGAAGAGCCTCTCTGAAGCATAAAGCTTACTTCAACTATAATCTTGTCAATAATTGAATTTTGTAAACAATATTGTAAATATACGCACTTCTGTAAATATTGTAAATAACTGTAGTCGTGCATTTTTGTACACCATTATACCCTACTGGGTATAAGGGCTTTCACCCCTTATGCCCAGTCGGCTGTGTATAAGGGGTGAAAGCAAACACTTGCTACTTTAATAAACGGATTTAATAATAATAATAACAATAATAATAATAATAATAAAACCACGTTTAGAAATAAACTTAACTTGGAACCAGACCTTCGGGTGGCTGTGTCTAAAAATATGAAACCAAGATATACAGCAATAATGAAAATTATTCAAGCCCATTGTTCCCACTAAAAAGTGCTGTTCATTTAATTTTTATCACTTTGTACTTTAATTTCAATTTCGTTTTGTATTTTTGCATCGAATTAGATTGTGATCTTTTCAAATTCTTTGTGAGTTTAGATATAATGCCTTCCATGTAAATGATTTATAAATAAAATATATATATTAAACTTATATATTTAATTTTTTATTCCGGGGTGAGCGCTATTCCTTTTAAGAAAAATAAGGGTGCGCGACCAAAACAGTTTGGAGACCACTGGTCTAGATTATCCCATAAAAGCTCTATTCGGTTTAAGTCAGACGATTCCGGCGGCCATACCATAGTTTCCAATACCCCTCCCGTTATTTAATTTTGCTGGAAAGTTCCTGCACAACTTACAGCAGTGCTTTGGGTCATTGTCTTGTAATATAAAATTTCTTCTACAAAGTCGAAGTCCAGAGAATATTGCATTACGTTCAAGAAAGTTTTTACAGCATTCTCTTCTAATAATTCCTTCAATTCTGACGATGTTACTCACTCCAGAAAAACAGAAGTAACCGCAAATCATGATGGAACCATGAACGTAATTGATGTAGGCACAAAACGATGTGGCACCATTTTTATTTCAGTTGAATGTCTCACATAAACTGTACGCTTGGATCCAAAAACTTCAAATTTGAAATTCATCCGTACACAGTACGTTTCTCAACTCTTTGGTTGTCCAATTTTGATGGCTCTTAGCCCAAGTCAACCGTTTATTTCGATTTTCCGTTTCAATAAGGATTTTCGGACCGATACACGACCATGAAGTCCTGCTTGCTTAAGACGAAGCTTTACAGTGGATTTAGACATGGTAGTTTCTCTGTTCCTATTGAACTCAGCTCAGATTGCAAGTGCAGTATGACGTCGATTGCGTTTAAAAATCAGTTCTAAAGAAGTGTGATCATAACTCAGCATAAGGAAAATTATCCCATGCAATGTGATAATTTTCCTAGAAATTTTCCTTATGCAGAGTTATAATAACACTTCTTTTTCAGCACTCAGTTCCTTATTTCTTGCCATCTTTCTCAAGAAATGCACAAAATTCCAGTCAATATCTGGGAAATTAAAATCCCCCATTATAAGACTCTCTGATTTACTGGCCCACTCTATTTCCCTGTACAGTTTCTTATTATACTCATCAGAGTCATTAGGCCTATAGCATATTCCTACTCTCAATTTTGATCACCCAATGCTTATGTCACACCAAACTGATTCGACACTGCACTGTCCAGCGATGTTGACTGGCTTCATTTCCTTGGATTTTATGTGTTTCTTAATAGCATAACCCCTCCTCCCTTCCTATCCTTTCTGTAGACGTTGTACTCCTCAAATTCCAGTTCTGCATTCCTTATTTGTGTGTGACACCACGTCTCTGATATCCCAACAATATCTGCCTTTGATGTTTTGAGCAATACCTCAAATTCATCAAATTTATTTACTAAACTCCTAGCATTGGTTTACACGCAAGTATACATGCACCTGTTTCTATTCTTAGCTACCCTAACATAACCCATGTGTTTACTTGTACCGCAATGACTCCAGGCAGTCTCTGAAATATCCTGCATCTTCAGGCTTCTGCTCATTCCAATAGAAGCAGTGCAAGAATCACTCTCACCTCCGCCAGTGGCTATTGTTAATCTATTAGTCTTTGTCTCCCCCCAAGCTAGCAGTTTTCCGACCCATCTAACACTGCCGAAAGTGTTAGATCACTAAGAAAACGTAAGATCACTCATCGGTGAAGACAGGATATTAGAGCTGGAAAAAGAATTAGAAAATGTGAATTGGAATATCATCGGTTTGGTTGAAACAAGAAGAAATTAATCACTAATAAGTCTATCAAGTGGAAATCTGCTGTATACTAATGGAAACAGTGAAAAGAGTGAAGGTAGAGTTGAGTTTCTGGTCCATAAAGATTTAAAAAACAACATTTTGGAATTCAAAAGTATATCACCCAGGGTGTCAAGACTAATACTCAAGATTTCTAAGGCGTACAAGCTAAAGGTTATAATAATTTATGCACCAACATTGAGCCATGATGATGAAGAGGTTGAAGAAATGTACACCGAAATTCAGAGTCTTCTAGATGAGCAGAAAACCCACTACACTATTATTATGGGGGACTTCAATGCTAAGTTTGGAAAAAGACAAAACAGCGCAGAAAGGGGATCTATAGGATATTTTGGAATTGGTGAAAGAAATGAAAGAGGCGAAAGACTTGTGGAATTTGCAGAATCTCAAGGACTGTCAGTAATGAACACTTTTTTCAAGAAAAGGGTGAACAGAAAGTGGACATGGAAGAGTCCAAATGGATTAACAACTAATGAAATCGACCTCATCCTCACTAACAGAAGATATATTGTGAATGATGTTACCGTCCTGAATAAGGTAAATGTTGAAAGTGATCACAGAATGGTAAGATGTACACTTGATATAGATGTAGGAAAGGAAAAAACTGACTCGAGTAAATAATACAAAGGTCTTTGAGATAACAGAAGAAGAGAAAAAGCAGTATGTACTGGAACTTAAGAACAAGTTTGAGCTTCTGCAGACTGCTCAGGACCAAGATATCGACGAGGAATATTACAACTTTCTGAAAGTTATAAAGCCCAAGAACCCTATAAGGAAAAAGAAATCCAAAGAAGAAAAATTAGTCAAGAAATATTTGTTATGATGAACCGAAGGCGAAAAATGAAGAGCAAGATAAACACTGACAAGGAGAAAATTGAGTATACTGAGTTATGCAACGCTATTAGAAAGAGACTCAGAGAGGACATAAGATTTAACACAAGAAAAGTAGAACAAGCATTAAGGGAAAACAAAGGATTTAAATCAGCAGCCATAGCAGTAATACGGAAAGACAAATGATACTGAAACTGAAAAATAGCGATGGTGTACTTATAAACAGCAGAGAAGGCATAATTCAAATAGCAGAAGACTACTATAGAGAATTACACAAGGAGCGAGGGAATGATGCCAGCAGTGGGGAAGATGGATTGCAAATTAGCAACACATACGACATACCCGATATTCTTCCTGATGAGGTAGACCATGCATTGAAGAAAATGAAGAATTAGAAAACCCTGGGAGAAGATGAAGTTACTGTAGAGTTGTTAAAATTGGGAGAAAAGACATAACACAAAAACTGGCAAGGCTCTTCACAAAGTGCATTAGAAAAGGTGTGACACCCAAGCAGTGGAATAAAGCAATCATAGTTTTGCTGCATAAGAAAGGAGATAAATCAGAAATTGGAAATTATAAAAATAAAATTAGCTTGTTATCCCACATCTACAAGTTGCTCACAAGGGTCATTACTAACGGATTAGAAAGAATACTTGATGAGAATCAACCGAAAGAGCAAGCTGGCTTTAAGACAGGATTCTCAACTATGGATCACCTTCCATAATATCACAGCTAGTGGAGAAAGCAAATGAATATAAAACACCATTATGCCTGGCATTTGTCGATTATGAAAAGGCATTTGACTCCATACAGCATAAGGCAATGTTTCGGGCACTGGAAAGACAAGGCATAGATACCCCATATATTATGATTTTTAAGAAAATATATGAGAATGCTACCTCCTTTTATTAGACTAGACAAAGACAGTAGGAAATTTAAAATCGAGAAAGGAGTTCGACAAGGAGACAATATCTCCGAAGCTGTTTACTGCTGCACTTGAGGAAGCTTTCAGAAGATTAGACTGGTCGCAGAAAGGAGTCAATGTGAGCACAGAGTACCTAAACCATTTACGATTTGCAGATGACATTGTGGTCATAAGCCACGATCCCAAAGAATTAGAGGAAAATCTTAATCAGTTATGCACAGTTAGTAAGGATTTTGGACTAAAGATGAATATGGCTAAAACAAAAGTAATGATGAACAAGTATGCCACAGAAAGGGACACAATGTTTGAAGGAGCAGTAATTGAAAAGGTGGAGCCATACACTTATCTGGGACAAGTTATTAGCTGTAATAATAATAATAAATGGCTGGAAGTCAAGAGAAGAATAAATTTTGGATGGATAGCATTCAGGAAATATAGTCACATACTGAAGAGCAATATCCCAGTTTGTCTGAAACGTAAAATAATGAACCAATGTATACTCCCCACCATGACTTATGGAAGTAAAACTTGGGCACTCACCAAAATAATGGAAGAGAAGCTGAGAACTACACAGCGAAGAATGGAAAGAATTGTATTGGGAATCAGACTGTTAGATAAGAAGAGAAACATGTGGATTAGGCAGCAAATTCAAGTAAAGGACATTCTTATCAAAACTAAAGAACTAAAATTGTCTTGGGCAGGACACATAGCTCGAAGACATGACAGATGGACTAAAAAAAAAATAACAGAATGGTACCGAAGAGGAGCTAGAAGAAAACCTGGAAGACAAAGGCGGAGATGGATAGATGAAATTCATGAGTTTGTGGGTAGTAAATGGATGGCCAGTGCTCAAAACAGAAGGAACTGGAAAGTTGCTGGAGAAGCCTTCATCCTGCAGTGGATTGAAAATGGCTGATGATGATCCTTTTTTTAAAAAGGAGAATCATGGTTAATAGTAAATAATGGTTAAGAACGACTAACCGGATGTAAAGTGTCCAGTTAGAAATTAACCTTATTCCAACATAAAAAGAAAAGGTGATTAGCAGGGTGGGGTGAGTAGGTAGGCAGGCAGGCTGGGTAGCTAAGAATCATGAAAAGCCAAATGAGGAAAAGTTGGTGCTAATGCAGATTTTTCTGTTTATAGCATACCGACTGATGTGGATGATTGTAAGGTCTCATGGTAGTATCCTTTTTATATCATAAATTTATGCAAGTCGCAATAAGGCAGCAACTGCAGAGTAAGAGATTTCCCAGAAAGAACCCTATTTGCATTTGTGTTGTGCATTATAGTCACTTAAGATCTCAAATAGCTGCTGAGGATTACCCATGACCATACATGCAGAATTTAGAGATTCGGTTGAAGAACATTTTCATCGTCGTATTTATCCTTCAATCTTTTATAAAGTCAGGAAGTATAACAATGCCTATTTCTGAACTGTTTGCAGTTGCATGAGATGCAATTCAAACTGCCCAATTCAGAAGTCATTAACTCGGGTTGAATATTTTTTAAAAGAGATATGTCAACGCACAAATTCAGACATGTAAGACAATTGGAGATATTGGCATAATGAATTTAACGACGTGGTTTCAGTTTCCAGTTAATAGTTGTTTTGAAAGAAATGGTGATGATTGCATAATAATTGGGGGGGTTCAACGTATTTTAGCACCAAATAGCCAAGTTGTTGGCATTTCTCCAATTCAAAGGAATCGCTCCAAGTCCAAAGGTGCCCTCATAATTAACCTCAATGTTAATACACTGTCTGGCCACCTCCCTAAAAATTATTGGGTATATGCTATCAACTCCAGGAGCCATATTTGCCTTTAGGTTTGTGTTTTCTTCTGGATTAACCAAGTCAAAAAGAGGGCAAAAAGCCAACTACACCTGGTATTAGGTGGTCACCCTCCCAAGTACTAACCAGGTCTAGCAGTCATCTGTAGTTTCAAAATCACTAATTTCATATGGCTCCGTTTCTCCTTACATAAAAGCATCTTGGCAGTCAGAAACAGATGCCAAGTACATATTCAATTTGTCAGTTGGCTTATGTAACTCTCCCCATGCCCAGTACACAACGGTTCGATCCCATTCGTTTTATTCTAGTTTGTATTCATATGCACAAAAATTTCCTTGCCCCATTCTTCGGTCTCTTAGCCAGTACTCTCTCAGGTAGCCTTGGCTTCCCTAACCTTATCGATGGTATTATTACAGATAAACTTGCTGTTGTAAGCGTCGGTACTTTTCATTGCCCTGTAACTTTATCATGCTATCTTTTTTGTCTGTTCTTTTAGAGTGGCCAGCACCATATTCATCCATTTCGACATCCACCTCATGCAATATTTTCTTTAAGATCTTTCTTCTCGATGAAGGGCGGGCACGCTTTTATCGAGCAAGACAGAAGACATTCCGTCCATTGTTCTTAAAAACAGGCAAGTGAAACTGCACAAATAGTGAACATGAGTAAGTCGACTGTTCACAATGTCCTTGGCTTTCAAAAGGTGTGCTGCCACTTGGTGCAGCGTTAATTGTCAGAGGACAAAGCAAAAAGCATGGGGATGTCTGAAGAACCAGTTGCGATACAGCAATGGAGCTGATTTTCTCACTCACACAGTCACAGGAGGGAAAACGAGGGTTCATCACTTTACCCGGGAGAGCAAACAAGACTCCCTGACTTGGAAACAGACACAATCTCCTGTGCATAAAAAATTCAAAACTATTCCCAGTGTCTGAAAAGTCATGCCCAGTGTTCCAGGATTGCCAAGGCATTCTGTTGGATTTTTTGCTGAAGGGAGGAACAATCAATGCACAGCTTTACTGTGCAACATTGAAAAAACTGAAAGCCAACATTCGACACAAACGTCTAGGACTCCTGACAGGCGTCATGCTTTTGTTGCATGACAACTCCATACACTGCCCACACCACTCTTGAGTGGTTCACCATATTCGTTGGGAAACTGTCACATCTCTCCCCCTATAGCCCAAACTTAGCACCTTCAGACTTCATTTGTTTAGCCCTCTGAAAAAACACCTTTCAGGAAAGCATTTCACGACTGATGAGGAAGTTCATCAAGCAGTGCAATGTTTGTTACTGCATGTGGGCACGGACTTCTTCAGTACTAGTATTGATAAACTGATCCATCGTTGGGACACGTGCATCAAAAAAAAAAAACTGGAGACTTTGGGGAGTAGTGCATGTTCACTTATTTCTTGGTGTGTAATTTCAATTTCACATTATTAAACATCAAGAGTGGAAAAAAAAAAAAGTTACCTTACTTTTCAGAAAACCCTCCTATCTTTACTTTTATAGCCTGTGGATAATATACCTATTTTTGCTTATTAAAATCTTCGTTAATAGAATTAAAATTCAATTCATGTGACCGGCATTTACATATCATATAGCGAATAGTATTTTATTATTGAGTGTCCATCATACAGTGAACCAATAGTAAAGTGGGAGTCCATTGTAGTGAGCGTTTTAAGGCATACAGTGCAAAAACTCTCCCACCATCATTGTACCAGGCACGAGCGACACATGACTCAATCAGTACCATTACTGATTGTATCATACTATTTCTTTCTTCTGCACCTTATTTAATAATTTGATAGAAAACTATAACTCATGTGGAAGACGGATAATAAGCATCGTAGGGAATATAGAGCAGATATACATGCAATGCAACCACCATTGAGTACAAAGCAGAGATCTAAGCTATTTCTAGAGCAGAAAAAAATTACAGCGTGCAATGGAGTTGAATGAAGAATCCGAAAAGGTCCAATCGTCTCCAGAGCCTTACATCTCCGCAGAAATGTTAGACGTGATTTGGAAGGAGTCATGGAAGTTCATACTGCAAATGAAGAAGTCCTCTAAGCCCAGTCCTAAACGGAAAGCAAAGAAGCCAAAACTGACTTCCAGAAGTACTCCAAATCTTTCAACACGTAATAACACAGCAGTAACAGGATTTTAAGAAACACCGAAACATTCACGAACAGTTTAAATGTACATTCCTGAATTCGCGTGTGATCGTATTTGGTTCAAGAATGAGGTGAAGATTGCAGCAGCTTGAGAACCCTTTTCTTCAAATAGCATTTCCAAATGAGGATGCTATTCAAATGTCTGCCCACAAAAGCTGTCATGGCTCTCTCAAGAACGGCAATTCCAGCTCTATCAAAGTCAAATGGTTTTAAATATCATCTGATGCCACAGGACTTGCCGATACTAGATTTGGTAATGGAACATTTCATATCTCCGATGCTCTCATTCATGCAGATTCGTTGCCTGTGGCATTCATACGGTCAATACGGGATCCTCGATCAAGTGATAAATGCTCACCTAAAGTTTTACTTAACTTCCACTATGCGCACTCAGCACAATGTTTTTAGCAGTTTCCTGCTGGACCGGCTATTGAAAATCCAACACTTTTGTAGTGAGCCATTCAAGCAATGCTTCCTCAGCATTTGTAACCTTGCACTTTATTTTTTTTTTCGGTTGTTCTTTTCCAGTGCCAATATAAATATTCTGTTTATACTCTGGGACGACCAAACAGTCAGAGAAGTTGTAAACACGTTTATTCTTCCAGTGTTATTACTGTTGATTGATGAGAACAAAAACTTTTCACACTTCAACATTTTTGCACCACTTTCTAACTCACGAATAATTCGAGTTTTTTGCAATTCGAGACTTGTTAGTAGACATGTTTCTGAAGGAAGGGTTCGTTTCTGATTTTATTTAAAATGACAGTAAAGTGATCTGCATACCAAGTTCTTAGAAGTCCCAAAATGCATACAAAGTTCTTAGACATTCCACTTGACAAAATTCTTACAAGTCCCAAAAAAAGAAAAAAATGAATACAAGACAATCTGTAAATAGAAATGCAACAGCAGAACACCAATGCATTATTGTATAGACCCAGTCTCCAAAACAAGGTCATAAACCAACTGCTAAATCCAATGCAATGTGGGTGGTCATAAAAGCTAAGCCACTGTTTTTATTTTTGTCTATTCCAAGAATTGGGTTTTTCAGACCCTGAGCAATTAAGAATTGTCTGCATAGTTACCAAAATTTGTTCAGTATAGTACACTCGTTATAACAGTGAGCATTTGTATGAGAATACACATAAGTTAAAATCATTATGGCTTTTTGCTCGTTACAGCCGTATCTCATTTCCATGCTCGTTATAACCAAGTTCAACTGTATGTAGTATATTTAATATTAGTAAAATAATAAGAGGGGTTTACCTCAATATAGTGCGTAGAACACTTCCGTATGATACCCTCCAGAAATTAACGGAAAAAACTAAAAAACCGACAACTTACCGGTACATTAGAGTAAAATATAAATAATTTAAATAATCAATTTAACACAAAATCAATTTAAAACAATTAAAAATCAAATTAACACAATTAAACGAATCTAACGAAAATATTCAAAACGATTTTGAATAGAACTCTGTAGTGTATTTAAAAATTTAGTTCCCATGGACAGTTTCCCCTCCCACCAATTCCAATCAATTAGGGGCAGATTGAAGGCACCCATAAGACATCACAATTGCCAGCCCATTCCAACAAGGTGTAGAGACTCATACTCTTCACAATCATCTGCTCTGTAGATTATTCCATCATATCTTTGCTTCCAACTCACACCAGACTCAGCTGGCAGAAGAAACTTATCTTCCCT
Organism: Mastigoproctus giganteus; assembly: GCF_048544385.1. Taxonomy (NCBI): domain Eukaryota; kingdom Metazoa; phylum Arthropoda; class Arachnida; order Uropygi; family Thelyphonidae; genus Mastigoproctus; species Mastigoproctus giganteus. Next base: position 153,262,942 of record NC_143577.1, read on the forward strand.
AAATACATTAGGTATACCATATTGGAACTCTCCCCAACATTTCTGTTACCCCTATTATGTCAGCATTAGTTATCTTGAGTTCAAACTCAACCATTTTATTGATAACACTCTAGATACAGTTAAGGTCAAGTTTCTTCTATAGTTTACTACACAGACATCCCTTAAAGTTATTCAGGCATTTTCCCAGCTTTATCTTCATGCTCATTTGAAATGAGACTACCCTCACTTCTTGTCAATGTTGGCAGTTGCCTCAACATAATTCTTGATGCAAGTGCAAGCATTACATTTTGACCCATATCAGATAAACTTTTATCTTATCACCTTTCTGTCCAGTGGCATGTCCATCTGAGTCATGATATGCTTGGACTTTGTATTGTAAGCAGATCTGGTAACAATCACCATTTTTGTAAAACTGAACTTGCGAAACATGCACTGAGCCTTGGGGAACTGTCTTATACATATGTCAAGTGAGCAAAGAATGGAAGATGTAAAAGGATGTTACTCAGAAATGACCTTAAGGGAATGAAGAATCCCATTATCACCAAGTTATATTAAATGCTTTTTTTATGTCAATATATCATGACTAAGTAATTTGTGATAACTGTTCCTAATATTTGCTGTTGCTTTGATAATGAAATCAAACATCAATCTGCTTCTCCATAAACCACAAATACTCAGTCTTGAATCTTAAATAGGAATCGCACCAGTCTGCCATTAACTTTTTTTTTTCTCCAAGACAATTGGATAGAGGAATATGGTGGTAATTTGTTGGATTGGTGTAGTCTTTTCCTGGTTTCAGGAAGGCTAGCACATAAGAAATGTCACCAACTAGCAGGTTAATATCCCTCTGAGAAAATTCTGTTATGCAGTTGTAAAAAAAGTAGTTGGCAATTCCCCACTTAAACATTGTATAATAAATCCCATTAGATCCAGGAGCACTGGTCTTCAGTTGCGAAAGCACACTGCACAAGTCATAGTCCGTGGTAGATTATATGAATGTTGGAGAGCAGTATTGAAATACCATTTGTACTTTTCTATTCAGGTTTTTAGCAATCAAAAGGCTGGTTTCTATGCAAGTGCTTGTGGTCACTAAACACAAAAAGTGGTACCTGATAGGTGCCCCCTCCACCTTATTTTTTGAAGTACCAATGCTTGATATCTTACTAATGGATTGCAATACATTAGTAAATGGAACTTTTTTTTTTAAAGAAAAACTTAATTTTTCAAATTTAATATTATCTTCAACCAAAAATACTTATTAACTTTACAAAAAATGAAAAGCATTACAATCAAATTATAAACATGAAACTTAGTAATTTCTGTTTTCCAGTTTTAAAATTGCTATGTATGCAAAAATTTAAAGATGTGCCCATATTAATGCTTTGTGAATTAAGGAATAAACATTAATTTTGGACAAAACATTTTACATCAATTATTAGAAACAACGACACCACACATTTTGTACAATAATTAAACTTAAAAAAAGTATTTCTGTAGAAGGATCATAGACCAACAGGTGAGAAACTTTTTTTACAATAAGCTGAAACAAAGTAGTACAAATAAAAGCAAATTTAGTAACAAAAATTGCCACAATGTTTACATTCAAAACTTTTTACAACTGCATAACCTTCCTAAATAAATGTAAATAAAACAATGGTCTATATTTAGGAAAGTACCAACTGTTTCATCATTAACCTTGAAAAAAAAAGTTGTTTTGTAAAAACCTTTTAGATCCTACATGACCACTGCTGGCTTAAGAATGGTATAAGAAATGCTGGCTGCCACATCTGATAACTAGTAATTGTAAAGTTATAGTTATGGATAATCACAGGCCTGGAACAAGATTAAATTTTCTTGTACCAGCTTATCTGTAACTATTCAGAAGTTTTCTTCTGATTTATGGTAGGTCATTCCTTCTGATATTACTAACAATAGTCACCACAGTTCAGCAACAGTGAATTTCTCCATAAAAAAAAAAATATATATATATAAAATCCATGCAGTTTTTGAAACAGATTTTTTGTTTAGTGAAATGGACACATTAGTGAACTACAGTAGACTTTCAGAATAACAGCACCTCTGGGGATTCAAGATGCCATTTTGATTTCTGTCATCTAGAAAGTTTTATTTTTAATATAATTAATGAGAAATGAGACTAAATAAGAAATAGATTAAGAATGCAATTTTATTAACTGCACATAAATAAAATAAACATGTTGACAATCCAATGTTATATTCCTTTAATACTCCTACTTATACCCATTCTATTTTCTATTATTAGATCAAGTTTGTCACTAAGCTTTAACATTTTTTTTTTTTTTTTTAAATTAAAAGAACAAACAGCAGTATAATTCACGATATCAGTACAGAGTTTACCTTCAAAATGCCGAACTTAAAGAAATATGGTAATCACATGACTTCTTTTTTTCAGTACTGCAAGACATCTATGCTTATGTTTTTTTTGGGTAGTCGTTGGTGCATCAGCTTCTGTGGCCATAATGCACCTCCCAAGGTTTTTGCAGTACTTTGATTAAAGCCCGAGGCAGGATTCGAACCCGTGACCTTTGGGTTGCCAGGCAGGCATTTTATCCACCTGGCTAGCCCGGTTGGCTCTATGCTTATGTAATCATCCGTTAGTTTGAATATTCTGTTACCTGGGGTGTTTGTTATTTCAACAGTCTACTGTATAAATGTTCAGTTTCAGAATGATTCTGGTGTAAACTCATTTGTATGCACTCAGGTTGATTTTGAAGTGTTACTACATCCTGCTCATAAAGCAAACTCAATTTTATATTTCATTTATAGATGTATATTTACTTTGACAAGCAATAATACTAATGACATTCACACAAGTTGTACATATGAATTTGTTTATTGGACAAATCACAAGGAAAAATAAATCAATACAGTGAATCCAAAATCCCAAACATTCTTAAAATATCTTAAAAGTTATTCAAAAAACATCTATAACAGCATTTAAGCTGAGATTGTGTTAACATTTAATGAGCTATCTGGATGAAGTGGTGAAAGGCAAATACACAAATACTCATACAATCTAGCTAAAAAATACTACAATTAGGAATGACTTGAACATGTCTAGCCACAAACACAGAGTACCTATCTCCAGAGGACAGAGGCTTTTTATATTGACACATTTAGACAGGAAATGTTTGTCCTGAATAAACACATTTGGTCCCTGTAAGAAATTGTGTACAGACAAAAAGATCAAAGTTCTATTTTTTTTTTTGTGTGTGTGATGGAACAACATCAGACTGATAAAAGATTGATGATTTTACTTTTTATTAACTCAAACAGCATCCGCCAACATGTCAGATTAAGCCAAAGTACTTTGGAGAAATATGCAGTGCGGAGAAACCACGTCCAACAGTTCAGGCAAGCAGTCAACTGACCTTGAAGTTTCATATGCAGGTATAGCAATCAATTTTAATATGGAGAGAACAGGCAATTGTTCAAAAGCTGTATGCCATGTAGATGAAATCTTCATTTGCATTACTGGGAGCAAGTTGATGTCCTGGTATCAGGCTGACAAAACCCAAGAACATGAATGTGCGAATCAGTGCAGCTGTTAATAAAAGCAAAAAACAGTTGTATGTAGAGCAAAATCTAAACTATTTCAATCTCATAACTGAATATACTTATTCATGGATAACAATTATTTTAAAGACTAAGAAGATTCATGCTTTGAATTTATTACACATTATTAAAAACCATTTTTGTACTTTTTTGGTGCAAGGGCTGCTTAGGCCACATTGCACTGTAGAGATCTCCATGATTTTGCCAATATATGTTTTGCATCTGAGAAGGTGGATTATACTATTTGAATTGCCTTAAGATATTCATTTCTAGGTGATGCACATGTGTTAAGTGGTCTCTAATCCACACGCTCTTTGAGTAGACCGGGGTTCAAGCCCCTGACTGCTGAATACGGTCGATCTGCCAACCCGCACTGGACCAGCGTGGCAGATTATGGTCCATTTCCCTCAGCATGAATTGTTGAGGAGGCTTCCACCCTGCAGTGGGTTGATAATGGCTGCACTTTACTTTTTTTTTTTACTTTAATCCATGTGGATGAAAAACTGACTTTAAGAATCACTCTTCCAATTTCTGGAAGAAAAACAAATTCTTTTTGCCAAGCAACATTCATCAGTGGCTAATTCTGCCAAAGTGAGAAGAAAACCCACAAAAATGTCTGTCACCCCAATCCAGATTAATTCAAACCAGTGATTCTGAATTCAGTTCACTAAGGTTACAGGTCAAGCTGGCAGCAAATGTGTTAAGAAGAACAAGGGTAAGATTTTAACCAGAACTAACGACTAATCTTTAATTATGAGATTAAGTAATTGAATAATCACTTTCTTGCCAAACTGTACAATTTAAGATCCACTGTCATGGCTGCATATTTAAGCCAGTGTGCTTTGAGCTCTTGAGCAACCAGTACTTGAGTATGACAATGTCAGGTGTAGTAGAGGGAAATTCCATAGACAGTTTAAGGTTATTCATTAGCCACCTACTCTCTCATTCCACATTGTTATTTGGTTTTTAGGAGCATTAGCAACTAAGGCCATATTGCTCCGGGGATATGCGGTGGTCATTTCCTGGCCTTTCCGCATTTGGTGGTCACAGGCTCGACCCTGGTCTGATCAAGCAACATGTGATACACACTGTTGCTCCTGCCCACCTGGCTACGGAGGTGCCCATTCCACATACCTTTCATTTATATAAATTTGTGGTACCAAATGCTTCCATAAGCAGGTTTCAAAATTTGTTGAAGGAAGGAAGGAGAGAAATTGTAGCAGGAATGATCTGTTGAATAACTAGGGAACAACCTTGTCATGCCTATAGATTTTCTACCAAATCCAGATCAGACTTGACTGAACAGCAGTCTCATAAGGATCAAGTCCTACAGCAGAAATTTGTTGATAATGAAATCTCAGAGCTGATATCAAAGCAATTTCATTCAGTGAAACTGAACATACCTTAGTATAAAATCTATTCCACCTATGGAATTAATGATCCATTTAATTTTCCTAATATACAATTTTTTTTCTCTCCATTTGAAATTCATTAATTCTTACACTTCATTTCATAACATATCTGCACAATTGTTTGACTTGGCATACAAATTGAATCAGCAGAATACAGTACAGTAGCCAATTATCAGCATACAGCAGAATCAATCTTCTGGGATTAATTATGGTGCTATTAACATTTATGTGGCTGCATTTATTTATGCAGCCACACTCACTATTCTACCCAATCACATGCTTATATACAAGACAGAGTCCAGACAGCATTGTTAGTACCAGCTCCAAATTTACCCCTTATGAGCAGCAATTTGGGATTTCAGTAACAGGAAGAGTTCATAAATGGGTCATCCAAGCTAACACAATACACTAGTTTCTTATAGCAGAGGCTGTCGAGAAGAAACTCACTGGCACATGGAGAGGTGCATGTTGAAAATTGTACATAATGTTCAGAAGTGCATGAATGGACAAGTTTATTGTGAAGGAAGGAAAATTCTGGTGGCAACCCTGCCCAGTCACCAAATAAAATATCTTGGCAGATAACAGGTTGGTTTAGTGTACAATAGATGTGACCAGAGAGCTGGATATCAGTGATGAGTCTGTTAACATCATTACTCACAAAAGATTGTAGAAAGGTCTAACATTAAGTGAGTTCTGTCTCACTGTATAACAAATAAAAAAACTGTCTGCAGCACCTGATGAATTTTATAAAGAGGAAGGGAAAACTTCTTGGTTCACAGCAATTGTAGATGAGACATGCAGACATTTTGAACCAGAAACAAGTGATGAAGGATGCAGCAGAAAGTCATTATACCCAAAGAAAGATTCAAAAGTCATTGGGAAGGTAAAGCTCATTCTGTTCTTAAACCCCATGGGGAGATCTTTGGCCAATTTTCAGTACAGGAATACCTTGCATAGCGTGGTTTTGAACAGCACGGGTTTTGCTATAGCGTGGTTTACAAATAAAAAAAATTAACTGCATTACGCACCAATACATTTGATATGTATGTATTTATTATAATGCCAGCACGTAGGCCAATGTGTTGTGGATTCAAGGCCACGCTGGCTGTTGTCGCAACTATTATATATGGACTCTGCTAGCTTTGATAGATCATTAAACAGTCTAGACTCCGAGCAGCGAGGTTGTTGATTGTGCGTAAGCTGTACAAATATTTTTTTGCTGTGTATTTTTATTAAAGATTTTTTTAAAAAATGTTACACCTTTATACGCAAATATGAGTAGAAAGAAGAAATGTAATGCCACTGAGTATTCTTCTAGATCCAAACATCAAACGAGGGATGAAAGTAAGGCAGCTGCTGCAAAACATTCTATGTTATAAAGAGATGTATGCAGATAAAAAGAATAAAAAAACTGCAAACTAAGCTGATCAGTTATTTTTCAAAATAAAAAATACAGTACATATTTCGCTTATATTCTTTTGGTATGTACATACTTCAATAAAAATCATTTGTACTGTACTTACTAGTATTTCTCATTTTTATCATTGTAGTTTTATTTTTGCAAGAATCATGTGCTGTGGGGTTTCAATGTTTCCATGTATCAATTGAGTTGATTGTGGTGCCACGTTCAAAGAAGTCCACAAGCAGGTCCCGTCTCCTTCACTCTCTTAGCACTGGAAAGTGCTGTATAGATGACTTTGAGCTTCTTCGTGCTCTTGTGTCAGCAATTTTGGGGTCTGCCAGGTGCAAACTTTGTAGCCTAGTTCCTTTATGATAGTTATCACAGCAGGTTTCCCTATACCTACTGCTTCTCACAATTTGCATGTTGTGATGCAGCAGTCCTCTTTGATCAGACCCTTGTCTGTTGTTGCTGACTGGCCACTTCAAGGCTTGTCAACAATGTCACTTTCAATGCATCTTACCCAACATCTAACTGAACTCACATCTACAGTATTGTCACCATAAACATTTTTGAGATGCATATGGATTTCAATAGGAGCCTCTTCCTTGGTAAGAAATTCAAATCACCATTCTTTGCTTGCTATGTATATCTATAACATCCATTTTGAACCATCTGTGTGCTGCACTCAAGACCGATCACATTGCCACTCAGTACGGTGAAACTAGACCACTAGTGGCAACTCAGTGACATGATCTAAGGCACCACATTTGAAAGAAAAAATTAGGAGGCATTAATTTTGTACTGGTCCTTGTATGTTCATAGTCCACAGAATAAATGTGCACACTCAATCAATTTTTGGCAGCAGGATCTTTCTTATTAAGTTAAAATGATTTGTTGTCTAGCCCTCTGTTGTACCCGGACTGAAATTAGTTGTTACAATTATATTAATTTACTGCTTGGGTTTTACAATTTCTAAATTTATCCTAATCAACTGATTTCCCCCCCCCCCTTCTATTAGGAAAGTTATATTCCAAATTCTGCTTAGCCTAAAAACTTCAGCATACTTTGGAAGCAAGATGTAAAAAGATTTCAGCTGCAAAAAAAGTAACAAATTTGTACAAATTGCTTAATTTTTTGCATGTGTGCTGCCATATCTTCTATTACCAACTAACAGCATATTTTGTTTTAATAGGTGGCAGTATGAAAGTACCTCTGAAAGTCAGACAATGACACCACTGTCAGCCATGATGTTAAAAATCTAAGTTTTTCCACATTATATACACTAGGCAAAAAACATTGATTCAATCCTCATGTAGATAAGTGCCTATTTTAATTTCCCAAAGCTGTCAGCCTCAAGTACCAATGGCAAAAACTTATTTCAGTAATCAACAATTTGTTGGCTAAAAGAAATTAGCATGCCTGCTTGCTCTGTAATTTGATTTTTTAGCCCCTAGTTCTGAAATTGTTTATAACAGTTAATTTCATCATCTTCATTCATATTACTCCCTCCTTTCAGACCTCACATAGGCTCTGTTTAAGATTAAGTTTCTAGGCCATATAAAGCCCACATATTTAAGTCTTTCCTCATGTGAATGCATCTTTGCTATTTGCATCATTTGCCCATTTTGAGAGGCCTTTCAATAAGCTTAATGCTTTCTTAAGGTTGTGTTCATTACCTTATACAGTCAGATTATGATTTTATCACTACAATCAAATGTTGTATAAATCATTGATAAGACACCATGGGTCCTTGCTGCCTGTTTGCACTGTACAAATTCTGTCCACCCACCTCTTAAACCCCTCCATATACTTGAAATCCAGTCCACTGAGATAAATTACTTTGGGATTGCTATTCCCAAGTAGCAGACTTAACAGCAATTTGATGGATTAAAACACAGCCACTTCTGACCAACACTGAAGCCTATCAATCTCCTGAAGCAGCACTGCTTGGTATTGATCATTAACTGCACTCCTGACCTTGACAGGTTCTGGATCCCTTCAAATCCCATCTAAGAAAATTAAAAACAGTCCCATTAACAGTCCTTGGAAAACCTTACTTGAAGAGTAACCATTAATTGAGCCTCAGCCTACCTACAATCCAGGTTGTCCATGAGATCTAAGGATGTTCCCTGTAATCCCATGTTTTCCAACTTATACAGTAATAATGTGCAGTACCAAGTCAAATGCTTTGTTAAAATCCAAATAATGTGGAAAATTATTTTCCACATCCAGTCTGTTGCAAAAGACTTTTAGGAACAGTGAATTAAGTCATCTGACATAATACAGTGACCATGTCTGTTTATAGGCTGAGAAAAAAAAAAAAAAAAAATATATATATGAATAACCTATTGGGAGAAAACTACTTTCCCCAGTAGAGTGGCTAATTACATCTTTGATTAAAGAAGGCATTTTAGAAATTCCTAAAGACAGATGGGAACGGAACCCAGACTTGGAAGTGAGAGGGTAGCAACAAAATCACTACACTGTCAACAGGAAACCAACTCACGAGTTTCAGGATATTTTAAAAGTAGCTAGCCAAGTTGATTAAACAATTTTTCTTCACAAACTGTCCCTCTTTTTACATGAATTCCATTTCTATCTAGATGGACTTTTACTGCACTCAATTGTTGTTTTAGTGATTTTCTCTACTGCTGAGGTCAGATTGAGTGGATGGTAATTACTCACTTAGTTCTTTTACATATTGAAAAAAAAATGTTGGCAATCCTCCAGCACACAGGACTCTCCCAGTTCAATGCATTCTTATTACACCCTAAAAATTACTCTGTATATGCCATCAATAAAATTGATAACATACTACAAGAGCCTTAACTTGTCTTAAAGGGCTCAACTTCATTAGGAAGTCACTTCACAGACCCACTAATATTGACACACATACACATGATCTGGTGAAATGGCTATCTGAATCTGCACTGGGAAGTAACTTAATATTCTATACAGTCTGTACTTATTGCTTTGCAATTTATTTTTGCAAGATAAGAAATTTAAGATAAAGTCTGGTGCCCATGAAGAGTTAACAGTAATCAACTGTGGGTAAAATCATGTACCAGTTATTGGAAAAAATAACCAATTTAATTCTCCCCTTTAATATTGGGAGGAAGAAGCCAAGTAAGCTACAAGGATCCTAACCATTTGTTGATTGATTTATTAAAAATATCTGGCAGGCCACCATAAGTAAATTGTGAGAAAGGTTATTACTGAAAATTTGATGCAAAAGAACTTTTCATGCAATTAAAACATTCAAATTTTAAGTTACATAAAAAAAAAAACCTCACTGAATTGCTACCAAAGTAATCCTATTACATTAAACCAGTGTTTCTCAACCTTTAGTTGAGTATAGAGCACAACAGAATACTCCCTAATTTATGCAGAATGTCAGAAAACACATTTAAAATTTATTCCTCAATACAGAATCCAAGTGATGAGTTACTCATGGAGTACCAGCTCAGAAATAGTGCCCATTTTTAAGTGCAATTTTCTAGTAAAAGCTAGAAGTTTTCTTCTTCCTGTTTACAGAAAAGCTTTTAGGGGTGTTTCTACTGAAATGAATGGTAGATGAAAGGAGAATCAGCAGTGGAGATAAAATCCACTGCTGTTGCCCTTCTTTCAACATTCAAGAAGACTCATGTATATAATTAATTTTTTTTGGGAGTAGAGAATGCAGGTTAAATGAACCTTCTTGCCACATGATGCACATTTCCAGCATTCTGTTCCAATGCTATTTCAGTATTAAACTATGTTATAAATTAAATGACCAATTCCTTTTTATTGAACAGAAAAGAATATTGTAATCTGTAACACTGATTAATCCCACGAATAATTATGGATTTATCCAAGGGATAAATTCACACATCTGGGATTGTCAAAAGCCTATACCCAACAAAATATGAGAGAGGAATTAATACAAGGCTGGTATCCTGTTTTTTTTAAAAAACACAGGAAAAAATTCATACCAGCTTTATATTCTATATACTGGAAACGACATTCACTTAAAAAAATACAAACAACACAATACAGATGATATACACTGAATAAAACCTTAAAAAATTGAAGGCTTTATTCAGTGTTTATTAAGGGAATCACTTATAAAAGAAGTATCAGCTAATCTGACATGTCAGGCAACTAACCATGGACAATCTTATTAATGAGGATTGACAACTTACCTCTATCTGAACGGCTCTTGCTGAAGCACACTACAACATTAGTGCACTGAAGTTCTTCCTCTGAAAATTCCAGTAGGGTGACAAACCTAAAAAAACAAAAATGTCAAAACACAATATAATATCTTCTCATACACACCCCTCCAAATAATGAGGAAGTCTTGGAAGAGACTAAATATATTTGAGAAGAATATTTAGTCTTAAAATATATAATACATTATCAAGTTAATGAATTGACTGAAACTGACAAAATGCAACTGAATTAAATATCTCAAGCTGAGACTTATTACTCTCATCTATAAGAATCAGCATGTTTAATATCATCTCTCAGTATTTTAGATATCTTAAATACATGATCTTGAATTATTATATAATTCATATTATGTTAAACATGGCAGAATTTTCTTTCCACAATCTGTTTTAACTGTTCCACTTGTATGCCTAGTAATAAACTAATTTCCTTTTCATTCTTAATAAAATAGGAGGTCACATGGAACTAGCACAAGGAATGTGCTGAGAATGTAAAGCATATGGTGCTGCAAACAGACACCATGGGACAGTAATATTGCTAACTGATTTTTAATACTTGGATGGCAGGAATGAGTATGCAAACAAGACTTTCTACATGAAGTTGGCCAAAACATTGCCTAAAACAATTGATTCCTTTTAGTTTATCAATCTTTAGGGTGGTGGCTTATAATCCTTGTCTTTAGCATATGCCCAAACTAAGAAGCCACAAAGATTCTTAACAAAGAAATCAATTGGCATGTACCACCTTAATTTCTTACCACAGAAGTATTAAGATAGGCAGAGATAGTGAAGGATGCAAAAGGGTTGTTCATACAATAGAATCTTATTGTAGTCATTGTTCATTTGGTTTGGCATACACCAAACCTACAGACTAAACCTGAACTGCATTGTCATACTTTGTAACTGATTACAACATTTATATACTTATAGATGTCTGAGTGGTTAGTCTATCTGAGAGGTGATTGGGGGAAGCAACATTAAGAAGCTTGAAATTAGTGCATATAACCCTTGTTTCAGCAGTAATAAAGATAAAAATAGGGAGTTATCTATCAGATACAACACAGGGTATATGGTATTTGAGAAACCCAAGCTGTTACCAGTTGGTGGTTTTAACTACTATGTTTTCAGGCAATACTTGAAATTGTTTTTAATACCAAGTGAAGGAAACTGACCATGCAAGGGTTGAGATTGTCTTATGAATAGATGTTAACAAACTTGATGGAGATTTGCATACAGTAAGTTGCAAATATGCTACACTATAGCAGTTATTTTAGTACATGGTTGACAGGTATTTTTTTTAATTACATTTGTCAATTTGGGTTTATCATTAGTAAATGCAACATACTGCATATGGGCAGCAGTAATACCAGAATAACATACCAATTAGGTCATATAATACTCAAAGGTGTGGAAGAATGAGACCTGGAGTAATTGTAAAATCCCACACAGTTTGAGCAGCACAGACAAGATGCTAGAACAGCTATTTGTTATTTGGTTTTTAGGAGCATTAGCAACTAAGGCCATATTGCTCCAGGGATATGCAGTGGTCATTCACTGACCTTTCCACATCCTCCATATTTGGTGGTCACGGGCTCTAACCTCTGCCTAATCAAGAAGTGTGTGCTACGCACTGCTGCTCCTGCCCATCTGACTACAGAGGCGCCACTAGAACAGCTCATGGGGTTCTGTCAATTACATGCAGGAACTTTGCTAGCAGGGACAAGGTGATTAAACTACTGTATAATGCAGTGGTTAACCCACATCTTGAGTACTACATATGGTACTGGAAACCATTAAGAAATATAGATCTCTGAACAAGTACACAGAAGAGCTACTAGATCAAAAGGTAGTATTCTTATTATAAAAGACTGCCATTCTGCAAACAGCACTGCTTGCAAACTAGGCACTTATAAGGAGACCACCAGGTTTAAGGGTTTAAATGGATTGAGTAAACTTGGTGGTATTCTTACTTTTTATGAGAGCACACATACAAGGGGATAAATTCAAGAAGGATGGCTGCAAGATAGATATACAAAAGCTGCTTTCAGCCAGCAAATAGCCTACCATCTGGTGTAGTGGAAATGGGTAGCTTTTTTTTTTGGCAGATGCTGGCTGTATATGCTTGCATCATTTGCCACTAGTATTGCTAATAATAGTATAGCTGTGAACATATTCAAGATATTCCTGGCTGGAGCAATAAAGTTTAGAACAAAAACTGCTGAATTGAGTTCAAGCTTTACAGCACAGTCTTTCCAAACTAAATATAATATAACATTGCATTTATAAAATGGCTTACAAAAAAAAAGCAAAGGATTGCAACTGAATCCACTTAATTTTGTGGACAGAGGCAATTGTGACTATTATTCAATTTTTAATTAAGTGTTGAAGTAGCACATTACTATTTAATGAAATTCACAAGCAAATTATTCAATTACTTTTCTAATGGTTGCAAATTTTTATCCCCGTTTATTAAACTGCAAAAGAATTGAGACTCCAATGAGATTATGCAAATTTTATAAAGAATTGCCATAATTTTTTTGTTCCCTCCATCAAAAATGAGCTACTTGAAATGCAGAAAAAGAAAAACTTACGCTTCTTTGGACCCATCTGGCAAAATTCCATCTGGCACCTGCACATAGAGCATATTCTGCCACAGTACTGTATCCCACTTCACATTAATGTTTTCTGTCAGGTGGAAGGTGAAAGTCAAGAGAACGGCATCCTGGTTGGACTGCTTGGTAAGCTCACCCCACTAAATCAAGATAAAGAAAAAATAATTCAAAACTTATGAGTATATCTATAGTAAAGACTTGAAATCATATGCATAAAACTACTAAGAAAGAAGCTTACAAGAGGTGAAATACTGCACAAACAACCAAATACCATCCAAGTATTGTTTCCATAAGGCTAGCAATTTGCTTAATGCAAGACATTTTTCTATGAGTAGAGTTTAGATTCCAATTCTCCCCCTTTCCAACTACCCTAAATTGTGGTGATTTTCATTATATTCAAATACAGCCATATGACAAATTTATAGTTCTGAGTTTGACATGTTTATTGTACCTGCAGATACAAAAGAATATCTGGGTGAAAATTTCCTGAAGCCTCTCAGGACAAAGGTTTTGCAAGACACTGGTCAAAACTAATTTTATAAAGCCCTCTTAAAAACAGCTTGAGAGGCTATTTTAAACACCTTCATGGCAGAAAAACTGTTAATTAGGTAACCATTTATAACTTTCAAATGTCAGAATACTGTGGATACAAACAATGTTGATGTCATATCATAATTGGCACCTCCGTAGCCAGGTGGGCAGGAGCAGCAGTGCGTAGCACACGCTTCTTGATTAGACTGGGGTTCGAGCCCGTGACCACCAAATACGGAGGATGCCGGAAGGTCAGGGAATGACCACCGCATATCCCAGGAGCAATATGGCCTTAGTCGCTAATGCTCCTAAAAACCAAATAACAAACATATCATACTCTAGACTAAATTATCTTTCATAGTTTAATATATTATAGCTATTTAATTATATTGATGTGTAGAAGCCAATACACTTCAGTATATTAATAGTACTATGTTGACATGATTTGAGGAACTTGATTTTATTAGAAATGAGAAGGGGAATTGAAGCTTAAAAAAAAAAAAAGGGGGCACACAGGGGCTAATAGGATTAATTTTCCTGTTTCGTTTAACATAGCTAAAAGATGGATTAGTTATCTTAAAGATAATTTAGCTATATTTGGCCCTTGGACAAATGAGAGAATCTGGATTCAGGGGAGCTTCCTATAGATCAGAGGTATACAATTGTCTCAATCACTAAGAGGTCAAAGGGCAACACGAGTAGTTAGACCTATAAGCTTGACTTCTATTGTAAAAAAGCATGGTAGGGGTTCTCATAAGAATCTAATTATATGGAAATCAGAGCACAAGTTTGTTGTGGGGTACAATACTGACTAGTCTGAAGCAGTTGCTGTTGTATTTAAGGGTTTTTGGTACAAAGGGCCTCCTAGTCACATTGTGGCTGTTCATGACTTAGAAAATTTTCCATATTATGATTATCAGAGACTAAGATAAATTTATGCATTTCAAATATTGAAAGAGTTCTTCAAAAGTTATCATTGTCAAGAATGTGTAATAAAGTTAAATGGTTCCTGCAAGTTGGAAAGAGCTAAAGCTAGATTTCTAGATTCTTGGCTGTTCAGGACATTTGATAAGGATATGCTTGATTGTTAGCTGGATAGGAATGACCAGAGCAAAGTCTAGCCAGAATTGCTTCTCTGAAAGTAGATGTCCACAGCTGCAGTTATTTTATTTATTTATTATTATTTTTTTTTTTATCTGTAGGAGATTTGAGTTTTCCACAGTTGAAGGCAGTGATTCATATATTCTATTATTTTATATTTTTTTTTATAATGGATGTGAAGACAGTGTAAGGCACTTTCAGGTGACAGGAAGATTCTGTATCAGGATGTTCAGCAGCATGATCCACATGTTCACTACCTGGGATGCCAAAATGTCCATGGATCCAGCAGAAAGTGGCCATCTGGTTGGATCTTTGATAGTGCAACAATCTAGATTATTTCAGGATCAGATGAAAATGTGGAAAGTATGGCAGTGATAGAATGTAAGGAGTTTGTATATATCAGAACTTACTTGAAATGGCGATTCTTTATGTTATCTATGGCTAATTTTATTGCACACAATTCTGTAGCATATATATATATACACACACACACACACACACACACTACATTCCATAAGCAAAACAGCTAGTGAGAAAGCGAAAAACTGCTGCAGAATCTACAACTGTTTTGGAGTAAACAAGTATAGATATGTAGCTTGAGATGTGCTTCACATAACTGCTATTTGCTAGGGAGCATTTTCCCAATTGTAGAAATAAATTGTCACACAGGTAAGGAAGATCCAAGGAGGTTCAGGAGTAGCAAGGTCTTGGATGATGTCCCAACTGAGCAAGAGCTCTTCCAATCAATCTCACAGGAAAGTTTATTTTATTGTTGAACAGCATCACATATTGAGAATCAAACAGGTATTCCCAGCTGGAGTGAGATGGAATACTTTTAATTTTTGCCACAGTTAAACAGCAAAAATTTGCTCCTTAAGTGCCAAAGGGGGCTCATGTGCCTCAATAGAAGCTGTGGATCAGATGTTCTGAAAGCTCACTGTTATCCTAAGGGCAATATGCTAGGTGGTATTCAAATATAGAGAACTAGTCCTTGCAGAGTCAGACTGCTGATCCATAATCCAAGCAAGACCAAATTAACATTCTATAGAGAGATAAGGGGGTGCTTCTATCAGCACCCCAAGAGTGGAGACTGCTCTTAGGATGTTCAATTTTTTTTTTTAGATAAGCCATCCAAAGGTAAGCTATGAATAGCAAAATTAAGTTTATTCTTTAAGAGTAAGCCCAATAAACAAGTCAGATGCTGTAACAAAGGACACAAACTGACACCATATTTAGATTTCAGTAAAATACTTTTACTGAAATCTAAATATGGTGTCAGTTTGTAAAAAAGGGATGGTTAAGTGACAGAAGACAGAGGGTGGTTATAAATGGGCACTACTCTCCTTGAACTCATGTTATTAGTAGAGTCCCTCAGGATTCAGTGCCAGGCCCATTACTGTTAAAAAATGGTTTATTTTACAGTAGAACTTCTGGCTAGCAAAAATACAAAACCAATGTTGCTGTGTCATTGACTGCTTTACATAAAACAGACTTAATTTGCATTTTCAACAAAGTAATGATATAAAGTAACTGGCAATAGTACACAATTGTGCTTATGAATGGTAAATGCACAAAATTTCTAACAGCAAATATTTGAACAATTTAAACAAGTTTTTTCCCTAACAGTTCCTGTATACTTTCTGTATACATACATTTTACAGTGCACATTTCTGTAGTTTTGTTTGCCTTGCATCACCTAATTTGGTACTGATGCCTTTAAAGGTTTGACAAGGCCACTATTGTTACTGGTTTCAGTTGCCGCAAATCTATATATTCTTTTCTCGAGTTCTTCAGCTAGATTCAATGTAAAATCTCTTCTCTTCATAACTTTCCCTGTCACTTCTTTATAAATAACCCAAGCATCAATTACCACAAAATCTAATATATTATAAAAGATGAGAACTGGGCATTTACATAAAGCCTAATTTTGTTGAACATTTTTTTAGCCATTTGGTCTAAAATATCAATCCAGTACTTTTGTTTCATTGTAATATAATACCATATCAGGCTTCTTTGTACCATTACTTATCAATACTTGCATGAAGTGTACTCTAGATTATGACATTTTTATTTACCTTGGCCTGATAATTCTGAGTACAATCATCAAGTTTGAAAACTGAAGTGGAATATAATTCTGCTTTTTTTTTATGGATATTGTAACTTCTTTACAAGCACTGTTCAGTTCCCACTATAGTAGTATTTTTTGGACTAATTTCTTTGCTAATTCAAGACCAGTAAGGAAGTCAGTGATTACATATATTTCTATCTTGATTCAAATATGGTTCCATTAGTTTTAGGACATTCAGAAAGTGATTGAGTAGCTGGGTGCATTATTTTCCCAAATAAGGAAAGCCATTCAATGGATATTTAAGTTGTCAGCTGCTAACCAAAACTTTATACCAATTTTTTTTTTTTTTTGGTCACATAATGGGGTTAATTAGCATCTAGCTTTAGTTGAAAATAGCTGCTCATTTATTGTAATGTTTACTCTAGGTATATAGCTAGCCTTACAGTCAGAAATAAGTTTGCACTATATTTCTGAAGCTAAGCAAAATGTATTTATTTCCCAGATGCTCCTTCCTTGAAGGATGTACATCAAATCTTATGAACCAAAATTTCCCAAAAGTTGTTACATGACATTGTATTATGAAAAATAAAAACTGAGGCCACATACAACTGACCACAAGTTATCCAGTTCTAAATTTCTAGCCGCATATGCTCCATGAGCTTAAAGTATAGTGATAAAAGCATCATGTTCTTCAATGGATGAAGACCAATTATTATCCTTCAACTGTCTTTGCACTTTGATTTCAGTGCAGTTCTGCATGTATTTGATCATTATTTGTACACAAACAAAGTGCACATACCACAGAATCCATACACACATTTGTCTTGCATAAGGAGTTGGTCCAGGGTTATCATGAATTACATAAATTTGTAGTGCACACCCAGCTGAAAGACCACCAGCTTTTATAACTCCCCATATGTACCCAGATTTAAGTACATTTGCTGTCCAACAGTTTTTACAATTATGATGGCATGTATTATCATCTATGGTATCACTTGATGTACAAGGATACAGAGTATTATTTTCACTATTACTAGATTCCTTGCCTTTTTCATTAGACATCTATGTCACTTTTTTCTTCTCTAAATTCATTTCCACTCTGCTCTCTAGACTCTTTAAGTCTTTTCTAATTCCTGTAGATATTTTTGAATTTGTTCTTGGGCAAGACCACAAGATCACCACATTTTAGTAACAATCAAACTAGCACTAAAAATTGCTGAAATATCTATCCATGTACAAAGTTTCACCCAGACAAAACTAGAACTGCATGGCACAGCAATACATAGTAGTAACACCAAAACACTAAGCCCTGAACGTGTCATGCCAGAAGTGCAGACATACACATCCAGGCATATACTTGCACAAACCATAGGGTGATTCAAATTGCAAATGTTTGCCACAAGGTAAATAAATATGAAAACTTGATTAACTGAATAAAAATTAGCTTATTTATTGAAATTTGCAAATAGTCAAATCTGTTAATTTGCCAATTTTAGGTACAGAGCTAAAATTTAAAAGAAAAGAAAAATGTGTGCAGAAGTATTTGCAATTGTGCATGATACAAGCATCATTTAAAGTAGGCAAACTGTCAAATTGGCCATTGCAGTCATTCTAAATGTTAACGCTACTGATGAAGGCATATCACAAACTTATTGTCTAAGCTTGCAGATACAAAAGTTGGCAGGGTGGTTAATGACAGGAATCAAACATGCTACTGCAGCAAGACCTAGAAATGTTAGGCAGATGGGCTGAGAAGTGGAACTAGGGGTGTAGCATTGGTAAATGCAAGTACTGCATATGGACAGCAGTAATTCCAGAATAACATACCAACCAGGTGGTAACAAAGTAAAGGTGTGGCAGAAAAAATAAAAAAAATCCTAGGGATAATTTTAGTCTTACATGACTTCTCCGGGAAGCAGACAGGCTACTAGAACAGTTCACAGGTTTTGTCAATGACATAGAAACTATACCAGCAGGGACAAGGTGATTATCTCATCATAAAGCAATGGTTAAGCCTAGGGTTCATACAAAACTCTTGAAAAACTGGCTTTCAAATTTTTACAAAAAAAAATAAAATATATAATTAAAACAGTAAAAAATATTTATACTTATTTTAAAATTTCAGTTTAATATTTATGGAACTACAAAAATAACAAAAAATAAAACAAACAAAACCAAATAAAAAAAAAAAAACTGAAATAACTCAAATCTGTACAAAATATAAAAATTTATTTCATTTAGTATTTTTCTTCAGGAAATAAGATTTCAAAAAACAAAAATTCCACTGAACAATTACTTAATCTTGTTCTTATTCTAGATACAAAAATTGTATGAAATAGAAAATACTCTCACTGGCTACTGAACTTAATTTGATCATTTTCAGGGCATCAAATAATAAATCTAAATTTTGTTCTTTTATTGGTTGCCTCAAATACCGAAAATTCAGCCTTCAGTGTCTTCGGATTTGATATTTCTTTAGGTTCTTCAAGAAACCTATGAATTGATTTTTCCATGGCTTCTTTTAGAGCATTGCCCTGATTAATAGTTTCTCCATCTCCAATATATTCATCATTGGAATCGGTTTCCATACAAGAATTTGAATATATTCTAGACAATATTTTTCCAGATAACTTAATAATATCAAGTTTTGGAACTAGTGGAAATTCACTAATTTCTTTGTTGAAATGTTTTGTGAATTTTGCAAATATAGCAAAAGGGTTACCAATCCAACTTTTGTACTTCTAAAGCATTTAATAATTTGGAAATAATTTCAGTCTAATTTTTTTTTAGTTCATTTAACAGAAATTCAAATATACCTTCACTTGTTAATAAATTGGCATCTTGCCACCCTAAGGTCTCAGCTGCTAGAAGCAATGGTTCCAACACTAAGAAACTCCATGATTTTAGGATATTAAGCTTCATTCCACATATGAGAAGTACCAATATCATTCAAAGCTAAAACATTCTTTTAATGTCATATATCTTTCAACCATGGCCTCTAAATTATTCCAACTCATTTGGCAGTCAAGAATCAGACTTAATTCCTTTCCTTTTTCTTGTTTTACATAATTCTGAAGGATGCTATCTCTTACGGGAGATTTTCTAAAATATTTGCAAATTTCTAATTTGGGAAATTCATTTTCTGTAATTGTCAGACAACATAGGGAATCCACAGTCGTTATCTAGATCAAGAGAATTTTAAAAATCCTCACCACAGTCATCTTCACACTCTATCATCTTCTGATTCCTCACTTGTAACATACATCGGTTTCAGCAATTTCTTTATTTTTATATAAAACATCAGTAACTGCTAAGTGTATGGTGAGTGAATAGCATAGTTGATTTCTAATTATAGGTGATGATTGGCCAAATTTTCATAACAGCGGCACCATCATTTGTTGCTGCAACTATGTCAGTTGCTAGATCCAAGTTAAAAATTTGTAGCCTCTCAAACTAATTCTAATGTTTTCTTAGCATTGCAGGAACTAGCTATTGGAACTAAGCCCAAATTAAAATCTTCCACAAAATGGTGTACGTTGATATTCAAATATCTGCAATTTCTTTTGCTAGTCCACTCATCTAAAGTTTTAGAAAACTTTTCCATTCTTAATACAATCCAATTCATTTATAGTTTCACGTTTGCCATTGTCAAAATGTATGAATGAGATCCATTACTCAAGTGTTGTTTTTTGGTAATGAATATCCCCTGTTGTTGCAAAGACTCCTATGAACAAGTTTGTTGTAATGTTATTGATGGACAATCCATCCACTGCAAGTTTTGCTATAATTTCTTCTAAACTGCTCCTTTTTATGAAATTAAAAATACTGGCTTGTTTGTGGGCAGAAGGAAGGTCCAGGTGTTTCTTGCTTGTTGATTTGTTTCTGTTTTCTTGTCAATTATTTTATGAACTGCTTTCAGATGATTATGGAGATTGCTCGTAGATGATTCTTTGCAGCTCAACATTTTATTACAATGATTGCAGCATGCCTTGTCTTTTCCAACCTTTCTGAAATTATCCCAAACCTCTGACTTATTTGCAACATTCATTTTGGTCTAAAACTCAAATGAAACATTTTAAATATTTTTATCCATGACATTAATATTTAATAATGAAAGAATGTTATATTATTAGAACAGACATTAATTTTTAATTCTGTTGTTTTTACCAACTAAAACAAGAATCATCATCATCAGCCATTTTCAATCCACTGCAGGATGAAGGCCTCTCCAGCAACTTTCCAGTTCCTTCTGTTTTGAGCACTGGCCATCCATTTACTACTCAAAAACTCATGAATTTCATCTATCCATCTCCGCCTTTGTCTTCCAGGTTTTCTTCTAGTTCCTCTTGGGTACCATTCTGTTATTTTCTTAGTCCATCTGTCATCATGTCTTCGAGCTATGTGTCCTGCCCAAGACCATTTTAGTTCTTTAGTTTTGATAAGAATGTCCTTTACTTGAGTTTGCTGCCTAATCCATGTGTTTCTCTTCTTATCTAACAGTCTGATTCCCAATATAATTCGTTCCATTCTTCGCTGTGTAGTTCTTAGCTTCTCTTCCATTCTTTTGGTGAGTGCCCAAGTTTCACTTCCATAAGTCATGGTGGGGAGTATACATTGATTCATTATTTTACGTTTCAGACAAACTGGGATATTGCTCTTCAGTATGTGACTATATTTCCTGAATGCTATCCATCCAAAATTTATTCTTCTCTTGACTTCCAGCCATTTATTATTACAGCTAATAACTTGTCCCAGATAAGTATGACTCCACCTTTTCAATTACTGCTCCTTCAATCATTATTTCCCTTTCCGTGGCATACTTGTTCATCATTACTTTTGTTTTAGCCATATTCATCTTTAGTCCAAAATCCTTACTAACTGTGCATAACTGATTAAGATTTTCCTCTAATTCTTTGGGATCGTGGCTTATGACCACAATGTCATCTGCAAATCGTAAATGGTTTAGGTATTCTCCGTTCACATTGACTCCTTTCTGCGACCAGTCTAATCTTCTGAAAGCTTCCTCAAGGGCAGCAGTAAACAGCTTCGGAGATATTGTGTCTCCTTGTCGAATTCCTTTCTCGATTTTAAATTTGCTACCGTCTTTGTCTAGTCTAATAAAGGATGTAGCACTCTCATATATTTTCTTCAAAATCATAATATATGGAGTATCTATGCCTTGTCTTTCCAGTGCCCGAAACATTGCCTTATGCTGTATGGAGTCAAATGCCTTTTCATAATCCACAAATGCCAGGCATAATGGTGTTTTATATTCATTTGCTTTCTCCATTAGCTGTGATATTACGTGAAGGTGATCCATAGTTGACAATCCTGTCCTAAAGCCAGCTTGCTCTTTCGGTTGATTCTCATCAAGTATTCTTTCTAATCTGTTAGTATGACCCTTGTGAACAACTTGTAGATATGGGATAACAAGCTAATTGGTCTATAATTTCCAATTTCTGATTTATCTCCTTTCTTATGCAGCAAAACTATGATTGCATTATTCCACTGCTTAGGCATCACACCTTTACTAATGCACTTTGTGAAGAGCCTTGCCAGTTTTTGTGTTATGTCTCTTCCTCCCAATTTTAACAACTCTACAGTAACTTCATCTTCCCCCGGGGCTTTCCGATTCTTCATTTTCTTCAATGCATGTTCTACCTCATCAGGAAGAATATCGGGTATGTTGTATGTGTTGCTACTTTGCAATCCATGTTCCCCACTGCTGGTATCATTCCCTCGCTCCTTGTATAATTCTCTATAGTAGTCTTCTGCTATTTGAATTATGCCTTCTCTGCTGTTTATAAGTACACCATCGCTATTCTTCAGTTTCAGTATCATTTGTCTTTCTGTATTACTGCTCATGGCTGCTGATTTAAATCCTTTGTTTTCCCTTAATGCTTGTTCTACTTTTCTTGTGTTAAATCTTCTTATGTCCTCTCTGAGTCTCTTTCTAATGGCTTTGCATAACTCAGTATACTCAATTTTCTCCCTGTCAGTGTTTTTCTTGCTCTTCATTTGTCGTCTTTGGTTCATCATGAGAAGTGTTTCTTGACTAATTTTTTCTTCTTTGGATTTTTGTTTCCCTATAGGTTTCTTGGGCTTTATCACTTTCAGAAAGTTGTAATATTCCTCGTCGATATCTTGGTCCTGAGCAGTCTGTAGAAGCTCAAACTTGTTCTTAAGTTCCAGTACATACTGCTTTTTCTCCTCCTCTGTTATTTCAAAGACCTTTGTATTATTTACTCGAGTCAGTTTTTTCCTTTCCTTTCCTACATCTATATCAAGTGTACATCTTACCATTCTGTGATCACTTCCAACATTTACCTTATTCAGTACGGTAACATCATTCACAATATATCTTCTGTTAGTGAGAATGAAGTCTATTTCATTAGTTGTTATTCCATTTGGACTCTTCCATGTCCACTTTCTGTTCACCCTTTTCTTGAAAAAAGTGTTCATTACTGACAGTCCTTGAGATTCTGCAAATTCCACAAGTCTTTCACCTCTTTTATTTCTTTCACCAATTCCAAAATTTCCTATAGTTCCTCTTTCTGCACTGTTTTGCCTTTTTCCAACCTTAGCATTGAAGTCCCCCATAATAATAGTGTAGTGGGTTTTCTGCTCATCTGGAAGACTCAATTTCGATGTACATTTCTTCAACCTCTTCATCATCATGGCTCGATGTTGGTGCATAAATCATTATAATCTTTAGCTTGTACCTCTTATAAATCTTGAATATTAGTCTTGACACCCTTGGTGATGTACTTTTGCAATATAACAAGCAATAACAAAATAATAACAAGCAATAACAAAATTCCTATTCCTGCTTGTAATCAAACTCAAGTGAACAGAGCTGTCGCAGTGCATTGTGTACTGCATAGTACACAGGACTAAACTGGTCTGGTGCACGTGAGCAACACAGCTGATGTCATTGATCAGTCTGTGTGTGATGCCACATAGAATAGCATAATAGAATGAATTTGCAGGTCAAACATTTGCCTGACTCATGAAGATTAGTTTTACTACAATATGCCTGTGCCCAAGGCAATTAAGTCAAAATGTTAATGTTTTTTATTAATTAATTTACATTAATTCTAGTATCTAAAACTAGTTTTTTGAATTTAGAAACTGGCTTTCGAATTTTACAAATTTATCCAAAAAAAAAACCGGCAAACTAGTTAAGCCAGATGAAGTACCATATACAGGTACAGAATCCTCATTTTAAGAGGTGAATTTTAGGATGAATAAGGAGAAGAGCAACCAGATCATTCCAAAACACCAAGGAATCCTCTTACTGAAAAAAAAAAAAAAAAACTAGCTCTGCTAATTGCAGTGCTTGAAAACTAGGCACTTATAAGGAGATCTAACTGAAGTGTTTAAGGCTTCAAATAGATTGAGTAAACTTAATGATGGTATTTAACTCTTTTGGACAAGACACAAAAGGGAAAATATATATATATACACACACACACACACACACACACACACACACACACACACACACACACACACTTATTGAAAGGGATGTCTGTAGGAGAGATGCACAAAAATTCTTTCAGCTAGAATAACTGATTGCTGGAACAAACTACCACTCTTGTCGTGGAAGTGAGTAGTATAAATAAATTTATGGAAAATTACATATTGGAGGGGAGAGAGTTTTTTACATTATATAAGCTTTCTTCTTTGCACCATTTGACACTACTAGTTATAATAATATAACTGACATTTTAAATGTATTCAGACTATGAAAATAGTTTCAGTTTAATAGTTAAGGTGAAAACTAGAGTTGAAACTGCATTATCTTTATGATACATTGACAATCCTCTGCATGGGTTCCAAGGTATAAATAAATAAAAAAAAAAAAAAATTTTCCAGGTCATGCTATTAAGACTATACTTCACTCACCATGCACCTGGTGACTCTTGAAAGGCTTTGAGAAGGAAAAAATTGGAAAGTATTCAACAAGAATGCTCTTGCTTATCATGCAACATTTTCTAAATATCCTCCTAAACATTGTTTTATGACATCCTCATTGATGTGACCTTGCAAGTTTTTTTTTTTTTGGGGGGGGGGGGAATTCAATTATGGCATAGTTGCCATAATTTGGAGAAACTTTCATAATTGCTATCAATCAAGGAATTTAAATTAAGATTTTCAAAAACTTAGTGAAAGTCACCAGCAAAAATCAATTCCAAAATCACTATAGATATTCCTGTTTATATTAGAGAAAGAAAAAAAAAAATTCTCAAGAAGGCATTTCATTTTTTATTTAAAATTAGTATATAAAAAAATAACTTAATATGAATGAATACAACTTACTTTTATAGTAACATTCTCTGCAACAGGGGGCACTTTCAGTTTCCCCACACCGCTGCCCTCTGCTATAAGTAGCGACACGTTGGCGGCATGGGGCACATCAGGAACACCACCGAGGCCCTGTGCCCAGGGATATAGAATAGTGGAGCAAGGTACTGATAAATAAGTAAAAAGAATAAGTCTCACCATGTAAAGGTTACAGACAATAAGAACTTCACTCAAATGCTTTAATAATATTAAGTGCAACAGATCATCCTATTTAATACTTGATTTAATGCATTTAGTAGGGGTGCCAGAAACAAACGTGAACATGTATTTTCTGGGAGGGATGGGGGAACAGAACTTCATTTTTTACTAAAGATCTATGGAGGAAGAAGTTTTCCAACTCAGTACAATAGTACTACCCAACTTTTTCATTCTGGAATGAGGGATTACACACACTGGCCAAAATGATACTTAATATTAAGTATTTTATATTAATATATTCATCATCATCAGCCCTTTGATCCCCACAAAGGGGGATCAAAGGCTGACACAAGTAATTATAGACCTGTGAGTTTAACTTCTGTTCCCGGAAAATTAATGGAGGCACTGGTGAAAGAAGCACTGCAGGATCATCTAGACAAGACTTCAGTTATAGCTAGGACACAGCATGGTTTTGTTAAGGGGAAGTCTTGCCTGACCAATTTGATTGGATACTATGATGCAGTCACAAAAGAACTGGATGCAGGGAATAACTTTGATATTATATACTTGGATCTTAGAAAGGCTTTTGATACTGTTGCACATGGAAGACTGCTGCACAAATTGGAGCAGTGTGGCATTGGAGGCAAGTTGCTGCTATGGATAAAGGGGTGGTTGAGGGGGAGAAGACAGAGAGTGGTAATCAATGGACACTGCTCATCGTGGACTAATGTTATTAGTGGAGTCCCTCAGGGTTCAGTATTGGGGCCTTTATTGTTTTCTGTATTTATAAATGATATTGATGATGGTATATCAGGCTTAATGTCCAAGTTTGCAGACGATACGAAGGTTGGCAGGGTTGTCAAGGACACTACTGACACTATGCTGCTGCAACAGGATTTGGAAAGGTTGAGCAGATGGGCTTCGAGGTGGCAAATGAAGTTTAACATTGACAAATGTAAAGTACTACATATGGGAAACAGCAACCCCAGAGCAGCATATCAACTCTGTGGTACTACACTGACAGTGGTAGAGAATGAAAGGGACCTGGGGGTGGTGGTGCAGGCAGATATGAAGTTCTCTGAGCAGTGCAGACGAGCTGCAAGAGTAGCTCATGGTGTATTGTCAATGATATATAGGAATTTTTCTAGGAGGGATAAGGAGGTGATTATTCCCTTGTATAAGGCAATGGTCAGGCCACACCTAGAGTACTGTATACAGGCCTGGAGGCCTCATTTCAGGAAGGATGTAGAGCTGCTGGAAAGAGTACAGAGAAGGGCAACTAGATTGGTGAATGGGACAAAGGGGTTCTCTTACGAAGAAAGGCTTAAGTTTTGCAAATTACAGTGTCTGGAAACTAGGCACCAGCGGGGTGATCTGATAGAGGTGTACAAAGCCTTGAATGGTTTGAGCATGCTCAATGCTGATGGGATTCTTCCTCTAGCTCAGAAAAATCACCTGAGAGGGCATAAATTCAAATTGAGGAAAGACAGATGTAGGATAGATGTGCGGAAATTTGCCTTTAGCCAGCGGGTGGTTGGTGGGTGGAACAGACTTCCATCCCTTGTCGTGGAAGTTGATAGCCTAAATAAGTTTAAGGCTCAGCTGGACAGGTATTTCGAACGAACAGAGGGGTGAAGTGGAAGTGGTTATTTTTATTTATTTATGTTACTTTTTTTTTTTTTTTTTGGCTGATGCTGCATAAGCTTGCTTTCTTGCATCAAATGCCTCTACTAATGCTAATGCTAATTTTCAATCCACTGCAGGATGAAGGCCTCTCCAGCAACTTTCCAGTTCCTTCTGTTTTCAGCACTGGCCATCCATTTACTACTCAAACTCATGAACTTCATCTATCCATCTCCACCTTTGTCTTCCAGGTTTTCTTCTAGCTCCTCTTGGGTACCATTCTGTTATTTTCTTAGTCCATCTGTCATCATGTCTTCGAGCTATGTGTCCTGCCCAAGACCATTTTAGTTCTTTAGTTTTGATAAGAATGTCCTTTACTTGAGTTTGCTGCCTAATCCATGTGTTTCTCTTCTTATCTAACAGTCTGATTCCCAATATAATTCGTTCCATTCTTCACTGTGTAGTTCTTAGCTTCTCTTCCATTCTTTTGGTGAGTGCCCAAGTTTCACTTCCATAAATCATGGTGGGGAGTATACATTGGTTCGTTATTTTACGTTTCAGACAAACTGGGATATTGCTCTTCAGTATGTGACTATATTTCCTGAATGCTATCCATCCAAAATTTATTCTTCTCTTGACTTCCAGCCATTTATTATTATTATTACAGCTAATAACTTGTCCCAGATAAGTATATGACTCCACCTTTTCAATTACTGCTCCTTCAATCATTATTTCCCTTTCCGTGGCATACTTGTTCATCATTACTTTTGTTTTAGCCATATTCATCTTTAGTCCAAAATCCTTACTAACTGTGCATAACTGATTAAGATTTTCCTCTAATTCTTTGGGATCGTGGCTTATGACCACAATGTCATCTGCAAATCGTAAATGGTTTAGGTACTCTCCGTTAACACTGACTCCTTTCTGCGACCAGTCTAATCTTCTGAAAGCTTCCTCAAGGGCAGCAGTAAACAGCTTCGGAGATATTGTGTCTCCTTGTCGAACTCCTTTCTTGATTTTAAATTTGCTACCGTCTTTGTCTAGTCTAATAAAGGATGTAGCACTCATATATATTTTCTTCAAAATCATAATATATGGAGTATCTATGCCTTGTCTTTCCAGTGCCCGAAACATTGCCTTATGCTGTATGGAGTCAAATGCCTTTTCATAATCCACAAATGCCAGGCATAATGGTGTTTTATATTCATTTGCTTTCTCCATTAGCTGTGATATTACGTGAAGGTGATCCATAGTTGAGAATCCTGTCCTAAAGCCAGCTTGCTCTTTGGGTTGATTCTCATCAAGTATTCTTTCTAATCTGTTAGTAATGACCCTTGTGAACAACTTGTAGATATGGGATAACAAGCTAATTGGTCTATAATTTCCAATTTCTGATTTATCTCCTTTCTTATGCAGCAAAACTATGATTGCATTATTCCACTGCTTATTAATATATTAAGTATATATTAATAATACTTTATATTAAGAGGCAGAAAAAAATTCAAATAGATGCAAAGGAAACTGATGTGGGGTGATGTCTTGCCTTGTGAGTATAAAGACTATACAGGCTGTTCAATTGTAGTAATCTAAAGCCAGAACATGGAAAATGAGTGAGCTAACAGACTTTGAAAGAGGCCTGATCGTGGGTGCACATTTAGCAGGAGCCACAGTTCAAGAAATGAACTGGTTTCTCAAAAGCATCCACCTCAAAAGGTTTTTAATGACTAGAAAGCAGTTTATGGACATCTCTAAGGTATAAATGTAAGTGAATCTGTCACGCTCTAAGTATGGAAAAATAGGGCATCAGTGTGCAGCAAATAACATGCTGAATTCAACCAAGCCCAGAACTGCCTTAGTTCAACCTTCACAATGCCCAAGGAATTGAAGAAATTAGTATTGGCAGTCTCCTGTCTATTCAAAAGACAGCTTGTTTCAGAGAAAAACCCACTTGTAATGGTGCCAAGAATGTCTTGATTGGACAGTAACAATAGAAAGTCATGTGGTCAGACAAATCAAGACTGTTTTGCACTGATGATATGCAGAGTGGTGAGAACCTCACAAAGTAATGGACCCAGATTGCCTTCTTAAGACAACCCAAGCATCTGGAGGTGATATCATGGTATGGGGAATGTTTTGTTAGCACAATCTGGGTCCACTGATACTGGTGGAAGATCAGATGTCATCCAGGGAGCACCTAAATTTTGTATCAGGTCTACTGCACCCTGCAATGTTACACTTTGATCCCAAAGTGTGATGGCTACTTTATGGATGCCAATGCAAGTGTATCAAGTAAGAATGGTTCTGAGAACATGACATGCATTTCCACCATTTCAGAGAGAGATTCTGCAAAGAAGTCCTTTTTTTTCAACTGTCAACAGCAATGCAATATTTTGCTGGAAGAATGGTTACAATTAGACCAAACCCTTAAAGAATCCAGGCCATGCTGCACACTTATTTGAAACAAAGGCAACCCAAGTCAATATTAAATAAATTGTTTGCTTTTTTGGCCTGTGTGTAATATCATGATATGTTACTATGATAAAAAGGTATTTACTAAGGGTTGTAACTGAAAGTAATGAGAACATTTTGAACAAAGGAAGATACTAAAGTTGCAGAAATACTTGAATATACATCTACCACAGTCACCAGAAATGAGACTATGGTAGATGTAAGTATATATAGCTTCTTTAACTGTCATCATTCTCATAGCACCTGCTCCTTTTTTTCTTTAGCAAGACTAAAGAAAGTAGGGAATTCTTCCCAACTAAATTTTGCAATTGTCGGCATTATTTGATGGATTACATATGGCCATGGTATATGATTGTCTTGATGCCTGTCATGAAATAAATTACAAAATTCAATGAAAGTGAGGTGCAGGGATTTGTTTTGTGGCAGAAAGTCAATAAATATTCCCTCTGCATCCAAGAAGGCCATCCCTCAAATTTTATTACTGACAGTGCTGTTCTCAGATCACTTGCACTAACTGGCCTTTAAAAGAGGGCACTGCATTTAACATAACTGATAATGGAGTTGAGAAACCACTGGTGCCACTTTGTCTTAGGTGTTGTAGTACTGTTTTCTGTTTTTTTTAGGAATGTGGTATAATGCTTTTTCACACTTTCTTTTCTGGATTGAAGGGAAAGCTTATTCCTAGTGATTATGCTTAAGAGGAGGCCAGGGCTTTCAGCAGCATAACATTGAAGAAACAGCTGTGCCATTTCTGCCATCTAAATCTGAACTCCAAACTAATATAGCCACCTAGTAGACAATTCTAAAATATTTTTCTCCAACTTAATTTCTATACATCACAACAGAAAAGAAATCATGCATTATGAAACTTGAAATTAACCATTGTGGTTAATTTCAAAATTAAATATTTAAGCATTAATTGGAAACATTTAATTACAATTTACAGATAAAAACTAAAAAATATTTTAATAGCATTTCTTAGAATTTAAAGGTTGTTCATCCCAAATTAAAGACACTCAGATGGCACAACTGTTTGAATTTTGTTTCTGCAGAGCTGGAGAAACAGTGAGTTAAGTACAAGAAACATTGAATTGCTTATGTGGCATTATTTAAATACCAGACAACTATTTGTGGTTTTAAATGAAAGCAGAAAATAGATAACTGTCATGCAAACTGGAATCAGTCCACTTAAACACATGTGAATTACCATACCCTTGCACTGACCATTTTAATGCATGTTTTGATATATCCTTTGTATACCACTGTTGTACTGAGCTGCCGAATGACTGACTTTTTTTTTGTCCTATTACAAAAAAAGGTATCACACTAGTCATTGAACTAGCCACTGGCTTAATATTTTTTGTGGGACCATTTTTAGTGCACTCTGGCCATTGATACAAATACACACAAGTTGGGCTGTGGTTCCAATTCGTGTCTGGCAAATTATTATACTGTGCCTTAAGTTATTTAAGCCATGCTTAAACAATTTAGTTGAGCCATTTCTTGATGAACTGCACAGGATGCTCCTGATATTCTTTCCATTGGATTTGAAGATCAAGGCATTTAAAAAAGGTTCAGAGACTAAAAAACCTTAAAACAGAAAGTTAACTGAATAATCTTCGAAAGCAAAGTTCTTGGTGTTGATCTATTTGAATAAACTTCTAGCAGTACCATGGTTTCACTCATGATTTGTATAGTGAATACTGATTCAATCATGGGTTATTTCAATTTTTTGTTGGTAAACAGTGAGCTGATTTTAATAGTTCAAACTAAATAGGTGAGGTGTGGAGAGGGATTATCATTTCGGGTGTATTACAATTGCTTTAATGAGCATTTCTGTTTAGTTAAGTAACAGGTGACTCAACTAGCTACCTGGTTTCCAATAATTTCTAAAAATAGTGGGATTTGCAAAACAAATTTTGCTGCAAAAAGAACCGAATTCTTGTAATAGTTGGTTTCAATTTGCAATGGCTGCAAAAAATTTCATTTGGGATGCAATACAAATCAACAGTATTTAGATAATGCGTAATGAGTATTGAAAAATAGGTAGCTCTTATGTGAATACTGGCTACCTAATGTGATGTCAAGGTAATTCTTGGCTATACCACTGCAGCTTCTGAAGATACAAGTCCCTATTGTTCAGCTGTTACTCACCACCCTCACTTTTCTCCCAGCTCTTCACTATTCCCAC
The DNA here is from genome assembly GCF_048544385.1 of Mastigoproctus giganteus. Classification (NCBI taxonomy): domain Eukaryota; kingdom Metazoa; phylum Arthropoda; class Arachnida; order Uropygi; family Thelyphonidae; genus Mastigoproctus; species Mastigoproctus giganteus. Next base: position 153,294,658 of record NC_143577.1, read on the forward strand.
AGCACTCCTTTCCAATGGCTGGGTGTGTATGTCCCTGAGAAGCTCAGGCAACCCAGGGATGGCCTAACAGAGTAACAATTTTGGACTCCTTGGCCCAATTCTATGCAATCAATAGAAACTAGGAGTCCATGGGCTCCCTAGGCTAAGAGGCCATAAAAATGAAAGAACCCTACATTACATGAAATAAACAAAACATCACTTGCACTTTCTGGCCTTTACAGGAAATCATCTCAACACAACAGAACTGAGAGAAGAGTTGAGAAACCACTTGACCCTCAACACTATGTCCACCAATATCTCAACTACATAACCATCCTCTTATCTGGCCCAAGATTTCAGATGTTTCTCATTTTTTTTTTTATTGAAAATAAAAATGCAAACTGATAATACAAGATGGTTCAGGTCTGATCGTTTTTAAAAATGAAGTAAAAAAAGTGGAACACTGCAGAAAAAGTTTGTGCACACACATTATTTGTAATGTAGACTTTCTTATTTATCAATTACAGTAAACAAGTTGGCATTTAAAAGCATTGTGTGCCATGTTGGTCTATAACTAAGAGTAAGAAAGATGTTGACCCATGAAAAATGTTAAAAGAGGTGGCATAAACCTCAGTGAATATGGGATTTCAGGGAATACAAAGTAACATAAAATGAACAGTATTATGTCTTGCACCACAAGGCTAATACACTGTTTTAACAAATTCTATAACCAAGAGTGAGTAGAGGAATCTGATAAACATTTGAGGCTAACTGGGAAAATTTCTGATAATCATCTTCTAAATTTTGCATGGAACAGATCTTATACTAATTACACAATGTTTTTATAGTATAGACTTGTGGAAATGGTAAGATCAAAGTGACACTTCCAAACAGTACACAATATAATAGAAACATTCTCACTTTATAAGGAAAGAGTGTTGCTGGAACTATATATGCTGGTCCACTTTAGTATTAGCCTTATAGTGGAAGAAAGCCCTAGCCTTTTACTGTACAAGTAAAAAATAATGATATAAAAAAAATGGAATAACTTTTTTTCACTTAAAAACCGAGTTCCATTAGATTATGTACATATATAAAAAAATTTATTTTGTCATCATTTAATTTTTAAAAATTCAGGAAACTAATGCTGGAATGAGTACAGAGAAGGACAACGAGATTGGTGAGTGGAACAAAGGGTTGATGTTACCAAGAAGAGCGTAAGTTCTGCAAATTGCAGCTTCTCGAGACTAGGCACCTGCGAAGTGATCTAATAGAGATGTAAGGCCTTGAATGGTTTGAGCAAGCTCAATGCTGGCGGGATTCTTCCTCTTGCTCAGATTACTCACCTGAGGGGACAAATTCAAATTGAGGAAAGACATCTGTAGATTTTCAAAACACAAAATGCCAAAAGAAGACATTCCTTGAGGAGTGATTGTCCACGTTCATGACAAAGGTTGGATGGATCAGGATGGGATGAAGATCTGGTTTGAGAAAGTTTGGAGCAGGAGACCAGGTGGACTCTTATGCAAACCTGCCCTATTGTTGCTTGATCAGTTCAGGGCACACATAACAAAAAATACAAAGATTGCTGCAGAGCAAAAAACAAAACTTGCCGTCATACCTTGACATCCCAGCTCCAACCACTTGATGTCAGCATTAAATCCTTCAAAGCTGACATGAGACGAATGGAACCAATGGATGAAGTCTCCTGGGGACAATTTGACACCAGCAGGAAGAGTGAAGAAACCAACTATAGGAGAAGCTTGTACCTGGGTGAAAGGATCCTATCAAGATTGAGATAGTTGTCAAGTCATTTAAGAAGTGTGGCATTTTAAATGCCATAGATGGAACTGAGGATGAGGCAATATATGAAGACAGTGATTCGCCAGACACAGATGAGGACAAGCTAATGATGGGAGTTTTGACAGTGATGAGTTGTATGAATTTCATGATGAATAAAACTAAAGTTCAATAACTTTATGTAATAAATTTTTTTTCAAATTTCAGGCTCCAAAATTAAGGTGCATCTTATACATGGGGAAATACGGTATATAAAAAAAAAAAAAAAAAACACTTGTCAGAAATAAAGAAATAGGCTGCCAAGCCTATTTCTATGCATCATGGTTGAAGAACACTGCTGCTGGGTTAAAAATTGATTATAAACCAACATTCAAATTGAAAGTTTTGAATGTTTGAAAATTCAAAAAAATTACTTTGAATACATGCTTTCATTAAAAATGCTATTTTTAAGTCATCTGCAATAAAATAAATCTATTGTATGAATGTTAATTTTTTTCTTGGTTGCAATTGTTATTAACTATTGCAATAGTAGTTGATAGGCTGGCTTTCCCAAGGTCAGATTTAGTAAACAATAACCAATATCTGTAAGAAAGTGATTCCTCCCCCCCCCCCCAATCCAGTCCAGGAACTTAACGAGTGCACCAATTTGTTGCAGTTTTAAAAAACTTTATAAAAGAAAAAGTAAAAACAATTTCCAACTATATTTAAATTATGGGCCCAATGAATGGACTTCCTCAAAGTACTAAGAAAGTGACTGGCCACAAAACTATTTGCAAATATGTGTGCACATTTATGTATGAATTGTCTAGAAATCATTAAATAAGATATTACAACAAATGATACAAGATATGGCATCAGCCAAAAAAAAAAAAAAAAAAAAACCAAATTTATTTTCCCTCATGCATGTTGCCTGAGCAAGAGTAAGGATGCTCAATGTTTAGCTTATTCAAGTCATTCACTCAAAGTTAAAAAACACCTCAGATCTCAGACGAAATTTGCAGAATTGAAGTCTTTCTTAGTATGGGTACCCTTTTTCTCCCCTCACTAACCTTGTTGCTCTTCTCTGCACTCATTCCAACATATCCACATTCTTCTTAAAATTAAGCTTCCAGATCTATATGTAGTTTGGTTTTTAGGAGCATTAGCAACTGAGGCCATATGCTCCGGGATATGCGGTGGTCATTCCCTGACCTTTCCGCATTCTGTATTTGGTGGTGACGGGCTCGAACCCCGGTCTAATCAAGAAGCGTGTGCTACGCACTGCTGGTCCTGCCCACAGAGGCGCCTCTATATGTAGTACTTCAAGATGTGGACTTGCCCATTGTCTTATACAATAGTTTTTTCCTGCTGGCAAAATTTCTGTATATCACTGTTCAGAGACGTTCACATATGACTGCACAATTATTCGCAGGTCTTTTTTTTTGTTCTCTACTATCTTGAGTGTGGTACCACAGAGTAATGTTACTCGGGGATTACTGTTACCCAAACAGTACACATTTGTCAATGTTAAACATGAATTTCCAATTTAGTCCATAAGCCTAATTTTTCTGAATCTTGTTGCAGGAGCATACACCAATTACTGCAATTAATCATTCCTGCATTTTAGTAATCTACTTACTTTATAATATATGACAGTAAAAAGATGTGCGTTAAAAATCTGAACGTAAGAGTAGTCTATATATAGTGTTGTCTGATTTTGGCACATAAAATGCAAAACAGTACATTCCCTGCAATTGAGATCTATAATATGATGACACAGAATCACATGATATATACATAGATGAAGAGGATATTATCTACATAAAAAAAATGAAGTAGCAAGCTTATTTTTTACTATATTTTTTTAATAGCTCTGATTTGAGTTTTGACGAAAAATTAACATATAGATCTCCAATATTTCAGGGATTCATGCTCATCACCTACTCCATCCAAATAACCGAAACTGCATTAGTGGCTGATTTTGAAAATTCTCTCCACTGAAAATTCCTGAAGTCTAATTATTGCATAAATAGGAAAAAACTCAGGAATTAGGTTTCTAATCATATGCACTTGGCAGTCTAATTTTATAACAATCCAATTATATGCAGTGGCATCTGTTAATGTATAATTGATAGCAAACTGGCTTTACTAACACCCTCTTTCCCACAATCAGTAACTGGAGGAAATTAAAGAGTTATAATAAAAATTAATAAAAACATTGAACTATATTTTAATATAAAAAACTGATGTGTTCAGATGATCGAAAAGAAAAGTGGCATAAATAAAGGGCTTCATTCCAATTTTTCAAATGCATGCACATGGGCTGAAGTGACCTCAGCACTTGGCAAAGTAATTTCTTGCACTACCAATGACAGGTTAATATTTAGAAAGTTTCAGTCTTCATTCTTACAAAAACTTAAAATTCCACAAAATTCACTGCCATTGAAACTTCCTACCTATATAGCTCAGTTGCATTTGGAAAAAATTCACTGCTGCAGGCCCACACATTCCACAAACTCATAAAAGAAAAAGTAAGGTTTCTTCATTTTATGGTGTCAAATGCTGGAAATTATAATCTTACGTTAGCCTAATGACAAAATTACAAAACCCAAAGTACACGGGGAGAACTAATTTCAGTAAGGGTAGGTAAAAAAAAAAAAAACCTTTGTGTGACCACTGTTGGTCACAGAGCAAATAATGTTCACAATATCTTCACTGATATTTAATATTTGAAGTCCTTTCCTGCTTCTAATTAATATTTAGATGAAGAGAAAAGTCAGCAACTGAACTGCACAGTTCAGTTGCTGACTAATATTGTGATTATGTGATGCACTCAACTAGAATTAAAGGGGTTTGCCAACCATAGCACTTTGACACATGTTCTGATATTATACAGTTACTTTTATAAAACATCTGTCTTAGTGTCACATGTTTAGTATTAGTAAAGGCTGCTGGGAAGACCCTTTTGCAACATCACCCTCTCACAAAAACTGCTTATATGTACACTATTCCACCAAAAGTTGATTTGTCTCTGGGCATTATTTAAATTAACTGGAAAAAAGTAGTCAAATTCTTTACGATTGTTACAATTTATGAAGTGCACTTTGCACCTGCCCCTCTCCAATAGTTTTGGTCCCCCTTTAATTTTGCATGCTTCATGACCCAAACATTTTTCCTCAAGGTTCTCCACAGCAGTATAATGGTTTTACTACATGTCTGGAGAAATCTGGGTTTGATTCTCATCTATGACTGGGTGGTTGGAGGTTATGGCACATCAGCATCCAAGGCTAAAATGCACAAAGTTAAAAAAAAGTACAAACAATTAATATTATGAAAGAACTGTTGTTGGAAGTTATGGCACAATGGCAGCTAAAGGCCATTATGCATGAAACTATGGTAGGAGACATCAGATGTTATTAACTGAGGTCTATATCTGTATTATGTGGGATTTAAGCATTATATTCTGTCATAGCAATTTCTTTTTTAGGAAAGATAACTGCATTAATTTCAGATCTGCTGTCTAAAATTTGTTGCAAAGTAGTTGTTGTTAGGTTTGTTGGTGCATCAGCAACTGTGGCTATAATGCACTGAATTCTAACTAGTATATCTTTGTTGCTGAGGCTGGTTCTGATAAAAATTTAAACAAGGTGATATTTATCAATCAATTTTAGGAAAATAAAAACGTCATCCATATCTTGACGATCTTCTAGAACATTACGTAGTGTTAATTGATTGCAATTTTTGAAAAGTAAGGAGAAAGCAGTTTTTCGTTCTCTTATATATAGTGGGCATTCAATAACGATATGCTTTACAGTGAGCGGACATGAACAGTTACTGCATTGTGGGGCATCTTCCTTTCTCAATAAATAACTGTGAGTGAGGTATGTGTGACCAATGCGCAGTCGCGCTAGTACAGTTTCTTCTTTTCTATTTTGCCTTGGACTGGATCGCCACTGTTTGGGTTCTTTCTTTATTTCAAAAAGTTTATTATTTATTTCTTTTTCCCATATATGTTTCCACTGTTCTTTAGAGGTCTGGTGTATAATGGATTTGAAGTCAACATAAGGTGTCCTGAAATTGGAAGAAATAGGATTGGAAGCATTTTTGGCAGCTAAATCTGCCTGTTCATTTCCTGGGATTCCAGAGTGTCCAGGAATCCAACAAAAAATTATGCGGTGACCACGTGCATGAATTGCCATTAACTGAGTCCAGATTTGTTGTACCAGAGGATGACTGTTGGGGCGTTTACATTGCATACAATTCACGGCACTTAATGAATCGGTATATATTATGGATTGAGTATATGAGGCTTCTTTTATTTTCTCCAGGGCTAGTAAAATACCATACAACTCAGCAGTATAATTACTACATTCTGAGGGGAGCTGTTTGGCGATGATAGCATCTGGCAGGACTACAGCTGTACCAACTTTACTAGCAGTCTTGGATCCATCTGTATATAGCTGCACGTAACTGCTATACTGAATTGAGTGGGCCAGATGTAATTGTCTGATGTTAATATCTGGAAGATTATTCTTTCCCCATTTCTGATAGTATTTTTCAATATCTATCGTTGGTATTTGCCATGGCTGGATTTGCATGCTAGTATCCTGCATTATGTTATTCATGTTGAGTCCCCAGCTAGTGTTTAGAGCTTGAAGCCTAATGCCAGATGGTTTGTTGAGACGTGATTTAGTACGATAGAGGTTTTCCCATTTTGGTCTGAAGAGATATTGCCATATAGGGTGATGTGGAAAGCTGCTGATTTTTGCGGCATAATTTAGGAGAAGAATTTGTCGGCGAAGGTCTAGCGGTGGTTCATTGGCTTCCGTATATAGACTTAAAATGGGAGATGTACGAAAGGCACCCAGTGCTATTCGAAGTGCACTATGATGAATGGGATCGAGCCATTTCAGTACACTTGGCCTGGCTGAGGCGTATGCAGGAGATGCATAGTCTAAGCGGGATCTAATTAATGAGCGGTATAAATGTAGTAACATGTACCGATCTGCACCCCGTGACATAGAGGAGATTACTCTAAGAATATTTAGTTTCTTAAGACAGCTGGTACAAATATATTTTATATGTTCAAGGAAGTTTAATTTTTTATCAAGTATTATACCAAGAAAACGAGTGCTTGGTTGAAATGTAATACAATGGGAGTCTAACTGAAGGTTTGGATCAGGATGCAATGTACGTTTACGACAGAAGTGTACTGCAGTTGTTTTCGGTTTAGAAATTCTGTAGCCATTGTTTTTGGCCCAAGAGACTATTCTATTAATGGTGACTTGTAGTTGTCTCTCAATAAGTCGCATATTTTGAGAATGACATGAGATGGCAAGGTCATCAGCATACAGGTATGCATCAACGGTGTTAGGTATACTATTAGTTATAGAATCGATCCTGATAGCAAAGTGTTGCACTCAGCACTGAGCCCTGGGGAACTCCCTCTTCTTGAACATACGTGCTAGAAAGTGACGAGTGGTAGAGGACTTGGAAGGATCTGTTAGATAGGAAGTTCTGAATGAATTTCGGGAGATGACCCCGAAGACCAGATTTATGTAAGTCCCGAAGAATCCCATAACGCCAAGTTGTATCAAATGCTTTCTCGATGTCAATGCATATCATAACAAAGTGCTCATTTCTTAGAAAGGCGTTCCGAATATTTGCTTCTGCTTTGATAATGAGATCGAGCGTCGATCTACTTCTCCGAAAACCATACTGGCTTGGACTCAGAATGTTTTGAGTCTCCAAATACCACGTTAGTCGGGTGTTAAGTATTTTTTCCATTGTTTTTCCCAAGCAACTTGTTAAGGAGATAGGTCGATAGTTTGTTGGGTCTGTGTGGTCTTTTCCTGGTTTCGGGAAGGCTAGCACATAAGAATGGCACCAGCTGGTGGGGTAATATTCCTCTAAGAAAATTCTATTATAGAGTAAGAGAGCACTTAATGATCTTTCACTTAAATGGGAAATCATTGAGTAATAAATTCCATCAGGGCCTGGAGCACTGTTTTTCACTTTTGTGAGCGCATTAAGCAATTCAGTCATGGTCAACGGCAGATTGTATGAATGTTGGAGAGCGGTATTAAAATTCAGTTTATACTTTTCTGTATCACGTTTTAGCAACTGAAAGGCTGGTTCATAGGCGGAGACAGCTGAGAGTGATTCAAAAGACGAGCCAAATGCATTAGCAAGTTCTTCAGGTTCAGAAATTTCCTTTCAGAAATAGAATTGGAGAAGTAACAAGTGGGTATTTGCCACTGATACGTTTGATTTTTTTCCAGACTGTAGCAGTATCTGTGAATCTGTTTATTGTGGCAGCATAGCGTGCCCATGCTTCTTTTTTACTTATCTGTCTTATATAACGAGCCTTAGCCTTTGCTCTTTTAAACTGTAGGAGGTTGGCTGTGGTTGGATGTTTTCTAAACTGATTCCAGGATTTATTTCTTTCTCTTTTAGCAATGCTACATGCTTCGTTCCACCACATTTTTGGATGGAGTCTGATTTTAAATGATGATTTCGGGATAGCGGATTCAGCTGCTGTCATTATTCGTTCTGTGATATAGCTTACTGCAGAATCGATCTTGTCAGTAGCAATGGTAGTGGAATCTAAATGAGCTATTTCTTGATATTTAGCCCAGTTGGCCTTGTCAAATTTCCAGATTGTTCTAATTCTGTTGATCGGAGGAGAACTTGTACAGAAATTACAGATGATCGGAAAGTGATCACTACCAAGAGGGTTGTTAGTAACTGTCCAGTCTATGAGAGGAAATATTGTTGGAGAACATACTGTTAAGTCAATGGCAGAGCTTGAGCCAGATGGTACATGAACATATGTGTAATCACCTGTGTTTAAAATAGTTAGATTGTGTTTATCCAAGAATTTCTCAATTATTTTCCCTCTGCAGTCAAGTTGTTGAGTACCCCATAGAGGGTTATGGCCATTCCAGTCACCCAGAATACAGAAAGGAGCGGGTATTTGTCCTACTAGGTCATCTAAATCAGCAAGGGTGAAAGCATGGTTTGGTGACAGATACAATGAGACTAATGTAATCGTTATGCCAATGGTGATACGGGCTGCAACTGCCTCCAACGGTGTTTGCAAGGGAACAGGTCTGAAGGGAACTGAAGAGTTTACTAACAGCGCTACTCCTCCGTGTGATGCATTAGAGCAGTTTCTATCTTTTCTATACATGGTGAAGCGTTTAACTGTTATAGATACTGCATTCGTCAGGTTTGTTTCTTGTAAGCATGCTGCGACGGGCTTATATTGACTTAGCAGATCGTAGATGTCATCTAAATTAGCACGAAATCCGCGACAATTCCATTGAATCACTGTCTGCATTGTTTGGTTTAAAAGGAGGGTTTGGTTTCTTACAGCGGATTTTTTGTTTGCGCTTGTCTACTTTTGCTTTTTCTGGGAAGACTGGCCTACCCGTGTCAATGTCATCCTCTGGATGAATCTCAAGAATTGAGTCATCTTCATCTATCTTTTCATCAATATCCATGGTATCAGATTTAAATTTAGTAGTGTTGCTTCTTTCAGGGGTCTTGGCTCGTTCATTTGGTTTCTCATTAGGCTTCTTGTCCGGAGGTATTGTTACAGGAGTATTTGCTTCTCGAGTAGCATATTTAGGAGTAGGTTTTTCCTTTGAGGAGGAGAGGAGCGATTTAGCCCAACCAGATATTGAGATATTTGGAGGGACTGAGCAGTCTGTCTGAGTTTCTACTGAGCGTAGCCGTTGGGTAACTGAAGCATATGTATGTGACTTAGCAGGTACTGCAAAATGTTTTTTAGCTTCTTGATAGGATACTTTCTGCTCTATCTTATATTTTTGAATATTCTTTTCTCTTTTCCATTGAGGGCATTCCTTAGAGAAGGCAGAGTGGTTACCATGGCAGTTAGGACAAATTTGCACTTCAGTGTTACAGTTATGCTCTTTTGATCCGCAGTTAGCACAAGTGGCTACACTTCTGCAGCCAGCTTGGGAATGACCAAATTTTTGGCACTTAAAGCACCGGACTGGATTTGGAATGTATGGTCTTACTTGGCATCTAAGATAACCAGCTTTAATATAAGTAGGTAGATTTGGTGTTTCGAATGTTAGAATCACCGTCCGTGTGGGAGCAGGTTCTCCATCTCTTTTAATAACAATTCTTTTGGCTTGTACCACGTTTTGATCTCTTAGTTCATGCACAAGTTCATCCTCTGATACGTTTAATAGATCCCACTCTGATATTACCCCTTTAGAGGAGTTTAAGGTGGCATGTGGGGTAACCTTCGTGGGAATTCCACCGAAAGTAGATATTTTCAATAGCCTCTCAGCATGTCTATGTTCCGTCATTTCGATCAATAAATCTCCGGATCTTAATCGCCGAACCATTTTTGGAGGGCCAGCCACATTTTCGAGAGATTTCTGTATCAAAAATGGGGACAGCTTACTCAATGGTTGGTCTGTGGAGGAGTGTAGTATAAGAAAGAGTGGAGTGGTCTTCTCCATTCCTTCTTTTTTTTGTCTCTTCGCATGGGATACATTTGTGTCGTCATGATCTGGATTATGTTTGTCCAGTTCTGAATCATAAGATCCACACGTGGACTGTTTATTTTTGTCCATCGTTGCTCCTTTTAGCCCTGGGAGAGTGGATTTCTTCTCCCAGACTTCCAGCCCCGCCACGTGGAGGCAGGAGCGGTGCCATCTAGTGGCCAAGCGGTTGGAGAGGTTAGTTTGTTAGTGCGAAAATTAATAAATATACTAGGAAAAGAAAGGTAATTTTCCTTTCTGGGTTTTTACTTAGGATCTGTTAAGTACAAAACCACTTATAAAGAAATAAGGATGAGAAAAGCACTGGAAAGAAAATATAACGAAATCACTTAGAAAGGGCACTATATATCACTTAGGAAAATCGCTTGGACACTATCGCTTGGCACTCGGGGCTGTTGCAAAGTAGTAGTTTTGGCTGCATGCTTTGATAAGTGGTTTGTTGTACTCCATTATATAAAGGGTAGTCAACTACAATATGCTGGACAGTGACTTGAGCATGGCAGTTTGGACAGAAAGGCAGATCTGATGTATGAAAGAATATAAGGGTTATAATATATTAAACAGTAACACTAAAATCATAAATTAATAAGATGTAAAAAAAACTAATAACTGACATTGAGCTTTATGCAATGATTTTATCAGGCAGACAGATGAGTAAAACACAGTACCAATTTTAAACACACACACACCAACCGTTTATGACTGATTGAATAATGAAATAAAATAAAATGATAGAAAAGACTAAAATAATATTTACAAAAACTAAACTATAACAAAAATAAAATAAGTAAATAAGTTAAAATGCATTAAAATATAAATATAAAGCAGGAGGGGACACCATCAGTTAATGTGGCTTAGGGGCACCATATACCCTTGGGTCTGCCCTGCAGTTGAGATGATGAAACGATAGAACTATTGCTACACCAAAGCTATCAGGGTCTTGGAACCCTGTGTATACCTGAACAAAATTGCTACACTGGACTATACATAATTGACTAATGTTGATATCTAGGACATTCCTTCTCCATTGCTGAAAAGGACTATCAATATTTAGTGGAGGCATCCACTATTGCAGAAGTTTTATTCTGTTTGTCAGAAACTTTTGTATACGATCATTGATATCAAATGATCCTATGTGCCTCATTCCTTTCTTATGTTAAGATAATCAGAGCATTCTCTATTACTGTCCTCTTAGCCAAATACATCTCAATTTGTCTCATCATGCCTAAATCCCTGAGTAACTGAATTTGGTCTAAATTTTAAAAAATTTTAATTATTTAAAAAAAATAACCCAGTATCCATTATTATTTACCATTTGGGAAATAATGGATACTAGGTTATTTTTTAGAATTTCAGACATCCTGTAGTACAGAATGTACTGCAGGATGTCCAAAAAGTCTGGAACCAATGGCAAAAGAGTTTTTCTTATAGGTGAAAAATGGCATTAACACTGGATGAAAGAGTGGAGAGTCCTTAGTGGTCATCAGGGATGAATCCAGAGGGAAGTGGCAGATGAGTTTAATGATAGACATCCTGAAAGGAATCCAACAATGTACAGCACAGTTGGGAAACTGGTGCAGAAATTTAGAGACCGTATCTGTTGCCGATAAGCCTCGATGTGGTTGCCCTTCTGCGAGTGAAGCCACTTGAATTGGAGTGACTGCCAAATTTCATGCCAGCCCACATAAATCTGAGTGCATGACATTCTAAAAAAAAAAAAAAAAAGTTTTATCCATACAAACTTCAAATTCTGCATCATCTGACTGAGGATGATCCTGATTGACAACTAAATGTGCGAGGTATTTTTGGACCAAATTGAAGAAGACAAGAGTTTCTTGGAAGGCATTATGTTTGCTGATGAGGTGAACTTATGTAAATAGAGAACTGAATAAGCAGAATTTCAGATACAGGTCAACTGAAAACCCTCTAATTCAAGGAACAAGGGGCAGACAGATTAATGATATGATGTATGGGACACACTTCATCTGCCCATTCTTCGAAAAAACATTGAATGGCAAAAAATACCCGAAAATGTTGTGTGATGAAATGGTACCAAACTTGATTTAATTGGGAAATGACCCAAATGATTCATGTAAGACTGAGCTTCTTCACATTACACAATTGGAGTGCATCTTTGGCTCTATGACATTTCCTCATCAATGGATTGGGAGGAGAGGACCAGTGGAGTGGGCACCACGATCACCTGACCTTAACTAGTTAGACTTCGCATTTTGGGGATTCCTGAAGGCACAGGTGAATGCTGTAAAAATCTGAGATCTGAGTTATCATAGGAGAGAATTACCAAGGATTGTGCTGCTGTCAATCCCAATATGCTGAGAAGAATCCAAAACAAACATGACACACCAGCTGAGAAAAGGCATGAAGAGACAGGGTGGACACATTGAATACATATTGTAAATGAGTAAGCAGATGAAGATCCCATTGGTTCCAGACTCTTCTGACACCTTTACTTCAAATAATTTAAGTTTAAGATCATTACAATCGCCTTTCTGATAACAAAATCCCTTCTCTTTACTCTTGACAGTAATTATATCAAGAATCATTGTTGATAATCAGATCAAATTCTCTTGTTATGGGAGTTTGATGGCACATAAGCTACTTTGGTTTTATACTGCATCTCTTGTTGTCTCTAATGTGTTAGTGCAGAAGACAGTCAAACAAATCCAAGAAGCTTCCCACTGAGTGAACTGCCAATCTGCAGGTTCTAATCAGAATCTGTAAAGTTAGAAGTCTCAATACATTTGATTTTCTATTCTACTATATAGCTGTTCATTACACTCCTCACTGTCATTTGTCCTATAACATCTCCTTGCATTTGTTTTCTCAACATTTATATATACCAAACTGACTTAATACATTGGCAATTAGCATTACTGGTTATTGCCATTTTAAAATTGGCACTTTTTGACCAAATATAACTATCCTCTCCTTATGTTGTCTTTTCTGTACACATTGTACTTACAATATTCAAATACTGCAACCCCTATACAGTTCAAAAATGCTATTGACACAGTTAGGTGGATTGGAAAACTGCTAGCTTGGAGGGGCAGGATTCAGACAAAGATTAACAGTAACTGCAGGCAGAGGCAAAAGTGATTCTGTACTGCTTCTATTGTAATGAGCAGCAGCCTAGAGAGCAAGTTGCTAGGGACTTCAAGAGCTGCTGGGAGTCATCATGGAACAAGTAAATACATGGGCTATGTTAGGGTTAGATTAGATTTGATTTTATTGGTGCATTAGCAACTAAGGCTATTGTGCACTGCTGTGTTAGGGTAACTAAGTAAGAACAGGTGCATGTATACCAATGCTAGCATCACAGTAAATAAATTTTTCTTGCATCACTGTAAATAAATTTGAAGTGGTGATAAAGACAAAGGTAGATATTGTTGGGATATCAGAGATGTGGTATCACACAGATATAAGCAGTGCAGAATTGGAATTTGGGGAGTACAATGTGTACAGAAAGGATACACAGGGTAGGATGGGAGGAGGGGGTTATGCTGTTAGTTAAGAAAGTAAATCTAAGGAAGTGCATCCAGTTGACATGGGTAGACAGTGCAATGTTAAGAGTTTTGTGTGACAAACACTGGGAAAGGGAAAATGAGATTAGGAGTGCGTTATAGGCCAAATTACTCTGACGAGTACAACGAACAATTGTACAGAGAAATAGTTGGTAAGTAAATTAGAATGTCTTGTAATAGGGGATTTAACTTTCCAGATATTGACTGGAACTTTTGGGTTGGTCACTCAGTTATAGGATAGATTTGCAGAAGTTGGCCTTTAGCCAGCGGGTAGCTGATTGCTAGAGCAGACTTATCTGTTGTGGAAGTTGATAGCTTAAATAAATTTAAGGCTGAACTAGACAAACATTTGGAGTGGCCAGATGGGTGAAATGGGAAGTTTTTTTTTGGCTGATGCTATATATTCTTGCTTTCTTGCATCATATGCCTTAACTAATGCTAATATTCAAATACTGCAAACCCTATACAGTACCAAAACTACCATGTAACCAAGTCAGCCACTCACTGTGGTGTGTGTGAGTGAGCAAAGTCAGGGGACCCAGATGTTTAGTCCATACAGTTGAACAAGAGCCCCTATTCATAGGAGGACCACCCTCTGGTCCTCCTATGAATAGGAGGACCTGGTGGTCCTAAATTCTGGACCACCCTCCTATGTATATCACATAGGAGGGTGGTCCAGAATTTAGTTTTTCTGCTCCTAATCAGAATGACAGCATGTTTGACATTCCTATAATTTCAAATTTTAACAAGTAAAAATTTTGCTCCCAGCATGCATGCAAGCACCCACATGTACACACACACAAACTTAATTTCATGTGAGATTATCCACAAGCAAGCCTTACATTTCAAGAGAAAGCAATACAAGAATCAATTCCACTTTTGCTTACAGCTACAGATAAGCTATTAGTCTGCAGAAACAAGACAGCTACAGATAAGCTATTAGTCTGCAGTCAGCCTAATAACTTTAAACACAGTAATACTTCGTAAATTAAAAAAAAAAAAAAAAAAAAAAAACAGTAAACCATGTGTACAAACTGGTCATAGTAAATATTTTCAATAACTACATCAGCATAATCAGGGACAAATCTTCCATCAAGATTTTATTAAAGAATGTTCAACCCCTGGGAACACCCTACAAAGACTAAAATCCACTGACTAAAAACAAATCATTGCAAGCTACCCTGATGAAACTCGAGTCAAATTAGTTAACCAGTTAAACAACATCAACTGAAAGTGCTTCCAAATCTATCTGCCATCTCCCAGAACTAACAGGTTAAGCAGTGAAGCTAAATATACCTTCACTGCTAAACAAAGACTAATGTAATTGTCAGAAGATAAGAAACCAAGCTGACTACCAGAATTACACAAAAAGATTTTCCCATGCATCTGGAAGAAATCACAGAATGACTATCTTCCACAGAATGAAGAACTGAAAAAACCTACACTAACAAGAATCAACTCCTTCCCAGTACAACTAGCATCTTCCTGGAGTGAACTAAGTCACTCAAAGACTGGCCTTTCCCTATTCCTCTTCCCACCATAATTATAGGTTAAGCCACTAGCAAACCAAATATGTACTATAAAAATAGCACATTGAGGGAACACCTTATTAAAGTCATCAACAGGCTGCTAATAAGACCACCACTGGCATAATGAGTTTCCCATCTTTATAAACTAAGGGTTATATTATGTACATCACTGATATTATTCTAAGCCTTAAACTCCATCCTCTAAACTGGATCATACATAACCATCTTCAACATATTACATATCTCCCCTTCTCACAAAACAGTAACTATAATCACACAGCAATTATAGACCAATGCTGTAAGCAGTACATTTCTAAAAAATAATGGAAAAACAATATTCTATTCTTTCTCATATGTTCAGCCATAATCCACATACCTCCCCATATAGTGTATTAACAATGTCACCAACCTTAGGAAGTGCTATTCAGAATAGCAAGTGCCTTCAGCAACAATACATTGTGTTCCTCTACCTAAAAGCAGCTTTTTCTCATCTGTCCATTCCTGCCCTCAGCTCCATACTATGTGATTACTTCAGAATCTCTAAACACCTAGTCTTCTTAAGTAGACTGTAGTCAAGAACCTTGTCACTAAAAAATTAGTATCACTATCATTGAATTATCTACTAGACAGGTAAAGAGAATACTGAGGGGGAGTTCTCTTCACCACCCTTCTTTGCTGATAATTTAAAATCACTGTTGTGATGAAAGGCTGCAATCACTTTGGTCAACCACACAGATGTGCAACCAACAGTTATAACTATCTCCATAGTTTTGGGCTCTCCATAAACAATCAGAAAACTGCTCAACTTATCTTTACAAAAAGAAAAAAGCATCAATGATGTGACCATCATTGATGGGAACTCTCCAATAAAAAGTCACCTAGCATAATGATCTAGCCTTCACCTAGGACAAACATTTAAACATTTGCCCATTTTACAGCTCATATTACAGATTACATAAACAGCAGCTATAAGCACCCTCAAGCATGATGGCTCTAACTTCCATAATCCACATCTTATCAGCTATATTCTCCACTGCATAGTCCCAATATGCCTCAGTATTGTAGTTTTCTGCACCATCAGCTTATCAATCCAGATTCTCATCCTTTGAATACTGGCTCTAAAATGGAAGAACAGGACCATCAGCCTAACAATTTACTTTCTTGAAATCCATCCTGCTTACTAATTTAAGTATGCTACCACGTAAAATTTCCAACAATTTACAAATTTCCAGGAACCTTTTCATACTTGCTCAGCTTCTGCCCAGGAGTACTGACTCACCAAACATCTGGAATATCATTTACAGACCTCTACCATGCAGCAAAAGCCATACCATCTTACTCCCCATCACAACAAAACTAGCATGACCTCCCTGGATCACACTTCCATTAAATTATTCAACAGAATCACCATTACCCTTTAAAGCTGAGTAAAGTACCGATCAAGTCAAATGCCATCATTATAGGGATAATTGGAGATGTGGTGCCACTCATAAGGGTTTGAACATGGGAGTAAGTGTACAGAAAGGACAGGAGGTTATGAGAGAGAGCGAGTGCAAGCAAGGAAGCAGTATTCTTGATCTGATTATCAGCAGCAATTCTTCATTCATTAAGAATCAAAAGATAAAAGGTTCACTGGGTTGTAGTGATCACAGTGAACTGAAGTGCGATTTACTTAAAGATAAATACTATCAGGATAAAGGAAAGGACTTTCTCAAGGATGAATATAGTGGTCTCAGACAGTTTAAAATTCTATGCAGTTGGATCAACTGATGTTACCAATAGCAAATTCTAAATGGGAAGTAACTGTAGAAGCTACTAGGCTTTTTTACACCAACTAAGAAATATTGTTCAAGGCTTAGATCTAAATGTGTATCAGATGAATCGAAGAGACTTGCAGCAGAGAAAAAAATACGTGGAATGCATTTAAAGTGTCAGGTGATTCAGAAGCTTATGATAAACATAAATCAGTTTGCAATAAAGTCACAAACATACACAATCCTTTGTAACAGCAAAAAATGAAGTTTTGCTTTAAACTGGGAAAAGTCTGCAAAAATTTATAAATTTGCAAAAATTTCCAGATATTAGCATTAGTAGAGGCATTTGATGTAAGAAAGCAAGCTTATGCAGCATCAGCCAAAAAAAAAAAAAAAAAAACCACTTCCACTTCACCCCTCTGTTCATTCAAAATACCTGTCCAGCTGAGCCTTCAACTTATTTAGGCTATCAACTTCCACAACAAGGGATGGAAGTCTGTTCCACCAACCAACCACCCGCTGGCTAAAGGCAAATTTCCACACGTCTATCCTACATCTGTCTTTCCTCAATTTGAATTTACGCCCTCAGGTGATTATTCTGTGCAAGAGGAAGAATCCCGTCAGCGCTGAGCATGCTCAAACCATTCAAGGCTTTATACACCTCTATCAGATCACCTCGCTGGTGCCTAGTCTCCAGACACTGTAATTTGCAAAACTTAAGCCTTTCGCCGCAAGAGCACCCCTTTGTTCCATTCACTAATCTTGTTGCCCTTCTCTGTACACGTTCCAGCAGCTCTACATCCTTCTTGAAATGAGGCCTCCAGACCTGTATACAGTACTCTAGGTGTGGCCTGACCATTGCCTTATACAAGGGAATAATCACCTCCATATCTCTGCTAGAAAAATTCCTATATATCATTGACAATACACCATGAGCAACTCTTGCAGCCCATCTGCACTGCTCAGAGAACTTCATACCTGCCTGCCCAACCACCCCCAGGTCCCTTTCATTCTCTACCACTGTCAGTGTAGTACCACAGAGTTGATACGTTGCTCTGGGATTGCTGTTTCCCATCTGTAGTACTTTACATTTGTCAATGTTAAACTTCATTTGCCACCTCTCAGCCCATCTGCTCAACCTTTCCAGATCCTGTTGCAGCAGCATAGTGTCAGTAGTGTCCTTGACAACCCTGCCTGCCTTTGTATTGTCTGCAAACTTAGACATTAAGCTTGATATACCATCATCAATATCATTTATGAACACAGAAAACAATGATCCCAACACTGAGCCCTGAGGGACTCCACTAATAACATTAGTGGAGTCCCTCAGGGCTCCCCCTCAGCCACCCCTTTATCCACAGCAGCAATTTGCCTCCAATGTCACACTGCTCCAATTTGTGCAGCAGTCTTCCATGTGCAACAGTATCAAAAGCCTTTCTAAGATCCAAGTATATAATATCAAAGTTATTCCCTGCATCCAGTTCTTTTGTGGCTGCATCATAGTATCCAATCAAATTGGTCAGGCAAGACTTCCCCTTAACAAAACCATGCTGTGTCCGAGCTATAACTGAAGTCTTGTTTAAATGATCCTGCAGTGCTTCTTTAACTAGTGCCTCCATTAATTTTCCTGGAACAGAAGTTAAACTCACAGGTCTATAATTACTTGTCAGCCTTTGATCCTCCTTTGTGAATTGAGGTCACATTTGCACATCTCCAGTCTGTGGGTACCTTCCCTGAGTCCAAGGAAGCTCTCATAATTATGGCTAAGGATTTGCTTACTTCCTCTGCTGCCTCCTTTAATATAACTGGATAAATCCCATCCACCCCAGGTGCCTTTCTTGTGTTTATCTTCAACAATTTATCCTCCACTTTACTCAGTTATTAGAAGATTCTCTAGCTTACTGCCAGAGTTGAATACACCTCTGGCTTTCCCCTTGCTAAATAACTCCTCATGTGTGAATGTCGATGCAAAATATTCATTTAGTTTGTTAGCTACCTGAGCAGGATCATCGACAGTTGACTCATCAATATCAAGTGGACCAATCTGATTCATCCCCTTCCTTCTACAGTTTACATAAGTAAAGAATTCTTTGCTGTTTTTCTTTGCATCCCTTGCCAAAGATCTCTTGTAATCTGCCTTCGCCTGCCTAACCTCCTTTGTAACTTGGTTACAGATCAAGTTGTATCTATCATAGGCTTCTGTGTCATGTGTTAATTTGTATGTATCCCATGCATGTTTCTTCTCTGCCATATGCCTCATCAGTTCATCCAACATCCATTTAGGCCTAAACCCTGAACAATATTTCTTAGTTGGTATGTAAAGCCTAGTAGCTTCCAAGATAAGTTCTTTGAATGCTTCCCATTTTGCATTTGCTGTTGGTAACATCAGTTGGTCCCACTGTATAGAATTTAAATACAGTCTCAGTCCATCGTAGTTGCCTTTACGAAAGCAATAACCCTTCCCTTTACCCCTAATGGTAGTTACCTCTTTGAGTAAATCCCACTTCAGCACACTGATCACTGCCACCTAGTGGTTCATTTATCTGCAGATTCTTAATGCATGAAGAATCACTGCTGATAATCAAATCAAGAGTATTCCTCCCTCTAGTTGCCTCCCAAACATGCTGATGTAGAAAACAATCATCCAATAAATCCACAAAAGCCTTGCTAGTGTGTGAGTGACCAGCCCCCAAATTCCAGTCAATATCTGGGAAATTAAAATCTCCCATTATAAGACTCTCTGATTTACTGGCCCACTATTTCCCTGTACAGTTTCTTATTATACTCAGAGTCATTAGGCCTATAGCACACTCCTACTCTCAATTTTGATCTCCCAATGCTTATGTCACACCAAACTGACTTGACACTGCACTGTCCAGTGATGTCCACTGGCTTCACTTCCTTGGATTTTATGTATTTCTTAACTAATAGCATAACCCCTCCTCCCTTCCTATCCAGTCTATCCTTTCTGTAGACATTGTACTCCCCAAATTCCAGTTCTGCATTCCTTATCTGTGTGACACCACATCTCTGATATCCCAACAATATCTGCCTTTGATGTTTTGAGCAATACCTCAAATTCAAATTTATTTACTAAACTCCTAGCATTGGTGTACACGCAAGTATATATGCACCTATTTCTATTCTTAGCTACCCTAACACAACCCATGTGTTTACTTGTACCGCAATGACTCCCAGCAGTCTGAAATATCCTGCATCTTGTTTTTCAGGCTTCTGCTCATTCCAATAGAAGCAGTGCAAGAATCTTTCACCTCTGCCAGTGGCTACTGGCAATCTATTCGTCTTTGTCTCCCCCCAAGCTAGCAGTTTTCCGACCCACCTAACACTGCCTCAATAGCATCAGCAAATATTCTTGCACCCTTTCTATTTAAGTGTATCCCATCCCTGTAGAAGCAATCTCTCCTGTTAACAAGTACAGTCCAGGCTGAAAAAAAATTCTACCCCTTGAGCCTTGTACAATCTTTCCAGGGCCAAATTGATCGACAAGGCTCTCATCATATACTCCCTCCTATCGTGTCTGGGCAGAATTGCAGACACTTTCAAATTCAATCCTATTTCACGGCTTTTTTTCAACAGTGACCTGTACTTGTTAAGCAATTCTGCCGGTCTCCTACTCTTGATATCATTAGTGCCAACGTGTACAACTATATCACCTTTTGTGCCCTTAAAAGATGATATTAAGTTATACCAGTGTGTTTTAATGGTATAAGCAGTTCAAAGACAGATGCAAAGATGTTTACAATGACCAAGAAGTGGGTGTCCAGCACCTCTCAAAATAAAGGAATTACAAAAGTTTGGGACATTGTGATCTCTTGCTACAATAGCAAGAGATTTTTTTACCATCTGAACAATTGCTGAAGATTTGGATATAAATGAGGACAATGACAAATTCTACATGAAGGTTTGTGCAAAATTTGTCACAGAGCCCCACAGAAGCAAGGAAGACTGTCATTGTGCACACTTCATAAGCCTCCTTCAATATTATTATTTATTATTAATATCCATATGATGCAAGGAAGCCTGGGGCTTATGCTGCACCAGGAAAAGAAAAAAATAAAAAGTTCAAGTAACCCTGAGAGAGAGAGAGAGAGAGAGAGAGAGAGAGAGAGAGAGAGAGAGAGAGAGAGAGAGAGAGAGAGAGAGAGAGAGAGAGACAAAAGTAGAAGGGAATCACCAAGAAAGAGAAGAATGATGATATCCAGCTCAGGACCCTGGGTGTGCCAAGCCCATACTCACCAGATGTGAGCCCCCGGGATTAAATATAACTGGAGAGATTCCATCTGTCCCAGGTGCCTTTTTTATGTTTAATTTCAACAACTTCTCCTCCAATTTGATCTCCATTATTACAAAATCATTTAGCTCCCTGTTAGTTTAACAAACTTCTATCCTCCTGTTCCTTACAGAATTCCTCATGTGTGAATGTAGATGCAAATTATTTATTCAGTTTATCAGCTATCTGAGCAGGATCATCAAAAGTCAAACCACCAACATCAAGTGGACCAATCTGATTCATCCCCTTTCTTCTAGAGTTTACATAAGTTTTTGTTGATTTTTCTTTACATCCTTTGCCAAGGATTTCTCACAATCAGCCTTTGCTTGCCTAACCTCCTTTGTGACTTCATTACAGGCTAGCTTATATCTGCCATAGGCTTCTGTGTCAACTGAATTTATAAGCATTCTACACATTTTTCTTCTCTGCCACAAGCCTCATTAGTTCAAATTCTAAAGGCTTCCCCTTTAGAATTTGCTGTTTTGAACATCAACAGTTGATCCCACTGTATAGAATTTAAAAACTGTCTGAGACCACTAGTCACCTTTACAAAAACCCTTCCCTTTACCATTGATGGTAGTTACAACTTGTTACAAGTAAATCCTGCATCAGTAGACTGATCACTGACACCAGTGGTTCCTTTATCTACAAATTCCTAATGCACAAATCATCACTGCTGATAATCAGTTCAAGTGTATTGCTCCCTCTGGTTGCCCCTCTAACATGCTGCTGTAGAAAACAATCCTCCAATAATCCACAAAACAATCCACAAAAGTCTTTCTAGGGTGTGACTGACCAACCCACAAGTTCCAGTCAATATCTGGAAAGTTAAAATCCTCATTACAAGACATTCTGATTTACTGACCCACTATTTCTCTGCACAATTGTTTGTTGTACTCAGTCATTATGCCTATAACACTCCTATTGTCATTCCCTTTCTAGTGTTTATGTCACACCAAACTGACTCAACATTGCACTGTCCACAGATGTCAACTTTTTTTTTTTTTTTTTATGAAAACCCCAAACGAGGTATTAGAACCTATAGTACTGTACTCGGGTTGGAAGACTAAAGAAGATATTTGTTGACATTAGACTAACTGCTGTAGTATTTTCAGGAAATATGTATGAAGAAAGGTTGTTCCAGAAAATGGCAGTTGAATGAATAAACAAAGGTGAAAAGTTGGTTCTGCGAGTTAAGTTGGACATTACGTGGATGTTGGCAGCACGTGTTCGGACTGTTTTGAAAGAGAGAAGGAATTATAAAAGCCAATTCAGAAGAATTGTGCGCATGGAAGTATCTGTAGAAAAGGCATGCAGCAGAAACAATATCTATGAGACAGTGAGTGGAGAGACTGTTAGAGATGAGTCATAAATTAACCTAACTGCCCTCTTCTGAATGGAATCTAGAAGCCTGAGAGAGGTTTTTGGGACACCACCCCAGATGTAGGAGCAATATTCCATGGTAGGGCAGATTTGTACAGAGTGAACAGCTGTTTGGAAGAAAGGTAATGCCAAGAGCAAAAGAGAAAACCAAGTTTTTTAGATGCAGAGGAAGCAATATTTGTAATATGCTTGTGCCAAGAGATTAGAAATCAGGGTAATTCCCAAAAGAGATAACATATTGCCTAGAAATCAGAGTGTCACCAAAGATAAGCATAGGAGCAGACAAATCCTTTCTGTAAGATATTAGACAAGACTGAGTTTTAGAAGGATTGAAATCAACTAAGTTGTCTTTGCCACACTGGAGATTGGCATTTAAGGAATTGGTAGCAGATATTAGAGAAGTTGAAGCTGATTGAGGAGGGCAAGGTTTCTCAAAATGGAAAGCAATGTGCTATCATTGGCAAAACTATGGATAGGATTTCTAGTCAATAGAAGAAGGTCATTGATATACAAGAGGAAAAGAACTGAACCTTGGGGGACACCAGCATTAGTGGAGAAGTTAGAAGACAGAGCCATCTACCATCATCCTCAGTGAGCGATCAGAGAGAAAACTGGATAACCAATTGCAAAAAACATTTGGCAAGCCATAAGATGGAAGCTTGTTTAGATATTTATGCCAAACACGATTAAAAGCCTTTGAGATGTCAAGTACTTGTGTTTCACCGAACTTTTCCATTGAATTTGACCATAAATGGGTAACATAAGCCAGAATATCACCAGTGGATAGATACTGACAGAATTCATAGAGGTGATTGTTGATCAGACAGAAGGTTTCTAGGTAGTTTAAGAGTTGGTGGTTAATTATTTCTGCATTACTTTGGAAAGAGTAGAAGTAATTGCAATGGGATGATAACTGGATGGGAGGCATTTGTCACCCTTTTTAGAAACTGGCTGGATATGAGCAAATTTCCAAGCAGAAGGAAAAAACACTTTTGGAATAAGAAAATGAAAAAAAAAGGCAGCAAAGAACAGGAGTAAGTTCAGGAGCACAGGTTTTGAGAACAAGTGGAGAAATATCATCAGGACAAGAAGCTTTCTTAGCATCAAGATTCGTCAAAATTCTTCTGACATACTTTTGATGGAAAGCCACATGTGGCATTGAATGGAGTGTGTTGGGAATGGTGGGAGGTGTTTTACCAAGATCATTATAATACATGAGTTAGAAGAAAAATGGGATGCTAGCAGGTCAGCTTTATCCTTGGCTGAAGTGACAACAGAACCATCTGGTTTTGACAGAGGTGGGAGCAGAGATGGACAAAACTTGCAGCCAATAGCTTTGGCAAGAGACAAGAATGCTCAGCTAACATTAGGGCAAGAAGCAAGTTTTCTACCCTTAGCCTGTTCAAAATCTAGTTTGGACTGATTAATAACTGCTTTACAATTGTTGCAAGCTTTGGTGTTTTTTTTTGGTAGTTGTTGGCACATAGGCTTCTGTGACCATAATGCACCTCCCAAGGTTTTTGCAGTACTTTGATCCAAGCCCGAGGTGGGAATCTAACCTGCAACCTTTAGGTTGCCAGGTAGGCACTTTATCCACCTGGCAAGCTTTGGTGTTGGCAGAAAATGAAACTGAAGAATTTGAATCAAGCCAATAATGATACGCAACATTCTCTTGAACAGCCTTAGCACATTTATTGAAAACCAAGGTTTAGATAAAGGATGAGATTTTAAAGTGGAGTGTAGGATAACAGATTCTGCATTCCTACAAGAATAATTTCACTAACACAATCTGAACAAACGTTGACATCAGGAGTTTTGAAACAGTAATCCAACCAAGGAAAAGAAATCTCTCAGGTCATCCCGTTTTACATTCTTGTAATGCCAAACAAGAAGAGGCTGGGAATAGCCATGAGTTAAAGGCTCCATTGGAGAAGAGAATCACCAAGTTGTGATCTGAGGTGCCTAAAGGACCACTTAACTTTGACCGTATACTTGGGTTGTTTGTGAGAAAAAAACGTATTGACTGAATGGTTAGGAGTGTCCGGTATTCTTGTAGGTAAATGAACAATCTGTGCAAGGTCATTAGTAATTGCAAAAGCCTCAGCATCTTGACCATCTGGGTTGATGCGACTAGAAAATGGAAGCCAGCTGGATTTACTGAGT
Organism: Mastigoproctus giganteus; assembly: GCF_048544385.1. Lineage (NCBI taxonomy): Eukaryota > Metazoa > Arthropoda > Arachnida > Uropygi > Thelyphonidae > Mastigoproctus > Mastigoproctus giganteus. Next base: position 153,319,618 of record NC_143577.1, read on the forward strand.
TGTGAACATTAAAATCATCAAGGAAAATTACCTCACTGTTAGGAAAGTTGGACAGCAGAAAATCAAGCTGCAAAGAGAGGAAGTCAAAGAGCTCCAAGTGATTAGTAGAGACATAAATTTGACAGAATGAGGTAGAGAGTTTAAGACAGAGAAGATTCCAAATTACCAAATTTCTGACATGGAATATTGGAACAGACATATGCACAAGTACCCCCTTTGAGGCGAAAGGAATCATACAGCGAATAATTCGGGCAACCTAGATGAGCAGTAGTCGAATCAACCGATAACTGAGATTCTGTCAGAAAAAGTATATGGGGTTTGGCAGACTGAAAGTGAAAATGGACATTGTTGAGATTAGAATTGAGACCACATTTGTGAAATGAACTAGGATTGTACTTCCTTAATTTCATGTTTACTTAGAGCATAACCCCTCCTCCCTTCCTGTATACACTGTACTCTCCAAAATCCCAATTCTGCACTGCTTATATCTGTGTGACACCATGTTTCTGATATCCCAACAATATCTGCCTTGATACCTTGATCAGCACTTCAAATTCAATTACTATACTTCTAGCATTGGTGTATATGCACTTGTTCTTACTCTTAGTTACCCTAACACAGCCCATGTATTTACTTGTTCCATGATGACTCCCAGCAGCTCTTGAAGTCCCCAGCAACTTTCTCTCTAGGCAGCTGCTCATTACAGTAGAAGCAGTGCAAGAATCTTTCACCTCTGCCTGCAGCTACTGTTAATCTTTTAAGTCTGAATCGCCGAAGCTCACAGTTTTCTGACCCAACTAACACTGCCTCGACAGCATCAGCAAATATTTTTGCACCCTTTTTATTTAAGAGGGTCCCATCCCTGTAGAAGCAGTCTCTCCTGTTAGCAAGCACAGACCATGCTGAAAAAAAAAAAAAAAAAAAAAAAATTCTACCCCATAAGCTTTGCACAACCTCTCCAGGGCTGAATTAGTTCACAAAGCTCTTATCATATACTCCTTCCTGTCATGTCTGGGGAGAATTGCAGACACTCAAATTCAACCCTAGCTTGCAACTTTGACCTGTGCTTGTTAATTAAATCTGCAAATTTTATTCTTAAGGTCATTAGTGCAACATATACAATATCACTTTTTGTGTCCTTAAAAGATATCTGCTCTACAATATCATCTTTTGCCCCTGGAAGATATACCCTGGTCCTGTTCCACCTATTCCTTCTTTTCAGCAACAAATCAAGTCACTTCCAGAAACTGTCAATCTTTCACTATGATGTAACTCATGAGTTATAATGATAAAGTAATAACACAAACCAGAGTTTGTGTTAAAATTCAGTTATGTAGTAATGATACAATTGTTCTAAATGGCATCTTAGTTTGAATTTCACAGTGTAAGACTTAAAATCTGTCCAAAAATTTTTTATAAGACTTAAGTGCTTAGGAGTGAGTGCTTTAGCACACTTTGAATGGACTGTGGTTCAAGCCCATGACTGCCAAGTATGATTAATGATTGTATTCATGATTTATTGTAAGCTCCTGACCTTGTGGTTGTGCCAGAGTATAAACTAGATTTTTTTTTTTCTATAAATATAATTGATATAAATAGTATAAGTATACATAACTGGAATTGAAATCTGGCTTGCTCTTTTTTCAGCCCTATTGTATCTATCATGGAAAAGTGGTTAAAAACACTATTTTTAAAAGGGTGAACATTGTGATGGAAATGCAAGTACTAGTGATGATTTTGGGAAAAAAAAAAAACACAAATTAGTACTCAAATAGGTACAAGCAAAATTAATGAATCACCTGCACAGAAATATCAGATAAAATGAAAATTAGTTAAAATTTGGATTTTCATGGACTGGTGATGAAGCGTGATGTTGTTGGTATTAGGTTTAACGACACAAGGACTTGCATGCAGCATATCATTAGAAATATTAAGTTTATGCTCTTATACAGCCAATGTTTCAAATATATTAAAAGTTCTATATTTGCTTCATTTCCTAATGAAGTGAGATAAATTATATTAGATGTAAAACATAGTGAATGAAGTATTTGACTGGATGGCTGAATATAAGGGACAATCAACCAGAAAATGACAGACCACAAGTTGTCTGTGACAAGATGAGCACTGAGGTGGGTTTTCTCCCAATAACAGGAAGAGATGAGCATGTCCAATTTTTTTGTTTAGCCAATACCATTTCCTGTCTTCTGAAAGGAGAGCCACAGCTCTGGACCTTGTTTTATCTAGTAAAGTTTATTGCAGGTATTACTTTTCCAGATTTGACTAGCTGTCATAGCATGCTTTACAAAAGATTAACTGCAAGCCTATGTAAGGAACCCAGGGATGTTGTGTCAGAGCAGGTTGAGGAAAAGGGTGGCACTTTCATTTCCCAGAAAGACTAGGGATCCAGCAAAAACTGATTGAACACACTGCAGGAGAATAGCTGAGAATTAATGTATTTCAAGATAGGATGAGAAATTGTTCCTTATGGCAGAGACAGTGCTGGGGGAGTTTGTCAATTATGACAGGTGAGATGGAAAGCTCAATAATCTTACTAAGTGTTAACTTGATGGCATAAGTCAGCAGTAAAGACTTTGCAGGCTAACGGTAATGAAAAACCACATACCATACTAGAGTTTGATCCATCGGTATAGATTTTACAGGCATGGGAGTTCAGAATAGTGCAAGCCAAATGCAACTACCTGGTATTGCAGGGAAGTATGATATTCTTCCCTCACTGAAGAAAATGTAAATTGTAAGAGGCAGAAATATACATCAAGGTAGAACAGGCATACTTGTATCCTGAAAAATCACTTAAATCAATATTCCAACTCAGAACAAGCTTTTTAATCCTGAGTGAGGCAGGTAGATTTTCATTTGGCTTATACTCATAGAAGGAATCCCACTGAGTATTATAAAGATATATCCCAACTGGGGTGCAATAAAATACTTTGGATCTTATCAGCATAGCAGAACAGTAATATTTTTCTACAAATGTGTAATGGGATTTATGCACTGATGAAGTGTGACTATTCCATAAGCATATTTGGATACACTATGTTCTGGTACAAAACCATCATTCTGAAATAATGATTCAATTTTTCAGATTAAAGTGTCTTGGAATACCAATGTGCAGTGGTAAGGGGTATCCAACTGCAAAGCTGTGGGAGCCTTGTTTATGATGTCATAACTGCAAAAGTAAGAACTGCTGAAGTAAGACAATTATCAAACCTTCTGCCAAAGAAGTGGCGAGTGTGATGATCAGGGATAATACAAGCAAAATAACTGAAGTGCCTCTATCAAATAACATAGCATATCACAGACACTAAGTGCACAGAAATCATGGAATACCTACCTAGTAACAGGCAGGTACCACCTTTTGCTGAGATAGGGGCAGTCATACAGCAAGGCATTGAGTCCACTAGTTCACAAAAGCATTCCACAGGCATTTCCACCCATGCTTGCTGCACTGCTGTCCATAATTCCATTGTTCCTAGGTGGAGTATCCAAAGCTTGAACAGACCTTTCCACAGCATCCCAAAGATGCTCCACAGGGTTCATGTCTGGTGAACAGGGAGGCCATTCCACGGTAGTAAAATCTGTAGAATGCTCTTCAAGCCATTTTAGTCACCACTGCTCTGTGGGGAGGTGCATTGTCCTGCTGGAAGAGTCCATTGCCCTGTGGGTGCAAGATGACCATGAAGGGATGCAGATAGCCTGCAAGGATGGACATGTAACCTGGACCGTTCAGAGATGCGTCCAGACGTACCAGAGGACCCAACATACAACAGTTGAACATGCCACAGATCAATACCGGCCATCCACCTCCCTAAACAGTTCCTCGTTGACATGACAGGTGCAGTTTCTGCCAGATACACACCCTCCCATCAGCTCAAAATAACTGGAAACTAAACTCAGACCATGAGACAAGTCTCCAATCATCCAAGGTCCAGTGCAGATGTTCTTTCAGCTAGCTGAGTCAGTGTGTCGTGGTGTTAGCAATGGGACTCTAGTGGCTCCCATAACCTGCTGTGGCTAATGATCACCCGATGGTCTTGGTGGAGACTTTCTGGCCCTTCCCTCATTAATGTCTGCAATGATTTGTGCAACTGTCACTCTCCAGTTGACTGAAACAATGCAAGACATGTTGATGGCCATGATCATCCACCACTTTTCTCCACCCATAGCACTGTCCGTGATGAGATGTTATTCTGGAAATGGCATATTCCCGATACTCTTGATACTGTTGAACAGGGATAGTGCAATTTCTGTACGACTCCGTGATAGTGACCCATGCATCGGACACCCACTATCATCCTTCTTTCAGTCTGTTAACTGACAACTTCTAGCCATACTGACATTGAATTACCATCTACATGAATGCAGTGAAGATATACCTGCCAAGCTGTGGGTTTGTCCACTAGTGAGAGGAGTGACAGTGTCACGTTGCCAAGGAACCAGGTATCCCACGAATTCTGTCCTTTCAGTATGTCTGAAAACAAAGCAGTAATTATTATCCGAAGTTTTGGTCACTACTATTCATGGCACACTGATGAATCCACCAATATCGTGAACTCTGCTGAATATTTGGCGTTTGTCAGATATGAGCTGAATAAAGAAGTCCAAAGACATTTTTTTCTATCAACCTTTGCAAACTGATACAACTGCAGAAGAGATTAACTTATTGACAACTTCATGACAAACAGTAGACTAGAAGCAACATGCTGGAACAGGCACAGATGGTACTAAAGCCATGGTTGTTCCAATAAGATAATTGGTTCCACATATTCAAGCTGTTGATCAGGAAGTAAAGTTACTCACTGTTATATACACAGGGAAACCCTCACTACCCAAGATAGGCACTAGGATTTAAGTACTTATAGTGAAACTTACAATCAATCAAGCCTTCACCTTCAGAAAAATAAATATGATAAATTACCACCAGCCTCAGTGAATGGAATTAAAAATATGGTTCTGAATATTATAAAACTAAGAAAGAACTCATTCAGCATTTCAAAAATTCATTAGTTTTGGGTGCACAGTATTCATTGACTCTAGACAAATATACATCTATACAAAATAAAAGGTATATGAATATAAATGTGCATTCAAAAGACAATCATTGGTCGTTAGGTCTTATTGAGATTAATGGTTCACTTGATAGCAGAACTGAGCAAATTGTAAATGGGCACTTGAAGGAATTTGGTTTGAACTTGGATGAGGATATTGTTGCCTGCACCACCAATGGAGCAGCAATGATGATTAAGTTTGGCAAGCAAATTACGCCTAATCATCAACAATGTATAGCCCATTGTATACATCTGTCAGTTATAGATGTACTTTATGAAAAAGCAATCAATTATGGTGCCACAGTCTGAGTCTCCCAAAGACAATGAAGAAAATGAAAATAATGAAGAAAGTTGTGATGATGAAGTTTAAGACAGCAAGGCATGCTTTATCAAACCGACTTTACTGATGAGCTCATTTATTTCTTCAATCTAATGGCCAATATTGCAAACTATTAACAAAGTCTGAAAAATTTGCAAGCTTTTTCGAAAATCGCCTACCAAAAATGACATATTACAAAATTTTGTTAAAGCAAAATTTAATGGGAAAGAATAAACTTCGATTGCAAGACTAGATGGGATAGCACATTCTATATGATTGAGAGATTTTTGAAATTGAAAAATTGCATTCCAAATGCTCTATGTGCAGTACTGTCAACTGAAGCTGTATCTGACGATGACTGGAAAACACTTGAATTGCTAAGTGAAACTATGCAACCAGTTGAAATGATTCTGAAGGCTATAACCTCAGAAGATACAGACTTACTTAAAGCAATCTTCAATATAATTTCTGCTTGCTAAGCTTGATACAGCAGAAAACCCATTTGCTTTAAGGTTTCACCAAAGCCTTTTGCAGCATTACAATGCAAGACAAAATTGCCAAACTGTGGCTTTGCTGAGCTATCTACACAACCCCAAAAAGTTTAAGAAAGAAGATTCACGTTCAAGAACTTTTGATTTTCCAAGTAAGCAAGTTTGGAAAAAAGCATACTGAAGAGATTTATCGATTTGCAAAACATTCCAAAGGAGTCTTAGCGTTGAATGAAGAAACTGAAAATATACGAACTGTTCTTTTAGAAGAAAACAAAGACTTGTCTAGTTCCAATGTTGGAGATACACTCATGCGAGAGTATGGTAGTATAATAAAGAGATTAACTGAAGAGCCTTCAAAATATCCGAGTGAATTGGAAATCAGCAAAGAATTTAAAATTTTGGAGGCAACTAGCAGTAGAAGTGAAAAGCTGGAGAAAGTTTATAGAGCACTGCTGACCATTAAACCAACAAGTGTCCAATCTGAGAGTGTTTTCGATCACTGGTCTCTTTAACACAAAAAAAAGGTCAAGTCTATCAGGAAAAATGCTTAATATACTGTGTTTTTTAAAGGATCGTTTTCAGAAAAAAGCTGAGCAATAAATAGTAAAGTAATTTCCCCAAGCTGTTTTTTTTTTTTCACATTATTATAGGGCTTATTATTTTTTTGTTTACTATACAAGATAGTTTTTATTCAAAGGATTTGAATACAATTTGTAATTTTGTATAATATCAAGCTGGTTACTTTTTTGGAGCATTAATTTTTATTTTTTTCACTATAAGAGGTGATAGATTTTGTTTAAACGATTTGATTACGATTTGTACAACCTACCCAAGATAAAACAAATACCTGTGTTATAAGCTTTTAATTATTTTCCCTATGTATGAGAAAATCTGTTTTAAAACCAGTTTTAAGAGTAAACTTTGGTTAAACTCAGTTTTATGCAAGGCCTACTTTAAACTGAAATCACAACTTCAAAAGTACAGAAAGCAAACATGTTACTTTTTCCAGATTTCATAATATAATGAAAATCTTATTTCTTTTTAAGCACTATATAGTATTCAACATTACAGTTTAATGTTATGATACATCTAACAGTGATTCCTGTCCAGTGATGTAACACAGAACATCTGTACACACATTTTATACAATATAAGAGTAGACTAGCAATTTTTTTATAGCCAATTTTTTTTTTTTTAACTAAAAAAGGAAATGAATATATATTTTCTTAAATTCAGAATTTAAATGGAAAATCTATAATTTATCTATTTTTTTATTCTTAGGGAAAACAAACCATTAAGATAGTAAGCATAAGGAATCAAGCAGTCTCCTATGTCAGGAGCACTGAAAACTATCGATAATGCATTGTCTGAGGAGTAACTAGCATCCTGCTTTTGAGTCATCAGTGGAAACAGCAACTGTTATTAGAAGTTTAGTCAGGGAAGTTTTTTTTTTTGCTCCATGCTTAGTTCTTTACAGGCTTTATCATAAAAGGGCAAAAAGGCCATAATGCACCTATGGTAAAGTTAAATGCGCAGGTTCATCAATATGAACTGTAGCTGGAGTTTGGACTGCATCACAGATTTGTATCTATTTGAGGATTATAAAAATTTTTGCCATGTGGTACATCATGCTAGGGGTAGCAACAGATTTATTCTCCATGGAAAATGAAGCAAAGATAGTTTGTTGGTCACTATGATATGTAGCAATCAACAAGCACACACTGGACAGAAAGCAGGATATTGCAGTTTGTGTATACTGTGGTGACCATACAGATAAAGATGAGTTGTTCCAGGGCCTAATCTTAGGCCCAGGAAAGTGCCTAGGGCCCATACTTGGAGTGCACCTGTAAATGGCAATGGACACAGCCAAAAATAAGCAATATCCAGTGGAGTAATAACAAGCATGATTGCTAATCTCCTTATAAAATTTGCAAATATAATTTCAAATTGTAATGTAGCTTCTAGTCAAAATGCACATGCTGCTGATATGTTCATGCAGACTTTACATTTTTATATTGATTGTGTAATCCTAATTTTCAAAGGCTCCTATGCCCTATTTTTTTTACTATTAAAACATGGTGTAGGGTCCCCCAAAACTATTTTGCCCAAGGACCAAATATTCCAAACAGCTTTTTTGGGGGCCCTGTATGTTTATTATGAAACAGGGATTACCTTTATTTTAGATATGGGAAGCTTCTTTTCCAACCAACTCTCCTAGTCCAACGCACTAATAATTCTTTGGGAAGGCAATATCAATTTTACAAAACATGTGGGATATCTTCCCCACTGTCACAATTGTAGTGTTTAGATCCCTCGGTCTCAACATTGAGTGCTCAAGACTGTCTTCAAACACCATACCTCTGGCAGCAAGGAAACCATTACGTGGATTGACATAAAATTAAATTTTAAAGGGCTAAACCACTTAATAAATATGGACCAATTTTCTTTGGTCCTGTAGCTTGACATGAGTTTAATTTAGGGGTCTAGTAAAGGATAGTGAATGCTTAGAAATTTAGGGGTCTAAAAAGTTTAATGGATATGGAGGGGGGGATTACTTTCCACATTCCTACAGAGGAATGTAGAGAATTGTAAGACTTCAAGGGATCAAACTGACCAAAGCATGACATAATGGAAGTACCAGATGACAGGATGCCCTGACCCCATCATGATATTGAGAAGACATGAGGAAGGCCTGACATAACAGAGTGGTCAGGAGTAAGAGTGCAGTAGCACACTCACTTTGAGTGGACCGGGGTTCAAGCCCGTGACTGCTAAATATGATTAATGTTTGTATTGATTGATTTATCGTAAACTCCAGTGACCTGGTGGTCAGTTGTTCTTAACTGTTTGTTCAGGAAAAGTTGTTTTTTTTTGTAAATTAAAATTAAGCTTTAACTACATGCTTTGTTAATAAAGGCAATTATCATGGCATATTTTCAATAGTAGTTAACTTTAAACATCTGGGGAAGGCACTTGAATGATAACAACTAGTTTAGTTCGGGGTTCAGATTTTTCCAATTCGACAAAAAAAACCTTTAATTTTAGAAAAGCATATTCTAGTTATACATTATAAACTTCATTTACACAGAATCAATTACAAAATTATTAATTGTACATGGCTATAGCCTATTTTCATTCATACAATTCTAAGCTGTACTGATGCAAACCTTTAATGCTCATATGCTCCAATTTTTTTTGTTTGGTAAAAATTCCTCATGGCTAGTTCAATGATTTAGCTTTGACTGTAATGATACAACCAGCAACAAAACTAAGGGAAATATTGTAATTTCTCTATAATATTCAAAACATTTGTCCCCACCCTTTCAGTAGCTAGAGCAATTTGTTAACGTCCACATCAAATTATGATTTATATCCAAAAGCACATTCTCCAGTATCCTAATTTACTGCCAATTAACACGATGCATATTCCTGCAATTCAATCATTACCAACTGCCAATTTACTGCATTAATTTGCTGAAGTTATACTGGTTATTACCAATTTTATTATTTAATACCATCTCGGCTCTGACTATACATGCTAAAGCTTACATCATTCTAAATTATCTGCTGCTGCACTTAGCAGCTTTGAGAATGGGCATTATCTATAACTTTAGTATATTCTACTTATTTTTATTTATTAAAGTAGAACCTAGAAAATCCAGCATCTTCGGGACCACCACACCCCAGTTTTTTTGCAAGTTATACACATTGCACGAATATTCGGGTTTAATTCGTTATTTTTAGGTAAACAGTAGCTCTGATCCCTCACTACATTCCTCACAGAACGACGGCCGTCAGCATTAAGCCAAAATGTTAACCCATTCTGCCGGATCGGTCAAGTGGGCAACATACTTGCCTAAGAAATAAAGGTCATGGTTCGAATGGGGCAAACTGTATGGTGTGGTGCGATTGTCCAATATTTTCTAACGCTGGTTATAAACAGTGATGTGATTTCGGCAATCGAATCGCCTTAAACTAAATGGTTACTAAGTACTATATTGCAAACTAATATTGAATGTCCCAAAAAATTAATGCCTTTAAACGTTTTTTTTTTTTTTTTTTTTTATTAGAAGTCCGGCCTGCCTATTTCAAACTTTTCCGTTATAGCCAACTACTCTCAGAGAAATATTCAAAAAGAGGAGAATTTTAAGTTCTACTGTTCTTTAGTATTTCATTTTATGCATTTAATTTTTGACGCTAGACATAACTACGTGTAACAGGTCCTACACGAATTTGACATATGAAATAATATTTATTCACTTCGTTTTGTCTTATACGCAACCTTTCTTTAATATATATATATAGCGTGTATACACTCACAAATTAATTTATGTTACAAGACAAGATAAAAAATGCTTGACTAATCTGTCCGTCTTTGAATTACTCATAAAAAAAATTAATAGCCTAAGGAAAAAGGGGAAAGAAAAAAGTAAAAAAATTCGGTCAACGTACGTACGCGTACATGGACACTAAGGCGTCATTTCTTTTCCACCAATAGGGTCTCTCGATATTCACTTAACTGTGAAACACATTAACAGTAACATCAACTTCCTTACAGGCGACCTCTTCAGCATCATTGTAGGTAGCCATTTTTCTATATGTTGAAAGATGTTTAATATTTTGATCTAGTTATTCGCCATTTTATATTAAGCAATTTCACAACCACTGCCTGCACTATCAGTAACATGCCGAAATTACAACCACAATATGTTTGGGGAAGGCAATAATCATGAGTAAATAGCATGAAACTGATGTTGCACCACGTTATTTTGTCTTTGTAGTATACATGCACTGCATTATTATTAAACTGATATACTTACGTTGAAGGAAAAAAAAAAAAAACATTTTGTGGTATACTCACAACATCCCAAACCTGCTTCAAAAATAACAGTTAATACCAACGTTTGAGTAACCAAGTAATGGCTGGTGGGTATTTAAATCAGAACCCAAGGGTTTACAAAACAAACAAATAAAGACCATCGAGTACCAACGCGCATGTGATAACACTATTAGAACTGCACTTGATAAAACATATTACCTCATGCTACTACTTGGAGTACTACTTATGGCTGGCATACTGTTTAAAAGTTCAGTTAAATTTTCAGGACTACGTAAACTCAAATCGGGTTCTTGCAATATCATACTCATTACGCCCGAAACGATCGGACGATACTCACTATAAATGATAGGACAATTCACATACGAGCGAGTATATATCAACAAATTAGGTCAGCTATGACGTCAAATAATGATGCGCCATCTATCGTGTAAAAACATTATTAGTCACTAAGTGGCGTCGTTTATGAGAAAACTTTAACTTCCCATTGCTGGCGCAACAAATAAATTAGTTCCCCCTTCCAGAGGCTCATTATAGAACAAATTCTTTATTCTATAATGAGCCTCTGGAAGGGGGAAAACGAAATATTCAAGCAATTTTGAATGTGTCATGGTAAACAGCTTCCGATGCGCCGATATGAATATGTTGAACACTGTAATCCTGCTGGGTTTTCATGTAGGACTGTGTCGGAGGTCTTTGGTATGATAACGGAAAAATATCCAGCCTAAAGTGATCCTGTGATCGTAAATAGCTCGTTGATGTGGGATAACAGAAAGGATACACCAGTCCATTCTTACCATTGTTTTACTAGACCTAGTACAACACGTCGTATCTTGTCACAGACATCACTTGGTTCAACTGCTGTCAGCAAAAACAGTAAGTTGTGTTTATAGTGGACTCAGAAACACGACTACTGAACAGTGGAGGAGGAAAAACGTTGATTGCTCTGAAAAATTCTGGTTGTTGTTGTTGTTTCACACCGACAGGAAGGTCAGTGCCGGTGGAGCAATATTTGGATGCCACAGGATATCTGAATATTGTTTCCACAGCACATCCCTTCATGACTACAGTTTATCCATCTGTGAGTGGATTTTTCCAACTATATAATGTCACACTTAATATTTATTTATTTAGTTTGAACAGTACACAGTCTGCGCGTGTAGCACAGTGGTATTGCCACCGTCCTCTCCACACCAAGTGGAAAAGGCCCTGGTTCGAATCCTGTCGATGAAGCGAGGAACTTTAGTGGGCTTTTTTCACTCCGTGGCTGAGTTAGTCGGTCTAAGGCGTAGATAGCAAGTTTCCCCCCCTCCAGAGACCGGGGAGTTTTCGTCCAGCAAACAGGGGCTCCTCCGTAGCCAGGTGGGAAGGAGCAGCAGTGTGTAGCACATGCTTCTTGATTAGACCGGGGTTCGAGCCCGTCACCACCAAATACGGAGGATGCGGAAAGGTCAGGGAATGACCACCGCATATTCCCCCGGAGCAATATGGCCTTAGTTGCTAATGCTCCTAAAAACCAAATAACAACAACAACAATCCAGCAAACAGGCAAATCGACCAGAGAACACACGCAATTTACAGACAAAATAAATATATGGGTAGATGTAATCATTTACGGGGTACCCTAATATCATGATTTCTTTCTTTTTTAATTTGAACAGTACACACATTACAATGCTTAACAACTACTTCACCACGTATGCAGAAATACAAAATAAGAATTAATATGAACATACAGTAATAATATGCAATAATTTACAGCTTTGAACAACATATAATGACATGTGAATAATAACGCAAAGACTGAGAGGTTAAATACTCTTAGACTCAATAGTTCTCATGACAGTAAGATTGACAGTTGTCTCGTATAGGTATTTAATCATGATGTAATGAATCTGGTCTGGCTGAAATGTTTGGTGATCTGTTCAGAGGTTCTTTGAGTTCAACCAAAGTTTAGTTAAACTTTGAAGAAGGAACTAAAGGAGAAGGGGTACGAGGTTATTACGACATTCACCAAACTTTTTGCAGCTCTGGCGAACGCTAAGTTTTCATTTATATTTAGTCGTTTTATTGACTTAATCGTTACACTAATTATTTTCTATAAGTAGCTTTATAGTTCTAGCCAAGCTTCGTCGTTTATTTTTGAATTTATATAGCGATTTTTAAAGTTAATACTTAGTGTCCGTAGATTCTACGTTCGTAACTTGCCGTGATTATTATACGATACGGAATAGCCTAAGGTTTAACGTAAAACTAGATAGCGAAAAACGTAGCACTGTATTAGAAATATGTTAGATTAGTATAGTATTATCAATTAATCAGTAAAATTTATTAATCTTATTAAAGTTCATTGTTAATTAAATTATACTTAACGGAATCATGACCCAGACTAGAGCAGCAATGCAGCGTTCACAGAATAGCCAGAGTGCTGTGGCTCGCTGAAGAACCGAAGGAGGCGATTCCCAAACGCATCACAGTCTATAACAATGCGCGAAATGTGAAGTGTTTGCAGATCGGTCTAGAATAGCACATGATCTAGCCAAGGAGGATGTCTTTGTGTGTGCTAGGTGCAGAGACTGAGAAGAAATTAGGCGCCAACTCAGCGTTCTGATGGGCGTCTATGCGAGATTGAGGTGTAGGGTAAATGCCCTCGAAGAAATTAATATGAGGGGCCCATCAAGCTCTCAGCTGCCCAACTCAACGCCAAAGCTCACTACTGTGCATCAGACAACACAGCGGCAATCTCCAAGGCAGAATGCTATGGTCCCACAGGAACTAGTTATTGTCAAGGAGACGGGGAATATATTATGCAAAAAAGGATAGGTGGAAAAGGACCAGGGGCAATAGTTGATGACGTTGGCGCTAATGACCCAAAGAGAGAGAGATCCACAGATTTACTTAAACAGTAAATGTGAATGCTGGAAAAAAGTCGCGAGTTAGGTTGAAATTTGAAACTGTCTGCAATCCAGCCCAGACACAATCGGACGAAGTATATGATGAGAGCCTTGTCAAGCAATTCGGCCCTGGAGAGATTGCGCAAGGCTCAAGGGGTAGAATATTTTTCAGCGTGGTCTGTGCTTGCTAACAGGAGAGGCTGCTTCTACACGGATGGGATACGCTTAAAGGGAAAGGGTGCAAGAATATTTGCTGATTCTATCGAGGCAGTGTTAGTTGGGTTGGAAAACTGCTAGATTACGGGATTCACAGACTAAAAGATTAACGGCAGCCGCAGGCAGGCGAAAGTGATTCTTGCACTGTTTTTCTATTGTAATGAGCAGCAACCTAGAGAGCAATTTGCTGGGACTTCGAGAGCTGCTGGGAGTCATCATAGAACAAGTAAATACATGGGCTGTGTTAGGGTAACTAAGAGTAAGAACAAGTGTATGCATACTGGCATGTACACCAATGTTAGGAGTATAGTTAATAAATTTGATCAGCTTGAAGTTAGTCAAGACATCCAAGGCAGATATGTTGGGATATCAGAGACGTGGTGCCAATCAGGTATAAGGGATGCTGAATTGGAATTTGGGGAGTACAATGTGTACAGAAAGGATAGACAGGATAGGAAGGGAGTAAGGGTTATTATGTTAGTTAAGAAACATTTAAAATCCAAGGAAGTGCATCCAGTTGACACGGGTGAACAATATAATGTTGAAGCTGTTTGGTGTGGCCTAAACACTGGGAAAGGAAAAATGAGAGTAGGAGTATGTTATAGGCCTAATGACTCTGATGAATACAATGAACGGTTGTGCAGAGAAATAGAATGGGCCAGTAAATCAGAATGTCTTGTAATGGGGAATTTTAACTTTCCATATATTGACTGGAACTTGTGGTTTGGTCACTCGCACGCTAGCAATACTTTTGTGGATTTATTGAGGGATTGTTTTCTACAGCCACATGTTTGAGGGAGTAATACCTTTGATTTGATGATCAGTAGTGATTATGCATGCATTAAGAATTTGCAGATAAAGGAATCACTAGGTGACAGTGATCACAGTGTACTGATGTGGGATTTACTTAAAGATGTAACTACCATTAAGAGTAAAGGGAAGAGTTTTTGTTTTCACAAAGGTGACTACAGTGGTCTCAGACCATTATAAATTCTATAAAGTGGGATCAACTGATTATGTTACCAACGGTGAATTCTAAATGGTAGGTTTTGAGCAACTTAATCTTGGAGGCTACTAGGCTTTTCATACCAACTAAGAAATACTGTTCAAGGTTCAAGCCTAAATGGTCGTCGGTGAATTAATGAGGCTCGTGGCAGAGAAGAAAAATGCAGAATGCATAAAAATTATCAGGCGACACAGAAGCCTGTGGCATTATCAGGCGACACAGAAGCCTATGGCAGATATAAGATAGTCTGTAATAAAGTCACCAAGGAGGTTAGGCAGGCGATAAATTATCCATATAATTGAAATACATTATCCGTATAACTGAAAGAAAGGTTTCAACTAGGAACAATATACACTTGTTGAAAAGAGGTTC
The DNA here is from genome assembly GCF_048544385.1 of Mastigoproctus giganteus. NCBI lineage: Eukaryota > Metazoa > Arthropoda > Arachnida > Uropygi > Thelyphonidae > Mastigoproctus > Mastigoproctus giganteus. The sequence continues at coordinate 153,334,819 of NC_143577.1, forward strand.
AAACGAAAGCAATATTATAGTTATTTACATGTAGAGAGAAAATACATATGTATAAACACTTAGAATAACATTAACTCTAATCAGAGTCCATCTTAAAAATGCAATCCTGCATTTGGGTTTCTTTCCTGGAGCGAATGATCGACTTGCACTATACATAGTTCTGTTATTCATCCTTGATATTAGAAATAACAGTTTTATATTCGCCCTCTAAAAAGTTGTACTCACTTAGTTAGGCAGCTTTCTAACGTCATGTGTGCAGCGTTTTCGTAAACTTGTATCCTGCAAGTGATTTCTTGCCTTCTGTCTTATTTTAAAGACTTTGGTCAAGAAATCCTGGAGCAAAGCAAAGATGTCCTGGTTCTGAACAGATAGGTAAATTTTTCTCAGTTATGTTTGGTAACTTATTTAGTAATTCCTGCATGTCTAAGTCACACAGTCTGCAGTCAAAAATGACGTTTCCAAGATTCAACCTCATTGCAGGAACAATAGGAATCGGATTCTAGTCCTCTTTCAAATAGTTTGGCCCTTAAACATTGTCCAGTGATTAAGTAACTCGTGGTCATAGTGAGAGAAAACCAAGAAGTCATCCTCTTGTTCATTGCAAAGCCTACAGCTGGAATGAACCCTCTTGTAACAGTTCCACTCTCACTCACATCCCAACATTGCTGCCAGAAATTCACTAGCTCACAACAAATTCTTCGTTTTTCCTCCTAAATGTTGCTGTTTGGATTAGAGGTGATATTCGGTATATGTGAAGATCCCCTCTTTAAGTTATATACAATACCTCGGAAAAGAACGTATAAATCCAAGGGGATGGTACCTGCAACAATCTGCAGGGCGTTGTGGACACTATTGTAGGAGCATGTATAATTGTAAGCAACATTGTACGTTGCAGGGGCAGAATCTTAGCTTTAGTTGCAACCTTGGTAGCAGCCGCAGACCAAATACCAGCACCATAAACAACAGTTGGAAGAAATATCGTCTTGTACTATAATACCAGAATTTTTTTGGATGAACCCCATTCCTTCCGGGAAATTCTAACTATTGCAGCTACAAACCTTTTGATTTTTTCATTGATTTTTGTGACATGTACATGAACACTGAGACGACCATCCAAAGTTAAGCCCAAATACTTGCTGTTGTGTACATATGGAATTTGAGTACCATATAGTTTTACTTTTGGTGGCCTTCCATAATCGAAGTGAATAGCAGTAGTAGCAGGTGGCGATTTAAACCGGCAGTGAGTCATGGAGAAAAATTTCTAGCCCGTGCTGTTGCTGGGCGCCATTTTGTTTTTATTTTTTTCTCCCTAGATGGCGTTAGTTGTATTTCCTTAATTTTATTTTCAACTTAATTTTTATGTTTACCTTGAGCTGGTCTTGAACTTGGATCGGGACGCATGGTGGTGTATCCTCGAGGCTGACGGGTCTCCCGTTAGTGGAAGGTTAGAGGTAGCCTTTGAATGTATCAGTTTTGACGTCAAAAGTGAGACTTGTAATTTTTTGAAAGTTAATTTTGTGTGCAACGCATTCTTAATTAGGAAGATGCGTTTTGGGAAACTTATTTTTGGAAGGGGAGCATTGTATTCTTGGATGGAAGGTTCGTTGCTATGTTTGTGGTTAGAGGAAGGGTCGCCACTGCCATGCCTCTGCTTTGCAGATGCAACCCCATCATCTTGTTTGTAGACATTGGGCAGGATTAAAAGCTGAAAAAAAATCTGACTTGTGATCCTTAAACTTAGAATTTATGTCCAAACAATTTACATGTTAGTAGCTGACATGAACAAAATCCTCAAGTGACCTGCAAATAAAGTGTTTTTTCCTTAAAGTTTGAAAATTAGGCTGTTTATTTTTGTCAATCTCTTTAAAACCTGTTAAGATTATTTTAGATTTGCCAAGCAGTTAAGCTCTTTAGTAGTTAATTTTAAAAGTTTTATGCGGGATGAAAAGCTGACTTGTACAAAATACTTCTTAAGTGACCAGTAAATAAGTCTTTTCTCAACAACTTAAAAATTACCAATGTAAATGTAATCTAACTTGTGCAAATCATAACCAAGAATAAGGGATATATCAACAAATAAGTGTGTGTTTTTTTAAGTTCCAAAGTTTTAAAATTAGGCTTAGTTTGTTTTTGTCAACCTCTTTAAACCAGTTAAGTTTTGTTGGCATTAATTTCAGTTAATTTTAAAGTTTGCTGATGTGTGTATTTTTTCCAAAACAAATAAAAGTGTTCTCCGATACTGAAAAAATTACAATGTTTGAAAATCAGACTAAGTTTATTTGTAAACCTCATTAAAAATAGTCAAGTTTATTTTTAGTTTTCATCAGCATTAATCTCAGTAAATTTTTAAATTAATTTCTCAATAGTACTTAGCCAAAGTAACCACAGACAGATGAAAATGAACAAAAAACAATTTATTGTTGGCAACCAGCATGCAAAATTATTTACAAGCTAGCAGTAAGCATACAAAAATTATTTTCTAAGCTAGCAAACAGAATGTAAATTTCATGTCACAATAGTTACTCATAGTGATTCTGAGAAGAACACACACACCCTGTCCTTTTCACTTTTGGAAAAATACAATCGATTTTCCATGCTTTCAATCCTAACATCACAGCGCGATTATTCCCCTACGTGTCGAGATTTTGTCCTTTTCAGTTTAATGAATGAAAATGAGCTTATTTACATGTTAACAGCAGAATGTAAATTCAAATTGTCACAGGGAAAACACCAAAACGAGTCGAACCCTGAATCTTCACCGGTTATATTACACTTTGCTTAAAAATTCATGACCACATTAAACGGAATACCAATGGGCACATGATAACACCAAGAGAAATGCATATTCATATTGTCACAAAGAGTCACTCACCTAGTAAGAAAAAGCACATATGTCCTTCTGCACTCATTTCAAGGGAAGCGGTTTAAGCCGGAGATCACATGTGGTGCAACTAACATTCAAAGGGGTAGAATTTTTTCAGCCTGGACTGTACTTGTTAACAGGAGAGATTGCTTCTACAGGGATGGGATACACTTAAATAGAAAGGGTGCAAGAATATTTGCTGATGCTATCGAGGCAGTGTTAGGTGGGTCGGAAAACTGCTAGCTTGGGGGGCAGACAAAGACCAATAGATTGACAGTAGCCACTGGCAGAGGTGAAAGAGATTCTTGCACTGCTTCTATTAGAATGAGCAGAAGCCTGAAAAACAAGATGCATGGTATTTCAGAAACTGCTGGGAGCCATTGCGGTACAAGTAAACACATGGGTTGTGTTAGGGTAGCTAAGAATAGAAACAGGTGCAGGTATACTTGCGTGTACACCAATGCTAGGAGTTTAGTAAATAAATTTGATGAATTTGAGGTATTGCTCAAAACATCGAAGGCAGATATTGTTGGGATATCAGAGACGTGGTGTCACACAGATATAAGGGATGCAGAACTGCAATTTGGGGAGTACAACGTCTACAGAAAGGATAGACAGGATAGGAAGGGGGGGAGGGGTTATGCTATTAGTTAAGAAACACATAAAAACCAAGGAAGTGAAGCCAGTCGACATCGCTGGACAGTGCAGTGTTGAGTCAGTTTGGTGTGACATAAGCATTGGGAGATCAAAATTGAGAGTAGGAGTGTGCTATAGGCCTAATGACTCTGATGAGTATAATAAGGAACTGTACAGGGAAATAGAGTGGGCCAGTAAATCAGAGAGTCTTATAATGGGAGATTTTAATTTCCCAGATATTGACTGGAATTTGGGGGCTGGTTACTCACACACTAGCAGGGCTTTTGTGGATTTATTGGATGATTGTTTTCTACATCAGCATGTTCGGGAGGCAACTAGAGGGAGTAATACTCTTGATTTGATTATCAGCAGTGATTCTTCATGCATTAAGAATCTGCAGATAAATGAACCACTAGGTGGCAGTGATCACAGTGTGCTGAAGTGGGATTTACTCAAAGAGGTAACTACCATTAGGGGTAAAGGGAAGGGTTATTGCTTCCGTAAAGGCGACTACGATGGACTGAGACAGTATTTAAATTCTATACAGTGGGACCAACTGATGATGTTACCAACAGCAAATTCAAAATGGGCAGCATTCAAAGAACTTATCTTGGAAGCTACTAGGCTTTACATACCAACTAAGAAATATTGTTCAAGGTTTAGGCCTAAATGGATGTCAGATGAACTGATGAGGCATATGGCAGAGAAGAAAAATGCATGGGATACATACAAATTAACACATGACACAGAAGCCTATGATAGATACAAGTTGATATGCAACCAAGTTACAAAGGAGGTTAGGCAGGCGAAGGCAGATTACGAGAAATCCTTGGCAAGGGATGCAAAGAAAAACAGCAAAGAGTTCTTTACTTATGTAAACTCTAGAAGGAAGGGGATGAATCAGTTTGGTCCACTTGATATTGATGGGTGAACTGTTGATGATCCTGCTCAGGTAGCTAACAAACTAAATGAATATTTTGCATCGACATTCACACATGAGGAGTTATTCAGCGAGGGGAATGCCAGAGGTGTATTCAACTCTAGCAGTAAGCTACAGAATCTTGAAATAACTGGGAGTAAAGTGGAGGAGAAACTGTTGAAGATAAACACAAGAAAGGCACCCGGGGTGGATGGGATCTATCCAGTTATATTAAAGGAGGCAGCAAAGGAAGTAAGCAAATCCTTAGCCATAATTATGAGAGCTTCCTTGGACTCAGGGGAGGTACCCATAGATTGGAAATGTGCAAATGTGACCCCAATTCACAAAGGAGGATCAAAGGCTGACACAAGTAATTATAGACCTGTGAGCTTAACTTCTGTTCCAGGAAAATTAATGGAGGCACTGGTTAAAGAAGCACTGCAGGATCATTTAGACAAGACTTCAGTTATAGCTCAGACACAGCATGGTTTTGTTAAGGGGAAGTCTTGCCTGACCAACTTGATTGGATACTATGATGCAGTCACAAAAGAACTGGATGCAGGGAATAACTTTGATATTATATACTTGGATCTTAGAAAGGCTTTTGATACTGTTGCACATGGAAGACTGCTACACAAATTGGAGCAGTGTGACATTGGAGGCAAATTGCTGCTATGGATAAAGGGGTGGTTGAGGGGGAGAAGACAGAGAGTGGTAATCAATGGACACTGCTCATCGTGGACTGATGCTATTAGTGGAGTCCCTCAGGGTGTATTCAACACCTCAGGGTGTTGGGTCCATTATTGTTTTCTGTATTTATAAATGATATTGATGATGGTATATCGGGCTTAATGTCCAAGTTTGCAGACGATACAAAGGTTGGCAGGGTTGTCAAGGACACTATGCTGCTGCAACAGGATTTGGAAAGGTTGAGCAGATGGGCTTCGAGGTGGCAAATGAAGTTTAACATTGACAAATGTAAAGTACTACATATGGGAAACAGCAACCCCAGAGCAGCGTATCAACTCTGTGGTACTACACTGACAGTGGTAGAGAATGAAAGGGACCTGGGGGTGGTGGTGCAGGCAGATATGAAGTTCTCTGAGCAGTGCAGACGGGCTGTTAGAGTAGCTCATGAAGTATTGTCAATGATATATAGGAATTTTTCCAGCAGGGATAAAAAGGTGATTATTCCATTGTATAAGGCGATGGTCAGGCCACACCTAGAGTACTGTATACAGGTCTGGAGGCCTCATTTCAAGAAGGATGTAGAGCTGCTGGAACGAGTACAGAGAAGGGCAACAAGATTAGTGAATGGAACAAAGGGGTGCTCTTACGAAGAAAGGCTTAAGTTTTGCAAATTACAGTGTCTGGAGACTAGGCACCAGCGAGGTGATCTGATAGAGGTGTATAAAGCCTTGAATGGTTTAAGCATGCTCAATGCTGATAGGATTCTTCCTCTAGCTCAGAAAAATCACCTGAGAGGGCATAAATTCAAATTGAGGAAAGACAGATGTAGGATAGACGTGCGGAAATTTGCCTTTAGCCAGCGGGGGGTTGGTTGGTGGAACAGACTGCCATCCCTTGTGGTGGAGGTTGATAGCCTAAATAAGTTTAAGGCTCAGCTGGACAGGTATTTTGAACGAACAGAGGGGTGAAGTGGAAGTGGGTTTTTTTTTTTTTTTTGGCTGATGCTGCATAAGCTTGCTTTCTTGCATCAAATGCCTCTACTAATGCTAATGCTAATGCTAATGCTAATACCACCATCACAGATATTGTCTGTGATGGTATTATTGTTCAAATCTGTAACCGGAAGTCACAGCTGAAATTTCACTAAGACTTAAAATGATATTGACGTTTAGCTGGGCGGTAGATAACTGCACGTTGTTGACAGCTCTGAATTCACAATGTATCTTAGGTGGGGTTACGGGCAGTGGCGTAGCTAGGGGCGTAGTCCGCCCGGGCGTCGTCCGCCCGGGCGTCACTTTTGCGGGGGCGGCACTTTTCACGTGATACACAATTTTATTTTTCGACGATTCTTTTATTTATGTTAACTTAGTAATTTTTATTACTTAACTTTTTTTTTAATTTTTAAAAAAAATTTATTACTTAGTTGTGAGAGGAGATTTTCTAAATTAAAATTGATTAAGAATTACCTAAGATCTACAATGAGTACTTTGCGTTTAAGAAATCTTGCCATACTGTCTATAGAACAGCAAGTGAGTGATGAAATAGGCTTCGACAATGTCATCGACGATTTTGTTAACAGAAAAGCAAGAAAAATAACATTTTAGAATGTTGGAATTAAAGTTTTACTTCAAAAATAAACATAGTGTTTTAATTTATTTCCCTATACGTCGTTTTGACTTTTTGTAGTATTTTTGGTGTGTATTGAGAGGGGTGGAAAACTCAGGGATCGCCCCGGCCGAGAAAAGCTCTAGTTACAGTACAGTGATGGGCCACGACAGAATGATGTCAGTTTGTGATTAAATGATAATTTTATAGTTAATTTTAGCACATTGAGATAATTTTTCCCATATTCAATGGAATTTTTCTTGTTTCAATTGCAACCAACGATATTGATTCGAATTTAGATTTTAAATTTACTTGGCGTGGCCATGAGTATTTTGTTCAATATAGCGATTAAAAGCGGTTCAGTTTATCGATTACAAGCACATTGGGGGTGGTATGTGTTTTCGTTAGCTGCTAAAACTAATATTAACATCAAGAATTGTATGAACTTATTTTCATGCGCACAAGGCTATGCACACAGTTAAGCCGAGAAGAACACACATTTCTCCAGTCAGTTGAAGTAGAAACAACGAGGTAAGAGCGCAATTGAAAACACAGCCAAATTCAATCCATTTTTAAAGCTTAACGGCTGTTTTAAATGACCGGGGTCCCCGGCCAATGAGAAGGCTAGAATTGTCTGTTCAAACTGACCAATCACGTTGCGTTTTTTCAAAACACAAACTTTGCTGACCGCAAAGCTGTATCTTATGCGCGGTGAGATAGTTTCTCTCATTGGCCGGGGACCCTGGTCATTTCAATCAGCCGTTAAGGCTAAGGATTGAATTTGGCTGTATGTTTTCAATTGCGCTCTTACCTCGTTGTCTCTACTTATGATCACCCGGCCTTGGAAATTTGCCGTTTTCGAATCGGAATTTCTTTGACTTTTTTTGTGCGTATTTCCTGAAAGTACGATTCTAAGTCTGTTGAAAAGTACGATTCTAACGACGGGGAAAGGAATTTCGTTTCGATCGGAGCTTCCGTTTAATACAGAATACGAAGATTATACGTCCGAGTCCCTCAATACCATAAGGAGGACATTTCTTTGTTTGATACTAAAAACGCTTCTTTTGCCATTAGATTTGAACGTAAATTTACCGATTTCACAAGTTCCAAGGCGTTGATCGATTTGTACTTCTTACTATGAGAGAGAAATTCATTGTGACAATACGAATATGCATTTCTGCTGGGGTTATCACGTGAACAGTGGTATTCCTTTTAATGTGGTCATAAATTTTTAAGCAGAGTGTAAGATGACCGGTGAAGATCCAATGTTAAACTCGTTGTTTATTGTTATTATTATTATTATTATTAAAATCAGTTTATTTCCCAAGAAACCTTGGGTCACCCCGGGACGGCTCTATGCCAGAAGAGTGTGAATATTTACAGACTAATGTGCGAGGAACACATGTACAATAAACAAGAGTACATGCGTGCTCGACCCGAGACATTTACAGGATTAAATATACAAAATATACAATCGCATGAAGACAAAACAAAGTCTTTGTCAGATACAAATAGGCAAGTTAAAAAAAAAAAACAGTCAGTCATGTCCAGGAGCAGATGAATATCATAGATTATCTGGTAGCAGTTCTTGAGGATTTCCTTCCTGTAGAGCTTGTCTTTACAGAACCTAACAGGGTGGATCCTAAATTTATTGAAGGTCTGAAGACAATTGGCTGGGCACGAGATTAATGTGGATACCGATGAAGCATCAATTCGCCCCGTTAGAAGCCGTGCAAGCGTGAGGACATTTTTTGCATGATGATATATCTCCAGGGAGTGATGCCCAGATTTGCTTGTAGGATCGATTTGGTGATTGTTAGGGGGTGGCCTACCACCCTGTTCATCCATTTAAGCAACCAGTACTCTAAACTGAGGTACTTAATATACGTAATATACTACTTAATATACGTAAAACCTTTGTTTCGTTCGAATCTTGCAGCCATTGTTTTTGTATAGAGAGTAGTAGGGAATTCAATTTAATTGTGGTAACTAGGTAGCTCTAACGTAAAAATATATAGCGTAATACGCATCACTGCATTTAGGATTCTATTAGAAAGTGCAGTACTGACAATTAATTAATTAAATTAATTAATCAAAGCAACGAGCACAAAGTGGCAGGTGTGCTGTGTGCTGTGACTCGGGACAGAACTGAGTAGGGCGATTCTCCAACGCATCACAGCCTCAAAAAATGTGCAACTTGTGAAATGTTTGCCGAACTCTCTGGAACAGAACATGATCTAGTCAAGGAGGATGTCTTTGTGTGTGCCAGGTGCAGAGAGTGTCTAGAAATTAGGCGTCAATTCAGCGTTCTAATGGGGGTCTATGAGAGCTTGAGGTGTAGGGTGGATGCCCTCGAATAAATTAATAGGAGGGCCCCGTCAAGCTCTCGGCTGCCCAACTCAACGCCAGAGCTCACTCCTGGACATCAGACAACACAGCGGCAATCTCCAAGGCAGAATGCGCTGGTCTCAACGGAACTAGTTATTGTTGGTGACTCTATTGTCAGGAAGACGGGGAATATATTGTGTAAAAAGGATAGATGGAATAGGATCAGGGTATGTCTGCCAGGAGCACAAGTGGATGACGTTGTGAAGCATATATCATCTTTTAAGGGCACAAAAGGTGATGTTGTTGTACACGTTGGAACTAATGACATTAAGAGTAGGAGATCTGTAGATTTACTTAACAAGTACAGGTTAATGTTGCAAAAACGTCGTGAGTTAGGGTTAAATTTGAAAGTGTCTGCAATTCTGCCGAGACATGATAGGAGGGAGTACAAGATGAGAGCCTCGTCAATCAATTCGGCCCTTTTTTTTTTTTTTTTTTTTATGAAAACCCCAAACACAAAAGGTATCAAAACCTATAATACTTAGTACCGTGCATGGGTTGAAGGAGAAGTATGGGGGGATGGGGGGGGCGTGCCGGAAACTTTGCTCTAGAGACAAAACATGGGTTTCACCATTTCAAGCCTCCAATAGGCAAAGTGGTGGTATTTCACCGGTTGATGAAAGTCATCTACCACCTACAGGGAATGTGCAAGGCACAAGGGGTAGAATTTTTTCAGCGTGGTCTGTGCTTGTGTTAACAGGAGAGACTGCTTCTACAGGGATGGGATACACTTAAATAGAAAGGGTGCAAGAATATTTGATGATGCTATTTAGGTGGGTCGGAAAACTGCTAGCTTGGGGGGCTTCACAGACTAAAAAGCTAAAAGTAACTGCAGGCAGAGGTGAAGGTGATTCTTACACTACTTCTATTAGAATAAACAGCGGCCTGGAGCGAGGGGTGCTGGGGGTTTCAGGGACTGATGGCAGTCATCGTGAAACAGGTGGGTATATGGAATGTGTTAGGGTAATTAAGAATAAGAATAGGTGCATGTATACTTATTTGTATACCAATGCTAGAAGTATAGAAAATAAATTTGATGAATTTGAAGTGTTGGTCAAGATATCAAAGGCGGATATTGTCGAGATATCAGAGACGTGGTGTCACACAGATATTAGGAATGCAGAATTGGAATTTGGTGAGTACAATATGTACAGAAAGGATGGACAGGATAGGAAGGGAGGAGGTGTCATGCTGTTAATTAAGAAAAACATAAAATCAAAAGAAGTGCACCCAGTTGATATAGATGAACAGTGCACTGTTCAATCAGTTTGGTGTGACATAAGCACTGCGAAAGTAAAAATAAGAGTAGGAGTGTGTTATAGGCCTAATGACTCGAATGAGTACAATGGACAATTCTACAGAGAAATAGAATGGGCTAGTAAATCAGAATGTCTTATAATGGCGGATTTTAACTTCCCAGATATTGACTGGAACTTGTGTGTTGGTCACTTGCATACTAGTAATACTTTTGTGGATTTACTGGATGATTGTTTTCTGCAGCAGCATGTTCGAGAAGCAACCAGAGAGAGTAATACTCTTGATTTGGTTATCAGCAATGATCATTCGTGTATTAAGAATTTGCAGATAAAGGAACCACTAGGTGGCAATGATCACAGTGTACATATGTGGGATTTACTTAAAGATTTAATTACCATCAGGGGTTAAGGAAAGGGTTTTTTGCTTCCGTAAAGGTGAGTACAGTGATCTCAGACAATTTTTAAATTCTGTACAGTGGGATCGACTGATGATGTTACCAACAGCAAATTCTAAGTGGAAAGCATTCAAGGAATTAATCGTGGAACCTCTAAAAGTTTCATACCTATATTAAGAAATATTGTTTAAGGTTTAGGCCTAAATGGTTATCAAATGAACTAATGAGACTCGTGACAGAGAAGAAAAATGCATGAGATGCATATCAATTATCAGGCGACACAGAAGCCTATGGCAGATATAAGCTGGTCTGTAATCAAGTCATAAAGGAGGTTAGGCAGGCAAAGGCAGATTACGAGAAATGTTTGGCAAAAGATGCTAAGAAAAACAGCAAGGATTTCTTTACTTATATAAACTCTAAAAGGAAGGGGATGAATCTGATTGCCCACTTGATATCGATAGTTCGACTGTTGATGATCCTCCTCAGATAGCAAACAAACTGAATGAGTATTTTGCATCTACATTCACACATGAGGAGTTATTAAGGAAGGAAAATGCCAGAAGGTTATCAAATTGTAGCAGGGTGCTTAATGATTTTGTAATAACTGAGAGCAAAGTGGAGGAGAAATTGTTGAAGTTAAACATTAGAAAGGCCCCTGAGGTGGATGGGATCTATCCAGTTATATTAAAGGAGGCGGCAAAGGAAGTAAGCAAACCCTTAGCTATAATTATGAGGGCATCCTTGGACTCAGGGGAGGTCCCCACGGACTGCAGATGTGCAAATGTATCCCCAATTCACAAAGGGGATCGAAGGGCGACAAAGGTAATTACAGACCAGTTAGTTTAACTTCTGTTACGGGTAAAATAATGGAGTCATTGGTTAAAGATGCATTGCAGGATTATCTAAACACGATTGCAGCAATAATTGAGACACAGCATGGGTTTGTTAAGGGAAAGTCTTGTCTAGCAAATTTGATTGGTTATTATGATGTTTTGACAAAGGAACTGGATGCAAAAAATAATTTTGATATCATATACTTGGATTTCAGGAAAGCTTTTGACACTGTTGCGCATGGAAGACTACTGTACAAATTGGAGCAGAATGGTATTAAGGGTAAGTTGCTACAATGGATAAAAGGATGGTTAAGTGGGAGAAGACAGAGGGTGGTAATCAATGGGTGTTGCTCTTCGTGGACTAATGTTATTAGTGAAGTCCCACAGGGTTCGGTGTTGGGTTCACTGTTGTTTTGTATATTTATCAATGATATTGATGAAGGTATATCAGGCTTAGTGTCGAAGTTTTCAGATGATACAAAGGTTGGCAAGGTTGTTAATGACAGTAATGGCAGTGTGCTACTGCAACAGAATCTAGAAAATTTGGGCAGATGAGCTGAGAAGTGGCAACTAACGTTTAACGTTGACAAATGCAAAGTACTGCATATGGGTAGAAGTAATCCTAGAGAAACGTACCGACTGTGTGGTACTACGCTTAAGGTGGTAGAAAATGAAAAAGACCTGGGAGTAATTGTGCAATCAGATATGAAATTTTCTGAGCAATGCAGACAGGCTGCCAGGGCAGGTCATGGGGTTTTTGTCAATGATATACAGGAATTTTGCTAGCAGGGAAAAGGAGGTGATTGTCCCTCTGTATAAGGCAATGGTCAAGCCACGTCTTGAGTACTGCGTCCAGGTCTGGAGGTCTCATTTTAAGAAGGATGTAGATTTGCTTGAACGAGTACAGAGGAGGGCAACAAGATTGGTGAGGGGAATGAAAGGATCTTCTTACGAAGAGAGGCTTAAGTTCTGCAAATTGCAGCTGTTGGAGACTAGGCACCTGCGAGGTGATCTGATTGAGGTGTATAAGGTCTTGAATGGGTTGAGTACGCTGAATTCTGATTGGATTCTTCCACTTGTTCAGATTACGAACCTAAGGGGGCATAAATTCAAATTGAGGAAAGACAGATGTAGAATAGATGTGCGGAAATTTTCCTTTAGCCAGCGGGTGGTTAATTGCTGGAACAAACTTCTATCTGTCGTTGTGGAAGTCGATAGGGTAAATAAATTTAAGGCGGAACTGGACAAACATTTAAAGGGAATTGTTGTGTAATTTTCTTTTAATTTTTATTTTATTATTATTATTTTTTTTTAATTTTTTTTTTTTCGGCTGATTTTGCATAATTTCATAGACTTGCTTTCTTGAATCACATGCCACTACTACTACTACTACTACTACTACTTCTACTTGTGGTGGTATGAGGCAGCGGCAGATGACCAAATTTCTGATGCATAGAGAGGGATCGGCGTAATACACCTCAGGATGTGTCGAACAAGCAGCGCTGGCTGATGCACACCAACGAGTTCCTGACGCACTGCCTAAAGAGCCGCGTACGTCTTCTACCTCATCCTGACAAAGTTTTGTTTTTAAAGTGCCAATTTGAATTTGCGTTCTGTAGTTAACATGTAAACAAGTTCATTCCCATTCAACAAAATGAAAAGAACAAACACAAGATGGAGCGTGCATACGATGACAAACACAATTCATTTCCATTCAACTGGCAGGAAAAATTAGTATTTTTCTCAGCTTCATTATGCGCGTAGCCTTGTGTCGATATGAATCCCTATTCTGTTGCTAAACTGAAGGGCAAAATGCGCGTTTTTCTGCTTACTGTTAGTATCTTTTGTGACAATGTGAATTTTTGCATTCTACTAACTTTCGTAAATGACATGTAAAATTGTTGCTTTGAAGATAAATTGCGTTTTTAGGCCTTCGCATCACTTCAAAGGACAAAAATGTAAATTTTCTGCTAAATATGAGTACCCATATTTTCCATTCTGCTTACATTCAGTTTTTCTGCAAGGAACAGTTGATGTCTTATGATCAACTAATGTTTAACTCCGAGAACATGTTTAGAAAATTTTATATATATGCAGTGACAATAATATAATATAATATAATATAATATAATATAATAAATACTTACTAGTACTAATACTAACACTAGGTGTTAGATGACTCTTATCAACCGGTTCAATACCACCACCATTCTTATTGGAGGCTTGAAGTGGTGAAACCCATGTTTAGTTTCTAGTGCAAAGTTTCCTGCATCCCCCTCACTTCTCCCTCAACTTATGCACGGTACTACTAGTACTAATACTAATATGAAATAGCATTAATAATACAATACTATAATATAATGCTAATATGTTCTAATACCAACGCTAGGTGGTAGATGACTCTCAACAACCAGTGCAATACCACCACTTTGCTTATTGGGGGCTTAAAGTGGTGAAACTCATGTTTAGTCACCAGTGCAAAGTTTACGGCATCTCCTCCATCCCCCATCTCCTTCTAATCATGTACGGTACTGAGTACTGCAGGTTTTGATACCTTTCGTGTTTGGGGTTTTCATAAAAAAAAAAAAAAAAATCGTACTTAATGACTTGAATACGCAAACTGTGCCAAATTTGTGCAATCTGTTTTCTTCCTTTTGTTTACACTTCTCTAGCCAGTTGTTTGTGGGGGTGCAGAGAATATCTATAAAAATTGAAAATAAATATAATATAATTATTAACGAAAATGGATGTCACTCATCGATATATTATACTGTATAATTGTCTTTTTCAAGGTATTCTCCCTTTAAAGGCAGCTTCAGTGGAGGTTTCGAAGTAATGACGTAAAGCGCCATTTTACATGAGGGGTTTGGGGGAAGTACTCGACATCTGTCCCACTCAGTTTTCTTCTTCTAGAATTTCTTAGTTTCCTAAGTAAGGAGAAACAGATGTTTTCTTTGTGTGTGGGTCTTTTTTTTTTTTCATAACTAATTGGTAAGTCAGTTTTCAAATGGGACCCACACTTTCGCTGTCACCACTTCCAAAGTTTCAGTTGCGTGTTACTTCATTAAAACTGCTAGGGACCCCCAACGTGATTTTCTCTTGAAAAGAGTGAACAACAGCAGTTACACAGCATACTTGGATATCATAAATTTTTATAAAGTTGGTTCAAGGCTTCTATAAAGACCTTAATAGAGCTGAGTCAAAAGAAAACCAGTATAGTGTATGGTGTTTGCCACCGTTTGCGGCCATAATGGCATTGAGACGATTTGACAGAGAATCCACAAGAATCTGTAATTGTTTTACAGGGATCTGACCCATTCGTCTACAAAAAAAAAAAAAAGTCTACGCTGTATGGTGCTGAAAATCTATGTTGTTGGCGACCTTCAGAAAGTCCTGCCTGTGAATGTTCTGTGGAATTGATATCGGTTTAGTGGAGGACATGAAGAATCAGCAGCTTCATTCACGTGATCTTCCATTCGCTGTTCTACTGTACAGGGTCCAAGAGGTGAATGCCTAGGAGACTGTCATAGTCTGGCATAGGATATCAAGGTAGCCATAATCTTCGCAAGACATAAATACACTTTTTTTTTTCAAGACTTGATAACGAACTCCAAACCTGAGTTCAAAACATCGTTATTTATTTTTAGAGCAAGACGGAAAGGTTGAGTGTAGAGCCTACGTCATTTACTCATATAAGGAGAATGGATAGCTGTGTATTGCATTGTTTCATTAGTGTAAGCAATGTAAAAGTTGCTTCGTTCAACGGCGAACTGTAAGTGCGAGCTGCAGGTGCTATGAGCTATGTGAACGAAACACGATTAGCGCTTTAAATAGATCGAACTTTCACGGATGCGAAAAAATATTTCCACGTTTTAAAGAAAGTATGTGGGCACGATGCATTGCCCTACTGTACCGTAGGCAGGTGGGTAAAGTCGTTTCGACTTTGACAGGAAAGCATGGAAGACAAACTACACGTTCATCTTCCATGCTTTGCAAACTGCAGTGGTAGCAATGATGCTCGGCCATGTGCTAGACATCACTCTTGCGACTTTCATTTTATCCACGAGATGAAGGAGCCGCTTTGAAGTCAACGCTTTCAGGCTATGGAAAGTATACTGGGAGCCATATATCGTTACTCTTCAACGATAACAGGCTGATGCTAACAGATGTATTTCCCATGTTGCTAATCGAGAGACCGCAAGTTTCTTTGAGGTGTATTACACGCAGAAGCAACTAAAGCAATGTGCAGCTAGTCTACTTTTCTGTAATTGGGTGTAGCATTCTGTCGCTTTGTGTTTGCTGGACGAAAAACTGGACTTTCGAGTTTTTCGTCCGAGGGAAAAAAAATTACGCAGTCCTCGTCTGAGATCGACTAATTCAGCTACTTGCGAAAGAAAGCCCATAAAAATTCATCATGTAAAATCCTTTCGCTGCTACTTTTTAAGCAAGTACTTCTAGATAATCGCAGAATTTTTTAAGTCTAACAATACATGACAAGCTGGGCACATTTATGAATATTTTGCAAAGGGACCAACAAGCACAATAAAGTAGCTGACATAAAAGAAATGGAAGGAATTTGCAAATACCAAACTTCATCAACCCTATATTAAAAGTGTGTCAGAATAACGTTGAAGCATTGTGTGATGGCAACTTTTAGCTCTAAAATCTACATCTTAAAAAAAACGGCCGTGGCGTATTTTTTTCATACACCCACACAAATACATTTATCATCGGATAGGCAATCTTGTACTACGTTAATCCGAAATTGAACCACCTCTAAATAGGAGGAATGAGTGAGCGAGATTAAGTAAAGGTCCTATTTTGATGATAATTTTTAAAAATTAATACTAAAAATGAAGTCCTATGGAAAAATATGGTTTTCACATACAATCTTTGTCGAGTAATAATCTTTTGAGGATTTCTTTAAGCGAAAAAAGGAGTTACAAATCTCTCTACCAAGGTGGTTTTTATTTATCAAATTCAGCACACGTATTGGAATTTTAAAAGGTTTAATGTGTGTCTATCATTTTAGTCTGCAAGTGTAAGAAGAGAGTACATGACATTGACTAGTAATGTACCAATGTTTTTTTTTTTTTCCTTTGAGGAGGGCAAAGGCCAGAGCCGCTGCTTTGAGCTGGAAAATATTACCGAATTTTTCTTTTTCTGGTAAAGTACTTTTCGGTGAGGATGGGGGACCTGAAGCCCGGTAGCAACCTGCGTAGATAAGCTCCTGTCATTGAAACTTGCTAGCGGACATGTTAAAAGATACGGCATCAACATTTCGTTGAACGGAGACTTCAGGGAATGCAAAGAAACATGGTTATCTCCATAAATGTACCCTTAAGTCTGCAAAACAGTCATGTCAGGTGAACGCAGGAACTGGGAAAATTCCTGGTGATTTTCTTTGCTTCTGTGAATGTTCCACAGAAGAACTGGACACGAATGACACTATGATTGTTTTCATATTAGAGACGATTTAGCAATGCGCTGTCCTTTGGGAACATATAAACATTATTATGCGGAAAATAACGAGATTGCAACTATATATATTTTTTTCACTATAAAAAAAATCATTACAGAGACATTAAACACATTACAGATTACATTGGTATGGGCTTCATTTCCCATTTTTAACTAACCGTATCTTAGAGATGTGCACGTTTCCTGTTCAGCTCAATACAACGCAATTCTGGTCTTTCTGGATAAAAAGAAACTACAGTATTTAGAAATGAGCCGCAAAACATCATTACTCAGTGTTGTAATATTATGTAGCTTAAAAAAGCGATTCTAAAAATAAATGTACGCTCTTCAATTTTTCAATCATTCTGTTACATTTTTGAGGATCCGATATTTTCTCCTTACCTTGAAAAATAAAATACATTTTATTTACAAACACATTTGTAAATACACGATACGCTTTATTTTTACACGTGCACCATGGAGACAGACCGACAGATACACACACATACATAGAGAGAGAGAGAGAGAGAGAGAGAGAGAGAGAGAGAGAGAGAGAGAGAGAAAATAATGCAGGCGAAGTGAGAGGTACGAAGTCAAAACATTTTAGATCTCTAATCTAACAGCAGAAGAGACTTTATTAAGAATTACAGATTGCACTAACGTATCTGATATTTTTAGTCCCCTTTGGCTGACTGTTAAGCAAAATGCTAAGAATAAAACTAGATGATGTGCCAAAAGCAGGACAACAGCAAAACAATTAATCCTGTTTGTGTGTAGGTTTGGCTGCACGCATCTTTTAACTTTACCCGTGGAGTATTAGCATTCTCTAATGAAGAGCTTTGTCTCCGTACAGACTAGTTAAATACGTGTCTGTAATGAGTGATGTAATCCTTCGTCTATCTATTCCGGATCTTGTGTTATTCTTAACACAAGAACCGGGAGAGATGACAAAAATACATATGACGCTTTCTTTTAATGGATTCGTGATCGAAAATGGTCTTTCTATTTTTGCGATTTTTGCAGGTGTTTCGAATATGGTTAAGTCCATTATGCCGAGTACAACTTATAAATACTATTTCTTATTTTATCGTAAATTTAAGATTATAAAATGCTTGAGAAATTCTACGTTAAAAACAATTGAACCATCCGAAACTTTTCTCTAACGAGTGCATTAAAGCACCAAAGTATTGTACTTACTGTACTGCAAAAATTTAACTAAAAATCTCATTTTTAGTTAAATTAAATGCTCTGTTTATATTCAGGAACTACCAAATAAGTCAGAAAAGTTAACAACTAATTATTTTTGATGAATAAAATTATTAACCGCATTTAGCGAACACATGGGCTCGAACCACAGTCAACTCAAACGTGACGTGTTTATCAACGTCTTAGATTATAGGCACACATGAGTATTACGTCATTACATTAACTAGAAATTACAGGTTTATATCAAACTCCTGGTCTGTGTCAGTATTTTATATTAAGATGTGCTATCATGAATTAAATTTGATGAAATTATTATTTGTTTTCATATTTATATAGACGTAGAACAGCTATAAACAAGGCATACATAAGACACCAATTTTATTTAGGGGACATAATTGATATAGAACTTGATCAGAAAAATTAGGGCAAGGGGGAGAACAGATCTGCTAGGAATATTACATTATAATGGACATATATTTTAGAGTGATTTGTCTAATCGATGCCAACAGGGAAAAAATCATACGTAAAACCCGGAAAGAGTGTCAACTCACTGTAAGTTGGCGCATCTAAGCAATTTCCAGTTATATCACACCCTTATCCCCATCGACACTCCTATAAAAAAGCCAACGTTGAAGCGCATCTTACCCCCTCGCGACAATCCTGTTCCTTGAGTATTCCCAATTTGGTTCTGGATTACTTGGGACAGTGAAAATATAAGAATGGTTGTTGTTGTATGGTCTTAAGAGCATCAGCGACTTATACTCCCTGCTCCAAAATCCCTCTGGAGGGTCTGTAAGGACCCAGCCTTACAATAATTTAATAAAGTTTGTTAAATATTGGAAGAATTAATTGTGGCGTATATAGTTAGTTTCAGACAAGTATCATTTGTTAAGAAACACTGAAATTCGAAGGTTAGTCCAAACACACCCAGTTAGTTAAATCTCGGTTGTAAAGAATTCCTTAAGCGAGTCAGTAAAAGTAATTATAATGAACCGAAACAAATCTCACTTAAGACAGGAGCATATACACTATAGAAAGGGTGCTGAGTGCGGAAGTGGCCCTATTAATAAATTTCACGGTTCGACCTCTAGCAGGTGTGGGCGACGTAGTAATGGGGGTGAGGTCACAAAGAAAGCCTGAAACTCTCTTAGCTGACCGGAACTTACGTTTAATTTCGAGAAATTACCAGTATTTTCCAGATTATCGGAAGTTCGGTCACACTAGGAAAAAGAAAGCACGCCCACGGAAATGAAGGGAGACGAATAGGAGCACGAATGAAAGGATGTGGAAGTCAACGATTGGCCAGTAAGAAAGCGGTGGGAAATTTGAGAGAAAGGAGAGAAGGGAAGAAAAAATTGATACTGATCATTCGGAGAGGAGTTTTTGTGGTGGATGCAGTCCTGGGGAGATGGAAGCTGTAGTGGGAGAATTTGTTATAAGAATTGTGAAAGTCTAGAGTCGGAAGGAATGTTCCCTTGAAGAAGTTAATGCAGTCTATGGAGGAAGAATGGTGAAACGCCCTAGAAGCAAATTTCTCGTTTGAGCAGTTGAGTGACTAGTCGACCCGAAAGGTATCCCAGTCCTCGGACGCAACGCAGATGGAAGAAGAAAGGAGATAAGATCCGGTATTATCTTCAGCCGTGCAGTACCCGGTAGAGAAACCCAGGATAGATTACTGTGTTCCCCGGATGAGCAACCTTTCGCTTTCCAGTCCTCACCCCGAGCAGATAGGAAGAGAGACCGAGCAGGGAGGAATACCAGACCATTGCGTAAGTTCTAGAATAAGTACTGAGAATACAAGAAAAAAGGGGAACTAATTTAATAATGAAAAGGACTCTAGGAGGACGCTATAAGTTTTAAGAGAGAATGTCAAAGTACTAACTATATATATATATATTTGTACGAGTGTAATACTTAAGGAGTGATAATTTAAATTAGTATAGAGATCAGAGTAAGGCAATTTAAGAGTAAGTTAATCT
Source organism: Mastigoproctus giganteus (assembly GCF_048544385.1). Taxonomy (NCBI): domain Eukaryota; kingdom Metazoa; phylum Arthropoda; class Arachnida; order Uropygi; family Thelyphonidae; genus Mastigoproctus; species Mastigoproctus giganteus. The sequence goes on from NC_143577.1 coordinate 153,355,049, forward strand.
GTAGTAGGAAGTAAAAATTTTGTCCTTGAATTATTGTGAATGTTAAATTGCTGTGAGTATGACTTATTTGGGGTAGAAAATGATTAAACAAGTAAACAATTAAATGAGCATCTAGCCCTAATTATGAAATAGTGGATTAATTGAACGGAAAGGTAACTAAGTAAATTGGTTGGATATTGTTAACTATTGACATGTTCGAAGGAAGGATTCTTGAATGAATATATATGTATTTCCTAATAAGTTGGGAAACGAGCACTTATGAAATTATAATTTTGTCTGTTCATTGGCTGATGGTGGTTTATTGACTTACATGGACTGTTAAGGAGCAAAGAGACAGATTGTGCGTTGTGAGGGGTAATAAATGCCCGGACCTACTGAAATCTTTGTAGAGCAACATGAAGAGACACAGTGATATATATATATATATATATATATGTAGATATATATAAGTATTAGGATTTAGTAGTTCTTTTGATAACAAGGTTGACTGTAAATTACAAGATATATACACATTTAAAAATTAGTAAAATAATAAGTGTCAAACTAAATACTGTATTCTGTTAAAGGTTATTGTAATTTTCTTATATATAATATGACAATAAAAAACAAATTTGTATATTCTACATTCTTGTGTGTGTGTCTGTCATTTCTAAACTCAGCCAGTCCAGTGGAAGAATACCTAAATATATTAGGGGTCCCCGTGAGTCTGGGAATTTTCTGAAATCAATCAAGTCAGGTGTTAAAGTGGGAGGGGTTAAAATAAGGGGATATAAAAAAAATATAACATAAAATAATATAATTGTAGGCCTCTTTGAGGAATAGGATTTTCAGAATAAATAAAAAATAAATCCCCCCCCCCCACAATTGGCGAGCCAGCCAGGATAATTCTGCACAACGGAAGGCTGAGTTCAGAACGACAGAAAAAAATATATATATATATGTATATATATATGTAATCCAGTTGCTGAAACTGATAGAAAAAAATTCAGCTGGCGAGCCAGAAAGTGAAAAGTGAAAAAAAGTAAGTAGTTAAAGTGGGTACTGAATTAGAATTTGTGTTTTAGAATTAGATGAAATAAGTTATAGAATAAGAAAGGTATTGATAGAAAATAGCTAGTTAATTAGAATAAACCCCACCTCGAAAGATAAGTCATGGCTACAAGGAGAGCGAACAGCATTAGGGATAGAGAAAGGGAGGAAAATATCAACGGGCAGGAGACATCAGGAAAAACAATTGTTAGTATAGGGAATGATAATAGGGGCCCAATTAAGTTAAGCAAATTTTTAAAAGTATTTAAAGGGGAACCATCAGAAAATGTGGAACATTTTCTGAGAAAACTAAAAATGATTAAGGAAAAGGAGGAATTAACGGAACTAGAAATAGTCATGATGGCGGAATTCAAACTGGAAGGCAGGGCCCAGACTAGGTATTTAGAGGAAACCCAAGGGATGGAAATAGAAACATTAGATAAATTTGAAAAGATATTAAGGAAGTTATTTTCCCCAAAGATCACGTTCCTAGAAGGAATCGGGATATTAAATAATTATAGTCAAAATAATCGCGAAAGCATAGAGGAATATTACAAGAGATTTTTAACGGTAAAATTAAATACAGAAGTATCGGAAAAAGAAAATAGTGCCTTTGACAAAATCCTGATGGGACAGTTTTTGATGGGGGTCAGGGATAAATATAAGAGAGAGATTCTAAGGCGAAAACCCAATTCATTAGCAGAGGCCATGAAACTAGCCACTGATGAGGAAAAGCTAGACCTTCAAGGTCGGGGGGGCTATAAGGGGGGACATAAATGTATTAGCCACAGGAGAAGGGACAAAACCGAAAGGTAATGAAGAAAGGGAAGGCGAAATTAAGTTTGAAGGGCTAGAGAAACAGATAGCGGGAATGGAAATAAAGTTAAATAAATTATTAGAGCAATTAAACACAAAAAAGAATGCACTAGATGAAAATAATAGGCAGGGGGGCGAAAGACCGCAAATAGGGCAGAGCACAAGAGGCAAGTATAACGACACAGAGGGGTGGAAAGGGGAAGTCAGAGAAGATAGGCGAAATGGACAGAGGAGGTGTTACATATGTGGGGGCAAGGAACATCTCGCAAGATATTGCCCACACAGGAATAGCCAAAGGGGATACCGGGGAGGTAGTAACTACAGCCAGGAGCAAAACCCTGGGAGGCGTGAACAAGCATTACACATAAACACAGCCAAAAGAAAAAACATATCTTTAGGCGCTGTAAGTGATAACAGAAGGGGGAACGACCTGTTATATGTAAAGGGGAGCTTAGGAGGGGTACCAGGTAAATTTCTTGTAGACACAGGAGCCTCGAGGTCAATATTAATGTGGGATTACCTCATCAGATACTGCAAAGGGTCAAATAAGGGAGATGTGAGATGTTGCCGCGAATTTCTTGTGAAAGGGGTAGGTGCTGAAGAAATTCACACCAACTATATAGTCAGAGACAAGATAAGATTACAGGGATGTGAAAACATGGTGCCCCATTCATATTTAGTGGCAAATAGAGTAAACAGTCGTCGACATGACGCAATACTAGGCACGGACCTACTAAAGAAATTAAGAGCCAAGGTAGATGTGGGAAATGGCAGCATTAACTTCGGTAGTGATACCCAGGTGAGGCCTAAAGTAGACAGAAGGCAAAATGCTGGCAGCAGAGCCCAGTACGAGCCAGAGCGAGGGGAACCTTCAAAGGGAACGAGTGTGAAAGAATTAGAAGGGTATAAGGCAAACACTGTTAATAAAGTTCTGGTTGCACAAGAAGAATTTAGGGAATTGAAGAAGAACAACAAAACTAATAAGAATAATGAGAGAAAGTGTCGAGAAAGCGGAAGGATGTTACACGTGGGAGTTTTGGAAATGAGAGAAAGAGTCAATAGAAAGTCTGGAAAGAAAACTTCTCGAAGGGAAGAGAAACATGAAGTTAGCGAACTGTTAAATAAAGTGGAAGAAAGTGGAGGTGAAAAGAATGACAACTTGGTAAATGAATCAACAGAGCCGAAAAGAATCGAATGGCCATGGAACCACAGAGCTGAAACTTCCTATGGGGAAAGGGCCCTCAAGTTGAAGGAGATAAACAGGATACAGCAGATGTATTTAGGAGCAGTATTCGATGAAAATATAGGATGGGAGTAGTTTAATGAAGCTTAATATACGTTAAGTAATGTCATGTATATAATTGTATATAGAAAATTTAGGAGGGATAGATTGTAGTTAATAAGAAGGCACATCCGCCTGAGGACCTGTATAAAATTTATATATATGGGATATAAATTTTTAGGGGGAGAGAGATGCAATGTAAGGACCCAGCCTTACAATAATTTAATAAAGTTTGTTAAATATTGGAAGAATTAATTGTGGCGTATATAGTTAGTTTCAGACAAGTATCATTTGTTAAGAAACACTGAAATTCGAAGGTTAGTCCAAACACACCCAGTTAGTTAAATCTCGGTTGTAAAGAATTCCTTAAGCGAGTCAGTAAAAGTAATTATAATGAACCGAAACAAATCTCACTTAAGACAGGAGCATATACACTATAGAAAGGGCGCTGAGTGCGGAAGTGGCCCTATTAATAAATTTCACGGTTCGACCTCTAGCAGGTGTGGGCGACGTAGTAATGGGGGTGAGGTCACAAAGAAAGCCTGAAACTCTCTTAGCTGACCGGAACTTACGTTTAATTTCGAGAAATTACCAGTATTTTCCAGATTATCGGAAGTTCGGTCACACTAGGAAAAAGAAAGCACGCCCACGGAAATGAAGGGAGACGAATAGGAGCACGAATGAAAGGATGTGGAAGTCAACGATTGGCCAGTAAGAAAGCGGTGGGAAATTTGAGAGAAAGGAGAGAAGGGAAGAAAAAATTGATACTGATCATTCGGAGAGGAGTTTTTGTGGTGGATGCAGTCCTGGGGAGATGGAAGCTGTAGTGGGAGAATTTGTTATAAGAATTGTGAAAGTCTAGAGTCGGAAGGAATGTTCCCTTGAAGAAGTTAATGCAGTCTATGGAGGAAGAATGGTGAAACGCCCTAGAAGCAAATTTCTCGTTTGAGCAGTTGAGTGACTAGTCGACCCGAAAGGTATCCCAGTCCTCGGACGCAACGCAGATGGAAGAAGAAAGGAGATAAGATCCGGTATTATCTTCAGCCGTGCAGTACCCGGTAGAGAAACCCAGGATAGATTACTGTGTTCCCCGGATGAGCAACCTTTCGCTTTCCAGTCCTCACCCCGAGCAGATAGGAAGAGAGACCGAGCAGGGAGGAATACCAGACCATTGCGTAAGTTCTAGAATAAGTACTGAGAATACAAGAAAAAAGGGGAACTAATTTAATAATGAAAAGGACTCTAGGAGGACGCTATAAGTTTTAAGAGAGAATGTCAAAGTACTAACTATATATATATATATTTGTACGAGTGTAATACTTAAGGAGTGATAATTTAAATTAGTATAGAGATCAGAGTAAGGCAATTTAAGAGTAAGTTAATCTGTAGTAGGAAGTAAAAATTTTGTCCTTGAATTATTGTGAATGTTAAATTGCTGTGAGTATGACTTATTTGGGGTAGAAAATGATTAAACAAGTAAACAATTAAATGAGCATCTAGCCCTAATTATGAAATAGTGGATTAATTGAACGGAAAGGTAACTAAGTAAATTGGTTGGATATTGTTAACTATTGACATGTTCGAAGGAAGGATTCTTGAATGAATATATATGTATTTCCTAATAAGTTGGGAAACGAGCACTTATGAAATTATAATTTTGTCTGTTCATTGGCTGATGGTGGTTTATTGACTTACATGGACTGTTAAGGAGCAAAGAGACAGATTGTGCGTTGTGAGGGGTAATAAATGCCCGGACCTACTGAAATCTTTGTAGAGCAACATGAAGAGACACAGTGATATATATATATATATATATATATATATGTAGATATATATAAGTATTAGGATTTAGTAGTTCTTTTGATAACAAGGTTGACTGTAAATTACAAGATATATACACATTTAAAAATTAGTAAAATAATAAGTGTCAAACTAAATACTGTATTCTGTTAAAGGTTATTGTAATTTTCTTATATATAATATGACAATAAAAAACAAATTTGTATATTCTACATTCTTGTGTGTGTGTCTGTCATTTCTAAACTCAGCCAGTCCAGTGGAAGAATACCTAAATATATTAGGGGTCCCCGTGAGTCTGGGAATTTTCTGAAATCAATCAAGTCAGGTGTTAAAGTGGGAGGGGTTAAAATAAGGGGATATAAAAAAAATATAACATAAAATAATATAATTGTAGGCCTCTTTGAGGAATAGGATTTTCAGAATAAATAAAAAATAAATCCCCCCCCCCACAGGTCTAAGTCGCTGATGCGCCGTTGTATATTATGTCTGTACAAATGAGTGTGTTCATGGATTGATTTGCATGTTGTGCGTGAGGAACAACCCGGAATAACTTACGGGAAAACACCCTATCTGAGATCGGCTAAATATATAGCCTCGATTGAAGAGGACTTCAGCAATTCCTTCACTTACATATAGGAATTTAACCCAGACCTCTCAAGACCCAAAGAACGTCTATAAATAAAAAGCATGTACCATAAACAAAATCTTGTAGTAGCGACATTTCACTCCGGCTAATAGCTGGAACGAACTGCCACTAATATTGGTGATATTTAACTGTTTAAAAATGATTTTTAATCCTTTCCGTTTTATGTCGTATGCTTTTATTCCACTATCCTTCGTCCTTCTGCATTCCTATTATGTAATCACACAGTCTTGTAAATTCATTATTACCAGTTAACTTGTTATTCATCATATATAATTCTTGTTTTATAATCCTGTAAAATCCCTACCGTCTCGATGTCATGGTAATTAGACTTTACTTGCACAGTAATGTACACGAAAAGTACAATAACCCATTGTACGAGTTTAATTTTTATTTTGCCTTTTGTACAAAAAAAAAAAGAAGAAGAGATATATTGAACTCGTGTATCTTTGAAGTTTTATTTATATTACACTCTGACTTTTGCAAAGGAATTCAGTTTTAAATCTTGCTCCACGATAAAGCATCTCTGCTATATTATTAACCCCATGGCTTACTAAAGAAATGACTTCCTTCTTGCTTATCGTGTGCATGCGAGTAACTTTACAAGCACACGATTGCCTGAAGCTTTTACCACTTCCCCGCAAAGACAGTCAAGCAGACTGGTCGGCTGCCTACAAACTAAAAGACAGTGAGAGAAAGAATAGTCGAAGCGGGCTATGAACTGTCTGAAATCTTCGCACAATGCGTTCCATGAGTTCCAAGGACTGTTTATAGCAGACTCCCCCACCCGAAGAGCTGGAAACACTACATGACTGTTTTCTAATCTTGAACCTTCAGCATCATTGTGTAGCGTGAGGATGTCAGCTATAGATGGAATATCCTCGATCACCTAATGGTTCCTGGCAAGGAGCCAACTGCTTTTGGCTACATCTCCCAATAAACAGCTAACCGGTATTAACTACCCCCTTTAACATCACGTGGAAAGCTGTCACCTTCATTCATAATGCCGGCTGACGTCAGAAGTTGTGTCATCCAAGTGCCAACAATCAAAAACACCGCGTGTGGTCGTCCTTAATCGGATCCGGATAACCTGCTAGAATGGCACGTGCTTGCTGGGAGATACTGGCAGCTGAGCGGGCTTTGCTGGATTGTGTCTAATTTTAGCTGGCACAAGGAAAGCAAGAATATAGTTACACAACGTCTGTCACTGGTTAAACCCGCTCGAAAAGTTAAAGAATAACTTTATTCAATAATCAAATGGGAGATAAATGCCATTCAGCCAAAATAGAGGGATCGTACTGAGGTGGAGAAGGTCTCTTTATTCGAAGAGATAAAGTGAAGATCAACAGTTACCATCTCACTTTGTTTAGTGGAACAAAAGTGGCAGTATAATATAAATATGCTAAATCTTCTTAAAAGAAGGATAATGACGGTGATGACATAGCAGGGGTTTGTAATACTAAATAAGAACAGAACGATGTTATTCTCAGTGCCAGTATTAAGACAATATCAAAATCGTAATTCGAATATTAAAATGAGTTCGGAGGAATCAGCATTCAATTTGAACCGTTCTTCTTGAACGTCTTAGTTCATAATTCCATTCCCATTCTTAAGAATTATGTAGTACTAGCTGTACCCGTTGCGAAAATTTCGCAATTGGTAGCAGAGTTTTTCTCTAGCTGTCCTAAAGAAATATAGTCCGTGTTTTGTCGTGAGCAGGTAAGCCAGTACGCGTCGAATCCTTTCTCATTTCTTGTATATGGGGAAACCAATAAATTTTCTTTCGTTTCACCATTTTCCGATTATTCAAAATGTGCACGTTGCGTAACAATTTCACACGTATAAAATATAGTACAGTCTCTATAATACTTCTTTGAAAACGACATTTTTGATACTCTTGTGCCCTTCTGGTAATCTTATCTTAACATGCTGGAATGATCTGATCCAAGACATTGCTACACACAATTGGCCATGACTAAATACAGGATTAGTAAGCGAAAATCCGACTCTATCAAACGTTTGCCCTTAATTTTTTTTTTTTTTTTTTTTTAATGGTCATCGCAAAAGCCAGCCGAATAGGAAACTGCCGTCTCTTACATGAGAATGGCAAAGTCGATTCGGATGGAGTCAAATCTACACGCGGTAAGAGTACCTGTTTTCCTTTAGCTTCTCCTGTTATTATTTCTAGATCCAAACAGTTCTGATGCATAACTTTGACTATAAGTCTCGCACCATTGATCAATCCTTCTGAAATTGCCATATTCCGCAGTAAAATAAAATGTACAATTCTCTATTTTTTTACACTTAAAATGTAAGGCTTGACAATGAACACACCTTTCAGTAAGTAAGGCAATACTGTGACATATTAAATCTTTCGGATCCTTAAATGTACATTTTAGACCGATCCTGGATGCATTTGCAGGAGCACGAAAACGCGTGTTTCTTCTTTGCCGCAAAGTGCGTACATGACTAGTCAGAGTAGTACGGCGGCATAGCGGGGCTATGGTAGGCAGCGCTAGTAAACAAAAATGGCCCGTTCCGTAAAATAAAACTATTCGGAATTTTTATATTTTCTTATTTTTCTGCACACCTAGGAAGAGATATCTTCAATTTGAGACCACTTTCAGAACGATTGGTTAAGCCTATCGTTTACAATGGTCGTCTCAAGAAAATGGCTTCCGTATTAATATATTGTATAGATAATTGGCCGTAAGCCGGGGTTTCATGTTGCCTTGGAAATAAGGAACCGAAAACCCAAAATGACCAGACAGTAGTTTCACATTTGCTCCGAAAGAAACAAAAGAGAAAAGCATCATTGTATCGCCTGATATTTTCACGAAAATTTTGGACAGTTCATTGCCATCTGTATATTTTTTTTTTTTTTATGAAAACCCCAACACGAAAGGTATCAAAACCTATAGTACTTAGTACCGTGCATGGGTTGAAGGAGAAGTATGGGGGGAGGGGGGTACCGGAAACTTTGCTCTAGAGACTAAACATGGGTTTCACCACTTCAAGCCTCCAATAAGCAAAGTGGTGGTATTTCACCGGTTGATGAAAGTCATCTACCACCTACTAAATCTGTATATAAAGGATTTGGATCTGATTTAGGTTTTATTGGCGCATCAGCAACTGAGGCTATAATGCGCCGTATATAAAGGACTTATGTAAGCAAGCATTCCGGTTGCTGGCAATGAAACTTTACCGTTTTGACAACATGTAGAATAATGATCCCCTTTGATGCTTTTCACACTTAAAATGTAAGGCTTGACAATGAACACATCTTTCACTAAGAAAGCCAATACTGACATATTAAATCTTTCCTTAAATGCACATTTCAAACCGATCCTGAATACATTTGTAAAACACGAAAACGCGTGGTTCTTCTTTGCCGCAAGGTACATTCAACACGACTAGTCAAAGTAATGGCGGTGGACACGTTTTGCGCGTTCTAACTGTGACATACTTCTAAATCCTTAAATTACTTACCTTAAATAACCTCAAAACAAAAAACAAATAACTCGAAGCTGATAACGATAAAATGATAAGTTCTAAACGTACACTGGTGTGCAAAACTTAAGGACCAACACTATTTCTAAAGATTACAAGAGGTTGGCACACGGTATCACTCAGTAAATATCGCTGAAAGGGATCGATATGGCTGTCGAGGTGTTCTCGTCTGGAGAGGCATTATCTTGGATGGCCGTACACAACTCCAGATACTGGAAGGCGGTGCTGTAACCGGTGCACGCTACTGTACTGAGGTAATTCTTCCCCATGTGCGTCTGTTCCGAGGTGCCATTGACTCCGAGTTCGTGTTTATGGATGATAACGCCACACCCTATCGCACTGCAGCTGTTGATATACTTTTGGAAAGTGAGGACATTGTTCGTATGGATTGGCCTGCCCGTTCCACCGATCTAAATCCCATCGAATACATATGGGACGCTCTGGGGGAGAACATATAAATGATGAGATAGTTCAACGGGTGGTCTTTATGAAAAGTACAAATAAACAATGTGTAACGGGAACATACATGCGAAAATCGGGTGAAACGCATAAACCTGCAGATGGGTCAATATCGTTTAGGCCCTAAAAATGACAGTGGCAAAAAGGTGATTAAACTCTGAAAAAACAAAACAAAAAAAAACCTAATTATTACAAATACGAATGTGACGAAAATGTTCTCAGATCATATTTGTATATATGAAAAAATGTTGTCAGTTACTTCCAGGCTATTCCAAAGGTTTCTCCAGATGTATACAGCGATTCCAGAGATTCTGATCCTTTCGAAGCATTTCCATAACTCCTGCGCTTTTACCTGGATCTCAGAAATGCCATAAAATGTCCGCTCTTTGAGTACAAAAGTTTAATTTCGAGAACAAGAAAAGCTTGAATACCTGAAGGTTGAAGGACGGTGGAGAGGGGAACTTCCAGCCATACTGGATATTAATATGCTATTGACGTGTTATTACTAATTAGGAAGCACAGTTACAATTGCTGTCCGTCCATACCATGTTGATCTAGTCTCAATTCCGTATCTTTTGATCTAGCAAACAGGCAAGCTGGGACGAAAGTGTTGTTGTTGTGAAGTAGAGCTTAAATGGTGCAAGCTTTAAGCTACGTTTACAAGGTGTCTGTTTTGATGCAACGACACATTAAGGCAGAGGAAACACATGCACTTCTCATGTTACTCGTCTGGTTTAATCCAGAAAAATGATCGCATATTTTTCATCTTATTTTTAACTGTTTTTAATGAATTACAAGCTTCTTCAACACCTGGGTCATTTTTCCATTTTTGGCCTGTTCTGTAATGCACAGGCTGTGGGTCCACGAAATGAGAGGTATTTTTAATATCCTGTTGTTTCTTCGTATCAGTCGTGACAGTCATATCTTCAGTCGTCCGAAAAATGACATATAAAATTATAAGAGTTCCTAATGCAAGTTTTATACATAATAAACACTAATATTTTCAGGGGTGTTTTTTTTTTTTTTTTTTTTTTAAGCTCTCACGTGTGGGGAAACATGGCTTCAAATTGCCTAAGATTTCAATGACAAATGGAATTTTCCTCATCGTCTGGAGGCGCTGACGAGAAACATGTCGTACCACAGTGCCCGAAAAACAGTGGGGCTCCTTTTATAACTTTAAAGGAACATATAGTATTATTTTGCTAGCTGTTATAGTTGCGAATTACTTTATTCCAATATACCTCACTTTTCAATGCACTTGGCAATAGGAAATTGCATTTACCAGAGCCGATTGAGCTTCCAGGGACTGATTTTTTAACTCATTACCGATTAACGAATAGGTGCCAGTGGCCAACGACTCACATCATGAAAACATTTTCATTATCGGTTGTCAAGAGCACGCCGTATTGCGGAAAATGCATTTGGTCTGTTGGCGTCAGTGTTCAGAATATATTATTATTATTATCTTTATTTTCTCCTAAGAGACACCCGCTTACAGCTATTAACCAGGGGGTTAGTTTCTACAGCCGAAGATATTGTGCTTAATTGCGTATACCTACACAACTTTTTAAGAATAAACTCCGTTTCAAGACAACCGTACAGTCCACTGGGAACATTAGACCAGGAAAACACCGACGAGGGCTCACCAATAAAAGGTGCTTGAAAAAAAATTATTGAGAATGACACCGGGATGAAAAATCTACAGAGAACACCGAGAAATCATGCTAAAATGATTCGAAATAATTTCATGAATTATTTTATTTTAAGTCAATGAAGGGCGTGCTTTACCACACTGTCATCATGTGCTGCTTTTTTCTGGTCTTTAGCTCATCTCTCTTTAGTATAAACGGAAGACATTTATAAGTGAACCAGTTGGATTTGTAAGTATCGTCTGCAGAAGACCCACTTTTTTTTCTTAATCACTTTGGTATGTTCTCGATGAAAACAAGACCTTATGCTTTTAATTTATTTAGAACCAATTTTAAATCCATAGAGCACTTAGACCCTAACTGCTGGAGAGCATCTCGTTTCATTTCCCTGTTTTTATAATTTTTTAAGCAGAAAGATAGAGTATGGAATTTTCTGTAGTCTTCCACAAAATTTACAATTTGTTCTGCACGCCCTCCCTCCATCATATCGGAACTCCTGAATAGATACAACAAAGACTAGCGTCGTACAACTTGCAAGAAGATTCCCATCCGCGCTGGAAAGCACGTGCGCATGGCTAAGCGCAAGCCTAACCATGCGCACAGGATTTTATGCATGTGACGTTGCAGGCATAACCGTGCCTCTAGTTGCATGTCCAATGTTGTATGCAACGAGGCACTGTCTAAATGAGCCATTACTATGAGCAAATTGCACCTGCCACTTTGAAATGGTAAAGAAAAGAATTTTTACGTAGTTATATAGACTGACCAGAAATACTTTTAGATAGGTGAATAGCTCGTTTAAATTGGGGAAATAAAGTGTTAATCACAAATTAGTTTGAGCGTGTATGGCTAACTTGAGTAACACTTCCCATGTAGAAACGTCTGTTGTTATTTATTCTCTGATCCCCAGACGGCACTGTTTCAGGGACAATTGTCCTTCCATCAGTGAATGCTTTCTTGGAACGCATGCTCAATCACAACTGATTGAGTCCCGACATTCAGGTGCAGGGTTGTTAATGACAGTGTGCTACTGCAACAGGATCTGAAAAATTTGGGCAGATGGGCTGAAAAGTGGCAACTGAAATTTAACATTGACAAATGCAAAGTACTGCATATGGGTAGAAGTAACCCTAGAGAAACGTACCGACTGTGTGGTACTATGCTTAAGGTGGTAGAAAATGAAAAAGACCTGGGAGTAATTGTGCAGTCAGATATGAAGTTTTCTGAGCAATGCAGACAGGCTGCAAGAGCAAGTCATGGGGTTTTGTCAATGATATACAGGAATTTTGCTAGCAGAGAAAAGGAGGTGATTATCTCTTTGTATAAGGCAATGGTCAGGCCGCACCTTGAGTATTGCGTACAGTTCTGGAGGCCCCATTTTAAGAAGGATGTAGATTTGTTTGAGCGTGTACAGAGAAGGTCAACAAGATTGGTGAGGGGAATGAAGGGGTCTTCTTACCAAGACAGGCTTAAGTTCTGCAAACTGCAGCGGCTGGAGACTAGGCACCTGCGAGGTGATCTGATTGAGGCCTATAAAGGCCTTGAATGGGTTCAGCACGCTGAATTCTGATGTGATTCTTCCACTCGCTCAGGGGTATAAATTCAAATTTAGGAAAGACTGTTGTAGAATAGATGTGCGGAAATTTGCCTTTAGCCAGCGGGTGGTTATTAATTGTTGGATCAAACTTCCATCTGTAGTTGTGGAAGTTGATAGTTTAAATAAATTCAAGCTCATACGCTTGCTTTCTTGCATCACATGCCTCTATTATTATTACTACTATTATTACTGAGAGAAAATATATAGATACGTATAATTATAACCCAGTTTAATGTAATAATAAAATATACTAATAAGTAACAGGCATTAGCTTTAAAGACTAATGAGTCTCTTTTTCAACTGAATTCAAATACAAATACAACGGATAAGTGCAATAAGCTGAGTGAGGCACGTTATTCATTTGCTATTGTTGTTGCACGGACGTGCGCTGTTTTACTCCACTGATCATGCTAGATGATTTTAATGCTAGATCATTAAAACGGTTGTCTCTAGGATGGGGTGTAGACGTATGCCTTTGTGGCGGTTTTTTGCCTTTGGAATGTTTAATATTCCAAATGTTACGTGACTCTAGCCATAGGCGGTGGCGAAAGTGTCGTGAGTGGTCTACTATTTCAAAGTCACGTTTGGGATCAAGATTATTCGTATCTATATTTTTTCTCTCAACCATGGCCCCCAGTACACCAGGCCCATTCGTTACTATTATTATTACTATGAATATCGTAAACTTCAATAAACATTTCTGAAGAAACAACTGAGTAATAACGGTGTTGTTAAGAGAAAGCAAAAACACAAGTGAAATAATTTTTGAAAAGGCTTTGGTTGCAAACTAACACATTTTTAGAATCTAACTACCAGTCAGCGCAGTGAACTTGTCCGTTACTACCTGCATGCAAACTGAGTTGATTCAGTCGATTTTTTTTTTTTTATTGTTTTTTTTTAAATAAAAAGAAGCTTTCCTCCACCTTTCATGATGGTCCTGAAGTCTTACATCAGCATAGGTACGCCATTAGTTGTGGATAAATGATCGTGAATCGCATTTACAGCCGAGCGCTATGCTATCACTAGAAAGCGGTTTGATATCAGATCTTGTGTCGATAGTAAAGTCTAAAACAAAAACTGATTTGTGGGCGTGTTATAATTAGAAAATTATGGCTTGTTTATTGATATATTCCTTTACAGCCCATAATATCTTAATGCTGCAATGGTTATTATTCTTAAAACCATCGTGATTCCAACTTTCCTGAAAGTTGATAATGGTAATGCAATGGTAACCGATAACAAATCTGTTTTGTCTTTCCGTGAATGCAATTCTCAGATACGTCCTTGAGCAATTCTACTTATTAAGTTAACACGAAACACCCATTTTAAGAAGCGCAGTTAAATATCTGTATGTCTTCACCCTGTAATTACATGGGTCGGGACAGTTTTCCGCCACGTGTCAATTCATGTAGTTTCAGTCCTAGCACTTATCGGTTCTTGTTCCTGGAATTGCAATAAATCATCCACGTGCAGATAGCGAAGACTATTTTACCTTCACTCACTGTTATATCCAGTGGCGTATCGCCGTGTGCTATCTTAAGGTAGACAGAAGATGTCGAGTCATGCACGTAAACTCCAGAACACGCACACACAGAAGTGGGTGCGGGGGGGGGGTTTCTTTAATTACGGTATCTTTGCAGGTAAATATGTGTTGTGCAGATTAATTTCATTGCCTACTATAAGCTGGCTGCAGAAAGCAATACGAAAGGGGAGGAATTTCCGTGACCGAATCAAACATTAGTTTTTAAATTGATATTTACAAACTTATTAATAAAATTTTGATATATGAAGGTCTTGGAACAGAGACTTGAGAATGACTAGATAGGATTAAGTTTCAACGACCAAAAATATTAAATTTCGAAATGCAATTGAGACAAATGCCTAACACCGCGGTTCGCGTGATTCGTGAGATCACGGAAAATCGTTTCAGGTCTCATTTCGTTAACAACTCGGTACGGCCCTTCGCTGAACGTTCTGGTAGGCTAAATTATAAGTAGAGCTCGGCCATACAAAAAATTTGCAGGAAATAATTCTCAGAGTTCAGTACCCTTTTCGAATGAATCATACCTAAAAAACGTAGTTTAAATATGTACGCAATCGCCCGTTATTGCATTAATCATCATTGCTTATTATTTCAAACCGTTTCCTTGCGTTATCTATACCTAGTATACTGGCAATACAAAAACATTTCTTTGAAAAATTTTTCTGCCTATTTTCGATACATACTACCCACGCAGTACAACACGAAATGAAGTCTAGGTTGGCACACAGTGATGTAAGATCAGAAGAACAAGTTGATTTTTATCCTACGCACGTAAATCGTTGGGCCCTGTTATTGAGATGGGAATTAAAATCACACTGTACCCAAGTAAAATTGTTTTTACTATTTACTTCATCGTGCAGTAATTATTTTCTGATTTTTGCTGGCTTCACTTTTCGAGCTATTAAAGCCCTGGAGAGTAAGAAAAACATTCATTCCCTCCTGACCTCTGTTATCTTTCGCCTCAGCTTGGGAATGCAATTAACCTAATAATCAAACTTCCCTCCCCTCGAGACATCCCCATTTCAATATAATTTAATATTTTGTGCAAACGTTTTTGAGGAAAACATTTAAAAACCATATAAAACATGTTCCGTTTGTTTTTCATACATTTTTTACCTGCGATTTTCGAGATTTCTACTGTTCAGAAAACATTTATCATTTTTGCGTTTTTTTATGATTTCTTATCGTATTTTAATTGATATGCAGGATGTTATTACTGAATTACTGCATAACTTGTGAAGATTGGAAGGCAATTTTGAAGCGAAATTCCTCGGCCGATTGTTATAGAAAACTTGCTTTTAGGGACAATAGCACTTATGTTTTTTGACATTACTGTAGTGCAGGAGTCCCCAACCTGCGGCCCACGAGCCGGATCCGGCTCGCCAGATGTTTTCACCCGATTCGAAAGACTATTTCATCCGCCTCGTCGAAATTTATTTTATAGAAATCTCTTTTGGTTGCTACATATCGTATATAAGGATATTTATAATCAAAATATAATGTAAATGCGTCTAAATATAATTTTGCAATATTGTTGCAACTCTGTGCGCTTCCACTTGGCAGCAGAGTTTCTTGCGATGTCGGAAATCCCAACAGTGCGAGTGCCCAAGACTATAAGTTTACAGCCTCGAGTATTTCCGGTGAACACGAGCGTTGTGTCAAAAAGTGAAATAGTAAAGTTAAAATAAGCGCCTGTTAAAACAGTTGCTAAACACTAATCTAAATATTAATCAAGTAAGTATTAGTGAAAGAATTGTATGCAATGCGTTCTTTGCAGTTTGCAATGTAAAGACGAGTACGCGTATTAATCTTTCTCCTGGTCAGCTGTTCTCATTCAGACCGTAGTCCTCGGGCCGCTGCACCGATTATCATGCGCAACAATTTATTAGTGCTATTTGTATAAATGCATATTATTTTTAATTTTATTTAACTTTGAATTTTTAATTTTAGCGAATCAAGATGTCGAGAAAAAAAATTTATTCCGAATGTCGTGTCTTCAATGAACTTGGGTCGATTAATTATTTTTTATAAGGGACAATAACCGATGTACTTGCCTTATATGTAAGGAAGCAGTTTCTGTGTTGAAAGAATATAATTTGAAACGGCATTATACGACAAAACATGCCTCAACTTACGATAAACTTCAAGGAGAGTTGCGAAACAAGAAATTACAAGAGCTGAGCTTTGATTTCAAGAGGCAACAACAGATGACACGTTTCATTAATCAGAATTTAAATTTAATTAGAGCTAGTTTGCGAGCATCTCGAATCATTGCTGAAGAAGGGAGGGCTTTTACTGATGGCGAGTTTGTGAAACGAGTGTGCCTATCAATTGCAGAAGAAATATGCCCTGATCAAGTTAAGCACTTTGCTGCTATAAGTTTATCAGCGTCAATTTTAGCAAGAAGAATCGAAGACTTGTCTGTTAATGTTAAAAATCAGCTGAAACAAAAGGTTCCAGATTTTATAAATTTTTCGATTGCAATTGATGAAAGTGAAGATATTACCAACACAGCACAGTTACTCATTTACGTACGCGGTATAAATCAAAATATTGAAGTAACAGAAGAACTGGCTGCACTTGAAAGCTTGAAGAATAGAACTTCTGGTGAAAAGATATTTTATAACGTATCAAAAGTGTTTGAAGATCTGCAGCTTGATTGAGAATTGTTGACAGCAATTACGACCGATGGTGCAAAGAATATAGTTGGAAAAAATAGTAGTTTCATCGGCCATGTTAATAAATATTTTGATTCCAAAAACATCGAAAAACCTATGCAATTTCGTTGTGTTATTCACCAGCAATCGTTGTGCGGTAAATTTTTGTCTTCGAATTCAATCATGTCGACTATAATTAATATTGCGAATTTTATACGCAAAAATGGCCTGAGCCATCGTCAGTTTAAAATTTTCTTGGAGGAAAGCGAATATGGTGATTTGTTGAATCACACGGAGGTACGATGGTTGAGTCGCGGCAATGTGTTAAAAAGATTTTTTTCGACTTAGAACCGAAATAGACATATTCATGAACGAAAAATTAAGACCAGTCCCAGAATTAACAGACTCTAAATGGTTATGGGAACTTGCATTTTTAACGGATATTTGTGAACATTTGAATACATTTAATAAAAAACTCCAAAGTAAATGACTTGTTCTACAATATTAAAGCATTTCAGACAAAATTAGAATTATTTAAAAATCAAATTGAACAAAATATTTTTTCCCATTTGTTGTGTTGTTAAGGTTTATATAATAATATGCTCAATTGTGATTTTTCTACCGACAATTTTGTCCAAAATCTTGAATTATTGATGGAAGCATTTGTTGATCGATTTGTTGATTTCGAAAACAATAGAAAATTATTTACATTATTTCAGAATCCATTTGATATAAATGTTTCACAAATAGATAAAGATCTACAATTAGAAATCATAGATCTTCAAAGTAACGATTAGCTGAAAACATTATTGAAAAATGACACATTAACTTTTATAAAACTTTGACAGAAAATGAATTTCCAGAATTAAAAAAATTAGCAAGAAGAATAATTTCTGATATATAATAATTCCTTTGTGGTAGCACCGCTGGTAGAATCGCTGCCCTTTCCACACCGCGTGGAAAAGACCTGAGTTCGAGTCCCGTCGATGACCTAAGGAATTATTATAAGCCTTTTTCACAACTTAGCTGAGTTAGACCGTCTTAGGTGAGGGTAGCACGTTTTTTTTTGTTACTAAAACTCCGTTCTTTCATCCAGCAAACAGAAAATCGACCACAGAACACACGCAATTTATAGATAGTATACACGGAGCAATATGGCCTTAGTCGCTGATGCTGCTAAAATCCTACTCCAACAACAACAGTATCATCGCAAAGTGCCTTTAATCTATAACCTCTTCAACCAATCTCTAACTTTTTTCGTGTGATGAAGAAAATGAACAAATTGTTGAGTTTTAAAACGGTTAACAACAATGTCTATTCTGTAAAAATATGTATGTAAAGAAACTGTAAATATATTGGTAATACTTCATGTCTTTCTAACTCTAAGCCGTGCCTTTAATTCAAGTTTAGAATTTTACACTCTGCGTAGTCAACCTTAAACTTTGACAAAAATTTTAAAGTGGAATAAAACAATACAATGGTAAATTTACAATGATCTAAAAATGGCAATTATACTTTATTACCAGTATAAAAAGTATATAATTTTAATATAAATATATCAATTTTTATATTTTAGTTTACTATAATTTTAGAAAAAAGTTCGACTTATACTCCGAAATATACTGTAAGTTAGTTCAGAGGTTATAAGGTTCTTTCAACTTCGTGCTCTGAGTTCTCTGGGACTAATCTAACTAATCAAGGAAGCCCAAGGGCCGTTGACAATGTTCGTTATCTGAGGAAGGGTAATCAATAGCTGAAAAGATGGCGAAACGAGCTTAAACAACGTGAGAATTTTTAGACTTTATAATGTTACAAATAAAGATAAATATCTTACATATGCTACTTATTTTACTGCCAATCAGTATGACGACTGTTCCGTCTAAAGATATATTTAATTGTATTATGGTGGGGGAAAACCCTTGTTATTGACCTCGATATACTATTCTCAGTTATCGCATTTAAAGAAACATCCGCAGAGATATGGCTGACATTTTAAGTAGAGGTCACGGCGCAATATATGCACTCATGAATGTCTCGATAAATGTTGCCAGAAAAGTGTCGGTACACAACCCATACAACAACTCTTATCATAAACAAACCATTGCTTGAAATGTTAAGGGGATTCAATTCAGAGACTGACATAAATAAGACTGATTCAAGAGGTGCATTTTTCATACCATAATCTAATCAACTATGTCTATAAACTTTCTGTTTCTTCACAAAATTTAACCATAAATTTGTGAAGAATCTGACTTAGGTCACAAATTTAAATGTGATGTACCTTCGGGGATTAATGTTCCCTTCCCTCCCCTCCTCATTAAACCATCCTTGTCTGCCACACAGAGAAGTTGTATTTGATAGCTTTTTATTTTATTTTATTTTTATTATTTTTTATTTTTTTTTGTTTTCATTTCGATGTTTTTTTTTTAACCTTCTCTCCTGCGTCATTCACAAAGAAATCGTTTCTTGTTGATTTTCAGATGTGAACGAAAACTGCCAGTCTTTGCGGATGACTCTATGAAAATGTAAATGATGCACCGATTCCTTGTTACTTACGCTTCAGCAGACAATGCTTTCTAGCATTGTAAATGTGATTTGCAACGATTAGGGACAATAATTAGCTGATTTAATTTGAAATGTTAAGAGTTCAATTAAATAAAATTAAATAGGACAGAGTTATTAACAATAAGATCCAGGGGATGTTGCTGCATCAAACCCCAGGTAAATAATGGTCTAAAAATGGCAATTATACTTTATTGCTAGTAAATCCAAGGTTCTTCATCTATACCACAGTAATCCTTAGGAAAATTGTCCAGTAGGTCAGAGTTTCGGATTTATGATTTTATTGATACAATAGCGACCAAGGAAATTGTGCGCCAAGACTTATTTTAAATACGATATACGTCATACGATAAAATGTTAAAAATAAGTAATGGTAACCTTTGAAACAGGTTACCTCGTCAAAAAGTTATAAATGCATGCATATATATATATATTTAAATGAATAAGTGACTGAGTGTCTTTCAAATAGTTAAAAGCGGGTTTAAAAAGTGTATCACTGAAATGTGTACAATCGATTAAAATACAGTATGTGTAACAGATATTTTTCAATGATAGGCTTTATCAAAGTAATTTATTTTAATTTTAATTAATTTAATTTAATTAATTTTTTTTTGTTCATTCCATAAACCCTGCTATTGGGAGTATATCTTATTGTTTATTAATTTGACTGTGGTCTGAACAAGGATCTGAGTGGCCAAGGTTATTCGTAGAGATTGCTGATTTGGCTGCGGTAACAGCAAACCATTTTCTCATAATCCCAACGTGGTTAGGCGATCCGACAGAAAAGAACATCAAATTTATGTTTACAAAGAGCGTCACCTGCTGAATCCGAGACAGGACTGGATGAGTAGTGTGATATAGGCTGTAATACGTTCAAAGAATAGGCATAATAAACCGTTGGTATTGGCGAGTTCTTGTGATCCAAGACTAACTGTACAGTGTGCAGTCTGCAGTATATGTGGTGCATTCAGGGAGAATCTGCTCGGATATAGTAGTGCCGGTAAGACAGCAGTAGATCCCACACGTGATTCCGACTTTGAGCCATCTAAGAAAACTGGCAAGAAGTCAGAATGTTCAGCTCAGTGTGCTGAATATACTGCAGGTACACAGCAGAAGGTGTATCGGACCACCCAGTACTTAAGGGAGAAGTTACATGGTGGAACAAGTGTATGCCAAGGTGGAAGGGTTCCCTTGGTGATTGGGCACCCTTGTCTACTGTAATATGTAAACATCAGAGTAGCTCTTGGGCACATATTTCTAAGGGACATATTCAAAAAAGGGTGACCACATTAGTGATGAGTGCAAATCGATGCACATATGCAAAACGACTTAGAACATGTGGACTGTAAAGTTTAACAACTACACATCTAAAGGGGAGATCTGATTGAGTTTATAAGGCGCTGAAGGGGTTTAGTAAAATGAATAAGGTCTATTCTCAAGACAAGGACCAGGAGGCACCAATACAGAATCTTAGAGAAAAACAAAAGACAAGATCTCATGAAGTTCACCTAGGAGCAACAGGTTGTTGAACACTGAGAATTTGTATTTGACAAGTACACATTTGCACTTGCGAAATTGGGAACAGTATGACTATTTTCATTTATTATTTTTTATTTTATTATTATTTTTTTACTGATGCAAAAAAAGCTGCTTCCTTGCAGGATTCGACCTATACCAACTAAAATATAAACATTGGGAGACACTATTTTTTAATTATTTAAATAGTTTTTAACTGAATATTCTACATAAGCTTTACTCTCTTGCATCGTTTTGCAATTTAACCATATTCCCGTAATAATACTAAAATCACTCGGAAATACCGCTTAGCATTAAGTGAAAGCAAATTTTGTTGTAATTAGTTTTATCACTGACGATTTACACTGTTATAAGAGTGTAGGAATTTCTCATTCAGTGTGGTAATAATAAAAGCTTCTTACTTTTCACTGAATGTACGATACGGAATCAGCCCTGGCAAAGATAAGATTGCTGTAATCACGAATAATTTATTTCTGGGTTAAAGGGTAGGTAGTCTACTCACAATAACAGAAATTTACTACGCTTCCTCTTTTCGGAATTTTAAAGTAAAAGATATTTGAAAGTTGACCATTTGAAAGTTGTGCAACTTTAATTTACAAAATGCAATTAGAAAATATAGTTCTCGACAACGAACGAGAAGTATATCTTCGAATTGTTGGTCTTTGTGTTGTTTTGCTTCAGCTTGAAGATGGTTGGTTACATTACAGTACAGGAGTGCCGACCGGGCTAGCCAGGTGGGTAAAGTGCCGGCCTGGTAACCCAAAGGTCGCCGATTCGAATCTCGCCTTGGGCTTGGATCAGGCTGTGGCCATAATGCACCTCCCAAAAACTTTGGGAGGTGCATTATTGCCACAGAAGCTGATGCGCCAACAACTAAAAAAAGTACAGGCATTACTTAGCAAACTCGTTAAGTAACATCTAGACTTTCTAGTGAACTCAGGTCATATGATTTAGGTAGCTGCAACCCTTTGAAGTAAGGCATCTTAAAAAAACTGTTTTTTTTTTTTTTTTTTTTATAAAATTTGTTTGTGTGAACTGATCTGTGCGATGTACCGCTAAATGCATACATACAAACTAATGTATTATCATTATTCTTACATAATGATATAAATATATATGCGCATTAACTCATATATATTCTCAGCTGACTTTGCATTAGAACACCCCCCTCTTGTGTAAGAATGGACTGATTCTCACGCTGATGAAGGCTCAAAGTCGAAATTGTAGTAGTAGTAGTAATGGCATGTGATGCAAGAAAGCAAGTGTATAAGCTTATGCAGAGCATCAGCCAAAAAAAAAAAAAAAAAAAAAAAAAATCACACCATTCCCTCCAAAACCTTGTCTTATATATCAGACTGTAGTTCGCACACGCACATGACGATCAGTTTTTGAGTGTCTGTTTTTGAGGAAGAATGGGTCAGCGTCGAGACCTTTCCGACTTCGAACGTGGAATGATTGTGGGGAAAAGGCAGGGGGGAGCCAGTATCTCGACAACAGCCAACATGGTTAAGTGCTCCTGTTGTGTGGTGTCACGATTCTACTGTAACTGGTTGTTCAACAACAGTCGAATAACCAGCCAAAAGTCATACGTGGTAGCTACGTGTAGTCGATGTCCGTGGTGAGCATTGGGTTCGATTTACGGTTTTTTTTTTGACGCACTAGTGACAAAAGCTATTATGCGCCAAGACAAAGTTATAAAATGTTACTAAAACGTTCTGGTAAACGTACATAAGTATAAGGGTAAAAAGGCGGTATATGGGTTAAAAATATATGCAGCATTTTACATATGCATATGAATTAATAATTGTAAAAACAGCTGACACGTTGTTATTGTTGGATAAAATCTGACTGAGTATATAAGGCTCAGTTACATAGTTAAAAGCAGTAAAACGTGCGTCATTAAAATCTTTACACTGAATTAAAATATGTCTGAGAGATAAAAAGGTGTCAGGGGCTTCACACGTAGGAGAGTCATCAGCCCTCAGCAAAAAGGATTGTGTCGGATTACTGTTCTATGCGGAGCCGAGCAAGAACAACTTCCTCTTTACAATTCCTGCGCAGACTAGATACTGCCATGGTTCAATTAACACCTTTATCTGATGTAATGAATTTTGCCATTGAGAATATATTTTGTCGTGTATTATTTGCCTGTAGCCATATAGGGAACTGTGGGGCAATAATTATAATTAGCGGGAATAGCTGATTTGGCTGCGGTATCAGTCAACTCATTTCCTCTAATCTCGATAGGGTTGGGTGAGGGTATACCTTACCAATAATAAAGTCTGTAGTACGCTAAAAAGAACCGAAATATATAATAAACCGTTGGTTCCGACAAGTGTTGATGTGATTCAAGGCTAAGTCTATAGTGCGCAGCTCTGAAGTGTATATGCTGCATTCAGGGAGAATCTGCTCTGAGATAGTGGTGTCTGGAACGGCAGCAGCAGATCCTACACAATTCCGACTTCGAGCCGTCTATGTAAACTGACAACGTTGTTATTGGGTTTTAGGAGCATCAGCGACCAAGGCCACTTTGTTCCGTATATACTGTCTTTAAATTGTCTGTGTTCTTTAGTCGATTTTCTGTTTGCTGGACAAAAAACTCGAGCTTCCGGGAAAAAAACCATGCTACCCTCACCTGAGACCGACTAACTCAGCAGTTGTGATAAAGGCCCATAAAAATTCATCACGTTATCGACGGGACACGAACTCAGGTCTTTTCCACCCGGTGTGGGGGAGGAAAGCGATTCTACCAACTGTGCTGCCGGAGAGGGCGTAAACTGCCAAGAATATTCAGCTCGGTGTGCTGCTGACCAGAGCTGAAAGTAGACATATGATGGAGTATCAGATTTTATCCAATTCTTAAAGGAAAAGTCGCATGTGGAACTTAACAAACACCAAAGGTTTGCTTTGGTGTTTGTGCAACCTTGTGTAATATGATATGCAAATATTGAAGTAGCCCAGGGTATGAATATTAAAAGCCCGATTGGCAGTTAGACGGGATTGTGCAAATTTAGAGACAACTGTTATGTCGAAGCGATACATGTGTCCATTTTCTTCAACGTATAGGCTCTGGATAGGAGGCTCCAGTAGCAATACAAGCCCGTTACTGCTAAATACGATTAACGTTTGTATTGATGATTTATTGTAAACTCCACTGAGTTGGTGGTCGTGCCGGAATATAAACAAGAACGTTAACAATACGGATAGTCTGATGGTGGATGGAGTCCAGCCATCGAAGTACGCCGTTTTTGCCAATGCGTATACCAGGGACGATAATACACTGGTGTGCAAAACTTAAGGACCAACACTATTTCTAAAGGTTACAACCACAAAATCTTTACTTAAGATACTCTTTAGTGATGACAGCAGATTCAGTCTCCGCAGCGATTCTAGACGTCAGCTAATCTGGCGAGAGGTTGGCACACGGTATCACCCCGCAAACATCACTGAAAGGGATCGATATGGCGGTCGAGTTTTCTCGTCTGGGGAGGCGTTACCTTGGATGGACGTACACAACTCCAGATACTGGAAGGCGGTACTGTAACCGGTGCACGTTGCTGTACTGAGGTAATCATTCCCCAAGTGCGCCTGTTCCGAGGTGCCATTGGCCCAGAGTTCGTGTTTGTTGATGATAACGCAAGACCCCATCGCACTGCAGCTATTGATATGCTTTTGGAAAGTGAAGACATTGTTCGTATGAATCCCATCGAACGCATATGGAACGCTCTGGGGAGATGCCTAGCGGCACGTCCACACCCACCAGAAAATGTTCACCAGCTGAAGATGGCGCTGACAGAGGAATGGACGATGTTACCACAAGAACTTATCAACAACGTTGTTCTAAGTATGGCCAGACGGTGCAAAGCCTGCATCGACATTAGGGGTGGCCATATCTCCTACTGAGGACCACCTCTTCCCTTTGTTCCATCTTTGGCAGTGATGCATCTGTATCATGGCAGCCAGTGCTATGTTGCCATTTTTGAATAAAATCCCTCTGTACCGTTTTGTTTCCTTCATCATTACCTGTACCTCACAAGGTTTCTTTGGTATGTTTTCCCCATATCCAGGCCACTCCTATGAGAAGCTACAGATGAAAACCTGACTGGTCCTTAAATTTTGCACACCAGTGTACAGTGAGATCGCACAAGTGCCCGGCAGATGCGTAGTAAAGTGCGAAAAAAGCAAATGCGAACAAAGAAAATATTCAGTCCTCTCGTGCACTTTATACGGAGTTGATAGTTGTGATCGAGAAAAGGCAACTTTTTATCAAAGACGAGTTCTAAGATTTTGTGTCTAACACTACTGAAACAGCACTTTGTCCAAGCACCAGTTCAGGTTCAGAATGAAGATTACTCTTATGGCAAAAATGTACGCAAATATAGGCTTGTAGCGAAAACCTGAATCCAATAGCCAGTGGCCAGGAGTTAAGGTGATCAATGGCTTCTTTCGTTGTCTTTCAATAACCCTCATGTTGCATGACTGATGATGCAATTTCCAGGCATTCGGAAACTGCTCTTCTATAAAGATTCTGTTATATGGAAAGCGCAGGTGATGTACAGATTTTTGAGAAAGGTGCTTAATCATTTCATAATGAATGCCATCTGGTCCAACAGCATTTGTTTTAGAAAGGTTTAGAGCTCTTTTTAGCTCCTGAATGGCGAACGGCCCGTGGTAAGGATAAAGGCCCTTTGATATGAAATTAAGTGCTTGTTTTTCATTTTTATGTTTCAAGACCAGAAACTCTGTGGAATAGGATGATGTAGAGATGTTGGAAAAAAATTCCCCAAGAGCATTAGCTATTGCAGTTACTCTGTAATGAAGGGTGAGATGTATATTTTTCCTTCGTTTTCTGGATTTAATCCCACACCACCTGAGTGCTGCTGGACTAATTAATAGATGATGTGAAACGGATCTATGAGTGCGTTTGATTCTGACAGCGAATATGGCGTGTTTGGATCGTGCACATTTAAAGGATATTAGATTGGCCATGGTAGGACATCGACCAAGCTTTATTTGAGCCTTTTTTGCTGCTGTGTAATCTGCATTCCACCATGGTTTGGGAAACGGTGGAAAGCGGGTATATGTTTTTGGAAAAGCAGTTGCAGATGCATGAACAATATTTTCTGTGATGTGTGTCACTACATCATTCATAGGCTCCCGACTCACTGTAATGTTGTCAAACTCTGCTAGCTGTTATTATTACTAGCCATATGGTGCAAGAAAGTCTTAGGCTTATGGTGAACAAGCCAAAAAAAAAATTTTCTGAATTATACCGAGAGAGAGAAGTAGAAGGGAATCACCAAGAAAAAGAAGATTTTGAAAGACATTACAATAAGCCAGATCAACTTTCCATTGTGGTAACCTAAAAGGAAGACACGGTCTTCCGTTAATTAGGGTGGTCATTACAGGGAAGTAATCACTTCCATACGGGTTCTCCAACTCCCAAATAAGTGAAGAGAAGAGGGAAGCGGAGAGATTGAAAGATGAATGGCAGAAAACTTACTGGTAATGAAGAAAAAGCTTGCCATTATAATACTAATACAAGCCAGGATGAATTAAGCTGCTTGCACAGATATTCTGGTTGATCAGGTTTTTGCCTTTTGCTAGACATTTGAGGGGCACTCATGATCTCCATAACCCTATATTCCAGGATGATAACTGTTTAGTTCATAGGATCCCTACTGTGTTAAACTGGCACGAGGGAATGATAGGGAATTTAAAATGGCCAGTGAAATCACAGATTTATATCCTGTAGATAACGTATGGGACTATCTCGAAAGGAATGTGCAAATGCAAACCACAACTTCCATAAACCTGAATGAATTACGACCTTAAATGTATTCACAATGGGTAATATTTTAAAAACAGCTGAATTCCAACCAACCAAAATTCGTGACGTGAGTCGCACTAAAGGAGGGCTTACACAATACTAACTGAAAAATTATAGAACTGACTAATTTTTTGTCTGGTATCTATATGTCACTCCTCAGAAGCGCCATCTCTTGACTTTGTTCAGCATACTAATTTTATTTAACATATTCTACATTATATTATTAGAGCCTTTAATGAATATGTTTGTCCCATATCTTATCCTCGAGTTCTGAAACTATAAACACGTATTGTACAACGTACCACTCTTATGATTAGTGCCGTGGTTATGGCCAGTGTTTTTCTGTCCTACTTGATATGACTTTAGTTGTAATCCTATTGAAACAGGAGGGATTTTTATAGGCTATATTTTCCGATGGTGCTTCAGTTAGCGGGATGATAGTTGTACAATTTTTTTTTTTACTCGGGAAATCTCAGGTTTTTCATCCTGCTAACTAGCTATAGTATTTTCGCAATTTACAAACACGGTACACTGACATCTCATTAATGCCTGGGCGAAATTACTAAACAAATGAACAAATAGTATCACGTATAATTCAAAAGGATGGCTGGTTATTTAAGAATTAGCAGTAAGGCATTTTAGGCGTCGATATAATCTGCGCGTGTAGCACAGTTGTATCGTCACCGTCCTCCCCACACCGGGTGGAAAAAGCTTGGGTTAGAATCCCGTCGATGACGCGACGAACTTTAATGGGCTTTTTTCATTCCGTGGCTGAGTTAGTCGGTCTCAGGCGCAGATAGTAAGGTTTCCCCCTAGAAACTGGGTGTTTTCAGCCCAGACAAATCGACCACAGAACATACGCAATTAACAGATATAAGACACACAGCACGGCAGATGAATTTAAATATTCGGGTGGCCTAAAAAATAATAGTTTTGTTTTAGGCGTCGATATATTGCTCGTGTTTTGTGGCCGATTTGCTTGTTTTATTTGATGACCAATAGTTGAACCCAATAAGGTTAATTAAAAGCAGTTAAATAACAATCTCGTTATTTACCACAGGGTAAATGAGGTAAATGTTTGGTCCACTGTTGTTTTGTATATTTATCATTGATATTGATGAAGGTATATCAGGCTTAGTGTAGAAATTTGCAGATGATACAAAGGTTGGCAGGGTTGTTAATGACAATAATGGCAGTGTGTTACTGCAACAGAATCTATAAAATTTGGGAAGATGAGCTGAGAAGTGGCAACTGAAGTTTAACTTTGACAAATGCAAAGTACTGCATATGGGTAGAAGCAACCCCAGAGGAATGAACCAACTGCGTAGTACTACACTTAGGGTTGTAGAAAATGAAAAAGACTTGGGAGTAATTGTGCAGTCAGATATGAAGTTTTCTGAGCAATGCAGACAGGCTGCAAGAACAGGTCATGGGGTTTTGTCAATGATATACAGGAATTTTGCTAGCAGGGAAAAGGAGGTGATTGTCCCTCTGTATAAGGCAATGGTCAGGCCACACGTTGAGTACTGCATACAGGACTGGAGGCCTCATTTTAGGAAGGATGTAGATTTGCTTGAGCGTGTACAAAGAAGTGAAAAAAGATTCGTGTAGGGATCCTCTAACCAAGAGAGGCTTAAGTTCTGCAAATTGCAGCGACTGGAAACTAGGCACCTGCGATGTGATCTGATTGGGGTGCATAAGGCCTTTAATGGGTTGAGCACGCTGAATTCTGATGGGATTCTTCCACTTGTTCAGATTACGAACCTAAGGGGGCTAAATTCAAATTAAGGAAAGAGATATAGAATAGATGTGCGGAAATTTGCCTTTAGCCAGCGGGTGGTTAATTGATGGAACAAACTTCCATCTGTCGTTGTGGAAGTTGATAGGTTAAATAAATTTAAGGAGGAACTGGACAAACATTTAGAGGGAATGCTTGTGTGAATTTTTTTTTTTTTTTTTTTGGCTGATGCTACATAAGCTCATACGCTTGCTTTCTTGCATCACATGTCACTATTACTGGTGAGGAGGAAAGCCGATTTATAAAGCTGCTACTGTGACCTACAAAAAAATACTAGTTTTCTTTGTTTATTCCTCTTGATCGGTCTCTTTAGGGGAAAGTTAGTTGATTCCCGATAGCTCCCTGTCCCCGGGTAAGCTCCTGATGAAATATAACTGTAGGTTTTTCATGAAGTAATTCTTCTGTTTAAAAAAAAAAGCCATATATGAGAAAACTGTGCACCAGCAACAGAGTTCACAGATTAAATAAAACAATCTGAACATTAAACATTCCTTGCAGTCTTGTGTTATGCTGAATTATTTCGGATGTGGCTCCTAGGATACGTTTATAAAAAATAACGGCGTAAGTGCAATGGTAGTGAAGCTACATCACTATTGGGAGGACTCGACATACTTAAGACCAGATAATAGTTTCTTTTGTTGTATATGTGATTGGAACTAGAAATTCAGAAAGTATTATCCTATGAGATACTTTCTGAATTTCCGTTCAAATGATCCATATCGTCACTTGAACTATCTAAATTTTGGACTAAGATAAGTGCTGCTTACGAGTTAACCAAAAGCATGATTTGGTGCAGTTTTCTAAATCGAATTTAAGTTTTAGGAAATAAATTCATGCAGAGTCTAAATTTGATTAGCGAAGCACTGTACAGCTGTGTCGGTTGTATTTATCGGCTACGCTTATAAACATACTTGTTCCCAATAGGACTTACATCGAAAATGTGATTTATGTCAGGAAATAATTTAGACTCAAGCGTTTAGGGCATAAGCCTCAAGCTATGAAGGAGTCTAGACTATGTATAAATATAGTGCAAATGCATCAGGAATACATAGCTATATCTAAATAAATCAGATTATTAATAAAACGGCATCGTTTTAAGTTATATCTCATATTGTGAATACCTTCACAACGAGTTGCCATGATATTGCACTACTTCGAATAAGTAACGCTTCACCTAAGGAGAAGACTAATGTTACTTATTCTCAGATGGATACCACCACCCAGGAGGGCCAAATAGGCCAAATAGCCCTGAAACGGTGCCGTCTGGGTGGTGGTATCCATCTGAGAATAAGTAACATTAGTCTTCTCCTTAGGTGAAGCGTTACTTATTCGAAGTAGTGCAATATCATGGCAACTCGTTGTGAAGGTATTCACAATATGAGATATAACTTAAAACGATGCCGTTTTATTAATAATCTGATTTATTTAGATATAGCTATGTATTCCTGATGCATTTGCACTATATTTATACATAGTCAGGAAATAATATAATTAAAATACTTTAGCCGATTTGTTCGATTGTATATCTGTACAATCACCAAGTTCTAATTAACTATAAATGGAATGGGGCTTTAAAATTATATAATTAAAACTATTTTTAAAAAAAAGACCTTTATTTAAAGGATAATAATGACTGAAACACTTTAAGGGCTTAAGCCTCAGGCTGTGAGAGAATTAGTCTGTAGTTTCTTTTCTTGCAAGTACAAGTTAGTGCAAATGCATCATATTAGTACGCAGCAAACTGAATTAGCAAAAACGGCATCGGTTTAGTTAAATCTCATATTGTGAATACCTTCACAACGAGTTGCCATGATATTGCACTCCTTCGAATAAGTAACGCTTCACCAAAGCCACAGACAGTCCTTTGGTGAAGAGATTATTGTTACTTATTGTTACAAACAGATTATTGTTACTTATTCTCAGCGGGTAAAACCACGACCACTTAGACAGACCGTTTCGAGGATATTTGACCCTTCTTCGGTGGGTGGGTAGGTACCCTGGTGATGCAATGAGGACAAAACAGTTGTGAAGTATAACTCCACAATATGAGAGATGCGTTAAAGTGTTTCAGTCTAAATTCACTTTATACACCATCAGGCATGTGGAGTTATACTTCACAACTATTTTGTCATCATTGCATCACCAGGGAACTTACCCACCCACCGAAGAAGGGCCAAATAGACCCGACACGGTCACCAGGGGGAGCCTGATACTGCTCGGAGTTTCCAAGAATTGGTAACAACAGTCTTCTCTACTGGGGAAGCGTTGCTTATTCGAGGAGTTTATTGGGTAGTGTGAGTTGAAAGAGCTACTGTCCCTTTCATTTTTCTACACCGTTTCTTTCCCTCTTCCACTCCTACTATTACTTTCCCTCTACTTTTTTTGCTTTTCTAAGTCTAATAGGGACAAGCGGATAGTAGAGTTATTATCCGACACATATACAAATAGCCGCGAAACGATGCAGTCTAGGTGGTGGTATCCGCTGAGAATAAGTAACAATACTCTTCTCCTTTGGTGAAGCGTTACTTATTCGAGGTAGTGCAATACATGGCAACTCGTTGTGAAGTTATTCACAATATGAGATTTAACTAAAACGGTACCGTTTTTTCTAATTCAGAGTTTGCTGTGTACTAATATGATGCGTTTGCACTAAAAATAATAAAGATTATTGTATTTTGTATTCTTGCTGTTGATAAACATGGAAAGAAAGACGAAGAAAAAAATAATTAATCCAACTCTTGGAAGTTTTTAAAACATTATCGTAGCTAATTTAGCTAATCGTAGTTATTTTGGATGAAGTAAGTCGCATACGGATAATACAATTTCTCTTGGATTTCAGTTTCAGTCGGATAACGATTCAACCCACTTCATTTAATTTTTATACTGGCCGATTTATTCTTTTTGTGCAATAGTGGAATAGAAGGGGAAGGAGGAAGTTTCCTATCGAAGAACGACCTTGACCTCTAACAGATATATTGGTAGAAATAGGTAGAAACGTGGGGGACTGACGTCAGAAGAATCGATTTATTGACGACTTCCATCAGTTAGCTCTTCAATTTCCTATCAAGACACAAGAAAAGAAACCAAGTTTCTGTTAAAAGGTAACAGAACTCAGCAGTGTAATGTGGGGCGAATATTTCCTGTTGATCGATCTATTTTCTCACAGTACCTTCGAAGCAAGGTTTACAAGATTCATTATTAATGCAGAGTTTCAAAGTTTCTCAAGAACAACTGAGAAATAACCGATATTGTTATTCATTTTATTTTATTTCTTAAATTAATTATATTTAAAGTTTAATTTTGTCTTTTATTTCTGTTTAAAATTAATTTATTGATTTTACGTAATTTATTGAAATATACCGTAATTAGAACGACAATAACTGTCGTTCTAATTACGGTATATTTCAGTTGTTGCTCATTTTACATATTCAGTTTGCTAGTTCCTCCTTGAATTTATTTAGGCTATCAATTTCCACAACGACCGATGGTAGTTTGTTCCAGCAACCAACCGCCCGCTGGTTAAAGGCAACTTCCGCACATTTATTTTGCAACCATCAATTCCTCAATTTGAATTTGTGCCCTCGTGTGTGTTCTGGGCAAGAGGAAGACTCCCATCAGCATTGAGCTTGCTCAAACCATTAAAATCCTTAAATATCTCAATCAGATCATTTCGCAGGTCGCTGCAATTTGCAGAACTGAAGCCTTTCCAATTTTGGTGCCCTTCTCCGTATCCATTCCAACAACTATACATCCGTCCTAAAATGAGGACTCCAGACTTGTATGCAGTATTGAACATGTGGCCTGACCATTGTTTCATACAATGAACTCCTTATCCCTGCTAGCAAAATTCCTGTATACCATTCAAAAACCCCACTAGCTATCCTGGCAGCCTCTCTGTGCTGGTCAGAGAGTACACCGATGAGCCAAAACATTACGACCCGCGAGTCGTTATGCAAATCGAAGCAACTGCGGGTGAACTACGACGCGTTCGCGGATCGGGACACGGTATAAAAAACACCTGATACTGCACTCCGTTAATCAGTGTCACTTTGTTCGCGAGTTTGACAAAGGCCAAATTTTAATGGCCAGACGACTGGGTCAGAGCATATCCAAAAAAAAAAAAAAAAACCAAGGTGTATCTTATGTCTGTTAATTGCGTGTGTTCTATGGTCGATTTGTCTGTTTTGCTGGATTAAAAACCCCAGTTTCTGGGGGAAAAACCTTGCCATCTACGCCTGAGACCGATTAACGCAGCCACGGAGTGAAAAGAGCCCATTAAAGTTCCTCGCGTCATCGACGGGATTAGAACCCGGGTCTCTTCCACCCGGTGTGGGGAGGACAGTGACGATACCACTGTGCTACACACACACGCATCCCCCCATACTTCTCCTTCAACTCATGTACGGTAGGTTGAAAGGTATCGAAACACTATAGGTTTCGATACCTTTCATGTTTGGTGTTTTCATAAAAAAAAAAAAAAAAAAAAAAAAAGACTAGAGCATATCCAAATCGGCATGGCTAATGGGCTGCTCACTGTCAGCCGTGGTACCTACCGAAAGTGGTCTGAGGAGAAGAACCCACGAATCGTCGGCGAGAAGTTGGACAACCATGGCTCATCGATGCTGGAGGTCAGCGAAGGTTCTCCCGGATGGTATGTGGCAACAGAAGGACGACTGTGGCGCAACTCGATGGTAATTGGAATGTTGGTGGCAAGAGTAATGTGCCACAACATACGGTACATCGAACCCTGCTGAAAATGGGGCTGCGTAGCTGCAGGCCGCTCCGAGTGCCCATGTTACCCACAGTTCACCGGCAACAGCACCTACAATGGGCACGAGATTTGAAACTGGACCTTGAGTGATTGGAAGAAGGTGAATCACGTTTCCTTTTGCACAATGTGGACAGCCGGGTACGTGTGCATCGTTTATCTGTGGAAGTGATGGCAACCACCTGGATGCACCGTGGGACGAAAACAAGCTGGTGGTGGCAGTGTCATGCTTTGAGCAATGTTCTGCTGGGATACCCTGGGTCCAGTCATCCATGTACTGGCCACTCTGACGTCTACTACCTATGGCTTAAACCTCTTTGCGAGAAGAGGAACCCGATACGCGCTGACAAACTAGCAAGTGACTGGAACCAGTTGCACTCTCCACGCCACTGGTCCTCTAATAGAAAATGACTATTAACCAGAATGGGACATTCTTCAAAGAATGATTGCAGCTCTGGACAATGCCTACAACCCAGACTTGAACCCAAAACCAAAGAAAATCAGACCTAACTCTTGTAAGGAGTTCTCTCCTTTTTATTAAAATATGTTTTCATTTGTATAATTACCTTCTTTTTGTAAATAATTGTTCGATTATCATGGAAGTATTGGGAGGCTGTAAACCTCTGGCTTTATGGCCATGAAGGGCAATAAAGATTATCTCTCTCTCTCTCTAAAACCAAACTTAACCCAATCACCAACCTGTATGGGAGATTCTCCGAAAAGAAAGACGGAATCCCTTGACAAGACTACAACTCGGAATTGACCCTGAACTCCTAAAAAGAAAAGCTTTACCCAACTACTGGATTCCTACAACAGACTCTGACTCAGATAGCAGCTCTGCTGCACATGCCACATTGGAGATCCATCATAGCGACCACTATCTGGGACTTATCTGTGGAAAGGGAACAGACTGGCCTTCTGGACAGAACATTGTCCTACCGTTGGCCAGACCATGATACTGATGTCACCTGACTTAAAGGAAACGCATCGGATTCGACCAACTGCAGCCTTGCTGCCTATGCGCTTTTTGGTGATCAGTACCCTGCTCCCTTGCTCGGTACCTTTATACCCCTTTTCTGGTAGGGGGGAGAGCCACACTCCTGCCCCCTTCCCTCTTGCCGCCCTCTTTTCTTTCTGGTGGAGCATGGGCATGCTCCACTGTCACTAACTGGAAGCATCTTCTCTATCGCACTCATTCTTCTGACTTTCCTCCCCCCAGCCTTCAGTCTCCCTCCCCCCACTCTGCCTATACACTAGCGTACACCCTACACGTTAAAATTTAACCGTGCAAATTGAACCTCGCCCATTGACATTTGGCCTCCAACCTAGCGGCCTTTTTTTTTTTTTTTTTTCTTTTTATAGGTCCTAGCCCACTGAAATCTCAGGAAATTAAGTGCCAGGACCTGCTAGAGCATATATAAGCTATTGGATTCCTGGTCTGCTTCCACGGGGCGTAAGTGAGGAAACGTTGGGACCCAACAGGGGTCCAGCGGCTAAATGACCAGAAGAACAACGGTACATGACACTAAATGATCCAAGACCCACACACTTTTAAATCTCTGGCATTTACAGCATACTGTAATACGCCACAACGTAAACAACGCGGAGATGGGGGGAACCCCTGGTGCCACTTGACCCTATATACACTTACACTTACAGCTAGGGTGCCCTCTTAAGGCTGCCGTAAGGCTTTGGCAGCTAGGCTGCGGTTTGTTGTCTCTATTCCTGTCCACTTGATTCAGGTTGGCACACTCAAGGGGTAAGCCCCATCTTTTTTTTTCCTTCTTCTTTTCTTTATCTCTTTTTCCCTTTCTTTTCCGTTCATTTTCTTTTCTTCCACAGTTTTCTTTTCCAGGAGTTGTCTCTGTCTTATGCGATTTGTTTATGATATTGTACTATCAGTCTCGATGTACGGCAATAAACACATTTCTCCTCGTGAAGAGGTCCTTGTGCGTACTGCGAAAGCGCTCGGTACTCCTCTTCCGCGTCAATGAAGTGATGTTCACTTTACTGGAAGAGGAGTACCGAGCGCTTTACCAGTACGCATCTTCCAATGAAGTGAACGTCATTTCTTCGACCAAACCAACCAAGTCTGACATACGACATGACTTCATTTCTTGGATAGGACTGAACCGACCATGACTCTGCACAGCTCTGCTGCCAATGCCATATTGGCGATATTGAACCTGTGCTCCCTTTTGTACTACTTCCCTGGGGGAACAAACTTTTTTTTTGTCCTCGCCTTTATTCGGGTGAGGACAAAACCCTCACCCTTTATTCGGGCTGAGGATATGCGGTGGTCATTTCCTGACCTTCCGCATCCACCGTATTTGGTGGTCATAGGCGCGAACCCTGGTCTAATTGAGAAGCATGTGCTATGCACTACTGCTCCTGCCCACCTGGCTATGGAGGCGCATTCTGGGGGAACAAACTATTAAAACTATTATTTTTAGGCCACCCGAATAATTAAATTCATCTGCTGTGCTGTGTGTTTCATGTTTGTTAATTGTGTATTCTACGGTCGATTTCTCTGTTTTGCTGGATGAAATCCCCCATTTTCTGGGGGGGGGTTTGGTTTTTGTTTTTTTTTAGGAGCACTAGCAGCTAAGGCCATATTGCTCCGGGATATGCGGTGGTCATTTCCTGACCTTTCCGCATCCTCCGTATTTGGTGGTGACGGGCTCGAACCCCGGTCTGGGGGGGGGGAGATGAAACCTTGGTGTCTATGACTGAGACTGACTAACTCAGCCAGGAAGTGAAAAAAGCCCATTAAACTTCCTCGCGTCATTGACGGAATTCAAACCTGGGCCTTTTCTACCCCGTGTGGGGAGGACGGTGACGATATTATTATTTTTAGGTCACCCGGATACTTAAATTTATCTGCCGTGCCGTTTTATGTCTGTTAATTGCGCATTCTACTGTAGATATGTCTGTTTTGCTGGTTGAAACCCCATTTTTTGGGGGAGGGGAAGAGATGGCCTTCTGGCTTCTCCCCTCCCCTGCGCCCTTTCTTCGCCTGGTGGGACATGGGCTTGCCTCACTGACTTTTAAGATCGACTTACCTATCGTCCCCTTATTTCTGCCTTTTACACCCGAGTTTTCAGGCTTGCTCACACTCTACCTGTATCATCAGCGAAAAGTGCCACAACGGAAAATTTAAAATGTCTAAATTTATACATATTTGTAGACCTCTTTCGGCCTAACTAGATTCTAGCGTTTTCACTTTTTTTATAGGCCCTAGCCACTCAAATTTCAAGAAATTAGCTGGCAGGGCCTGGCAGATTAAAAATATAAATACTGGGTACCTTGTCTGCCTTCACAGGTCTAAGTGTGGGTCCCAAGGACTAAACGGCCAGAAGAATAATGATACACAGCATTACACCTATACACTGGTATGTAAAATTTAAGGACCAGTCAGGTTTTCACCAGTAGCTTCTCATAGGAGTGGCCTGGATATGGAAAAAGCACACCAAAGGAATCTCGTGAGGTACAGAAATGATGAAGGAAACAAAACGGTACAGAGGGACTTTATTCAAAAATGTCAACATAGCACTGGCTGCCATGATACAGATGCATCACTGCCAAAGATGGAACAAAGGGAAGAGGTGGTGCTCGGTAGGAGATATGGCCATCCCTAATGTCGTTGCAGGCTTTGCACCGCCTGTCCATACTTAGAACAACATTGTTGATAAGTTCTTGCGGTAATGTCGTCCATTCCTCTGTCAGCGCCATCTTCGACTGGTGAACATTTTCTGGTGGGTGTGGCCGTGCAACTAGGTATCTCCCCAGAGCGTCCAATATGTGTTCGATGGGATTTCGATCAGTGGAAAGGGCAGGCCAATCCATACGAACAATGCCCTCACTTTCCAAAAGCATATCAATAGCTGCAGTGTGATGGGGTGTGGCGTTATCATCAACAAACACGAACTCGGGGTCAATGGCACCTCGGAACAGACGCACATGGGGAAAGGATTACCTCAGTACAGTAGCCTGCACCAGTTACAATACCACCTTCCAGTATCTGGAGTTGTGTACGTCCATTCAAGATAATGCCTCCCCAAATGAGAACAGCTGGACCGCCATATCGTTCCCTTTCAGTGATATTTGCAAGGTGATACCGTGTGCCAACCTCTCGCCAGATTAGCTGACGTACAGAATTGCTGCTGAGACTGAATCTGCTGTCATCACTAAAGAGTATCTTAAGTAAAGATTTTGTGGTTGTAACCTGTAGAAATAGTGTTGGTCCTTAAATTTTGTACACCAGGGTACAATATTCATACACTTTTAAATCTCGCCTCAACTGTGTTCAGTTCTGTTTCCCACAACATTGTATACTACACAGAGATCGGGAAATCCCTGGTGCCATTAGGCACACTAAATACAGTCTACACTGTAGACATAGTAAAAATCATGCAGACTGCAATAACACACACACACACACACACACACACACACTGTAAAGACAGCTAAAAAGGATAAACAAACAAGCAATTACATTAGGGTAACCCAGAAATTACATGTTTTTGCTGGGTGAAAAACCCGTTTCTGGGAAAAAAACCTTGCTACTTACTCCTGAGAACAACTAATTCAGCCACGAAGACAAAAAAGGCCATCAAAGTTGCTCACGTCACCGATGGGATTCGAACCTGGGCCTAAAACGCTAAAATGGACAGCTACTGTAAAAACAGCTGTCAAGTTAATCCTAAAGAATCGGATCATGCCACCAGAACTGCCGGACTTCCATAGGCAGATAGCCCTCCAATCAGTTCTGACGGAGGATCCTTGAATGCTTGCTGTACAATATAATTCAACATCAGTATTCAAATGTCAACCTTCCTTCATCGAAGTAATATGGTTTCAAGTTGGGGGCTCCACAGTTGATGCTCTCCAAAACCTCCTTATGGATGCCGAAGCAACGAATAAATCCTTTCTGGTTATGTCTGTTGACTTCGCCAGGGCGTTCGACTCACTCTGATTGCCGAGCGTGGAAAGCAAACCTACAAACAAACCTCTATAGCATAATTAAAACCTATCTCTCCAACAGATCTGTCTCTATCAATGCATCATTCCAGAAACATACAATGCAGGTTTACAGTGGCTGCTCCCAGGGTTCTCTACTGGGACCGCTCCTGTAGAATATTGTTCTTGGATGATTTTCTCCACGTTGATGTGGGTGAGGTTGGTTTGCAAGCTTTTGTGGATGACCTCACACTCACTGTCGCTGCCAACACTAGAGCACAGCTTGAGAACCTGGTACAGTACTCTCTAAAACTTATTCAACACTGGGCAAGATTGCACATTCCTATCTCCGCAATAAAAACAAGCTCTATCCCTCTAAATGTCCGACGGCCGCCACAAATAAAAATTGAAGGTAAAACAGTTAAACTAACAACACAGCTAAAATATCTCGGAAACATCCTTGATCAAACCTGTTATTTCAAACAAATATCTGAGAGAAAAGATCAGAAATTATGTCGCAGTGGTAGTCTCGCGACTGGGGGACTGAAACGATGCACTCTGTCATTGTTTTTCAAGGCCATATTTATCCCAGCTATTACCTATGCTTCTGACATCTGATTCACGAAGGCCACAACTGCAACAAACAGGAAGACTGTCGAAACCATTCAGCGTTCAATCCTCTTAACAGTCTCCTGGGCCTGCTGCACAGCTAGCATGGATGCACTACAGACCCTGGTGGGTGCCTTTCCACTTGATTTGGAGATCATCCACTCTGGGCTTCTGCACCAACTATCCAAAGGGATATCTTATACTTTCCTAGGTTTCTCAGTGGACTCTGCAAACAGCCACAGAGCAGAAAAGAAATGCCTCGTTACCCACCTGCAGTAGGTATGGCAAGAAAGATGGACAAACTCACCTAAAGGGAAAATCACGTGAAAATGTATCCCTGACACTGGCAGAGTGTACTCGAGATCTTCCCCTGCTTTAAAAAGAGTACCCAACTTTTCTCTTGACCGGACACGGCTCTATTAAAGTCAAACTCTCCTTGCTGGGCACTGCAGAGGACCCGACATGTTCCAGTGGGGGGCTGGAGAGCTGGCAACACGTTATGTATGGCTGTCCATTATACGAAGACCTAGGATGCATCTTCATTACTAGGACAACATACCTACAAAGAAACCGAGAGAACCGTTTGTTAGACTCTGAAGAGAATTACAAAGCCTTCACATGCTTCGTGCAGGACCTCTTCACACGAGGAAAACCCAGCAAGCGGCCAACAGAAGAAATAACATCAACAATCAATTGTGACAAAGTATCTAAATTACTCTTGTGCACATCTGACTGGACCAAACAACCCAACCTTGGTGAACCTATACAGCATTTGTCCAACTTGGAGATTGCCTTGGCGATCTGTACTGAGTTCCCATGCTCAGTATGCTTTGATTCCTGATCCCTTGCAAACTCTTCAACCCTCATTTTTTTAACTTGGCCTCCGTCCAAGAAGCTCAGGCGACCCTGGCGGAGACCAGCCAGAGAAGCAATCTCTAATGCTTGGCTAACCTCCTAGTGATGTATATGGGCAACGTGAGGTCTCATCAGGGACCCCGCAGCCAGATGATCAATAGAACGTGACATAAATCTACTTAAACCCACACTACACACAATTCTGGCATTTACAAATTACTGTTTTCCTCACAAGAGTACTAAAGGCACAGTTGTAGGAAACAAGTGGCACTCCCCCCAAACACTGTGTGCAATGTAAAGATAATTGATTACGACGAAACGATAACGATGGTTCATCAGCTTCAACATAGACACTCTGTACAGATGTTCTAAATGCTCCAGTGGCAATATGAATTGCTTGATGGTGTGATTTTCAAATAAATTTTTAGACGTATATTTATTCTTTTTACATAAAACAAAAGTATTTGTAATGTGCTAGAGATGTTATTATAATTTTCAATGTTTTCTTTTCAGACCCATAATTCCTGATGAATGTTCAAGAGCGAATTTTTGTTGTAATATCCCGCATCAAAGGAATGAAGTTTTGTGAAATTGGGGATTTTCAATATGTCATAGTCCCGTTTCTACAGACAATGCGATTCGTGCAGTGGTGAATAAGTTTGAAAGAAGTGGGTCTGTGCGTGACAAGGAGAAATGTGGACGCCCAGGGACAGCTGGCTTTAGGAAGTCCAGATACAATTGGGGCGATTGATTCTACTACAAAGGTGAAGTCGCCTCATCACTGAACAAGATGTGGTCCATTAAGCTGCTAGCTTGGGGGGTTTCACAAACTAAAAGATTAACAGGTGCAGCAGGCAGATACGAAAGTGATTCTTGCACTGCTTCTATTAGAATGAGCAGCAGCCTGGAAAACAAGATGCTGGAGATTTCCAGGACTGTTGGGAGTCATCGAGGAACAAATAAATAAATGGGCTGTGTTAGGGTAACTAAGGGTAGGAACAGGTGCATGTATCCTTGCATGAACACCTATGCTAGAAGTATAGTTAATAAATTTTATGAATCTGAAGTGCTCGTCAAGACATCAAAGGTAGATATTGTTGGGATATCAAAGACGTGATGTCACACAGATATAAGCAGTGCAGAATTGGAATTTGTGGAGTATAATGTATACAGAGGGGATAGGCAGGACAGGAAGGGAAGAGGGATTATGCTGTTAGTTAAAAAACACAAAAAATCTATGGAAGTGCATCCGGTTGATATTGGTGGACAATGCAATGTTGAGTTAATGTGGTGCAACATATGCACTGGGAAAGTGAAAATGAGAGTAGGTATGTGTTATAGGCCTATTGACTCTGATGAGTATAATGAACAATTGTGAAGAGAAATAGGTTGGGCCAGTAAATCAGAATGTCTTATAATGGGGGATTTTAACTTTCCAGATACTGACTGGAATTTTATGCTTTGGTCACTCGCACACTATCAAGTTTTGTGGATTTATTGGATGATTGTTTTCTACAGCAACATGTTCGAGAGCAAACAGAGGGAGTAATGTTCTTGATCTAATTATCAGCAGTGATTATTTATGCATTACGAATTTGCGATAAAGGAACAACTGGGTGAGAGTGATCACAGTGTTGTGATGTGGGATTCACTTAAAGATGTAACTACCATCAAGGGTAAACGGAAGGGTTTTTGCTTTCGTAAAGGTGACTACAGTGGGATCAAATTATTATGTTACCAACGGTGATTTCTATATGGGAAGCATTCAGGGACTTAATCTTGGAGCATACTAGGCTTTTCATACCAACTAAGAAATACTGTTCAAGCCTAAATGGATGTCAGATGAATTAATGAGGCTTGTGACAGAGGAGAAAAATGCAGCTATTATCAACCCACTGAAGGATTCATGCTAAGGGAAATGGACCATAATCTGCCACACTGGTCCAGTGCGGGTTGGCAGATCGACTGTATTTAGCAGTCAGGGGCTTGAACCCCGGTCTACTCAAGGAGCATGTGCTACTTAACTCCCACTCCTGACTACTCGGCTACGGTACAGAAAAATACATGGGATGCATAAATATTTTCAGGCAACACAAAAGAGTATGGCAGATATAAGCTAGTCTGTAATCAAGTCACAAAGCAGGTTAGGTAAGCGAAGGCAGATTATGAGAAATATTTAGCAAAAGATGCAAAGAAAGACAGCAAAGTTCTTTACTTACGTAAACTCCAGAGCAAAGGGATGAATCAGATTGGTCCACTTAACATAGATGGTTTGAGTATTGATGATCCTGCTCAGGTAGCTAATAAACTGAATGAGTATTCTGCATCTACATTCACACATGGAGGTATTCAAGGAGGGGAATGCCAGAAGTCTATCACACTCGAACAGGGAGCTAAGTGATTTTGTAACAACTGAGAGAAAAGTAGAGGAGAAACTGTTGACGTTAAACATAAGGAAAGCACCTGGGGTGGATGGGTTCTTTCCAGTTATATTAAAGGAGGCAGCAAAGGAAGTAAGCAAACTCTTAGCCATAATTATGAGAGCTTCCTTGGACTCAGGGGAGGTCCCCATGGACTGGAGGTGTGCAAATGTATTCCCAATTCACAAAGGGATTTAAAAGGGTGACACAAGTAACTATAGAACTGTTAGTTTAACTTGTGTTCTGGGGAAAATAATGGAGTCACTGGTTAAAGAAGCATTGCAGGATTATCTAGAGAAGACTGCAATAATAGATAAGACAGCGCGGTTTTGTTAAAGGGAAGTCTTGTCTGACCAATTAGGTTGGATATTATGATGTGGCCACAAAGGAACTGAATGCAAAAAATAGTTTTGATTTCATATACTTGGATTTCAAGAAAGCTTTTGATACTTTGCACATGGAAGAGTGCTGTACAAATTGGAGTCGTATGGCATTAAGGGCAAGTTGCTACAATGGATAAAGGGATGGTTGAATGGGAGACGACAGAGTGGTAATCAATGGACACTGCTTTTCGTGGAATAACATTATTAGTGGAGTTCCGTACGGTTCGGTGGTGGGCTTATTATTGTTTTGTGTATTCATCAATGATATTGATGAAGGTATATCAGGCTTAATGACCAAGTTTGCAGATGATACAAAGGTTGGCAGGGTTGTTAATGACAGTAAAGACAGTATACTACCACAACAAGATCTAGACAGTTTGGAAAAATGGGCTGAGAAATGGCAACTGAAGTTTAATATTGACAAATGCAAAGTACTGTGTATGGGTAGCAGTAACCAAAGAGAAACGTACCAACTGTGTGGTACTATACACAGGGAAGTGGAAAATGAAAAAGACATGGGGGTAATCGTGCAGTCAGATATAAAATTTTTTGAGAAGTGCAGATAGGTTGCCAGAGTAGGGCAAGGAGTCTTGTCAGTGGTATATAGGAATTCTGTGAGCAGGGAACAAAGGGGTGCTCTTACCAAAGCTTGGTATTTGCAGCGTCTGGAGACTAGGCACCTGCGAGGTGACGTTATTGAGGTGTATAAGGCCTTGAATGGGTTGAGCAAGCTCAATGCTGATGGTATTCTTCCTCTTACTCAGATTACTAACCTGAGTGGGCACAGATTCAAAAT
Source organism: Mastigoproctus giganteus (assembly GCF_048544385.1). Lineage (NCBI taxonomy): Eukaryota > Metazoa > Arthropoda > Arachnida > Uropygi > Thelyphonidae > Mastigoproctus > Mastigoproctus giganteus. The sequence continues at coordinate 153,398,550 of NC_143577.1, forward strand.
GAGGAAAGACAGTTGTAGAACAGATGCGCGGAAATTTGCCTTTAACCAGCAGTTAGTTGATTGCTGGAACAGACTTCCTTCTCTTGTTGTGGAAGTTGATAGTTTAAAGAAATTAATGGCTGAGCTGGACAGGCATTTTGAGTGAATGGATGGGTGAAATGGCAAGTTTTTTTTTGGCTGATGCTGCATAAGCTTGCTTTCTTGCATCGTATGCTTCAACTAATGCTAAAAGCTGTTATTTTGGATTTGATCAATGCTTTCTCTTGCTGTCCTTCAGCATCCACATCTTTCCTCGTCACGCACAGACCCAGGACTACGACATCCCCTTTGAAATCTTTTCATAATTTTACAAAACTTTATTCCTTTGATGTAGGGTGTTACAACAAAAATTTTCTCTTAAACATTCATCATGAATAATGGGTCTGAAAAGAAAACACTAAAAAATTAATAAAAATTATAACATCTCTAACACATTAAAAATATTTGTTTTATGTAAAAAAGAGTAAATATACTTGTCGTAATGAAATTAATTTTAAAATTGCAGTTTCACCAAAATATGCAGTGACTTTTGGGAAACCCTGTGTATCATCTAAATTTGCTAGGAGTCCAGGACAGTTCCACTGAGTTCACATTATTGGAAATATCAGGCATGTCTGATTGCTTATGGGATGTTGGTCATTTGCACCTGTCTTATTCTTGCTTTTATTCTTTTTGGGAAAAGGGGTCTGCCAATGTCCATGTCTGCATGAATTTCGAGAACTGGTTCATCTTTGTGTGATTTTCCATCTATACCAATCTCTTTCAGAGTGTTTTTATCTGGCAGTATATTGTCAATGCTGTATCTAATGAATGAATTGCATGCTGTTTGATAGGCTGTTCATTCAGTATATGTAGAGAGAAGTAATCAGATATTGAGATTTTCACAGAACTAAACAGTCAGTTGTACTGTTATAGAGCATTGCTTTTGTACAGCTGAAGAATAACGGGGCAATTTATTAGAAACTAAAAACTGTCTGTTTTGCTCTTTTCATATTCTTTTCTCTCTGCCACTGTATGCACTCCTTTGAATATGCTGCTGAATGATTTCCCTTATAGTTTGGGCAACATTGCATTTCAGTAATAATGCAGTCCGTGCGACATGTTCTTTTGAACCACTGGTGATTACACCCCTGTAGACTGCTTGCGAGGGTTCAAATTTTTGTTCCTTAAAACACTAGCCTGTTTCAAGAATGTAAGGTCGAATTTTGCACCTTAAATATCCAGCTTTAACAGTTAATAGCAGTTTTAAATATAAGAATTACTGTCCGAGTAGGAGTAAATATTCCATCTTTATTAATGACTATCCTTCTAGCATTTATTACATTTTGTTCGCTTAATTCCTGAACGATCTCTTCTTCGCATACACTAAGATTCCACCCTGCTATACATCTTTGGAGGAGTTTAGGATGGCATGTGGGGTAACCATTGTGGAATTCCACCAAAATGTGATGTTTTTAAGTCTTTCTGAGTGTTATACTCACTCACTCATCTGCACTACATCTTCAGATTTTAACATTCAAACCATTTTGGAAGGGCCCGCCACATGTTCTAGGCACCCTTAATTAAGAATGGAGAGAGTTTACTCAAAGGAAGGTCAGTCAAAGAAAAAAAAAAGAGGAGCAGACAGATGATATGTCTATTTATGTCCATCTTTGGTCCATTTGGCCCAGGGAGAGTGATTTTATTCTTCCAAGTTACTGACCCCACCATATTTGCTTTGAGCTTTACTGGGGCATTAGCAACTGATTTGATGTGCCAAAACCAGGTCATAAAAGTACCTAATTAATTAGGTCACTATGTCAAAATAGTGCAATGATAAAGGCATAAAAATGCATAAAATAACAAGAAAAGCTACAACTATAAAAAGGTAAATTTTAGATACGAGTAAAAACGTTAATCGATTTCAAATAACTAAAAATAGGAGACATGGCCATTATCAGATAAAATCTGACTGAGTGTATAAAACTCAGCCAGATGGATGTTTTATATTTTACCATGTTTGTGGCAATATATAAAACATGTTCGTATCTATGAAGTGGACACTTAAGTTAAAATTTGAAAAGTAAAAACGGTGCCACAATTTTCACATAGGAGAGTCATCTGCCCTCAGCAAAAATGCATGTGTAAGATAACTGTCCTATGCAAAGGTGAGCTAGAACTTCCTCTCTGCGGTTCCTGCGCAGACTAGACTGCCAGTGTCGGATTACAGGCTTTATACGATACATGCCAAGATTCTTGCCATTGGGAGAGTAATGTAAGGTGTACAGACTACAAGTACTTGCCTGGAGTCTGTACAGAGGCAATGAGGTGGGGGATTCTGATTGGGCCACAGTATCTGCCAGTTCATTCCCCCTTGATCTCAATGTGTCTTGGAATCCATCAGAAATGAATGTCAAATGAACACTCAGAAAGAGAATGTAGCGTCTGCTGGATCTGAGTCAAGAATGGATGACGTTGCCTGGGGATGTTGTTTCCAGCTGACAAATAGATGGAACAAACAGTTAAGAGGAACCCTACTGTAAATTGAACTGCTGTAGCCTCTAAGTTCGTGTAGTTGGAAAAGGGTTGTGGTTGCCCCCAAGGATGACGACTCCTCCATGGGCAGGTACATCCCCAGCTGTCTTTTCAAATAACTGAAGGTTAATGCAAGTAAGGATTGCCTTTAAATGTTTCATATAAGCAAAAGTATGGTGGGCCTTGATGTTGTCACTATTTCAACAGAATCCACGACAGTTCCAACGTAGAAATTTCAATGCACCCATTATTTAGATTTGTTCGGTCAATTTGGTGGCTTCCAAAGGGCTTGGTTTTCACTCCTGGCTTTATCTTTCTTTGGAAAGAAAGGGCGTTTATCTGTGTCCATATCTTCTTCTGAAAAGAGTTCCAAGATTGAGTCACACAGTACCTCCTTATGCTCTACACCCATTGTTTCCTGTATTGCAGGTGGCTATTCTGATCGTTGTAGCTTTTCTTTACCACTTGGTTTTAGTAGTGGTGGAGCACTAGAAGGTACAGATATAGGAATGGTAGCTGTTTTTTTGGCGGGCTGTTATGATCACAATAAATAGCGGGCAATCGGTGTGAATGACTTCTGTTGGTGGTAGTCATGTTTGTGTACCAATAGTTCGCTTTGAAGAAACCTAGGTGTATGAAGGCTATGGCCTATTTATTGGTTGGAAGCGTTTTCTGGCCTCTTGGTAGGTCTTAAGCTGTTTTTAGTTTTTGGATTTTTTTTCATCCTTCCATTGCTGGCATGTAATAGTATATGTAGGTTGCTCTCCTTGGCAATTCATAGAGATAGGTTTGGAAGATGAACATTCCTTGTTCTCATGGCCTGTTGCACTGCATTGAGCACAGACAAGGTTACCACAAGTTTTTGAGTGGCCGTATTTTTGACATCTAAAACATTTATGGGGTTTGGAATGTAAATCCTCACTGGGCAGTGAGGCTGACGTGATGGAACTTGGAGGCCATGGGGTGTTGAATGTTAGGATGAGAACTTGGATAAGAATGAGATTCTCACTTTTTTGCATCAATAACCCCAGGGGCTCACATCTGGTGAGTATGGGCTTGGCACACCCAGGGTCCTGAGCTGGATACATCATAATTCTTCTCTTTCTTGGCGATTCCTTTCTACTTCTGACTCTCTCTCAGTGTAACTCGGGAATTTTTTCTTTTGGCTGGTGCAGCATAAGTCTTAGGCTTCCTTGCACTATATGGCTAATAATAATAATATGCTCTTGACAGCTCACTCCTTGGTCTCAATTCAGAGCAGATCTCTTATTCAGAAACATCAAGATCCCACTCTGATATGACACCTCATGAAGTTGTTTTGTGGGGGATTACAGCGATAGGCATTCTCATTTCTATGTGGTTTTCAGGATTTTTTTCAGCTTGTTTTGTGCTTTGAGGCTTCAATCAAAATGCCGCCAAAACACACCCATTTTACGGATTTGTGGAGAGGGATTCAAATTACTCATAGGAGTAAAATAAAAATTTCAGAGGCCCAAAGTACCTCACCCACCACAGAGCTCTACAAGGGGATGCTCACTCAGGAAATAGCAGGTACTGTGTGCACGAACCCACGAGCATCATACCCACATTTCCAATGTCTTCACCCTATCCCAGGAATAAGACATCGGTCCTGGGACAATGCATATGACCCTAGCAGTAAGAATCACCCACAGACTAATCCCATTTGTTCTGGTCCTGGGCTTCTTGCCTCGTCAAAGCAGTGGCCCAAGTGGTGTATTAGGGTTGGGTCCCTCACCTACCAAGATTCCCCCCCCCCTTTATGAGTTTCCACGTGTAACTGCACATGGCTGGGCACACTGGATTCCAATGATATATAATCCTGGAACCAAGGCATGGATGTTGGATCCCAGTGATGCTAATCTGGATGGCGAGCAGGGCCACTCGGAGGTCCCCTCACCACACAGTTGCCCATAGGGATGCCACCAATGACCAAGCAGTTGAGAAAGTTAGTTGGGTTAGTAAGGTTTATGTAAATATAAATACAAGGAAAGGTGAATTTGTTTTCTGGATTCCTACTTGAAACCTTTTAAGTAAAGAATCTCGAGAAAAATCAGGAAAAAAAGATATAACTAATCTGCTGAGAGAAAGAGAGAGAGAGAGAGAGAGAGAGAGAGAGAGAGAGAGAGAGAGAGAGAAAGCACTCTATATATTGCACAAAAGATCGTTTAGCACTCGTGGCCTTGCATGGAAATAGGGTGGTGTTTTGAGAGTACAGATTGTGCTCATTCTGCAATGGGTGTACCAGGCAGGATTGACAGATCTCTGTGAGCTACAACAGGTTGGCAATTTTCGGTAGTAGAAGCATAGGCGGGCTCTGGCAAAGCTGACTTGCATCTTTGTATTTTTCTTTCGATTTTCCACAGATTTCATGATTTCGAACATCTTGGATGACGTTAGACCGAGAATTTTCACATCTCCCCATAAACGGGCAGTACTAATTAATGGTTAAATGTTAATACGGATATTTAGGATATTTGGGATATTTAGGAGGAACTACAAAACCATATTCATTGGGAACCTACGGGATTAATTAATGAAGCGAAGAAAATCTTATTTTTCAGGGAGAAAGTGTGGGTGTACGGGATATTACACAACTTCTCGCTCTAATGCAATCCCGCATGCCTCTCAACAGCGTAGTTGGAAGGAGAGCAAGGGTTCATGAGTTCACGCCCATGGAGGCACTGAAAGGGTTTTTATTGCCACAGTGGAGACGGGATGGAAAGATGTTTCGGGGGACGATTATCAAAAAAGGTAACGTTTGGAGCAAATGTGCATTCTTGGGTGACTATCTGTGACGTGGAACAAGAGAACAAGCGTATTTAAAGGGTTCAGAAAGCCCTCAAGGAGAGGAAGGAGAAGGGAGAAATGTTTTTGCGATGTGTAGGGCAGCAGCTCGAGGTTGGTATCGTTCCAGTGGGTTCCAGTAGCTGAAGCCACAAGAAAGATTGCGAAGCTGAAATGGTCTGGTCCATCTGTTAGCCTTGAGGCTAACAGATGGACCAGACCCAGTTTCCACCAGAGAGGAGGTGGTTTGATAATCTGCTCTGGAGAAAGTGGTCTAACCGGTAAGCAAACTATTCTATTTGTGTGAATGAAAATGTTGGAAATAACATTAATACAACTCATTGCTCCATTCCTATTTATTTGAACTTCTTGTTAATTTGATTATGTGTGGAATGGCTATAATGCTCTTAAGTACCTAAGAATCTTACCTAATAAATCATCCAAAGGAGCTAAAAAAATCAAACGTGAACCAATGTTAGTCCTTTAATTATGATGAGAACAGGTTGTGAGAGATGACAGGCCACCTAATAATATGACCACCCTATATTTTCCTTTTTAACGAATAGATGCAAAGGTGCTTATGAAGATTATGGTTTCAGCCTAGAGTGATATAGTAAAAGTAATAAAGTTAATGAATGAATGGTATCAGAACTCTATGAAGAGTTAACTTATGATTTTATAACTTTAATTCATAATCAAAATACTATTATTTTGAGCTCTGATAGGATTTAAACCAGATAGGATGCAGGGTCAGTATACATGTTTTCTTTTGTTTTAATAAATGTTATGTGTTATTACATGGCTCGTTCTCACTGCCAATATTCTAATACACCGGAAGAAACAAGTACGAACCAGTAAAGAGTTACAGCGGGAGGTTGTGCGACATCCAGTGATCGCCCAATCTCAAAATTCACATTGCGACCCAATTGCTGCAGCAGCCAGGTGTTACAACCCTTGGTTGCCAAGGGCACGAGTTTTTTTTTTTTTTTTGTCCTAGCCTGACGATCAATACAATTATCATAGGAAAACTCACACGGCCAAAAGTAAAGGGGGAATAACCAAGAGACACCACAAGGACCCCTGACTATGATCACTTACAATTTTGATCAATCTGGAGATTTTGTAATTTGCAAAACTTAAGTCTTTCTTCCTAAGAGCAACCCTCTGTTCTATTCACTAATCTTGTTGCCCTTCTTTTGTGTTGCCACAAATACGAATGTGTCAAATGACTATGTCCTATGCAGGTCCGGGCAAGGACAACTTTCTCCTTACGATTCCTGCACAGACTAGACTGCCACGGTTCAATTACAGACTTTATATGATATAATTTGTTCGTAGTCTGTCTATTCCACGAATCGTGCCATTGAGAGTATATCTTTTGGTGTATTATTTGCCTGTAGTCTGTATAGGGGACTGACAGGCGGTGATTATTATTGGGAATTGCTGATTTGGCTGCAGTGTCAGCCAAATCATTTCCCCTAATTCCAATGTGGCTGGTGTTGCAGGACTACTCCCAGCAGTCCTTGAAATCCCTAACACCTCGCTTTCCAGGCTTCTGCTTATTCCAATAGAAGCAGTGCAAGAATCACTTTCATCTCTGCTCCCAGCAGTCCTTGAAATCCCTAACACCTCGCTTTCCACGCTTCTGCTTATTCCAATAGAAGCAGTGCAAGAATCACTTTCATCTCTGCTTGGGGGTAGTGTTAATCTATTAATCCCCTACAAGCTTGCAGTTTTCCGACCTACCTAACACTGCCTCAATAGCATCAGCAAATATTCTTGCACCCTTTCTATTTAAGCGTATCCCTTCTCTGTAGAAACAATCTCTCCTGTTAACAAACACTGACCATACTGAGAAAAATTCTACCCCATGAGCCTTGCACAATCTCTCCAGGGCTGAAATGATTGACAAGGCTCTCGACACATACTCCCTCCTATCGTGTCTGGGCAGAATTGCAGACACTTTCAAATTTAACCCTAACTCACAACTTTTTTTCAACATTTTCCTGTACTTGTTAAGTAAGTCCGCCGATCTCCTACTCTTAATGTCATTAGTGTCAACGTGTACAACAACACCCTTTGTGCCCTTAAACGATGATATCTGCTTTTGCCCCTGGCAGACATATCCTTTTCCTACTGTACCTATCCTTTTTTTCACAATATAATTCCCGTTTCCCCTGACAATACAGTCACCAACAAGAACTAGCTCCTGTGAGAGCAGCGCATTCTGCCCTGAAGGTTGCCGTTGTGTTGCCTGGTGCATAAGAGCGTAATCTGGCGTTGAGTTGGGCAGCTGAGAACTTGATGCCCCCCCATTTTAATTCCTTCGAAGGCATCCACCCGACTCTAAGTTCTCATAGATGCCCATCAAAACACTGAGTTGTCACCTAATTCCTTTACATTCTGTGCACCTGGCACACACAAAGACATCCTCCATGGCTAGAGCATGTCCTGTTCAAGAGAAATTCACAAACATGTTGCATTTTGCACATTTTTTTTAGGCTGTGATGCGTTGGAGAATCGTCCCCTATGGTTCTCACACGAAGCACAGCACTTTCGCTAATTTTCACAAGTTGCTTTGCTGCTCTAGTCTGGGGCATGATTTCCATTTAAATACAATTTAGTTAACAATAAAAATTAAAAGGATTTATAAATTTAATTGATTAAATATCAATCCTATACTAAGCTAACAGATTCCTACTACAGCGCTACATATTGCGCTATCTAGTTTTACATTATGCCTTACGCCATAAAGTTCAAGATATAAATAATGCTATTCCATATCGATACTACACAATGGCAACAAAATTGAACGGTACAAGTTTTACCGATACTAAGTAATAACCCACAAAATCTCTATCTAAGTTCAAAATAAATTAAGTATTGTAACTAGGAACTACTTCTAGAAAATAAATTAATATGGCAATTTAATCAATAAAATGGTAAAAATTTAAGAAAAACTTCTGTATTTGCTGGAGCTGTAAAAAGTTCACCCGTACTGCTGACCTTTCGAACCATTATTCATCTTGTTACTTTTTTTTTTTCTTGCGATTCCACGACTATTTCTTCTTCAGTGATGTTCAATCGACTGCAATCACTTATAACTCCTTTTGAAGAGTTCAGTGTGTTATGTTGTGCGATTGTAATTGGGATTCTGTTTATGAAGCACAATTTCAATAACAGTTCAGAACGTCTTGCTTGCATGGGTTCAATCAACAAATCTGACTGACTGGAGTAGTTTTACTAATTTCGGTGAACCTGCTGCATTTTTGAGACATCCCTGGACGATGAAAGGAGAAAGTTTACTTACTGGCTATGTTGACAATGAAAGTAAAATCAGAAATGCTGCTCTTCTAGTTTGTTCAAGTCCATTTTCAGTCTTCTGGGAAAAGAGGTCATGTTCTCTTTTGGAGGTTTCACTATGCTGAGAATATGTTAGCTCTAGTGGTGGACATGTATTGCAATCCATTGTTGCTCTTTTTAGCACTGGGAGAGGGACTCTCTTCTACCAGGATTCCGGTCCAACCATGTGGAATTAGGATCGGTGCCACAAAATGGTTGATAAAGTTAGTTGTTCTAGTACAATTAATACATATATAATAAGAAAACAAAGGTGTATTTCCTTTCTGGATTCCTACTTGAAATCTTTTAAGTAAAGAATCACTTGAAACAATATAGGGGAGAAAAGCAAATGAAATGAAATATAATTAATTCGCTTAGAAAAGGAATTCTATAAATTGCCCAAGAAAATCGCATAGAATTAATCGACAAAACAGTTGGATGGGCAGATGTGGACCAACAGAGAGGCAAATAGGTGTCTCAGTTTCAATCCTAATGACTTCTTTGGGGCTGGGAAAAGAAATACATTAACAGCTGAAAATGGTCACTGGTTGATGAACTGGAGAACAATTATTTGGAAAGTGATTTTCCCTATTTCTACAACTTTTCACTCTAGAGAATGAAGCCATCATACAATAATCATATCACTTTTTGAAAACTGCTAAGCAGAATTTTTTTATTATTTAAAAATTATTGGTCTATCTGTTGTTTAGAATTAGTAGTACAGATATTACTTGTTTATTTGATAGGATTCGTGAATTTATTCTTTATTGGCCTTCAAAATACTTAAAAACAAAAGTCGAATTCTGCTGCCATTATTATTTCAACATGAGAATAATATAAAATTACTGTATTTTTTTTATGTAATTCTGTTGTTGTTGTTGTTGTTTGTTTGTTTGGTTTTTAGGAGCATTAGCAACTAAGGCCATATTGCTCCGGGAATATGCGGTGGTCATTCCCTTGACCTTTCGGCATCCTCCGTATTTGGTGGTGACGGGCTCGAACCCCGGTCTAATCAAGAAGCGTGTGCTACGCACTGCTGCTCCTTCCCACCTGGCTACGGAGACTCCATGTAATTCTGTGGGAGTATATTAATATTAGAAGCGTGTTTGTTAACCCTGCAGCAATAGTGGTAGACCTGTGAAGTGTAACTCGGAAATAACAAGCTCGTGTTAACTATTGATTAAAGATAAAAATCTGATTTTCTGCACCTTCCTAAATATAAGCGAGTTTTTACTTTGTATGGTTTTGAATTTTTTAATGTATTTGCATTTGTTTCAGTTCTGTTTAGATGGCTGGAAATATCCAGCCATAAAAAATAATACAAAAGATATATTATTTTTGAATGATCTCTTCAATCACAATGTAAGAATACATATTAGTAAAGATAAAGGAAATATATCATAATGGAAGAAGTTAGATAATAAATCAGTTATACACATACTCTACGTATAACTATTTCAAATAAACAGTGAAAAAAATTATTCTTTGCAATATCCGGTGTTGCAAAAATTTTAATTTTATTTTTTTCCAAGCACTACGATAACACATAGGGTGATATTCACTTGGGCTGAAGAGTTAGCCCGATTTTTTTTTTTTTTTAAAACAAGTATGTTAATGTATGCAGTGCATTACATTTCAGGCAATTTAGCAAATAGTATTAATCCAATCTAAGAAAAGATGAATCCTTTGTATACTCTAAAAACCCATAACCTCTTTCAGAAATTGAAAAGAAAATTTAGACCTGTCAGGATATGTACTACCATTTTTTATTACAACCAGGGGTGCTGCTAATGTAGGGTTAAGTCATAACATATAAACTGATAACAATACAAACGTTATTTTACATTGACACTGTATCACACAGGATGTAATGTAACTTAAAATAGAGTAACTCATGCTACTGTCAAATAAACTAGAATTTGTGCAGTATTAGTTGTATCTCTTAAGCTTTGTGTGTTATTTTTAAATTAAATATTAACAAAAATCATGCTTGTGATCAGAACTGTTGTTAATAAAGTTTAATGGCACAAGGACTGCAGCTGTCATATTGCTCCTGTTCCTTATATCCTGGTAGGACCTGATATATCGAGTTAATTAAAACAACCAATCATTGGTCCTTGAGGCTGTTGCAGACATTTTCTCGGATATACAAAACTATGCTTGCTATAAGGGAGTCTAAAACACTGATGGAACCGATATTTGGATGACAAGTCAAGTGGCCCTAATTTCGGCAAAGTCTGGTCAGTCTATGAAGGTAAAATCCACTGCTTGAACCTTCATGATGGTGGCACTGTAGTAACCCTAGGTATAACCCCCATATTTAAGTCCTGAAATATGGCACCTAACACACTGTAGATTACCACCTATGTGCAAACCAACACAAGCAGGGATCAAGGTGTGTGCCCACGCCACACAGAGGAATACCGCCCCTCTGCATCACCAGCCTATATATAGTAGGTGGGTACACAACTCTCATCAACTGGTCCAATATCGGCACTTTGCTTATTGTAGGCTTTAGTGGTAGAGCCCATTTAGTCTCCAGAGTAAAGCTGTGGAAAACCCTCTCTCACCTCTTCCATTATGCAGTATAATTGTTGTTGTCTGAGGTTATAATGGGCATCATGGCAAGATCCAACCATCCTTACATTTCGAGGGTACAAGCTCTAAAACTGTGTTCGCAGGCCAACTGCTAGATAGTCCACTGGACCGAAGCTATTCGTAACTCTCTAGGAGGCTTCCAGATCAGCTAGTGTAGTAGTAGTGGCATGTGATGCAAGAAAGCAAGCGTATGAGATTATGTAGCATCAGCCAAAAAAAAAAAAAAAAAAAATTCACACAAGCATTCCCTCTAAATGTTTGTCCAGTTCCTCCTTAAATTTATTTAACCTGTCAACTTCCACAATGACAGATGGAAGTTTGTTCCAGCAATTAACCACCCACTGGCTAAAGGCAAATTTCCGCACATCTATTTTACATCTGTCTTTTCTTAATTTGAATTTATGCCTCCTTAGGTTCGTAATCTGAACAAGTGGAAGGATCCCATCAGAATTCAGCGTGCTCAACCCATTCAAGGCCTTATACACCTCAATCAGATCACCGTGCAGGTGCCTAGTCTCCAGCCACTGCAATTTGCAGAACTTAAGCCTCTCTTGGTAAGAGGATCCCTTCATCATTCCCCTCACCAATCTTGTTGTCCTTCTCTGTACACGCTCAAGTAAATATACATCCTTCCTAAAATGAGGCCTCCAGACCTGTACGTAGTACTCAAGGCGTGGCCTGACAATTGCCTTATACAGAGGGACAATCACCTCCTTCTCCCTGCTAGCAAAATTCTTATATATCATCGACAAAACCCCATGACCTGCCCTGGCAGCCTATCTGCATTGCTCAGAAAACTTCATATCTGACTGCACAATTACTCCCAGGTCTTTTTCATTTTCTACCACCTTACGTGTTGTACCACACAGTTGGTACGTTTCTCTGGGGTTACTTCTACCCATATGCAGTACTTTGCATTTGTCAAGGTTAAACTTCAGTTGCCATTTCTTAGCCCATCTGCCCAAATTATCTAGATCCTGTTTCAGTAGCACACTGTCATTACTGTCATTAACAACCCTGCCAACCTTTGTATCATCTGCAAACTTTGACATTAAGCCTGATATACCTTCATCAATATCACTGATAAATATACAAAACAACAGTGGACCTAACACCAAACCCTGTGGGACTCCACTAATAACATTAGTCCACGAAGAGCAGCATCCATTGATTACCACCCTCTGTCTTCTCCCACTTAACCATCCTTTTATCCATTGTAGCAACTTGCCCTTAATTCCATTCTGCTCCAATTTGTACAATAGTCTTCCATGCGCAACAGTGTCAAAAGCTTTCCTGAAATCCAAATATATGATATCAAAATTATTTTTTGCATCCAGTTCCTTTGCAACCACATCATAATATCCTATCAAATTTGTCAGACAAGACTTTCCCTTAACAAACATATGCTGTGTCTGAATTATTGCTGCAGCCTTGTCGAGATGATCCTGCAATGCATCTTTAACCAGTGACTCCATTATTTTACCCGGAACAGAAGTTAAACTAACTGGTCTGTAATTACTCGTGTCACCCTTCGATCCCCCTTTGTGAATTGGGGATACATTTGCACATCTCCAGTCCGTGGGAACCTCCCCTGAGTCCAAGGATGATCTCGTAATTATGGCTAAGGGTTTGCTTAGTTGCTTTGCCGCTTCATTTAATATAACTGGAAAGATCCCATCCACCCCAGGTGCTTTTCTTATGTTTAACTTCAACAATTTCTCCTCCACTTTGCTTTCAGTTATTACAAAATCATTAAGTATCCTGCTACAATTTGATAACCTTCTGCCATTTTCAAACCTTAATAATTCCTCATGTGTGAATGTAGATGCAAAATACTCATTCAGTTTGTTTACTATCTGAGCAGGATCATCAACAGTCGTACCATCGATGTCAAGTGGACCAATCAGATTCATCCCCTTCCTTTTAGAGTTTATATAAGTAAAGAAATCCTTGCTGTTTTTCTTAGCACCTTTTGCCAAGGATTTCTCGTAATCTGCCTTCGCCTGCCTAACCTCCTTTGTGACCTGATTACAGACTAGCTTATATCTGTCATAGGCTTCTGAGTCGCTTGATAATTTATATGCATCCCATGCATTTTTCTTCTCCGTTACGAGCCTCATTTGTTCTTTAGATAACTATTTAGGCCTAAACCTTGAACGATATTTCTTAATAGGTATGAAACTTTTAGTAGCATCCACGATTAATTCCTTGAATGCTTCCCACTTAGAATTTACTGTTGGTAACATCATCAGTTGATCCCACTGTACAGAATTTAAAAACTGTCAGAGACCACTGTACTCACCTTTACGGAAGCAAAAACCCTTCCCTTTACCCCTGATGGTAATTAAATCTTTAAGTAAATCCCACATCAGTACACTGTGATCACTGCCATCTAGTGGTTCCTTTATCTGCAAATTCTTAATACACGAATGATCACTGCTGATAACCAGATCAAGAGTATTACTTTCTCTGGTTGCCTCTCAAACATGCTGCTGCAGAAAACAATCATCCAATAAATCCACAAATGTCTGACTAGTGTGTGAGTGACCAACCCACAAGTTCCAGTCAATATCTGGGAAGTTAAAATCCCCCATTATAAGACATTCCGATTTACTAGCCCACTCTATTTCTCCGTACAATTGTTCATTGTACTCATTCAAGTCATCAGGCCTATAACACGCTCCTACTCTTATTTTTCTTTCACAGCGCTTATGTCACACCAAACTGACTCAACAGTGCACTGTTCATCTATATCAACTGGGTGAACTTCTTTTGATTTTATGTTTTTCTTAATTAACAGCATAACACCTCCTCCCTTTCTATCCTGTCTATCCTTTCTGTACACATTGTACTCCCCAAATTCCAGTTCAGCATTCCTTATATCTGTGTGACACCACGTCTCTGCTATCCCAACAATATCTGCCTTTGATGTCTTGACCAACACTTCAAATTCATCAAATTTATTTACTATACTTCTAGCATTGGTATACATGCAAGCATACATGCTCCTACTCCTATTCCTAGTTACCCTAACACATCCCATATACCCACCTATTTCAGGATGACTGCCATCCGTCCCTGAAACCCCCAATACCCCACGCTCCAGGTCGCTACTTATTCTAATAGAAGTTGTGCAAGAATCACCTTCACCTCTGCCTACGGCTACTGTTAAACTATTAGTCCTTGTATCCCCCCACGCTATCAGTTTTCCAACCCACCTAACACTGCCTCGATAGCATCAGCAAATATTTTTGCACCCTTTCTATTTAAGTGTATCCCATTCCTATAGAAGCAGTCTCTCCTGTTAACAAGTAGAGTCCAGGCTGAAAAAAATTCTACCCCTTGAGCCTTGCACATTCTTTCTAGGGCCGAATTGATCGACAAGGCTCTCATCATATACTCCCTTCTGTCGTGTCTGGGCAGAATTGCAGACACTTTCAAATTCAACCCTAATTCTTGGCCTTTGTTCAACAGTGACCTGTACTTGTTAAGTAATTCTGCCGGTCTCCTGCTCCTAACATCATTAGTGCCAACGTGTACAACTATATCACCTTTTGTACCCTTAAAAGATGATATTCGCTCTACAATGTCATGAACCTTTGCCCCTGGCAGACATACTCTGGTCCTGTTCCACCTATCCTTTTTACAAAGCGATATTATACACATTTAAAAATGTGTATAATACTGCTGACTCAACTGTGCTAGATAGTGACTGGAGGGAGTCCAAGTAGCATGTGTGCAGGGGGCATTGTCAAGGCCACATTATGTTAAGGAGAGCTGGGTATATTTTTACAATGTGTACATCATATCCAAAAATTTCATTACTTCATATAGCATGCCACCCCACCCTTTCTTACTACTGAATAAGGGGCGTATACTACATATAAGGGACCCGGCGATGACATTAAATAAATTTAATTAATAAACATAAGCCATTCACAACTCGGTAGTGAGATATTTGAGTGTGTAGTTCACGTGGAAACTATATACTTAGCACATATGTAGTTTAGACATGAATATTTCCATTGGCTTTGGGAAAATACAGTGCTCACTGATGGCTTAATGGAATAGTTTACAAATGTCAAAAAAAGCACACCTTAATAAAACTTGCAAAATAATGTAAATGTCTATTCTGTGCATATCAATTTTAATAAACAAATCATACAAAGAACAAGTTTGATTTATTTTTTTGATAATCTTTGACTATCACTGGAATGATCAAAATTTCAGTTACATACACCACCTAATGTCTTGTAAATTTAAAAGGGTAAATAAAAGTTACAAAAACATACACAAGACTGGCAAAAAAAAAAAAAACAATGTATATGTATTTATAGAAAATAATATTGTAAACAGTAATTTATACCTGTCCTCTAATTAACAGGTGAGTGGATTAATACAAAGTTCATACATCACCATACATCCACATGTAGTGAGATGCCACATCAGCATAACCTATTAGCAATTTAAATATATCACTATTCAAGAAATAAATACTGTTTTGCTTAAAACGCATATTAACACAATGCTCTATATTAAAGTTGAAATTTTGTTCTGTTAAAGATATATAGGACAATGAAATAAAAATGAATCAAAATTTATTGAGTAAGCAATATTTTGGAAAATAGATACTTTTTATAAATTTTAGCCCTATCTGGAATTATCACAGGATCGATTTTATACAAATTCTATTCAATAAGATGTTTGTAAGCTATAATTTAGTTATATATATAGTTATTGGAATTATAAAAACAAAGCTCAAAAAATTCATTGTTTGTTATATATGATAATGCAAATGATGTCACAATAAATGAAACAGTGAACATAATTTAAAGTAAACTCAGTAATAATGAGGTAAATGCTTGACTGGTTCAAATATACCCAAATGTTCTTTGTAATAAAAAGATAAGTGGTGGCCTTATTGAATGGTATGCTTTGCAAAAAAAAAAAAAAACTTCTTATCACACTAGATTTAAACCAAAACACTAATCAGTAACTACTCTAATAACTGGTCATCTTGTAAAACCAATTATTATCCTTTCAATATAAATTGAAAACCATTAATAAATGCAATGAGAGAATTATTTCATTCATAAATACAACTGACCATTTCAGAACTCAATCTACCTGCAAAAAAAAAAAAAACAAAAAAAAATTCAAATGAATTTTGAAATATATAAATACTATTTTCAATAAATTTGTATTTAGTTAGTTAAGTTTTTTTTTTTTTTTTTTTGCAGTTTACACAAAAAATATGAGATACAATTAAATCAATGCCATTCATACTACTTTCGTAGTTTTATTATAGATAAATTATGGCGATTTCACTGCTATTTTTATAGTGTATTATCAATCCGTAACATATTATGGCTTACAGAGTTTAGTTAATCAGTATTACTACTATATACACCAACTGGCATCTCTCATATGTGGAATTGTACTTCACAACTAGGATGGCATGATTGCAAAACTGGGGTACCTGCCTCCCCACCGATGATAGGCCAACTAGCCTTGAAACAGTGACATTTGGGTGGTGATATCCCCTGAGAATAAGTAAAAATAGTCTTCTCCATTGGTGAAGCATTACTTATTCAAAGTAGTGTAATACATGGTAACGCGTCGTGAAGTCACAATATAAGATACAATTAAATTGGTGCCATTTATATTATTTTCAGTTTTATTACGGATAAATTATGATTTCACTGTATTTTTACAGCGTATTACCAATCTGTAACATATGCCCTGTAGCGTTTAGTTTATCAGTATTACAAAAAAAAAAAAAAAAAAATATATATATATATATATATATGTTAACCTCAGGGTCTCACATCTGGTGAGTATGGGCTTGGCACACCCAGGGTCCTGAGCTGGATATCATCATTCTTCTTTTTATTGGTAACCCCCCCCCCCCACATCTCTCTCTACGGGGTAATTTAGGATTTTTTTTTTTTTTTTTTTTTTTGCTGGTGCAGCATAAGCCTCAGGCTTTCTTGCACCATATGGCTAATAATAATAATAATAATAATAATACATATATATGTTTATGTGTGTAAATAAATAAAATAAAATAATGAAACTAAAATTACTTCTAAAACTACTTTTTAAAATAAGTTCAAAAACTTAAGGAAATTAAAAGAAAATTCTCTTTGCAATGAGAAAAATTTTTATACTTGCAAGAGAAGAACATGCAAGATCTTAATAAATTTCCACACAGAAATGATACAATTTAAAGGCATCATTATCTCTTTATATTGATAGTGGTACATATCAATATTAAAACATTTGGTTTTATGAAATATATTAATTACTGCATATATCAATATCTATAATTTGACTAAGTAAATAGAAACTTATTAAATGCAAATTTAATAAAATTATCTTACAGAAAAATATTCAAAAATACAGCACATCACTATATACACAGTAATATACAACAACAAACCTATCTTAACATATAATGCAAATGTGCCCTCACATACCAAAATGTCAATATATTTGTTATGAAATATATGCCAAGCTTATGTATTAATTGCATTAATGCAAGACTAATAATAATATAGCGGACTCCTGATTACCTGGGATTGCTGAGAGATAAACTCAGCAATCAAGGGAAGCAACAGGCATAATACTTCTCAAAAAAGGAAGTAACACATCATAATGGTAATGAGATTATATTTTAATGCAGTGACTGAAATAATCTTAAAACTGTATACCCTGCATTCAATTTCATTTTTGGAGATACTTTGGTCCTCTCCTCCCCCAATGATGGCAGACATCTTTTGCTTTTTAAGGCTTGGTTTATATGCCATCTCTAATACATACACAGTACTGCCATAAATACTGTCACAAAAGTAAGACTCGCATAAAAATAGAAAATGATATCACAGGTTTTGCATCATATGTAGTACTAATGTATGGTTTTCTTTAACAGGTATCATCAACTAATAAAGGAAGCCAGTGAAAATGGAATGGGGAGATAAAGAAAACAGGACTTAAGACTGTCATTGGTCTTCATAAGGCAGGACATGATGCACCTACAATTTTCAAACTTCTGAAACCGCTTGGAATAAGCTGAAGATTTGTTTACAGGGCAATTGATAGGTACAATGAACAACAGAGAATTGATGACAGGCCCCTGTCTGGCCGCCCAAGAACTGTGAGTATCCCTGCAGCTATCAAGGTGGTGGAGAACAGAATTCGCAGGAATCCCCTAAAAAAACAGAATATTATGTCCAGAGAAATGGGAATATCACAAAGCTCAATGTCACCCATAATCAAAAGTGATCTAGGAAACTGCCTACTGAAGAAGAATAGGACAGTTCCTAACTCCAGCTCTGAAGGAACAAAGGTGCAAAAGATCAGAGGCACTGTAGCATCAGTATGTGAATGGTAAGCATCGACAGATACTCTTCATAGATGAAAAGACTTTTACTACTGAGGAGAGTTACAATGGTCAAAATGACAAGGTGTATGCCCATAGCTCTGCAGAGGCATGTCAAGCCTTTAAAAGGGGTCATCATCCAGCATTAGTGAAGATTTTGTGGGAAGATTCCCCCTACAAATATGTAACAAAGATGCATTTTATGTTCAGGGGGTGAAAACCAGCACAAGGGTGGTACCTGAATGATATTGTGGAGCCACATGTGAGACCCCCCCCCCTCAATCAGACTCTTTCACGATCAGCAATGGATCTTCCAACAGGACTCAGTGCCTGCCTACAAGGCAAAGATCATCCAAACATGGCTGACTGAGAACGTGCCAGAGTTCATCAATCATGACAAATGACCTCCAGCCAGCCCAGATCTTAATCCACTTGATTATAGTTAGTGGGCTATTTTGGAAGGGATGGTCTGTGGTAAAAGGCATGTCACATTGGAGAGCCTGAAGGGATCACTGGAGCATGCTGTGGCTAATTTCCTGTTGGATGTTGTGTGTACTTCTATTTATGAATGGCAGGAACGTTTGAGGTCTTGTGTAAAATGCAAAGGAGGGAGGGGGCATTTTGAATGAGTGTTATGTTGCTTCATTTGTTGGGTGTTCAAGAACAAACCCACAGAGTTTTGAGTTCCTATGTCTTTTTACTATGTGGCTACATGCAGTAACACATAACCGTATTTATGGCAGTACTGTGTATATTGGTGCCATCTCTAATATAGGCTTATAGTAGAGATGGCAGCTTTATTTACAGGTCAACCTAAATTTCTAATATTATTTTATACAAATGGCTTCAATAAAAGTATGTCTGCTAGATACAAGATTGATAGATTAGCATATGTTAATATTAGTAATATTAATTATTAATAGTTGCAGATAATGCAAGAAAGCAAGCTTAATACATCATCCGAATCACTAGTGGGAGAATGATCAAAATGTCATAAAATGGTTAGTATTCAAAGAAATTTCAGTGGTCAGATGAAAAGATCAGGGCTTTAATTACACAAAGGACTACAGTGGATGCATGTGTTGCTTGAGTTCTATGGCTCTAATGAGTACAACAAACAATTGTACAGAGAAACAGAGTGGGTCAGTAAATCAGAATATCTAATAATGGAGGATTTTAACTTCCCAGATATTGACTGGAACTTGTGGATTGGTCACTTGTACACTAGCAAGACTTTTTAAAATATAAGCGAGATTATCATACCTATTTGTAGGAAATTTCTTCACCCAGCGTTCACATCAAACTGATCTGGTTAATATAATATAATATAAACAATCTAAGTTTATAACACGGAAATATCTTTATTAAAAGATTGTAAAATTATGCGGTTTTCTTTGAAACTAATCTTGTCATCAATTCCCATTGTCTACTTACTGCTACCAAGGAAGAGCAAAACATAGCTGATGTACATCAATCAACCCCAAACTAAACCCAACAGCAATGATAGACTAGAAACGGAAGACAATTGTCAAACTATATTAAAATATTTTTGACTAGACTTCTTTATACATGACAAGGTATTTCGGTTATGAACCGTGCTCACAAGAAGTAAAGTGATAATTTAAACAATATCCACTCTCTTATACTCTAAAATTAGTGCAGCGCTACAAGATTATTTTTGTTAACCAATGTGAATCGTGCTATTCACACATGCGCATAAAGATCCACGAGTCTGAAATAGTGTATGGTCTCTGCACATTTATAGAATTACAGTTTAGTTTCATTTCAAGTGTTTCAGCTATTAACAGTTTTATTATTCATTTTGTGTATTAATTACTTTAGCCTCATTAAAAAGAAAAGCATGGTTCTCCTGGATGGTGTGAAAGGAAAGTTCAGATGCACCTGTCCTTTTCACCCTCACAGATGTCTGGTGTTGTTGTAAACACATCGAAAGATAATTCTGGGTAGAAGCGATGTAAAAGGAGTTGCATTCCCCACAAGCAATGTTACAGACTATATTGGTTTGCTCCATGTTAGAGACTGAGATTGGTTTGCTCCATGTTAGAGACTGAGATTGGTTTCCTCACCCTAAATATTGTCTGGAGTTTACTTGTCGGTTGTGCAACTATTTTAAATTCTGTATTTTTAAAAATGTTAATGAACTGTTCATACTATTGTTGTACATAAGGAACTTTAATAAAATATTTATGTGTAGTCATAAAAATCTTGTTCTAAGTTCCCCGAGTTCATCATTGAGAGTTTCTTGTGTAGAACTATATCTGTACACATTATAAAATTGGTTAAAAATGATACTTCTTTTATAAAAGGGTGGTTTTTGTCTGTTATTTGGTTTCTAGGAGCATTAGCAACTAAGGCCATATTGCTCCGGGGATATGCGGTGGTCATTCCCTGACCTTTCCATGTCCTCCGTATTTGGTGGTCACGGGCTCGAACCCCGATCTAATCAAGAAGCGTATGCTACGTACTGCTGCTCCTGCCCACCTGGCTACGGAGGCACAAAAGGGTGGTAGCTCGAATAATGCAAAAATTTCCCTGTATTAGTAGGTTTACGGTATATTTTAAAGTGTATGTCATCATTGACCCTTGTTAATGTAAAGTTAAGAAAATTTATAGAGTTCTCACCGGAACTCTATAAATTTATAGAGTTCTCACTCTTCATTTATAGAGTTTTTTCCCTTTTCCAAAGTGAATTTAAGTCTTGTGTGTATATTATTAAAAGAACACGTAAGATTATTTACGTTATCTTCATGTGAAATAACAAGGATATTATCTAAGTACCTACCATAAAATGTTAACCTGGGAATACACGGATTTAAGTGTAATTGCTCAATAGAGTTAAGATAAATTTCGGCTACTAAACCACTCAAGCTAAGTCCCATCGGAAGGCCAAAAATTTGTCTATAAATATCCGATTGAAAATCAATGTAATTAGCCTCTATAAGAAATCTGATTAAATGAAATATTTCAGCAATAGGTAGCTTGGTTTTATTTAGCATTATGACATTACTGTTAATCAAATCCATTGAAGTGTCGAGTGAATATTTAACATCTACATTAGTATACAACGAGACATCAAGGGAAAACAATTTATCATCATCTAACTCTTTATCTTGAAATATATTAAAAAGTGAATTGGAATTTTTTATACTGAATTTTAATGCAAGATTAACGGTTTTATGACTTCATATAAATAAGACGCTGGAGATGCAAAAGCCGAATTTTTGTAGGAGACAATCGGTCTAATCGGATACCTCATTTTATGTCAACTTTACTTTTCCAAACAAGTTTTGTATATTGTTAGTTCTTGCTTTAAGATTCTTTAGTGTTGCCATTGTAATATAATCTTTTCTTCTATATTCCTTTAAAACATTATTGAACTGTTTTATCATATAATAAAAGTTTTTAGTATAGTTTGACTGTTTCATCTGTTTCTAGTCTATCATTGCTGTTGGGTTTAGTTTGGTGTAGATTGATATACGTCGGCTATGCTTTGCTCTACCTTGGTAGCAGTAAGTAGACAATGGGGATTGAAGACAAGATTAGTTTTATAAAAAAACAGCATAATTTTCCAATCTTTTATTTTATATTATATTAACTGGATCAGTTTGATGTGGGTGTCGGGTGAAGAAATTTCAGACAAAGAGGTATGATAATCTATCTTATATTTTAACAATATTACTTAAAGTAGGAAGAATTGGGCATCATCGCTCTTATATTTTGAAAACTAGCAAGACTTTTGATTTATTGGATGATTGTTTTCTGCATCAGCAGCAGCATGTTCGAGAGGCAACTAGAGAGGGTCATACTCTTGATCTGGTTATCAGCAGTGTACTGATGTGGGATTTACTTAAAGATATAACTACCATCAGGGCACTTAGAAGTTATAGTATGTCTTAAATCTTAAAGATATAAGTATGTCTTAAAGATATATGTACCATCAGGGATAAAGGGAAGGTTTTTGATTTTGGAAGAGGTGACTACAGTGGTCACAGACAGTTTGTAAATTCTATATAGTGGGACCAACTGATGATATTACAAACAGCAAATTTTAAATGGAAAGCATTCAAGGAATTAATCTTGGAAGCTGCCAGGCTTTTCATACTGATTAAGAAATATTCTTCAAGGTTAGGCCTAAATGGATGTCAGATGAACTAATGAGACTCGAGTCAGAGAATAAAAATGCATGGGTTGCATATAAATTATCAGGTAACACAGAAGCCTATAGCAGACATAAGCTAGTCTGTAATCAAGTCACAAAGAAGGTTAGACAAGCAAAGGCAGATTACAAGAAATCTGCCTAAGAAAAACAGCAAGGCCTTCTTTACTTACATAAACTCTAGAAGGAAGGGGATGAATCAGATTGGTACAATTGATATCAATGGTTCGACTATTGATGATCCTGCTCAGATAGCTGAAAAATTGAATGAGTATTTTGCACCTACATTCACACATGAGGAATTCTGTAGGGAATTGGAGGACAGAAGTTTATTAAACTCTAACAGGGAGTTAAATTATTTTGTAATAACTGAGAGCAAAGTGGAGGAGAAATTGTTGAAGTAAAACATAAGATAGGCACCTGGGGTGGATGGGATCTATCCAGTTATATTAAAGGAGGTGGCAAATCAAGTATGCAAACCTTCAGCCATAATTATGAGAGCATCCTGGGACTCAGAAGTCCCAACATATGGCTTACGCCCGGCACCTTCCATGCACGCCGCTGCGACCCTCCTACTCACTGCCGCATAAGAGTCAGGCTTATCTGCGGCAGCGGCCAGGTATGGGCTCGACGCTGGAGCACCATCCATTTTCAGGGCTAGTTGCTTCGGCAGGTGAGTTGTTACACACTCCTTAGAGGATTCCGACTTCCATGGCCACCGTCCTGCTGTCTATAGCAACCAACACCTTTCATGGGGTCTCATGAGCGTCTCACATCGGGCGCCGTAACCTGGCTTTCGGTTCATCCCACAGCGCCAGTTTTGCTCACCAAAAGTGGCCCACTGGGCACTCACATCCTTTCGTCCGGGCTTCGAGTCAAGCAAGCCGGACTTCTCACCCATTAAAAGTTTGAGAATAGGTTGAGATCGTTTCGGGTCCCAAGGCCTCTAATCATTCGCTTTACCGGATGAGACCGATTCCCTCAAGCGCCAGTTATCCTGAGGGAAACTTCGGAGGGAACCAGCTACTAGATGGCGTGCAAATGTATCTCCAATTCACAAAGGAGGATCAAAGGGTGACACACAAGTAATTAAGACCTGTTTAGTTTAACTTCTGTTCCGGGGAAAATAAGGGAGTCACTGGTTATAGAAGTATTGCATGATCATCTAGACAAGACTGGAGTAATAATTCAGACACAGCTTGGGTTTGTTAAAGGAAAGTCTTGTCTGACAAATTTGATTGGATACTATGATATGGTAACAAAGGAACTGGATGCAAAAAATAATTTTGATATCATATACAGTCAGTCCTTGTATAGCACAATAGTTGTGTTCCAAGAAACCCTCATGCAATGCAAAATTGTGCAATATAAATAACAGGCTCTATGGGAAAAATAGGGTTAGGTGCTGACCACCCAAGATTGAACACACATTTGTAACCAAAACATTATCAAACACAAATAATCGTAATAAAATACTTACGTATTTTATTACGACTATTACGCAATAAAATATTGCTAATGCTTTTTCTTCTATCTTAAGCAAACTTGTTCTTTGTTTGATTTCTATCCAAACAGATGACAGCCATTCCATCTCTTCCAATTCTTTGTGTCTAGATCTGTTGTTTAAGGACTTTACAACACAAGGACAGCAAGGCCATAATGCGCCTAACTATGGTGAGTGTCTTGATCTAATGGATTTTGTTACACTTTGAGTTGTTACTGCTATGAAAGCGTTTTTATTTTCTCTGCATTCTTTCTTATTCTCGGCGTTGTCTCATTTAGGCCTGTAGCATGTGCAATATCACATGTTCTTTCATTTCACTCAGTGGATCACAATTTCATATTTTTTCTCTATCGACAGAGATGGACTGGCCATAAGCCTTCCCGGGGAACCCCAGTGGGGCAGAGGCCAGAAGACGATGGAGGCCGAAGTGATTTTGGCCATAAACGCTAGTGTGAGGGCCGATACAAATTTTCCTGGGTAAGAATTTTTGATCCAGTCTACCTCTGTCTATCGATATTGCTTTTCTTTTTCTCTCTGAATCTGTAGTGTCTTCACCAGGACACTTCCTTTTCACACCTTTTATGTATTTTACTCATTTTTAGGAAATAAAGCATAATTTCAAAATGAAGAGGCACACTTGATACAAAAACAAAGTGCGCATGTGTAGCAACTGAATAAACAACACCGTAAAGGTAGAGACACACTATTAACACCTCACTAGCTCACATTTTACTAAATCACATTTCTGGAGGTCACTACCGCAAAACAATAAAAACAATTTCCAGTTGCATTTCTTCTAGTGGAATCTGTTATAAACTGGTAGTAAACACGATCTAATGGCATTTGCAATAATACTGATAGCGGAAACTGTGTGGGTTTTTGTGTTATTATGATGAAATGTGTTTCTCCTTCACTGATATAAAAAACAAATACATTTTCAGAATCTTCTCTTCATTCCTATCATGTTAAGTTCAGTTGGGGTGATTCTGCATTCGACTGCCATTTCGTGTAAACACAAAGGCGAATCATGCATAAGCAAATTCGGTTCATGTTATATACAATATCGTTCCCCTATTTATGAATCATGTAGTGTAAACACGTGTTATACGAGGACTGGCTGTACTTGGATTTTGGGAAAGCATTTGATACTGTTACACATGGAAGGCTACTGTAAAAATTGGAGCAGTATGGTATTAAGGGCAAATTGCAACAATGGGCACTGCTCTTAGTGGACTAATGTTATTAGTGGAGTCGACCAGGGTTCAGTGTTGGGTCCACTGTTGTTTTGTATATTTATTAATGATATTGATGAAGGTATATCAGGCTTAATGTCCAAGTTTGCAGATGACACAAAGGTTAGCAGAGTTGTTAACGACAATAATGGCAGTGTGCTACTGCAACAGGATCTAGAAAAGTTCGGCAGATGGGCTGAGAAGTAGCAACTGAAGTTTAACATTGGCAAATGCAAAATACTGCATATGGGTAGAAGTAACCCCAGAGAAATGTACCAACTGTGTGGTACTACACTTATGGTGGTAGAGAATAAAAAAGATCTGGGAGTAATTGTGCAGTCAGATATAAAGTTTTCTGAACAGTGCAGACAGGCTGCCAGAGCAGGTCATGCGGTATTGTAAATGATATACAGGAATTTTTCTAGTGGGGAAAAGGAGGTGATTGTATAAGGCAATGGTCAGGCCATGCCTTGAGTACTGCATACAGGTCTGGAGGCCTCATTTTAGTAAGTACAGAGAAGAGCAACAAGATTGGTGAGGGGAACGAAAAGGCGCTTTTACCAAGAAAGGCTTAAGTTCTGCAAATTGCAGTGTGTGGAGACTAGGCACTTACGAGGAGGTATATAAGGTCTTGAATGGTTTGAGCAGGCTCAATTCTGATGGGATTCTTCCTTTTGTTCAGATTACAAACCTGAGGGGTCATAAATTCAAATTGAGGAAAGACAGTTGTACAATAGATGTGCAGAAATTTGCCTTTAGCCAGCAGGTAGATGATTGCTGGAACAAACTTCCATCTGTCGTTGAGGAAATTGACAGCTTAAATAAATTCAAGGGAGATGTGTACAAACGTTTGGAGCAAATGGATGGGTGAAATGGGAAGGATTTTTTTTTTTTTTTTGGCTGATGCTGTTTAAGCCTGCTTTTTTGCATCATATGCCTCTGCTAATGCTAATATATATACACTGTGCTTGAAGTGAGGCAGGATGCGATCCCACCACCTCTTTTAAGAATTTTAAAACCATTCCACTAATTCATATTAACCTTAAAACCATAGTGGAACTTTACAATCCAGATAAGACTTCTGAACAAAGAACAGAATGAGCAATTTCTGTTAAAAATTATTTTCATTTTCACAATGCTAAGTCCATTTTGTGAAAAAAAAAAAAAATATTCAGATGCGAGTCATGAGATGTTGCCATATTTAAAAAGAATGACATAATATTTTTATAATTATACAAAAGAAAGTCATAAAAAAAATGCTGAACAAATCATCAGCCTGTCCCTTTAAATTTATATACTGGGCTATTTGCCACTTGAGTTTGCTGCTTTTTAAGATTATTGTGTGGTTTTGATTATAAAAAATTTGGCAATCCCTTCACCCTGCATTATCCAGTGAAGTTGGCCAGCACGCAACAGTTGTTTTGATTTTCTGAGTGGCAGAGCACTGTGAGAGTGGTATTCCGAATATCAGTGTTTTATCTGAGATATTAATTTTTATTTAAAAAAAAACTAAATTACCTTTTATAAATATGGATAAGTGGCTTATGAAAACAGCAAAAAGAAAACTGATTCTGATGTGGAAAAAAAAAAAGTGAGCAGTGGAGACAGTGTAGGAGATGTATGTTTAGTTATAAGTTCTTGATAAGTAAAATGTCTTCCAATGGAAACTGAAAGTGATATTAGTGAAATGGAAATGCTGAAGAACATTTTCCTAGTTACTGGACCAAAAAATCAATGGTATGAAAAATTAAAAATGTATGATTGGTTGGAAATTACAAAAAATAGCCTAGTATGTACTGTATGCAAGTGTAGGAAACTTAGGCACAATGACAGCACAAGGCCTAACATTATCGTGAGAGTGGGTTAATGGTACAATTAAAGAGTATGGTGATACAATGGAGAAGAAACAACAATCAACAAGGAAAAACTTTCAAACCATAAACTATCAACTACTCATTTAAAAGCTTGTGAAATAAACTCCTTAGCAAAAAAGAAATCTATAGAAAATTTGAATGCTACATTGCAGTCAAAACAGAATGAAAAATGAAATAACATGCAAAGTTTTGAGAACAATCTATTACACTGCTAAGGAGAATTGCCCTTTTTGCGATTTTTCAAACATTAATTGATCTCCAAGTTGCAAATGGCTTACACGTGGGAAAAATACTACAATCTGATCATTCTTGTACAGATATTATACATCACACTGCAAGTGAAATGCACAAGAAACTGGTGAAACATATTCTGGACAATGCCTAAGAATAGGTTTTTTTTTAAATTTTTTTTTTTTTTTTTTTTCATTGTTGAATCTACCAACGTAAGCAAAAAGATTGTTTTAGTTGTATGCTTACATGTAAAATTTCCTGAATCAACAAATGCAAGTAACTATTCAGACATAGTACACTTGCAGACGATTAACGCTGCCATTATATTATTTTGGAGACATTTCTGAATATTCTTCATACACATGGGTTTGAAAATAATTTTTTGATAAAAATTTTTTATCATTTGCCACAATGGATCTTCAAATATGCTTGGTAAACATGCTGGCATAGCTAATAAACTTTGAGACCAATTCCCTGACATTATACTTTGGCATTGCAGCAAGCATCGATTGGAATTATCTGTTAATGATGTGGTGTGTGAAATTTCAGTTGTCATATGAGAATGCTTTTTGACAAACTTGACACCATATATAGTGCATCTCCAAAAAATAGGGACGAACTTAAATCTATTGCACATGAATTAGGTTTTACACTAAGCTCAATAGGACACATTCTTGGAACAACATGGGTATCTTCAGGTCCAAAGTCTATAAAATTGTTTGTAATAACTATAAAGCTCTGAACCAACACTTTCAAAAAGCCTCTCTTGATAACGAGCATACAAAAAGAGATCAATGTCAATATGCAGGACTTAAGAAAAAATTAAATGATACAAATTTTGTCTTAATATGGAACTAATGTTTGATGCATTAATGGAACTTGAACATCTTTCAAAAAATTACAAGACAGACAAGTTACATTATCGGAAACACATTATGTTATCAACTTAAAGTCCCATGTTTTTAAGTCAATGGCATATACTTCAGGTGAATTTTATTAACTAGCACAAAATGCATGTAGAAAATTTGGAATTCTATGAAATCAAGTTAGAGCAAGGTACCTTAAATTAATCAAGAGCAATTTTTTCTGAAATTGAGTGATAAAATAAATAACCAAATGGTTACAACAAGAGCTTCATGCATTTCATCTTTAAATGAAATGGATTAACGATTAACAAGTGAATAGAAATAAATATAATGAATTAATCAACAGTTTCGAAATTTTCAATAATTCGAAATAGCCCAACAAAGACTCTGATCCCTGTTTTGGGGACAAGCAAGTTCGGGAGCTTTCTAAGGTATTCAAATCTGTGAAAGTAATTTAGTACAGGGGTTTAAGGAAATTTTAACATTGACAAATGTGAAGTACTGCATATGGGTGACAGTAACCCCAGTGAAACATACCATCTGTGTGGTACTACACTCAGGATAAAGGAGAATGAAAAGGAAAAAAAAAAAAAAAAAAAGACCTGGGGATAATTGTGCCATCAAATATGAAGTTTTCTGAGCAGTGCAGAGAGGCTTCAAGAGTAGCTCATGGTGTTTTGTCAATAATATACAGGAATTTTTGTTAGCAGGGATAAGAAGGTGATTATCCCCTTGTATAAGGCAATGGTTAGGCCACAACTGAGTACTGCATTACAGGTCTGGAGGCTTCATTTTAGGAAGGATCTAGAGCTGCTGGAACGAGTACAAAGAAGTGCAACGAGATTGGTGAATGGAATAAAGAGCTGCTGTTACCAAGAAAGGCTTAAGTTCTGCAAATTGCAGCATCTGGAGACTAGGCACCTGCGAGATGATCTGATTGAGGTGTATAAGGCCTCGAATGGTTTGAACAAGTTCAATATTGATGGGATTCTTCCTCTTGCTCAGATTACTCACCTGAGGGGACATAAATTCAAATTGAGGAAAGACAGTTTTAAAATAGATGTGTGGAACACATCTATTTTACAGTAAAATTAGTATCCACTAATAAATAGGTTGCCTATTTTTTCACCAAAAGTTTTGTTTATTACTTGTGTGTCAAAAATGTGTGTAAAAATGTGTCAAAATAGGCATAACAAATTAATGATATCAAGTAAATCCTTCAAATATTAGAAGGGCTATATAAAATTATAAATAAAGATTATGTGAAGTAAGCAAAAAAAAGGTTTCTGCTCACCTTTTTCTTTAAAATATGTTCACGTTCCATAACAATAAAGAACATACAGATATTTAATGAACTAAATTTTAAACATACTTCTTGTAGAATTTAATAATAAATCATGATACAAACAAATAGAAAATTGAAAAGTGTTGAATTTAATAAAAAGCATCCTATAATACAAAATCTTTTAAAATACATCTCTTTTCTGGACATGTTATTAATCAATATACATATCTATGGGTGGGGGTATGAAGTCAGTTTCGAACTCAAGAACAAATGGACAGACACACTTCAACTGACTCCCTCCAGTTGTGAAATTTTGTAAATATACATGGTTTTTTTGTTCCAGGAAAATCTCTTAATATACTGTATGTGGATGGTTCTGAGTCTTACTGACTTATTTCTAGACAGTGTGATTGCCAAAGTGAAAGCATGTCTACATTATTATTAGCATGTTGAGCTTGGTGTAAACAAAACTAATGAAGCTATACAGTTTCATTGAGTATATATGTTGCAGTTGTTAACAGTTGGCACTTCCTTATGTTTAGGTTGCAAAAAGTTTTTAGTCTGGTTTGTGATGCTGTATCTATCCTTTTTTCTAATAAAAAAAAAATTACATAAGTATAAAAGTAAGTAAATAAAATAAAGTCTGAGAGCCTAATCCACAATGTAACTCTAATCTATTACACTATTTTTTATGGAAAATGATTCTGCAGACGTTAGTTTTTGCCTATGCAACAATTTACAGGAATATTTTAATTGTGTAACTCAAGGGTATCTGTTAGGGTAAAAAGAAGCTTTTTTTTTTCTTTCTGCAATGGCATGGGAAGGTGCACTTCTTTCTTCCAAAGTTAAACCTTACATTGTGATTGCTAAATTTTACATTATTCTACATTCCTGAGTTTTGAAAGGGATTTCAGAGGGCACAACTGCTCAACTCTGCTTAGTGTTAATCTATGCATACACGTTTATGCCATGCAATGTGCTTGTTGAAAGAAGTTTAAAATAATAATCTTTGGAAAAGAACTGGAGAATAGAATGTTGCTATATTTTATTCTAATTAAACTATTAAACATAAACAACTAATTGCAGCATAAAGTTAGAACGTCACTCTTCGTAAAAGAGTAGCACATGTAATGAAGCTCATGAAACCCAAAGCTCACAGGTTGTACATGACATTGCTCTAATGATGTTGAACATGCAGGTGTAAAGTTACAATTATGTTCCGCCGACCGGGCTAGCCAGGTAGGTAAAGTGCATGCCTGGCAACCCAAAGGTTGCGGGTTCAATTCCCGCCTTGGGCTTGGATCACAGTAAAATGCAAAAACTTTGGGAGGTGCATTATGGCCATAGAAGCGGATGCACTAACAACTAACAAGAAAAAAAAAAAAAAAAAAATTATGTTCCTTATTATATTATTATGTTCCTTGAATCATTCCATTTTTCTCATTTATATGCTATGCTGTAAATTGTAAACCTTGCAAACATGCCTTGTTTGGAAGTGGTGTCATTAAAAGAAATTGACAATATTGAAATTTTATTTTTTAATTGAATATGAAGTATTTTTGCTGTTTAGTATTTTTATTTTAAAGTGTAGCACTATTAAAAAAAAAAGGAAAAAAAAAAAAAAACAGTAATAGTGCATTTAGTATAGTATTTAAAATTTTTAAACCATTTTGTCCACTATGGCAAAATAGTAAAACTGAAAAAAAAAAAAAAAAGAAAAAAAAAAAAAAAGTGAATTTAAATTTTCTTATTTGGTGTTCATATTTGAAAAGGTTCAAATAGCCATCTCTTAATATTTAGATATTATTCAGCTGCATGAATTGAGGGATTATTATTAATGATCTGATTTTTAATGCCACATGCACCTTGGGGCATAATGCACCAAGTCTGTTAGTGATGTGTGATAATCTCTCAGCTAACACTGATCTGTGTGATTTCTCAAAAATAATCAGTCTACCCAAACACTGGATAAACTGATTATCATTTTTGATCCAGCATCCCTCATTACTTATTTGAATTTTTTCCAAATTAATACAAGAAATGGATGCTCAAGATAAATTAAATTAAGCATTAAAGAATTCTGGGAAAATTTGAACATCACAATATAGTTAACACCATTAGCAAGCAATGGGCAAAAATTGCTGAATTACTGGTGGATGGCGTGTGGAAGAAAACTTGGCCTTGACTTTCATGCAGAAGAAATGCAAACCCAAAACTGCAATGAGTGTCCAGATAAGTTGGATTTGAAGAGGTTAAGTAGCAAGATATAGAAGAATTGGTTGAATTTTGCAAGGGGAAGAATCATCCAATGAGAAGTTGATGCATTTGGTTGAACAAAGGCAATCCAATTCAAGAGAGAGAGAAAAAAGAGAGACTTGAAACTTCACAAAGAGATAATGAATACCAAGAATCAGCCATGTTTAAATGTCATTTCTTTAAATGTTTTCACTTTTAAATGACCAAAAAAACATCACAATCATCAAGTTCACTGAAAAATATTTGCAGAGGAATGCAACTCCTATTTTTAACACTGCATCACATTTTTGCAGTATGTGATTTACCAGGTGCTACCATGTAAATTAGGATATACTTGCTCTTTTTCCAATATATGTGTATGCATGAGTACACAGAGTTCCAATATTCAACAGATAGGATAAAAAAAGTAAAAGTTGTGACTATTTGATTTCTAAAGATTCAGTATAATAAAAAATCTAGAGTATTTATCACAGCTTATTATAACAAAGGTATTGAAAAACACATAAATTAAATATTCAAATAAGCTTTTAGCTATATCACAATTGCAGACATACATTTGTATATAATATATATCCAAAAATATATAAATGCTTTCTGATTGAATATGAAACATTTATTTCAATTTTTCAGCTATGCTTTTTAAGGTGGAATGTATTTCACAAAAGTGAGGTCTTTTTTCTGGACTGTATTCCCAACACCTCATCATTAGTTCAAAAACAGGAAGTGGAGTATTATCTGGTGAAGGCAATCGGTAACCTGAAATAAGAGCTGAATTTAAGTTTACACTTAATTTTCGAGTTATTTTGTATTTTAATCTCTTCAAGAAACTTTAATATTTGCCTATTTTTTTACTATTAATAAAGAATAAAATGTTTTTTAATTAAATATTATCTATTAAAAGAAAATTTCTACAAGCAGAATAGTTACCTTACTTCACCATGATGAATAGGGGCTAACCAATTAATCTACATATGAGTGCATGTATATACAAGTAAACAAACCTTGCAGATTTACCACTTGATTTGAGGATTAAGCTTCTCAGAACAAAGTTTTGGACATCACAGGTAGCTGTTTTGACTATTTGTAGTTTTCAATTGATTGTTTAACAAAACTAAGTTGTAAAATAAATTTTTGGAACTGCTGCATAGAATGCTAAAGGAATAAATGCATGAAAATTGGATTTATTAACAATCAACCTGCATAATGCTGAACTCTGATGACTACTGTCAATCAAATTAAATGTCATGGAAAAGGATGGTTGAAAGATAGATGTGTGGAAAAGATTCTAAACTTTACACATACAACAGCTTTAATTTAAATTATTTAAAAAATGACCTGTGCAAAATGCCATTCATGAAGCCACCACAATATTATATTATTGTGGTGGCTTCATCATAATAAGCACTGAAAAACTTTGACATCATTCAGAGGCAGAGCAGCTTTGGAAGAAGTGTACTACGAACATTTGTCATTCATACAGGAAGAAGGAGCAGATATAAATGGTCAATGGGTTTTAGGTGAAGGTGCAAACATGCTAATACTTCTTGTCTGTTTCGGCAGGAGCTAGAACTCCATTTTTGTGGTTCAACTTTAATTTGACAGAGTTTTTTTAAAAGTGTGTTCTTTCCAAATCTGTGCCCAATCAAGATTGCATGCTTTATGGATTATGCTCTTAAAATCCACATAGGGAACTAGAGAAAAAGACTAAGGTGAATGGTCAGTTCATTCAGCAGCATACCTGCTGCTTCATTTCCCAGAATATCAGAGTGTCCTGGTATCCAGCATTATTTTTTTATTGTGTTCTTGAAAGGGATTAAAGTGACTTGTGATGTCTACAAAACCAGAATGAGAAGAGGGCACATTATTTTGAATATCTGATAATGCACTGGGGGAATCTATTTGAATGATGGCAGGCCATGAGGAAAGACAGAATTTTTCTCAAGATTAGCTGAATTGCACACAGCTTAGCCATTGCATAGTACATTCAGAGGTAATGAAATACTACATGTGAAGGAAAGAAAAATGGTTGCTGCATTGAGAGATTTTGTGCTGTCCATGTATACTGAAAATTTAGATGAATTTTCTGAAGTATGGGGGTGTGCAAATGTTGAGAACTAAGGACTGGAAAGCTGTTCTTACCCCATTGTGTGAAGAAGTCATTGCAGTTAGGAGTAAGAGTCCTCTAGGATGGATCAGACATGTTAGTATCCTGATGGATGCTACTTAAATCCAAATTATAGTTACACAGTTGTTCTTTCAAGTTGTTGTTATTTAAAAGCTATTGGCGCAAGGGCAGCTTAGGCTATAATGCACCTAGCCTAGGTAGGAGAGTTTCATATATCAGCATTTTTAGAGCCAAGGTTCTGCTTTATATTCGTGTAGCTTCTCTATAAATGGTATACTATTAATTTTATGTTTTGAAAGTATCCAGTTAACTTAAGGAAGAAGACAACTTCGGTAATATTTGGCCAGTCATCTAAAATTGTTTTAAGCATTAGGTTGTTTTGTGTATTCATTATTGTGGGAAAGGCTCTTTGACATTCTCTATGAAATTATGGACAGTTCACTATGAAGTGATGGAATTTGACAATTTTGGCATTGAGGGAGGGGGGGGGTCTTCACCTCTGAGTAGGTAAGAGTGAGTCATATGTGTATGCCTGATTCGCAATTGAGCGAGGATCACTTCTTCCTGTCTATTTGATTGTAAGCTAGTAGTCCACGGTCGAAGTGTTTCTTTAATTAGATGAAGTTTGTTGTTAGTCTGATGTAGCCAGTGTTGTTGCCATTGTTTTACACTGCTTTGGTGGATCAAGGACTTGTAATCTGTATTGGTATTGTGTGAAAGGCATAATCAGAGGTGGAAGCTTCCTTTGCTGCTTTGTCTGCTTTTTTGCTTCCAGTCATTCCTGTGTGGCCTCGGATCCAACAGAATCTGATATTGCGATTTCTTTGTAATAGCTTTGACACTGAATATTGGATATGTTGTAGGATTGGGTGTCTTGTGGTATTTGCATTCTGCAAAGCAATAACAGAGCTAAGCAAGTCCGTGAAAATTATGCTGTTTGCTATCTGTTTGTGTTTGATTTCATTTACGGCCATCGAAATGGCTTGTAATTTGGCAGTAAAAATACTGCATTCTTTTGGGAGTTGTTGGATGAGGGTACTATCCACTATCCTCAAAATGAATCACAGCTCCTACACAAGTCTGTTTTAGACCAATCTGTATATACGAAAGTGTGATGTGGATATTGTTCTTTGTATGCTGCATGTAACTGTTATTGCTTTCCTAGTTTATTCTTGATAGAGTAATTTTCCTCCAGCTTTGAAAATACATGTCATATATGGGTAGAACTACACAACATGGTGGAATTGTCTGTGCAATCGTAGTATCTACGGTGTCATAATTAAGCTCTCGGCTTAGTAGTAAATCTTTCAGATGGATGTTGGCAGATCGATTAATTCATGGATGGGCTTGGTATATGTTTTCCCAGTTATATGAAAACAGAACCTCTCTATTTGGATGATCGGTGATGGATTTTATCTTGATGGCATAGTGTAATAACAAGTTCTGTCGTCTATGTTGTAGTGAAGGTTCACGAGCTTCTGCATAAAGGCTTTGTATAGGTGAAGTTCGAAAAGCTCCAAGTGCTATACGGAGAGCAGTGTGGTGTATGAGGTCTAACCATCTCGGTGCACTTGGCTTCGCTGAGTCGTAAACAGCTGCTGCATAATCTAGTTTGGAACGAATTATTGCTCGATAAAGACTGAGAAGTGTATATGGATCTGCTCCCCATGTTGTTGTGGAAAGAACTTTGAGTATGTTTAATTTCTTGAGGCACAAAAGTCTGAGTTGTTTAATGTGTTCAAGGAATGTTAGTTTCTTATCTAAGAGATGTCCTAAGAATCTTATACTTGGTACCACTGGAATCATATGTCCTTCAAATTTCAATTCAGGATCAGGGTGTAGGTTTCATTTTCTACAGAAGTGTACACATGCTGTTTTTTGTGTGGAAATCCAGAAGCCATTTGTTTGAGCCCATTTGCTTATTTTGTTTATTGTTCCTTGTAGCTGCCATTCTATACTTCACATATTCTGAGAGTGATAGGAAATACTGAAATCATCAACATGCAAAGCTGAATCAACGGTTCTTGGAATATGCTCTGTTATGGTATTTATTCTAATAGCAAAAAGGGTAGTGCTAAACGCCGACCCTTGAGGCACCCCTTCTTCTTGGATGAAAACCTTTGAAAGGGTAGTCTGCAGTCTAACTTGAAATGTCCTGTGTTGCAAGAAATTTTGGATTAGGAAGATGCCCACGTAATCCAAGGAGGTATAGGTTTTGAAGGATTCCATAACGCCATGCCATATCGTAAGCCTTTTCTATATCAAAGCAGATCATGACGTGATGTTCCTTTCGGATGAAGGCATTCTGTATACTGTTTTCTAATTTTATAAGTAGGTCTAGTGTTGAGCGATTTTTCCTAAAACCATGTTGTGCCAGGTTGAGAAGATTATTCCTGTTTTGATGATTTTTTCCATAACTTTACCTAGGCAACTTGTTAAAGTAATTGGACGGTAGTTGCGTGGATTAGAAAGATCCTTTCCCAGTTTTGGGAAAGCCAAAATTATTGCACGATGCTAACTATCTGGAAATTGGTTTTTAGGAAGACTTTGTTATACAAATCAAGTAATGCCATTTGTGATTGGTCGTAAAGTTCCTTTAACCTCGTGTAGTGAATTTTGTCAGATCCTACAGCTTTGTCAGGGATAAGGCAGTTTTCAATTCATGGAAAGATAATGGAAGGTTGTACTGTTCATCTTTTCTTGTGGAAAAATTCAGTTTGTGTCTTTCTATTCTTGCCTTGTATGTTTGAAAACTGGGAGTATATGAGATGATTGCCGATGTTTTGGCAAAGGTTTCGCCCTGTGCATCGGCTATTTCTGAAGGCTGTGCAGTGACTTGTCCGTTGCATTTTAGGATTGGAGGTGGATTAATCTGGTTTCTGCCATTCATTTTCCTTATTTTTTCCAGACATTTTGAGATGGTGTGGAACTTGTTAAAGTGGATGCAAATTTTATCCAAGATGCTTTCCTACTGGCCCTTCTAACATATCTAGCTCTGGCTCGTGACTTTTTGAATGATATGAGGTTTTGAAGATGCCCCACAACGGTTCTCCGTTGTGGGACATCTTCAAAAAATATTACAGGTTTTATTTCTTTCTCTTTTAGCTTGTAAACATTCATCATTCCATCATGATTTTGTGTGTTGGGAGGTGCGATGATGTTTTTGGAATACTTTGTTCAGCAGCTTTGATTAGTTTATTTGTTACATATTGTACTAATGCCTCTAATGGATTTTTCTTGATAATATCTGCATCCAGTTTTGCAAAATATTTATACATTTTCCAATCCCCTTCATTTATTTTCTATCCGGGATTTTCATCAGGAACCACATTGACATGTGGTTCAAAGTTATTCCCTGCATCCAGTTCTTTTGTGACTGCATCATAGTATCCAATCAAATTGTTCAGGCAAGACTTTCCCTTAACAAAACCATGCTGTGTCCGAGCTATAACTGAAGTCTTGTCTAGATGATCCTGCAGTGTTTCTTTAACCAGTGCCTCCATTAATTTTCCTGGAACAGAAGTTAAACTCACAGGTCTATAATTACGTGTCAGCCTTTGATCCTCCTTTGTGAATTGTGGTCACATTTGCATATCTCCAGTCTATGGGTACCTCTCCTGAGTCCAAGGAAGCTCTCATAATTATGGCTAAGGGTTTGCTTACTTCCCTTGCTGCCTCCTTTAATATAACTGGATAGATTCTGGTAAATTTGCACATTCCTTTCCAGTTTCTTCCGATAAACACAACCCTCGAAGCAGTTGCAAATTCTTATAATAGTTATGAGAGTTTTAATGGCTATGCGTACTGCATAGCCATTAAAACCATTAGCCATAATTATGAGAGCTTCCTTGGACTCAGGGGAGGTACCCATAGACTGGAGATATGCAAATGTGACCCCAATTCACAAAGGAGCATCAAAGGCTGACACGTAATTATAGACCTGTGAGTTTAACTTCTGTTCCAGGAAAATTAATGGAGGCACTGGTTAAAGAAGCACTGCAGGATCATCTAGACAAGACTTCAGTTATAGCTCGGACACAGCATGGTTTTGTTAAGGGAAAGTCTTGCCTGACCAATCTGATTGGATATTATGATGCAGTCACAAAAGAACTGGATGCAGGGAATATCTTTGATATTATATACTTGGATCTTAGAAAGGCTTTTGATACTGTTGCACATGGAAGACTGCTGCACAAATCGGAGCAGTGTGGCATTGGAGGCAAACTGCTGCTATGGATAAAGGGGTGGTTGAGGGGAGAAGACAGAGAGTGGTAATCAATGGACACTGCTCATCGTGGACTAATGTTATTAATGGAGTCCCTCAGGGTTCAGTGTTGGATCCATTATTGCTTTCTGTATTTATAAATAATATTGATGATGGTATATCAAGCTTAATGTCCAAGTTTGCAGACGATACAAAGGTTGGCAGGGTTGTTAAGGACACTACTGATGCTATGCTGCTGCAACAGGATCTGGAAAGGTTGAGCAGATGGGCTGAGAGGTGGCAAATGAAGTTTAACATTGACAAATGTAAAGTACTACATATGGGAAACAGCAACCCCAGAGCAACGTATCAACTTTGTGGTACTACACTGACAGTGGTAGAGAATGAAAAGGACCTGGGGGTAATTGTGCAGGCAGATATAAAGTTCTCTGAGCAGTGCAGACGGGCTGCAAGAGTAGCTCATGGTGTCTTGTCAATGATATACAGGAATTTTTCTAGCAGGGATAAGGAGGTGATTATTCCCTTGTATAACGCAATGGTCAGGCCACACCTAGAGTACTGTATACAGGTCTAGAGGCCTCATTTCAAGAAGGATGTAGAGCTGCTGGAACGAGTACAGAGAAGGGCAACAAGATTAGTGAATGGAACAAAGGGTTGCTCTTACGAAGAAAGGCTTAAGTTTTGCAAATTACAGTGTCTGGAGACTAGGCACCAGTAAGCAGTAAGGTGATCTGATAGAGGTGTATAAAGCCTTGAATGGTTTGAGCATGCTCAATGCTGGTGGGATCCTTCCTCTTGCTCAGAATAATCACCTGAGAGGGCATAAATTCAGATTGAGGAAAGACAGATGTAGGATAGATGTGCGGAAATTTGCCTTTAGCCAGCGGGTAGTTGGTTGTCGGAACAGACTTCCATCCCTTGTTGTGGAAGTTGATAGCCTAAATAAATTTGAATGTATGGTCTGATGTTACAATTTACAGGTTGATATCCTGTGCAGTTCCATTGGATTATAGTTCCCATTATTTGGTTTTGGAGAATGTGTCAGACTGTTTTCTAGATGCTGCTTTAAGGTTTTATAACTTAAATTTTTCCTTTTGAAAATATGGTATACCGGTATCCCTATCTTCTTCCGCAAAGATCTCTAGTATTGATTCGTCTGCTTGATTGGTCGCTTCTGTGTCCATTTTTTCCGTTGACTTTTGGTTTATAGCATTTTGTTTTTCTTGAAGGGCTTTCATTTCTGAATGTTTTGCATCGGGCGGTACAGATAGTGGTGTGTTTGTGAGTTTCTCTTTTTGTTTTGGCTGCTATGTTATAAGTAGTGCTCGTGCCCAGTCTGAAATGGACTTCTGTGGAGGAATCGTGAAATCTGTTTGAGTCTCTATTGTATGGTGATTTTTTATTACATGTGCATAGGAAGGTCTGTTTATGGTAGTCGGGAGTACGGTGCTCTTGGCTTCTTGGCATGCCACACAGTGTTTTACTTTATATTTTTCTATCTGTTTTTCTCTTTTCCAATATTCACAGTTTCTCGAATAGGCGGAATGGTCCCCGCCTTAAAATTTGGACACTTTGGTTGCTCAACTAGACAGTTCTGATTGGTGTGATCCTGAGATCCACAGTTTGAAAAGATAGCACTCCATGGCATGCCATTTGTGAATGACCATACTTTTGGCATTTAAAGCAGCAGAGAGGATTCGGAATGTATGGTCTGATGTTACAATTTAGATATCCGGCCTTCACCGATGTAGGTGGTTTGGGAGTGTTAAAGGTCAGTATCAGATTTCTGGTTGGAGCAAGTATACCATCTCTAGTAACTTTAATCCTTCTCACAGCTATGACACCTTGATCTTCCAGCTCATTTTTAATTTCTTCTTCTGAGTTGCTAATAATTCCCATTCAGAAATTACTCCTTTTCATGTATTTAGGCTATTATGGGGAGAGACCGCTACTGGGATCCCACCAAAAGTTCTCATCTGAATCAGTCTTTCTGCATGTTTTGCATTGGCTGTCTCGACTAAAATGTTGCCAGATTTCAGTTGCTTGACATTTTTTGGTGTTCCAGCCATACTTTCTAGACATTTTTGGATGATAAATGGCAAAAGTTTTCCCAGTGGCTGTTCTGATGTTGAATGAAGGACTAGAAAAGTAGGTGCATGAAGTGATGTCATGTCCTTTTTTTGTCTTTTGGTTACATTTGTCTCATTATCCTCATTTTTCTGACTCAAAGGATTTGGATCTTTGGGATCTGTATTGTGATATTTAGATCATTCATGTTTGCTCCTTTTAGTCCTGGGAGTGAGAGCTTTTCCTCCCAGGTTTCCGGCTCCGCCACAAGGAGGCAGGAGCGATGCCACCTAGTGACCAAGCAGAAGTTGATTAGTAGTTAGTGGAACTAGAAAATAAATAAAAGAAAGGTGTCTTTCCTTTCTTAGGATCCTTTGTGCTGATACCTTTCAGCAACTGTATATATACAATACAGAATTTGCTTTGAACTCTATAAATGTGTTATCACTATCACTTTAGAAATCGCTTTATAACCGCAGAGAAATTGCCTGATCACTAGAAATGCTTGGCACTCAGGGCCGTTCTTTCAAGTGAAGTTCCACAGGTTGAGGCTCTCTAGGCTTTGCCTCACAAAAAAAAAACAAAACAAAAAACACTGCTGTTATTTGGTTTTTAGGCCATATTGCTCCGGGGACATGCGGCGGCCATTCCTTGACCTTTCCGCATCCTCCGTATTTGGTGGTCATTGGCTCGAACCCCAGTCTACCCAAGAAGCGTGTGCTACGCACTGCTGCTCACACCTGGCTACGAAGGCGCCAAAAAAAAAAAAAAAAACCACTAGAGAGTTTTAATTTGGATGAGTAGAAAAGCTTTGTATATTAGCAGCATATAGACATAGGAGGGCTTGTCTTCTAAGAGATAATGGGGTTAATTAGGTTCACTATACAAACTTTGCACTGGCAAAGTTCAAAAGGCTTCGAGATCTATTGTTGTTGTTACTTTGTTTTTAGGAGCATTAGCAACTAAGGCCATATTGCTCCAGGGATATGCGGTGGTCGTTCCCTGACCTTTCCGCATCCTCCATATTTGGTGGTCACGGGCTCGAACCCCAGCCTAATCAAGAAGCATGTGCTACGCACTGCTGCTCCTGCCCACCTGGCTATGGAGGCGCCATGACCAAAGGAAAGGAGACTAACTGGAATGCAGTTGTCCCCAACACTAAGGACCACCAGCCAATTGTTCCCAGTCAGTGTGGTCTGGGGCCTCCCATCTTATCAAAGCAGGGTAGAAAGGGGGATATTAGGGCTAGGCCCTCACCCACAAGGTTCCCCCTTTCTGACTTTCTGTGGGTCGCAGTGCATGGCTGCACACACACCAGATTCCAAGGATGTAACCCTGGAACCAAGATATGGGCATTGGATCCCCGTGATGCTAATCTGGAATCCCAACAGCATCATTGGGGGTCCTCTCAACACAAAAGAGTTCCCATGTTGAGGGATCAATGAGACAAATTATCTTCACTGGCATTCTGGGGTTTTCACTTCTGAAAATTTTTCTTCTATGCAATCTAGTTTTGGTGCTTTTTTCCTTTTCCTGATATTCTCTCTTTCTTAGGCAGGCTATTTTATTATTTTACTTTTTAAAATTTTTTCTGCTATGTTTCCTGTCTGGTTTTTATCAACAAAAATATTTATTGTATGCTCTGCTGAATTATCTATTTTTGTTTGAGGAACTACTAAATTCCTCAAACAAAATTTTCCCTTCAGTGGTAGGAGAAAATCATGCAATCAATGATCAAAAATGTAGTACACAATTACAGGGATAGAAATGGAATTCTGAATAAAATATAGCATACAAGAAAAAATGTATTTAACCAGAGTCACTCATGAGCTGGATGTAGGAAATAATTTTGACATTATTTACTTGGATTTCTGCAAAACATTTTTTATTCAGTCCTGCATGAGAGGTTACAGTATAAGCTTGAACATGTTGGAATCACTGAAAAATGTTTAGATGGATCATAGGGTGGCTGCTGTGTAGGAGGTACAGGGTTGTGATTAACTGTTACTCTTCAGACTGGCTAACATAAGAAGTGGGATTCCCAAGGGATTGGTACTGATACCACTGTTTTTGATTTTTTAACACAACAGTTGTGCTGGTGGTAATTTTTCACCAAAAAAATTGTAAACATAAAAAGTAAAACGCATAGAATGATGTCAATGAAAATTTTTGCAATCCTTCATTATGGATTTGACTTTTGATTTGTATCACTGATTATGTTAGAAATGAAGAAGTGTAGCAGTAATAATAATCAATCTTTTCATACTGGTGAACAGAATTCACCAAGAACTGCTCCTGAATCAGAATTTTTAAGGAAAAGCTATGTGACAAAGCTACCCATCACAAGCAAAGCATGCAATGGGTAGCTTTGTCACATTGGTATTTATTTATATCAAATCACCTTTTCAGAGATTATTTGATATAAATAAATGTACAGATGCACAAGTGGATATAAACATCCAGCAGGGGGCTAGAAAAAGATTTTATGCAACTAAATGTAAACAAAATTAATGTAACTAAAACAGTCTTTATGTAACTAAAAACACTTATAAAAATTTTTGTAATAAAGTTTGTGCAAAAAGTTTTCTGTAGGTGTTACATAAAACTTCTTTAAAAGTTGAAGTTGTAAAATAATTTTTGAAAAGGAATTTTTTGTGAAAGTTATGAAAACATATATACCATATTTCATATGAAAATATGTTTAAACTTGTTTTGAAAGTAAATATATTTTTTTAAAAATGCATTTTGTGTTATTATAATACTAAATGAAGACTGACATCAAAAAATATACATTTATAAACAATTTTTTTTCCCCCAAAAAATACACGACTGGTAATTTGAAAGTTTTGCATGACTAATCAGGGGTTAAATGGCACTGACAAAGCAATACAGGGTGTGATGTTGAAATTTACAGATGATGTCAAGATCAATAGAGTAGTTATTAAACAGTGTCAAGCAGATAGATTTCAGAGAATGTCAGAAAAGTAGCAGTTACATCTTAATGCAGAAAATGCAACATCTTACACTTACAGAATAGCAACTCCAAATAATTTATATACTTGGTGAGGTTGAATTCGAAAATAGTAAAGGAAGTAGTAAAAGTCAGACAAGAAGTTCTCTGAGCAGTATACACAGGCAGCAAAGAAGGCCCATGGTGTTCTTCTATTGATGAATTAATGAATATTTGATCGTAGAGATGGGATGTCATAATCTTATTGTGACAATTATAACCAATTGCACTTGGAATACTTTGCCAATTCAGTTATTCCAATTGCACCTGGAATACTTTCAACAAAAAAGAAAGATGAAGTAATTTTTTTTTTATTACCTATGAATCCATTTGTTTTGTTACTTACGAATAAAAATATGTAAGTACTGTATTACATATTAATGTTTGTTTAAATGATATAACATTTATAATAATCCATTTTTAATAAACAAAAAAAGTTCACAATGAGAATTATAGCATATGCAGTTAATCAAAGTGCATATAACATGCACTTATTTCATTTTTTAAGCACCATGTAATAAATCCTGAGAGATCTGAAAAATTAAGTATTCATGAAGTTCTAAAAAATTTCATGGACCATATTTCAAAGCAATTTCATTTGGCCAGCCACACAAAGGTTGACCACACCTGGTCCAGGCACTTATATTGCAATCTCATATATATATCATTTCTGGGTGATTCATGACACTTGGCACCTATAGGCAATCAAAGCAAATACACTAACTTATCCATACTATCATCTATGCTGATCAGGCATCTATGCTGATCAGGCACTTTCTTTTACAATCTCCTTGACTGAAAGATTCTGTTTCTATGAAGCATAAATAATGACTCCATCCATCAAAGGGAAGTCTGTTATCAAAAGGTGGTTCTCTATAGTTTATGTAGTATACAATTTATACAGTGCTCCTTCAACTAGCTCCAGGTTGCTCAATGAGAGCAAGTGACACAACCTTACCCAAATCAAACCCAAGTTTAGGTGTACATCTGTCTCATTCAGAATATCCGGGTCTGAAATT
Organism: Mastigoproctus giganteus; assembly: GCF_048544385.1. NCBI lineage: Eukaryota > Metazoa > Arthropoda > Arachnida > Uropygi > Thelyphonidae > Mastigoproctus > Mastigoproctus giganteus. The sequence continues at coordinate 153,443,100 of NC_143577.1, forward strand.
GTAGCCTTTTTCCTCCAAACTGACAGTTATTCTGTAGAGCTTCCTGGAATGGCAGCATGTTCCAATCATGTAAACACAAATTATATCAGTACTGCAGAAATACCTGCCTATTGTGGTAAATGGGCACTTGTCTCGTAAATGGATTTGTTTATGACTGCAACAGCAGGGAAAAATTCATGCAGCCTCAGAAGGAAACAGCTCGGTCAACATAAACAAGAGGAAAACACAAATTTATACTCAACTTTCTAAGTCCTCCCCCCTCTCCCTTCCCAGATAATACTGGCTTACTGTTAGTGTGCAGAAAGAAATCTGATGTCTAAATAAGATGTTGAGTTACTTTTTGCATTAATTTAATGTACAGACCTTATCTAGTCCCGAGCTGTAGGAGCACTGCAACAAACAAAGACATAGTATGAAAATACAAAGTGGGCCATATGCCAGTTTACTGAGGAAAAGTTGTAATTTACACAATTTAAATCTTGAAATCAATTTAATGCCCATATAACTTTATTATTATTATATTTACATGATGTTATATAACATTTAAAGGAATTGTTCAAATTTTTTAAGGTAACACACCATCCTATATATTAACTCTAAGACATAATACATGCATGATATACTATATTCATGCAAGTTATTTATGAAGCCTATAGGAAGCACATGCCTATTCTAAATGATAATTACTGAAACAAATAATAGGACAATTCCACTTACCGTTATCAATTAATTCTCTGGCTCTGTTATTGGTCAAACCACAATAAGGTGTACTACCCAATGAAAATATCTCCCACATAAGGATACCAAAGCTCCATACATCACAGAGAGAGTTGTACTTCCCTAAATCCATGACACACACACACATATATGTAGGCAAAAAACTTATAATTTTTGGATACTAAGTTAATACTAAATTATTATACTTTGACATTCACTATGGGAGAATTGATTTCACAAAAGCTACACAAGAATGCTCATTCTTGTGAGTTCTACTTTGTAACTGTTGAATAACTCTGATCAAAAAATACTGATTAAAGAATTATAGTGAAATATGAATAGCTAATTATTTTTACCATGTAAATTATTATCAAGTGAATTTTAATGTCTATGAAGTGTTAAAATTTATAGTAAGCAAGTTAAAATCCTACACAATGCAAAGTGCTTAAGATTTGGTGACATTTTTGGATTCCCTGCTGAATTCCATAATCATGCCTTAAGTATACATTGTGAAGTTAGGTTAGGTGTGTGTAGTAAGTGCCAAAGCAACTAAGGCTATGATGCATTGGTACATTGTACCAGTAATTAAATGTATTTTTCAGTCAGTTTGCTCTTTTGCTGGATGTAAAAAATCCAAGTTTCTGCAGAAGAGGGGGGGGGAATGCAAACCTCTCTCAAGACTGATTATGATTAACTCAGCCATGAAAAACCCCATAAATATTCCTAACATCACTGACAAGATCAAACTAAGGCCTTTTCAACCTTGTGTTGGAGGACAGGGCATATACATGAAGCATCCAGAGATTGTTTTGCAATTTTTGAAGAAGATGAAATGGAAAATTGTAACTGCATTTCCACATGCAAACATTAGGAATGGAATCAAACAGTAACTGAACACAGGAACTCCATTTTTGCCAAGGGATGGCTCCTTTTTTCATAGACAAAATGTATATGTAATGAAATATACAAAAAAATAAATAAAAAATAAATAAATACTATGTGAATCTGTCTACATACACATACAAACCCACACATGCATTTAACTAATATATTAGGCAGCTGTTAATTCCGCTGTTAAACAAATTAGCATGGAATGGACTAGCTCATTCTCTCATTTTCTTGAGAACCACTCAATCTTCAATTGCTGACCATATAGGAACTTGCTAGCTATTAGAAAACTTGAAGATGTATTTGTATCAGATAAATTGCTGGATGTATCAGATAAATTTAATCTCTAAATTAAACATTAATATTCACCATTTCTAATCCTTTTATTGTTGCTATGTTAAAACTATGCACTTACTTTTGTTCACATTTTACCATTAAAAATTGAGAAATATAATAAATTGCACAGTTTTAGGCCGATATTATTCTTACCGAATCTGGAGCTAAACTAATCTGAAATTCGCTCGTGGTTTCCGAGAAAACCCAGATCTGTGTGATATTTTTCTAAAGCACATTTCTGAAGGTCACAACCATAAACCAATAAAAACAATTTGCAGTTTTTGGTTTATTGGGCTTTTTGTTTGTACAATCTGTTATAAACAGGTAGTAAACTCGATCTTTCTCTTATTATAAACAAAATTCAATTTTCAAACGTTACCACTATAACCGGAGCTTACTGTACTACCGTAAAAAAAAGATCAGCCTTTCAAATTATTCCGGATAACCGACGTTCTACTGTACTTCTAAAAGGTAATTTGGGCATAAGAAGACATCCACAAATCAAAATTAACACAACCACTATAAAAATAATAACAGAACTAAAATATCTTGCAGTAGTCATCGATTCAAAATTAACTTTTTATTCCCATTTGACCTACTTGGCAAAGAAAGTGAGAAATTATGCAGGTATGATTGCCAGGATCACTTGGATAGGCTGGGGGGCTCAAAAGAAAGACCCCGGCAATCATATACTGTGCAATGTTCCTACCTGTTATCATCTACGGAGTCAGTGTGTGGTTCACCTGCTCGGTTATAGTAAGAAACAGGAATAAATTAGAATCGATTAATTGTATCTCATATTGTGAGATACAATTAAACGATGCCTTCTATACTACTTACGTAATTCAAATTTATGGGTTAACTATGGTGTATTTACACTGATACTATATTGTTAATTACCAAAACCCATAAGAATTATGTCTTGTGCATTTCATTTTCAAATTACATTTTTACCAACACCCTTTGGCATCTCTCATATTTTGAATATAACTTCGCAACTGTGATGGAATGTTGCATTACCAGGGTACCTGCCCGCCACTGATGATGAAGCCCAATAGCTTCGAAACGATCGTCTAGAGGCTAGTTTGTGAATTGTTTCGTTCAGATATGTTCTACTCGTTCTGAAGGGTGAGGAAAGTGTCCGATCGTATCAAGAGATTAGCAGCGGCCCTTTCAGCTGAGGTTACCCCTTTGTGGGGAACCTCCTTTAGGAGGGTAGTAAGTGATAGATTTTCTTTTGTTTTACATTTCTTTGAAATTTATTTCTGCCAAGTTAAGTATTTTCTTTTTTCGTTTTTGCTGTTGTCAGGCAGAACATGGGATTTTTATCTATTCATTTTCCTTAAGGAACCGAGATTAATTATGGCACAGTTCTTTTTTAGAGAAAGAACAGTGGAGTTTCGAGACTACAGAGGTTTGTCCAATTAGAGAGGTAATGCGGGGAGTGACTCAGGTTGTTTCGGTTCACGAGATAAAAGAATTAACTCCATTACCGAGGCAAAATATCAGTTGGTCTTGAAAACAGTAGAGGCAAGAGAAAAGGTTTTGGAAGGGTTTTCTATTAGAAATGTAATGATCAAACCTGTGCAAATTGGTAACATACGCAAAGTGGTTACTACTGACAGGTTTCCGGTAGAAATGTCTAATAGTCCTGTCGAGAGCTTTTTCAACAAGTTTGGTAAGGTTGTTAAGATTCACAGGAAAGAATATGAGGAATGGACAGGCATAGAAACAGGTACGGTGCAAATTCATATTGACATGAAAACACCCGTGCCAAACATCGTTGATTTGATGGGTCATAGGTTATTAATAAATTACCCAGGAGTTCAGAAAGTTTGTTTGAGGTGTGGAGGTAAAGACCATTTGGGAGCAGAATGCCAAAAATCACGTTGTTTTAATTGTAATGGCACATGTCATATTACGGCCAACTGCCTTAATAATTGTAAAAAACGCGGAGCTTCCACGCATAAATTCATTCAATGCCTGGAACACATGTTTGCTGAAAGAGTTGCTGGTGGGGGAGGCCAGCAGAAAGCGAGCGAGCTGCCAAAAGATATGCCTAACGCTGAGAGCGTGGAATTAATTGAGGTTTGTACTAAATGGGACTTGGAAAAAAATCCAGGGAAACGAGCAGCCACCAGAATAGCCAATAATATAGGAACTAGGATAGATCGCACTTATGCAACGAGTCAGTTGAAGGATAAGATGACAATGATACGGCATGTGAAATTTGCGGGAGGTCGACAAGTTTCAGATCACATGGCAGTAATGTGGAAGGGAGATTTATTTATGAATGTTAGTCTGGGAAAAGGCTATTCGAAGCTCAACCCAACAGTTCCAGAGAGAGGGGATTGGGACTTTACAACAGTTTTTAAAAAGATAGTAGAGCAAGGTGGAAATGAGTGGGAAATGTGGACGAAAATTAAAGAAAAAGTGCTAAATCAATTTATTACTCAAAAATAAAGGAATGAAACGAACAATGCAGAAATAGACTGAAAGATCTCTTACAAGAAAAAAGAATTTACCAACGGTGCGGGGATGAAAGGGAAACAGCAGAAGTACAAGCGATTATTGACGGTATAATATTGGAAGAAGAGAAAGAAAAGGCGTGAAAAATACAGCTGAAATTTAGGGAGGCTGATAGTCCTTCAGCTGCATTTTACCAAAGAAGACTAAGGCTAAATAATTTAGCCAAAACGGTTCAGGAAATTAAAGACTATGACAACACACATTCAACAACGCTAACTATTATGAATAGATTTGTAAATTACTATGAAAAAGAGCTTGCTTTGCAGAAAAAAGAGAGAGACAACTCCATTTGGACAATTGGACAATTCACACCCGAGCAAAAAGCATTACAGGACAGGGAAATAATTATGGGAGATCTAACTGTGGCTCTAAAATCATGTAAATTACGATGCGTGCCAGGACTGGATGGTTTGGAGGTTGAATTTTACAAGAATTTTGGAACTTGTTAGTGCCTATTCTTCTGGCCGTCTTTAACAAATTTTTTCAGGAAGGGGTTGTGCCTGAAGGCTTTTTAAATGCCTATACTACTTTCATTCCGAAGCATGGACGGGATTTAACGAAAATTGGTAACTGGAGACCTATAACGTTGGCTAATTGTGACTACAAAATATTTGCAAAGATTTTGACAGCTAAGTTAAAACGCAACGTAACCCAGGTAATTTAGAAGCACACAGTGCTACGGTATACCGGGGAGGCGGATAGAATATAACCTTTGGCTATTAAAAGATATATTAGAATATCGGAAACGAAAGAGTTACAATTTAGCGTTAGTGGCAATCGACCTAGTAAAGGCTTTCAATAGAATTGACCATGACTACCTTTTCTCTATAATTAAAGATACGAACATAGGAGCTCAGTTGTTTACAGTCCTGAGAAATCTATGTACACGTAGTAGCACACGACTTTTGATAAATGGAGAAATTTCGAAAAACATTAAAATTGATAGGGGAGTAAAACAAGGATGTCCGCTTAGTCCTTTGTTATTTACGTTAACACTAGAACCACTACTGGGAAGAATAGACAGAACTGATGCCATTCAGGGGATACCGTTGCCAAAGCCGACAGAGCAGTGTAAATGTATAGTGTATGTGGATGATGTTACCGCCACTCTCACTACGAGTTATGCGGTGGAAGAATTTATGTCACTCGTCACTTCTTTTGGTAAAAAGTCGGGATTAAACATAAACGAAGATAAAACTAGGATCAAATTGTTAGGGGAATGGGTACATCGGCCTTTACCACAACGAGAAGTGGAGTCGGATAAATCGATTCAAATATTGGGAGTTCCGTTTAGAGAGAGTCCCATGCTACCTGTAGGAGGGCTCACCACTAAAATATGGGAAAGTTTAAAAGAGTGGGAAGTGGGACAATTTTCTTTTGAGAACAAATCCATTATTGTTAGAACCGTAATTCTTCCTAAAATCTTATACACGGTGTTTATAATGGGAATCAGAGCTAGGACAATGAGACGATTTTACGTTCCAACATTTCAGTTTCTATGGGGAGGAAAACGGCAAGAGATAGCGCAGAAATTTTTATTTTTACCATGGGAAGATGGGGAAATAAGTATTCCAAAAATTAATTGGACGTGGCTAATATGGTGCAATATAACCATTTAGTAGCGATACTGATAAAATATTTTATGGGATTTAATACAGCCTTAATTAAAGGCAGCAATTATCTAGGGCCAAAAGCAGAGACAATTCCTATATATTACAAAAAAATTCGGGATATAGTAGTAGTAGTAGTAGTGGCACATGATGCAAGAAAGCAAGTGTAGGAGCTTATGCAGCATCAGCCAAAAAAAAAAAAAAAAAAAAAAAAAATCACACCATTCCCTCCAAATGCATGTCCAGTTCCTCCTTAAATTTATTTAACCTATCAACTTCCACAACAACAGATGGAAGTTTGTTCCAGCAATTAACCACCCACTGGCTAAAGGAAAATTTCCGCACATCTATTCTACATCTGTCCTTTCTTAATTTGAACTTATGTCCCCGTAGGTTCGTAATCTGAACAAGTGAAAGGATCCCATCAGAATTCAGCGTGCTCAACCCATTCAAGGCCTTATACACCTCAATCAGATCACCGCGCAGGTGCCTAGTCTCCAGCCACTGCAATTTGCAGAACTTAAGCCTCTCTTGGTAAGAGAATCCCTTCATTCCCCTCACCAATCGTGTTGCTCTTCTCTGTACACGCTCAAGCAAATCTACATCCTTCCTAAAATGAGGCCTCCAGACCTGTACGCAGTACTCAAGGCGTGGCCTGACCATTGCCTTATACAGAGGGACAATCACCTCCTTTTCCCTGCTAGCAAAATTCCTATATATCATTGACAAAACCCCATGACCTCCCCTAGCAGCCTGTCTGCTTTGCTCAGAAAACTTCATATCTGACTGCACAATTACTCCCAGGTCTTTTTCATTTTCTACCACCTTAAGTGTAGTACCACACAGTTGGTACGTTTCTCTGGGGTTACTTCTACCCATATGCAGTACTTTGCATTTGTCAAGGTTGAACTTCAGTTGCCACTTCTTAGCCCATCTGCCCAAATTATCTAGATCCTGTTGCAGTAGCACACTGCCATTACTGTCATTAACAACCCTGCCAACCTTTGTGTCATCTGCAAACTTCGACATTAAGCCTGATATACCTTCATCAATATCATTGATAAATACACAAAACAACAGTGGACCCAACACCGAACCCCGTGGGACTCCACTAATAACATTAGTCCACGAAGAGCAGCACCCATTGATTACCACCCTCTGTCTTCTCCCACTTAACCATCCTTTTATCCATTGTAGCAACTTACCCTTAATACCATTCTGCTCCAATTTGTACAGTAGTCTTCCATGCGCAACAGTGTCAAAAGCTTTCCTGAAATCCAAGTATATGATATCAAAATTATTTTTTGCATCCAGTTCCTTTGTGACCACATCATAATAACCAATCAAATTTGTCAGACAAGACTTTCCCTTAACAAACCCATGCTGTGTTTGAATTATTGCTGCAGTCTTGTCTAGATGATCCTGTAATGCATCTTTAACCAGTGACTCCATTATTTTACCCGGAACAGAAGTTAAACTAACTGGTCTGTGCATGAAGTTAAGGGAGAAAGATATAGATCCTTTTAAGGGTGGTTTAAAACGACTCTACTGGGCACTGTTTAACTCAGAAAATCCAGGAAAGCCAAATTTAGGAACCATAATGCGCAGTTGTTTTTTAAAAATCTAAAAATTGGTGGAAACTACCCATCGCGTATTGATTTTTTGTGGAGGGTTGGTTACTGAAACATACCAGTGAACGATATCACATATAGATTTAGTCAGACAGGCAACAGATTATGCGAATTTTGTACCGAAATTGAAACAGTGTACCATTTATTTTATTACTGTTGATTCACGCAGGAAGTTTGGAAGAGAATTTGTAGATTTTTGAGGATAAGACAGTTCACACTGGAGGAGGCAATTTACTTGCAATTCGATCATCCCTTGGGCAAGAAAAAAATGTTCACGATATTTTTAATTACAGAGGCAAAATATCGTGTGTGGAAGCTTCGAAAACGGAAAAGGTTTGGGACCTTTAGGGGATCTCTTTGGGACTTTAAACAAACAATGTCTGCATCTATGCAAAGGTTTTTACAGTTGGAAAAATGGCATTTAAAAATGGCACCTACTCTGAAAAGGTGCGGAGAGCCACCTCTTCTGTGCAGTTTGGTTGGAGATGAGGTTCATCTTAAGTCCTGGTTTTAGTTATTTGGAGGGGGAAAAAAAAGCACCTGGGTTTTTTTTTTCGTTTATTACAAAATTCAGTTTTCT